>NC_136059.1:99143029-99805529 GCF_964261635.1 Lissotriton helveticus | reverse complement strand
TGTCCCAGGAATCACAAGGCGCAGTGATGTTCCCTGGGTAGTGAATCTACCCCCAGAATGCAGCACATATGTCACGATACTTTGTAATGTACCTAAATTGCGGGAAGGCCAAACAGAATCGCAAGAAACACTTAGGAATAAAACCCTCCATTGGATGACTAACAACTGCAACTACCCCATATCAAGTGCTGAACACATATTACTCACCCAAAGAGTGGGTTGGATAGGCCCAGCCCCTAAGTCCTTTGACGGGGACTGTGTAATAATAAGCTTTAGGTCACCAAACTGGACGCATGCAACTCTACTTAACGCCCCCCCACCATCATCTACAGAGTTCAACATGACATTATTACCTTTGGGGTACTTTTATAAACATTTATGGACCAATCCTATAGTACCCGCACATAGAATGCTGGGCCCCAACCCAAATATTAACTACCTACCCCTCTCAGGAGTAGCACATCCAATGCGAGCCCCCTTTCCATTGTTCAACAGATTTGAATGTTTGACAACGATGGAGGAAAATGACTGACATAAAGTACCGAAAGGGTTCCCTTGGGAAACAAGATAGACCAGTCATTAACAATTGGCCTACATGAAACAGGTTGTGCCGAGGGAAATAGTCCAACTATTAATATAGATGACAATTCGGGGAGTAGGGATGATGAGATTAGTAAGGATGATGTGATATGTGAACATGGTATAGTAACTCCGACTGAGTGCTCAACCAATGGGGGAGAACAGTTAATTGTAAGTCCAATCTTAGATATGGATGATGACGCTGTCGGGGGCTTAGGACATGAAAGGTACACACTAACAACTTGGAACATCGCCGGCCTGAAGAGAAAGTTGGATACTCCTTTTTGGCAGGCTTTCATAAGACATGGTAGTGCTTTATCTGCCTACAGGAGACATGGAGGACCGATGAGGTTGTAGTGGAGGGTTATACCTCTTTCTGTTTAAATGCAGTTCCCTCTCAAACAGGAAGAGCTAAAGGCGGCCTATTGTTGCTTATATCAACAAAACTTGTGGGGTGCAAAATTATAAGTTATGCCTCAATTGGCAATTACAGTCAAGTCCTGAGACTAACGTTTCTGAAGGGTAAGGACTTGGTCTTAATTAATTTTTATAATATTATTTTGAATAAGGAAAGACAATCACCTTTAGGCCCATTAGAAAAGGAATTAGATAGAGTATTAAATCTCTCCAGAAAACTTGTAGTTATTCTATGGGCGGGTGATTTTAACATTCGAGTTTGCTCGACGGCATTAACCAATTCCTGTGGATTTATGAAGCACCATACTATTCCCTCCACAAACGATGACAGTAATCTACATTTCCCACATTGTAATTATGGCATGGCTATAAATACACTCATGGCAAAATTTGATCTTGGGCTTTTAGATTGTACTATGACTAAAGATAACATTAAATGCCCGACATTTACTGGGAGGAATGGGAATAGTAACATAGATCACATCATATTATCTGAATACAGTTGTTTTATTGACTTATGGATAACAGAGCAGGTGGTTAGTGACCATAATAGTATCTCCATAGTATTATTAGATTGGGGGAGGAAAATACTCAACACTGAGGACCGACTTGTAGACATTGTCCCTGTCCGGCCCAATGGGATGAGAATAAAGTGGGCTGGTGTGGATCCGCCAAAGATTCAAGCAGAGGTGGTTACCAGATGTAGAGATGCTATTGATTGTTGTTTAAATAAGGATGTTACACCTGGAATTTTACTAACTAAGTTTACAGAAATAAACAATGTAATCAAGAAAGTATTGACTAAAATTCCAAGAGTGGAGAAGCCGGGTGGCACGAGGTGGTTTGACTCAAAATGTACTCAGGCTTTACAGAAACTCAAGATGGCGTTAGGGTCTAAACCCCGCAATCAACTGTTAATCCATGAACTCAGAAAAAGTTATAAAATTATTTTGTTGTCACATAAGAAAGAAATGAGAACTGAAGCCTGGGATCAACTAAATATGGCTGCCGACACGAAAACAGTAAACTTTTCTGGGAAACTGTTAACAGCCCCTTCTTAAAGGAGAACTGTACACCTGAACTAACATCCCACGTTAATTGCACCGAATGGATTCAACATTTTTCTAATATTTTTAACCCTGATAGGCTGGTTTTAAATTTATTTTCAGATGATGATTATACATGGCAAAGACTACCGTTGTTAATCAATGTGGATGAGGTACGGGAGGGTTTGATAAATAGCAAAGGGGGAAAAGCACCAGGACCGGACGGCGTCCCAATAGACATTTATAAGGATTTGATGGATTTGTGGGCTCCGCTCCTTACAATAATTTTTAATATATCGGCTTCGGGGAATTTTCCTGTAACATGGGCACAGTCAATCATTGTCCCATTACATAAAAAGGGATCACGCTCTGAGGCCTGTAACTATTGGCCAATTTCATTACTGGACTCCTCCATGAAGGTGATGAGCAGGGTACTACTAAAAAGACTGGAAACTTGGGCCACAGATCATAATGTATTAACCCCAGCCCAATTTGGATTCCGGAAGGGCATGGGAACGATCGAACAATGTGTAAATCTGGATCTACTCATCAGCAAGTACACAGTCGCCAAGGAGGGCAACTTGTTTTTGTGCTTTGCTGATTTGAGTAGTGTGTTCGATCTGGTGGACCATGCCCTGCTATGGAAAGTATTGCTTGAATCTGGAGCCCCTGAGGAAATAGTATTTTTCCTGGCGCGAGTATATGAGAGACTTACGTGCAGTGTGCGCTATGGGCCTACAGGCGAGCAAACCCCCTTTTTTCCAGTAAAAAGAGGTATAAGGCAGGGCTGCGTATTGGCACCCCTGTTGTTTTCCCTCTTTATTAATCAAATAGCCACAATTTTAAATAATATCCCGGCAGATGCTCCAAAAATTGATGATACGGTGGTATCTGTCCTATTATAAGCTGATGATGCTGTTTTAATCTCCCGTACCCCCCTAGGTCTTCAGCGACTTATTAATGAATTTACAAATTTTTATAAGGATAGAAAACTTTTAATTAAAAAATCAAAGACTTACACCATGGCCTGCGGTAAGAAGAAGAAGACACTAAGGCCATTTTTTCTCGAGGGTTCAAAAATAGAGGCTGTTACATCTTTTTGCTACCTTGGTGTCACTTTTGAATACAATAGTAAATGGGTATGCGAACAAGAAAATATTAGACACAAAATGTTTTTTTTTTTTTTTATTTGTTTTTATTGCAGAAATATGGACAAAACACCGGGTGAATTCAACCATCATCACCCCCACAATACAAGGTACCATACAGTCTCAGGGTTGTACACAGCCCATCAGCCCACATCCCGGAGGCCGGGCGGCACAACTGCAAAGTCCAACCAGAGGTCTCCTAGCATAATACAGAGGGGTTTCTGGTCAACAACATAATGACGCATCTGCTTTTTTATTTCCCCTCAACAACTCCCCCCTCCCCCTAGACACTCCCTAGAGGAGCCGTTCTTACCATGTAAGCAACATTTGGACCACTGGATTTGCGGAGCAGAGTCCCGCTAATACCCTAGTATGTCGGCATTCCATATCCCCTACCCATGGCTACCTGCGCTCCTATCCCTACCAGGGTGGTCAAAGAACTCCCCTATACCCCCCCTCCCCCTAACAGCTGCTGGCGTGGGTTGTGGTTGTGGGTTTCGGACAGAATGGCGCGCCATCAAGAAAATGTAAGTGTTCGTGCCTCTGGTTTCATGGAACCTCAGGTTCCGAAAGTCTCTCCTCCTCATCTCCTATCAAAGAATCACACAAAGCCTGCACAATCGTCTCCCAAGCCCTAGCCATCTCCAGGCTCCTCTCAGTCCCCATTCTGGTGGCCTGCCGCATTCTCAATACACTCTCGCACTTTGACCATTTCACCAACTCATTCGTCCATCTCCTCACCACCGGGCCTTCCTTGGATTTCCAGCGCCACGTAACCTCCCTCTGGGCCAACATGAGCCCCAGATCAATAAATTTGCTTGTTACCTTCGTCCTCGCTGTGTGCGGAAACCAAAGCAATAGGCAAGCAGCCTTATCAAATTCCACTTCCCTATCCGTGATCGTGTTCAGAAGTGCAACCACCTCAGGCCAGTACGTACCCAGCTTCGGGCAGTCCCACATCATATGATCCAGTTCAGCGTCTAGCGCCGAACACCGCGGACATGCCGCGTCCTGCACTTGAAAGTGCCGGCGGAGCCTCCCTGGGGTCAGATAAGCTCTATGCAAAAGGAAAAAATGCACCTGTTGGAACCTAGCATTCCTACTACCCTTCCATGTTCGTGCTATAATATGGCCCCACTCTGCATCCGGAATTGGCTTGCCTATACTTTCTTCCCAGCTGGCCTTCAGCGCCGTGAGCGGTTCTAGCCCTTCGTTCAGCATCCGCGATTGGAGACAGGTTACCGCCTTGATCGTACCCGCAGCCATCACCACGTACTGGCAAGCCATGGTCGTATCCGGCTCCGTCAGTCCCACCTTCCAGTGTTTTTGCATCGCCGCAGAGATCGCCGCATGCAAAAGATAACCACCATCTGGGAGGCCAAATTGCTCCTGCAGCACCTCAAACTGGGCCATTACTCCCTCCACAAACAAATCACCTACGACTTGTAGGCCCAGCTCCTCCCATTCCAGCAGCGGAGACCAATCTCCACCGTGCGGCAGCGCCGTCAGCATCCCGATAGGGATCTCCGGGGCATAAGGTCGCGCAACCCGTGCACGCTTCAGGCTCCTATTCCAGCACAACCGGAGGGTTTTTTCCTCTAAGGTGAGCTCATTTAACGCCAGTCTCTGTTGCATAACTATATAGGAGAGGACGTGCCTCTGGATACCCGTTCCACGAATCCAATCAGGGCCCCTAAATTCCCTAGCGACACTCTGTGTCAGAACCTGGAGCTGGGCCGCCAGGTAGTATAGTTCGAAATCCGGCACTGCCATCCCTCCCTCCAGTTTGGGTCTGTTCATCGTGTGCAGCGCCACCCTACGCCTGCCTCGCCCCCAGAGGAACTCAATAATCAACGACCTCAGGTCCCTAAAGATCCGCTGCGGGATCCAGACAGGTAGTGTTCTGAAGTAATACAGCAGCCGAGGGAGAGCTACCATCTTCAACAATGCCACTCTACCCTGCACCGACAAAGGGAGGGAGGCCCAGAAGGACATGCAGCCCCGCAATCCCCTGACACACCGCCCTATATTGCCCTCTAGGAGGCTCGCTGCTTCATGATAGATCCGGACGCCCAGGTTATGTTATGTTATGTTATGCGTTTTTATTAGGCGCACAGATGCTTCAGCCAAGGAGCGTCCTGGCGCCCGACAAGGCAGCTGCCCAACACAACGAAACAATAAATCAGACAAATTTAAACTAAGGGAATAAAAACGTTTTCACCGCACGGCGAAAAGAGAGCAAATCCCCAAGGGCGCGAATCGCCGGGGGAAGGGAATTCCAGAGCACCGCCGCACGAACTTGAAAGGAGCGCCCGCCAGCTCTGCTCCGCTTGAAGCGCGGGACAACAGCCAGTTCTAGATCAGCAGATCTTAGAGCTCGGGCTGGAATGTAATGGGCCGAAAGTGTGGCCAGAATCATAGCTGGAGACCCCTTCAGAATCTTATAGGCGACACAGAGAACCTTGAACTGGATCCGCTGGGCCACCGGGAGCCAGTGCAATGAACGCAGAGTACTAGAGGTGAGTAAAGCATCTGTCCGCCCAGATCACTTCTATTGCAAGAGGAGGGCTTTGGATATCCGGCCGCAGTGGGAAAACACAAGTCTTAGCCCAATTTACCTTAAGTCCCGACAACCTGCCGAAGGAGGAGAGCAGCCTCATGGCCCCATTTAAAGCCGCCTCCGTGTCTTCCAAATATAGCAACAAGTCGTCGGCATACAACGAGATGTAGTGAGTACTCCCTCCAAATTGTATTCCGGTAAAGGATTCCCCCTGCCTGGCCTGCGCCGCCAGCGGTTCCATCGCAAGAGCGAACAGAAGGGGAGAGAGCGAGCATCCCTGCCTAGTTCCTCTGCGTACCGGATAAGCGGATGATATGAGTGACCCCAGCCGCACCCTAGCAGTGGCAGAGGAATAGAGAACTTTCGTCCAACGTCCAAACCCCTCACCAAGTCCAAACTTCTCCAGTACCCCATCTAGGTAAGACCATTCAAGGCTATCAAAGGCCTTCTCAATATCCACCGACAAGACAGCCGATGCAGAGTCCTAGCTCAAGGCACCCTGCTGTATACGGATCAGCCTACGGATGTTACTGGCCGTGTTTCTAGTAGGGATGAACCCTGCTTGATCATCGTGTACCAGCATGGTCATGTGAGGCAGTAGTCTGGTGGCCAAAATACGGCTCAAGATCTTGTAGTCCACCGTCAGCATAGAGAGGGGTCTGTATGACGTCACCTCCAGCTCATCCTTACCTGGCTTCAACAGCGGCACCACCAGAGCCTCCCTCATGGAGGCGGGGAGGCGCCCCAAAGTTACCGCCTCCGAGTACACAGCCAGTAGCCTAGACGCCAATACATCAACGTACTTCGCATAAAACTCAATTGGCAGGCCATCCACCCCCGGTGTCTTGTTTCTGGCCATCTGCTTAATAGCCCCACGGATCTCCATTAAGGAGATCGGGCCGCCCAAGGCCTTCGCCGTCTCCTCATCTAGCATCGGGAGCTGCACCGTACTTAAATAGTCACTTATTTCGGAAGGCCCTGCCTCCAGCTGAGTATCATAGAGGCCCGTATAATACCACTGAAAGCGCTGCAGTATCGCCGTTGGAGAGTGAACCACCTCCCCCGTGTCGGTTCGGATACACATAATCGGGCCACTCCTTGGTTCCGGGTTGGCAAGTTTCGCAAGCAGTGTGCCCACCTTATCCCTTTCCGCATGGACTTTTGTGAGGTATAGCTTATAGTCATAGCATCGCAGTCTCTCCGTTTCTCTCGCCACCCCCTCTTTCGCTTCCAGCAATCGATCCTGCAAATCAGCCCGTTCAGGTCTGCAACTCTCAATCTCTCTCAGCACACATTCCGCCTTCTCCAGATCCGCTAGGACAGTCTTCCGTACATTCGAGAAGCTGCCCAGGCATACGCCCCTCACCACTACTTTCATTGCATCCCACTCTATCGATCTCGTGGCGGCCGAGCCCTCGTTCTCACTGAAATAAAGCGCTATACTCTGGTGGACCCTATCAACAAACACCACATCCTCTAGAGTATCCGGCCGCAGCCTCCATGTTGGAATCGCAGACCTCGCACTCTGCCACCTTACCGCCATCAGCAAGGGATTATGGTCCGAAATGGTCCTAGCAAGGTATTCAGTGTGTGTCACCATGGCTGCTATGGGGGCGCTACACAGTATGGAATCTATTCTAACATGTAGAGCGTGCAGTGCCGAGTAAAAGGAGTAATCCCTAACGTTAGGATGTTGTGTTCTCCATACATCCAACAGGCCCCACCGCTCCTGCCAGTCCCTCCTACGCTCTGACAGTTTACGCACCGGGGAGTCGGCCAGTGGCGGATGTGATCGATCCCACGCTATATCGGTGATTGAATTAAAGTCTCCTCCCAGTATAACGGGACCTGCCAGGAAGTGGGCCAGCGAGCCCGTGAGAACATCAAAATATCGGGCCTGATCAACATTGGGGGCATAAACACTACATAAGACCACCTCACTGCCATATAGCCTCCCTTCCACCGCCACAAACCGACCCCCAGGGTCCACCAAGTGATTCGTGACCTGAAAAGGGATCCCCGCCCTAATCCATATCAGCACCCCCCTTGCAAACGCCGAATAGGAGGTACCAAACACATGGCCACGCCACCGTTTCTGCAATGCAGCGCATTCTTGTTTGGTTAAATGAGTTTCCTGCAACATAGCAATTTGAACACCCCTCCTCACCAGATAGGCGTGCACCTTGTATCTCTTTGACATAGTCCTGAGTCCACGAACATTCCATGTGAGGCACTTCAAATCAGGTAACGACCCCATCGCTGCCATCCCTCCTCCACCTCAACAGTGTCCCCCCACCCCCCCAACGTTGCAGCAATACTCCCCCCCCAAAACACCCCAATAAACATCCACAACCCCACTCCCCAGGACAGGACCTAAGAGCACCGCTTTAGCCCCCATCCAAACCTGTATCTTCACACGTAGTCTACTATCCTGTGGTAGTCTCCACAGGAGGCCTTAAGGGCAGGAGGGGGTGCTTCAGTACCGACCCGGAGCCGGCCAACCCTCGCCCCAAGCCCAGGATCCCACATGAAAGTCACAACAGAGTACCTGCTAAACGCCAACCATCAGGATAAGGTGCTCCAATGGAGGGCCAGCACCATTCCCCCACATTATTCATTAAATAGTCCATCTGCTGTCTGTGGTGTGACCGTCGGTCCTGCAGAGCTGTCAGCTTCAGAGATCTCTCCTCCTGATTTCCTTCCACCGCCCTCCGAGTCCGAGTCCTCCTCCAACTCCCTCCCGTGATAGTTGCCGTTGCAGCTAGCGCTCCCTTCCTCTCAGCCGCTAGCAGCTCAGCTCTCATCGCCTGCTTGAGTCTGTCACGTTTATGGATCCGCTGCGATTTTCGGATCTGAACTGGCCTCTGTTTCTCCTTCCCACCTTTGTGCTGACGGTCAGTTCCTGCTCTGTACAATTCCAGCCACGACCAAGCCTCATCAGGGGTGTGGAAAAAGTGGGCGAACCGTCCAGGATCACTCTTAGTCTAGCAGGAAAGAGCAGCGAGTATTGTATACCTTCCTCTCTCAGTTCCTTCTTGACCGCTAGGAATGTCGCCCTGCTCCTCTGAACTTCCTGAGTATAGTCCGGGAAGATTGTGACCGAGCTGTTGTCCACCTGGAAGGGTCCCACAGATCTCGCCCTTTGTATTAACAAGTCACGGTCTTTGAAATGCAGGAGCCTGGCTACCATCGGTCTGGGGGGGCGACCCTGCATGGGCGGTCGAGACGGGACCCTGTGCGCTCTTTCAATCGAAAAGAAAGGAGACAAGCCTTCAGGGGCCACGGTGGCTCTGAGCCAATTCTCCATATACGCCATTGCATCGTCCCCTTCGATTTTTTCCGGCAGGCCCACTACTCGTACGTTGTTCCTGCGGTTGCGACTTTCGGAATCCTCCGCCCTTTTCTCCAGCGTCGCCAGTCGGGCAAGGATATCGGACAGTTTATGCTCCGCCGTGACCACCGCCGGTTTAATCTCCTGAAGGAGCAGTTTGTTCTCTTTCACCCTATCGGAAAGTTTGGCGTGATCCGCCCTCAGGAGGCCCAGTCCCGTGGCCACCTGCGCTATATCCTGGTGCAGTGTCTCCTTGGTCGCTGTGATCGCCTCCAGTATACTGTCGAGGCGTGCATTCAGTCTGCGTTCCTGTGCCGATGCTTCCAGGAACCCCTGGAGCGTGCCACCTACGCTCATCGTATTCGGTTGATCCTGGGTCAGCCCGGTCGCCGCTGCGCCACCGACATCAGCCATCTTGGACCCCACTCGGGCCTACGCAACAGCACCTCAGGGTGTACTGCTCAGCCGCGGCACCGACTCCCCGGGAAAGGACACCCCCTGGTCCAGCACTGCGTGTCCACCGGGTATTAATTCACCCCTTCAAGCCATAGGTCACCCTGTGAGAGGGAGACTACCCGAGCGAGCAAAATGGCCAGTCTCCAATTGCTCCTCCCAGGGGCAACCACCTCTCAACAGTCGGCAGGGTCCTGCGCCATTCGTTCTTGGGGCCAATCTCCCCACGCCCTCGTGCTTGCAGCCGATTCCCCTTCACTCCGTTCACTGCCCCACGCTAGAGCGTAGTGCCTGGGGGGGGGGGGAGAAGAGTCCGCAGCTCCTCCGTCTCCGCTGGACTCCCCACCCAGATCCGATCAGCAAGCCCCGACGCGATGTGCACCGGCGTCACCCAGGTCAACCCAGTCAGATTGCAGTCTGCATCGCTATTCCTGGCCAGCTCCTCTCCAATAACAGAAGCCGCACACTAGGCACTTCAAGAGCCTGCGTAGTGCTTCCGCTGCCACCGTAAGGCCTCCCCGACTGCAGTGCTTCTCTCAGGGGCCCCCGCCGAGCAACCGACCAGCCTCCGCCCCGGGGAGTTGTTCTGTAAGTCCTCTGCTTTGCTCCTCCTGGGGCCCCCGTCTCCCCCGCACTTGTCCGCTGTCCAGCGCCGGTCCCGCCTTCACCGCCCAGCCCTACAGGGCAGCCCACACCCCGAGGGCAGCCGACAACAGCAGCGGGGGGAAGGGCTTCTCGGCCGCCGGCCACAGAGCAGCCGAGCGCTCACCTTTGCCGCGGGCTTCGTCAGCCCCTACCGCGGTGTCGGGCCTCCGGTCCGCTGTGTCCTCCCGGCAGCAGCTCCTGGTTCACCGCAATCGGAGAGCGCCGCGGTCCGTTGTTCCCCCGCTGCCGGTCGGGACCGCCGCCATCTTAGGTCCCAGGCTCCGCACCCTCCGGAGCTCCGTTTCGGGTCTCTGCTCTGCCTTGGGGCCCTCGCCGCCTCCTCAGATCGTGCCCCGATGAGCCCGACGCGGAGGGCAAAGTTTCCGGACGGTTCGCCGGCACATCAGCAGGGTAATTCAGGAGAAATATGGGATCAGGGACGGTGCTCCGGGCTTACGCCGCCATCCCAGTCGGCGCCCAAACCACGCCCCTTTATTAGACACAAAATGATAAGGAACACCAATGGTATTTTTCGTTTTGCTAGTAAACTAGGGGACCGTAGATTACAAGATATAGTAACCATATATAATGCTAGATGTGTCTCCTCAGCTCTATATAGAGCCGGTATATGGGGCCATTCATCTACAATACAACTCCAAAAAACCGAAAATTGCTTTTTAAAACGACTACTGTGTGTCCCGGTTTTGGCTTCCAATGATTTAATCCATCATGAAACCGGCCTGAACTATATATCAGATCTAGCAGCTTTACGCCCATTACTTTTGTGGCGTTCGGTCTGGTATAAGAGCGAGACAGAGTTCACTCAGAAAATAATTGAAGACTGCCTCAAATTAGAGCATGCCTCCCGCATCCCATGGCTTAGCTATATGAGAGGGAGAGGTGTGGCGCCGCGGCCAGGGCGACTGACGCTGGAATCTGGGGACCACGGTTCGATCCCCGGCTCCGGTGGCAGGTTAGCCCAGCACCATGTGACTCTGGGCAATAGCTCGCTTAATCTTCCCGACGGCCCCCAGCGCCTAGAGACCCTTACGGGTGATTGTGCGCTTTACAAATGTGGACTTTACTATCATACATTGGTATAATATATTGTTTGATCTTAATATTCTAAAGATGTCCGAATACATAATCCCCTTCACAAAGAAGGAAATTAAGGATTCCTTCTTTTTATACAAAAGGGAAGGGCGACTGAAGTTAACTAGGACTCAAAAAACTGTTGTGTTCTATAGGCAACTCGAACTCAAAAGTGGGTTTCAGGCTTATTTGTCCGATGTATCTAGACCTTCACATCGTTTGTTTTTACACGCCTGAGGTTGGGGATTGTACATCACTTGGTATCCTTTCCTGTAATAGGAGAGAGATCCACTGTGTTATGTCCCTGTGATAATACCTCTAGCCAGAGTTGCTGCCATTTTTTACTTTTCTGTAAATTTTTATATATTTTTAAGGAAATTTTATCTGAAGCCTATCCTTTTAAAATACAATGTTCGTACAACAGCGGATGCAATGAATTTATTATGTGCCCTTGAAAATACAGATATTTGTTTTCGGGTTGCATTGTATATACTGAAATGTAGAACAACAAGGAAATCGATAATACCATAACTACCACAATTAGCAGTTATGTTGACTCCTTCACAAAGCACAAGACCCTTTTTATTGGAGTGGAAATGTTTAAAATGTATCATAAGATCACGAATGTCTACTTAGGCACATGTCACTTTAATGAAAATGTATAAGGGACAAAAACCTTAGCTAAAATACTTTTTACCATTATGCACTTTGTTGTAATACTTTTCCATTTGCTGCTACTAGTTTGTACGTAAGTGTTTACCCAGGCACATGTCACTTTAATGAACAATGGCTAAAGCCTAAGTTGAAGTACTCTCAGCATTATGCACTTTATTGTAATATTTTTCCATTTGCTGCTATTACTTGCACGTGAGGGCTTGAACTATTTTTTCAGTATTTATTAAATAATGTTGTCCCGTTGGTGCACCATATTCAGGGAAATTATATGGAATGTGCAGTCAACCCTTTCTATCTTACCAGGGTAATTGTAAAAATTTTAAAATTACGATGATTTCATGTTATATGTTATTGAATGTATTTTTAATGTTGCTTTTATCGTTGTGTCATGTAAACCGAATAAAGCTTTCCAAACTGATCCAGTTTCAACTCTTTCATGCCCTCTTTGGCCAGTTCACTCACTGCCAGAGCACAGGCACAGTGGTCCGAAATTCTAAATGTGTTTACATCTAATATTCAGGAACAGTGATGTGTGTCTTCAATATTGTAACACAGCAGCAGCTCAATAATATTAGTGCAAATAATCTCTGTGACCCCCTCCCATTTCTCGTATGTGAGGTACGGTTTTCATCTAAAAGAAACTTTTTTATGGATGTTGCAAGAAACATAAACACAACATTTGTCTGACAAATGTCTGCAATAGACTCTTCCACATTAAAAAATAAATAAAAGGAAAACGCTATTAACAACAATCTGAGAGTTATTCAAGGGCAACAGAGCAAGACTCTCTCAGGGGGGCCCCCTGAAAGGCTGGGGCCCTGGGCCAGAGTCCACTTTGCCCATGCGTTAAAACGTCTCTGTATCCGACCCCGCCCCTTTAAAAGAGGCGGCGGGGCAGCGAAGTGTTCTCTTTCACCGCTACCGAAACAGAGCCGCGGCTGGCTGCCGAGCACGGGGTTATTTTAATAATCATCTGTTTTGTTTCTCGTTTCTGCTTTCTTTGTTACATGCATACCTGCTGCGCGCTGCATTCCCGGCAATCGAGAATCAGCTGTTTTGCGCAACGCGCAAGCTGGGAGCCGCATTGACTTAAGTTTCACTCGCCTGACCCCCGTTGCTTGGCACGGGGTGGTGGCTCCGGTGCAGATACCCAGGTGCAGGGCCAGACTGGGCGTAGCAGGCACTGGGCCGGCCGAGCACTTTGCCAGGGCCGGTTTTGGTTCCCAGTCCGGCCCTGCCCAGGTGAGAGGGTTGGGTGGGGTGGTAGGTGAGGCTGGGGACAGTGCTAATTTTGGTGATTCGTTTCACGATAATTGGGATCTTACTTTTTTGCTAGTGGGTAGACAAGTTGTTTATATAAGGAAAGTTTTCTTCTGCTGACTGTTTTTTGTGATTGGAGGAGCAGTGTTTAGTTAAAGACTTCCCTTGGGTTGCTTTAAGCAGGAGGGATAGCTCAGCAGTGCAGACGTGTGCCTGTGGCCTTGCAGACTCCATTTATTACAGGGCAACTTTTAAGTGTGTGCAGGGATGCCAGCCAGGGCGCAGAAGGGTGCAAAGCGAACATGCATGAAGGAGCTTATGGCATCTATGATGCACAGGATGGGTGCCATGGACCAGCCCCTGGCTGAATTGAATGACCGACCTCCTGCGGGAGCAGGGAGTGTTGAGGGAGGCAGCGGAAAGGCCCAGGGGGTAGGGAGTGGCCCCTACGCAGCATTCCCAGTACCTAAGAGAGCTCTGATGCAGTCCAATAGGAATGGGGGGGGGGCTGAGGTCAGGCCTGGGGAAGAGGTTCCAGGTCCCTCTGGGCTGAGTGAAGGGGTTCCAATGGAGGGGGCCTTGGAGAGGAGGCACGCTCAGGTTCAATGTTGGCACAAGGGAGTGTGTCTGCTGTGATGGTGCTAGAAGCTGGTGGGGATAGGGGGACGTGGGGGGGGGGTATTGTGCTGAGTGGCAATGACTGTTTTGCGGGCAGGGCGACTTCGGAGGGAGCCCACTGTGGTAAATAAATAATTAATTACCGGTACTATTTTTGAATACAATGAATAAAACAGATAGCTCAATAAATAAGAGACAGGATTCGAGGTATCTTGAGTCTACAGGCTTTAATCAGGCATAAGGGACAGGAACAGGACAGCCTGTACGGGAATAGAATGAAGGCAGCTGCCGGGGGCAGGATCTGGGAATAGGGAGCATAAGGGGGGAATAAGGGTAACTTTTAGTAACAGTGCACAGTATATATATTAAAACAATTGCATTACATTCAATACAGTAGGCGTAACAGTAGGCGTGACTCGTAGCAGTCGCGAAAGATAAGGACGAAAGGATGTAACAAGAGGCGTGTACAGGGCGTATACATAGACATGTGATGTAATCGTAACAGAAGTGTCATAAATGGGGCGGAAACATGGAGGGGGCTACCTGAGCAGCTGGGACCTTTAACCTAGTGGTGCGCGCAAACGGGCAATGACGTGTTACCAGGAAGAACTGGGGGCTATGACTTCTGCGCTAGAAGAGGAGACTAAAGTCTGGAGTGTCAGAGCGACATGTACCTTAAGCATATCTAGTATCTGGTGTTTGGAGTACATGTTGATAGAATCCAAAAGTTATCAGGGCAAAGGCTACTAGACACTAAAACTGGTGCATGCATAATTCTACATGTATTGCGTGTGCTAGGAATATTCGATGAATATTAATACAGTATTTCTCTTGCATGGAGACATAAAGGCTAGACCATGACGGGAACTATTGATGCGATTCAGTAGCTTAGGAATGCAGAGAAGGAGGGCTGGACTGATAACTAGAAACATAACATACTCTTGGCAGACTGGGAGGCAGAGCCAGGCCGGGCCGGGCACTGCGAGGCAGAAAGTAAGCGAAGGGTCAGGGATGCAGGTGGGGGCTGTATCGCTCCTCGGAGAGGGTTCAGGAGACAGGAGCTGAATCTGAGTCCGGGCCCTTTTGAGGCCTAGAAACGGGGACAATTCAATGGATTAACGTGCATACTGTAAAATGTGGCAACATAGGTTTACATAGGCCTAATACTCGTTGCTTTCACGAGAACTGGAAACTGGCATACTAGAGTTGGACACAACTATAATTGTGTCTTTAATCGATCACAGGGGGATACATGCATATCGATCATGCACATATAGCATAAGATGGGGAACACGTAGGCACATACAACATGGCAAAATTTACTTTTCCACACCACAACCACCTGGATTTAGTGGCCAATCTGGCCGGCGTCCTTCCGTGGCTTTTCAAATTCAGGATGTTATCCGGGCCTGCTTGCGGTGGGGCTGTGGCTACCAAGGGTGATGATCTGGAAAAGGCCCGGAGACTAGTTGTGCACCTAGAGGGGTCTGGTCCACAGGGGGTCCAAATAGGGTCTGCTGTTACTACAGGGGTAAACTGGCTGTGGCCCAGGGGCCTCCAGGTGTGAGTAAGACCATCCTTGATCCAGCGCAAGGCGATGCACGAGTGGTGGGGATGGCCCCCCAAGACTCAGGATTCCGTGAATACAGGTATGACAACTCTGTTGCCAAGTCTAAGTTTGGGGGAGGTACGTTCAGGGCGGGATTAATTGGGCAGGCATATTGTGGCCAACGTAAAAGAAAAGATTTGGAAGGGGGGTATGTTTATATCTTTGATTTATTTCTGGACTAGCCTGATAGGGAGGATGCAAAAATGTGTAAAGAGTGTGCACACTCCAGAGACTGTTTGTACTGGCTCTCAAAGGATGAGGATGGGGTTGAAACGTTAGTCCATTGGAGTAAAGGGTTTTCCATTTATCACAGAATCTTGACTGAGCGTTTCAGGGGTTTGGGCGCCCAGCTGGCATTCTACCAGAACATTACTGCACGATGAGTAGGGTGGTGTTGGATGGAAAGAATAAGACAAAGAGTTTAGGAGAGTTAAGACAACTAGCCCCACCTTGGAGTGGAATCCGATTGACGCCATCTTATGATCATGCCATATGAAACACCCACAACAGGACGGTGCCCCAAGTCTGCACTTTTGGTCAAGTTCTTCCAGCAGCCCGCGAGGGCAGGCAAGAAGGGGTCATGCTGGGATTTCAGTGAGCATTCCTGCTCCAGGTCTCCCGGGTTGTGTAAATTCAAGCATGTCTGCTCATTTTGTGGTTTGTCTTCACATCATGAATCAAAGTGTTTCAAGAAATCTAAGGACAGAGCGGGCAAGAAGCAGGACTGATGACCCACTCTTAGACAAGGCCCCCTCCACAGTGATTTTGACAGCAATGATCCCATGGCTTAATAGGTATGGTAGCCCAGTGGCAGCCCAAGCTCTGTTGGAAGGTTTTAGGGAAGGTGTCAGGATACCCAGTTTTATCCAGTTTAGTGGTTTGGTATAGGCTAACTGGCGCCACTTAGACAGTCTCACAGTTTTATCCAGATGCAAATGTTTATCTTTCATGGTGCTACAAGGTAGAAGGAACCACCTAATCCTTCCAATAACAAGCTTACGCTTCAAACAGAAACAGACTCCTTAGCACACGTATATCACAATATAGTTCTATATTGGTGTTGCCACCTCAATTGACACAATTACAATATGTAGTCCTTGGTAATACAGGTATTCAATTTTATTCTTGAATGTTGCACGTTCTCCACACAGCCGACACGTGTTTCGTCGTGACCGGGAGTATAACCCAACGACTTTTTCAAGGCTGTAGAAGTTCAAAATAAACAAATATGTAGCCATTTCAAGTACACTTCCTTTAACATACGTTATACTATTATACCAAAATTGTACAACTCATGTGGCCCTTGTCATGCAAATTTCTGCTCTTAAGTGTCCAGTTTGGTACCTTACAAGCCGTATTATACACATTTTTTCTCCTCAGTGAGTAAGTGTGATCCACATCTTGATAAGGTGTCACATTGACAATGTCCATATATCCACATATCTTTGGTATAAAATAATTTTTTGTTTGAGTATCATTTGAGTAATAGTTAACACATAAAGTACCTCATTATCTTTATAGAGGTCTATGATCCCGTATGATCTGGAGAGATCTAATATCTATAAACCTTATTAAGGCGTGGGGTTCATATTTAAATTTGTGTCGTGACCGTCATGCTCTTGATGTGTATTTAGAAACACCCCGGACCTACACCATGTGTCAGGTATTCTCTTCTAAAGTACCGTGAGGTGATTCGTGCCTATGGTTGTCTTAAGTTTACACAACATGTGGTGGTATGTGATTGATATTCCAACCATAAATACCTATTTTCAAATCCGTTTTCTTTTACTGTAAAATAAAGTCATTATTTTGAATTATATATATCAATTTTATAGATGAGTAGCATATTACCATTAATTTTACATTTATTCGCAATGATTAACTTACTTAGTATGCGGTGATAATTCCAACCCGCATAGGGGTTCTACGGGGGTCTTCTGTTATAATGTCCACTCTATTATGTCCAATGGACTCCACTTCACACTTTGGTTAAGTTTGGCTGAAAGGAAGTTCAGTATCCTGTATTAGTATATATTAAGATGCCATTAATATTAAGTAAACTCTTTTATTTCCTTGTACTATTTAAATGGAAAAGATTCCACCCGTTCCCGGAAGGATCCCCTCCTTGATATTCCATCTCATGACAGGTTATCGATATTTACCCGAATAACATAGCATTCGCTAAAACCCATATATAGTTATCTGTAACAATAACTATTTTTACAGTGTTTCCCTATTATACTTCGGCCTTATGAGAAATGTCCACTGGAGTGTTAACACGCACTTGTCCTTATTTAACAGTATTGGTGCCACTAGTTTCTTTCCACCCGCTAAGGAGTATCCATTTTATATATTTAAACACCCAAGTCACTGCGGTGTATAAGCGCGTTCTTCCCTTAGTACTCGCTCCGTTCCGCTTACCTTTCGCCTCGATAATTTTTTTCTCCGGTGCCCCCGTTCAGGATTAGCGTGTTCGCTCAATCATTATTCTTTTCGAATGCCCCGCGTCTTTATTTAGAAACACTTCCGTGTTTCAAGCAGAGGTACCCGATTGGTTGTTACGGGTCATATGATCCCCGTTTCACACATCTCTATCAATTGGTCCAGAGTAGTCTCGTGGGTCTATCTAAACATAACTTTCCGTGGTGAATTAAGGCGCCATCTTATAATATTCTTTTTGAATAGAATTTTGATTGTAGACATGTAGTTAATAGAATATATCAGTAGTTATGAGGTTTTTCGAGACATACCTCATAGTTTCTATTAGATATTCTCAATTAACCTATCCATCAGATTTATTTAAATGGTTTGATAGTTTAAAACGAGTTTCAGTTTATACTTATTCGTTTTTTTATTGTACCCAATTTATATGTAGCACCACTCATTTTTATGAAAGACATTTTGGCGACTAATTTAATTAAACTAAACGGATTTATTTAGGTTGTTCTTTTAAGTTCAGTCAGAAAATGTATTTATTCCTTTGGTTCATGCGGGCCTAATTAGAGCTATTAATTATTTTGTACATTGGATCAGTTTTCGTGTTCTATAGAAACATTGAGTTATCATATTCTTCGGGTTTCACAGAAGCACGCAATCGTGTCCCGTGCAGTAAAACATATTATGAGAGGCCACGTCCCGGTTGATAAATGAGATGAATTACGGACCGCTTATTTTTATGTCATGCATATTACCCACGTCGCCCCTATAATTAATGTGCTATTGTGAGTGTTTTGTTTGGGTGATGCTACTTCCGTTCAATACTTACCAGTATTCTCAAACGTGTATGATTAAAACAAGTCGTAAAATGTGCCCATATGTGTTCATAAGTGTTTCTTAGTGAACTATTGATCTCTCCAACATGTAGGGTCAGTACATGGTCATGGTACTCACATTACCGGATAGTTATTTTGTCACATCTCAGATACATACATCATCAGGAATACATTTTTTATATACATTGGAAACATAAGTGACATTATCAGGAATCATCTTCTATTCTATACTGTCGCCATGTATCTATTATGTCCCTAGAAAGTAGTGTAGCTCATGGTCAATATTTAAACCATGTTCCACACTGCGCATTTTCATGATCCAGAGAGCCTCTCTCTGTCTCAGTGTTAGCTCCCTATTTCCGCCTCTAGGGTGTCTAGGTGTATGTTCTATTCCAAAGAATTCAAACATTCGATGTGTTTTTTGTGCCGGGCAGATTGACATATGGGCAGCCACAGGGTATCGCATATCCCCCTGTTTAACCGCCCTGATGTGTTCATTGATTCTTTCCCTTAACATCCGTATAGTACTGCCAATGTATTTTTTACCACATTTGCAGACAAGGATGTATGTCACGAATTTTGTCATACAGTTGATATTGGTGTGAATGAGGTATTTTCTCCCAAAAGGACCCTCAAATTCTGTCACTTTTTTGCAGGCCCATTTACACGCACTGCAGTTGTTACAACCATAAAATCCTTTTGAATGTTTATCCAACCAACTGTCTTGGGTTTTTACATTTGGATAACTTGGGCTTAGTAAGTTTCTGATTGTTCTCCCTTTTCTATAAGTCAGTGTTGGTCTTTCAGATATGTAATCCTTGACGACAGTATCTGTTCTAAGCAGATGCCAGTGTTTGGTCAAGCTTTTCATTAGTATTCCAGACCAGTTGTTGTAGCCTGTTACTAGTCTTATCTTGTCATCTTTCTTTTTGTTCATTGACTGTTCTTTTAAAGTATCTGTTCTTTTGATTTTATTTATCCTTAGTTCGGCTTTTTTTAAGATTTTCATATTATAGCCACAGTTCTTGAATCTGTTCAGAACTCCCTTTTTATTGTGTTCAAATTCCTCATCTTTACTGCAGTTGCGTCTGGTTCGTATAAGCTCACCATACGGTATAGCTCTTATTTGGTGTGCAGGATGAGCACTAGACGCATGCAGGAGTGAGTTGCACGCTGTCGGTTTTCGAAATAGTCTGCTGTGGATTTTGTCATTGTCAGCAAAGAGTTCTATATCTAAAAAAGGTATTTTAGTGTTACTTGATTCCATTGTGAACTTGATGTTAAACTCATTGCTGTTTAGATACACATGAAATTCAAGTAGTTTGTCTGGAGTTCCCGTCCAGATCATGATACAGTCGTCTATGTACCTGCATCAAAACAAAACAGGGAGTTCCCCCTTAATCCTATCTGGGACGGGGTTTACAGGTTTACTACAACGAGAAGTCCCACCTAGTATCTGCTATGTGGCAGCGACTCAATATATGAGTAAAGAGACCTTGTGTTTCAGAGTTTCTAATGATTATCAAAGTAACCATTAGGCCATAGTGGAGGCAGGAGGTTCGGAAAATACAGTATCAATGCACATACAAATATGTTTCGTGAAGGGAGTTCTATGTCAAGCAAGTATGACCACATGTAAGTTTTTCTTAAAAGATTGTGTCTTCTTTATTAATAAAAAACATAAGAGGGATAGCCTCAGACAGAGAAACAATATACACTATTACAGAATAAATAAAAACATGTTAACATTTTTACACAGATATCATAGAAAAACCAAAAAAAGTCGACGCGGCGTTTCGGTGCTTGCATGGAGATATGACACCTTCTTCAGGACGGTTAATCTATTGGAAAAACATTTATACACATTTAATACATAGACTCCTCTTAGACCTCACATAGTTCCAAACACATCAATACTTAGATACACATCAATACTTAGATACAGTGCAACTGATATATTATCTGCTAGTTCCAAAGTATATATTATTCTAAGCTTTCTACAAATGCGACGCAAAAATTGAGTTTTTGTGAATTATATTTGCTACACATTTTGATACTTTTCTGACATGTGTGAGTATAAATTTCCTCAGGCCTGTTCTTTAAGTGCCAATACATCATACAGAAATGGAGTATTGACATACCTTGTTAATTAAAAACAAATGTTGTTCTAGTAAGAGATCCCTCCGTTTGCTTTCAGGGAAAATGCTCTTATGGCTTCCACTTTGTATGATTAAAAGTGACACCTAGATTGAGACAATATATACACTTTATAATGTTTATCACATCATCCAGAATGATAGTGCTCTCGTCTAATTTCGTGTTTGAATGATGCTGTCTCATACCTGTTATTAAAAATCAGGGCTGGTAATGAAGCTGTATGGAGAATGGCCACCGTATCTTTTTCTTACTGATAGAAATTTCCCAGTGAGATTACCTGAACAGAAATACACGCCTTTGTTCAAGAAAATTTGACATTAATTGTCTTCATGAATACCAAAGAATATCTTCATAAAGATTATTACCTCATTAGTGGCCGTATTTAAAACATGGGGACTTCTATCTTCGGAGGGTCGGCAAGTATTACTGTACATTTATACTTTTATCGCCTGGAATTGCCTTTTGTAATTAGCGGTATTCTGTCCAGAGGGGGAAATGTGAAAAAAGACAGCATTCGGGTTAACTTCCTCTTTGTGTCCTGTTGTCATTTAATCAACTTATTTAAACATGTCGTTAATGGAGTATAACGATTACCACTCGCTGTTTAAAATGAGACATCACACAGGTCTGAGATTGTGTGTGCTCTCAAGGCTTAATATGGGAGTATTTTCATAATGTGCCCATTTAGACATGACTATATATATTCGCTAGTCTGACAACGCGGGCCTTTAATATTCGTTCGCTATGTTTACGATATCCATTTACCCTCCTTTGACAATTCGGGTTTTTCTAGGATTTATTTTTAAGGGTATGTGTATAAACGAACCTCACGGGGAGATGGACCGTGTAGTTCAGGTCTATGGATTTGTCTTCTCATTGTACTATTTACACCCGCTGGTCAAGGGTAGGGTCAGAGGGTGTTTTAAAAAAGGATTTCTAGATGTTATTTTACGAGCAAACGGTCCCTAGGTGTTTAAACACCGACAGTTTCCCGTTTATCCCCGAGGGTTAAGGGTTCGTTCTCCGCTTACCTTCAGCGCGAATGTCGGCCTCCCTGCCTTCTCCATCATACAGCTTCCGGGTCTCGATATTCACTACTCTCCCTTTTCCCGCTGTTTTATGTGAGATTTCACGGAGGTCAGGGGTCAGATATACCGTCTTACCAGGATTATCAGTTACTACACGGCAATTTATTCGTAAATTGCAAAGGACAGTTATCTCGCTGTTGTATATATGTATGCGGAATTTTAAATATAAAAATTTTTTGATCAGTTTTACCTCGTATTTTTTTGTGTATGATAAGTCCACACATTATGTTATCGAATACTTCGGCCATTTTGAAATGGATAAGACTCAACTTTATTAGAGTCTAAGGTCTCGGTTTCCTGTCATCAGAACCACCTATGTTTTTAGTTTGTTGTTACTTAACGTTGTTACAGTGAAAAAGTTATATTGAGTATGTGCTCCATTATTTATATTGTGTAATCTTAGGTTATTCTGGATTCTAACATAGTGAGAGTAACAGTATAGTATTGTTTATATAAATCGCAAGTTTTTATATTAGACACACTTAGAGATAGCGATGTTTTTTTTATATTTGAGTGACTTGTTTTAAAGTATATTTAATATGGGTAGGGGATTTTAGTCCTTCGAACGGCCCCCTTTAAGTTATGGAAACGGAGCGGCCATCTTGGAGCGGACATGTTATAGTGATACTCATCACTAACTTATTCAGTAAACACCCATGTTGTTAAAAATGAAGATAGTTTTAAATATCCTGTCTATTGGCTCTTCGAATGAGTATATTGGTCCAATCTCGAGGGCTATGTGTTGGTTCTGATCTAGAATTTCAAGTGAAATTGCTTTATCTGATAAGTGCTAGTCGGTATATTACAAGAGGACAGGAGCAGGGTTGGCCTAACACAATAGTCTCTCCCAATCCTCCTTAGAGTTTAGTCCTTTCCGTACAGTATTACATTTTGACATAAAAAACTGTTCTCTTCTTTTTCTCTTAAGGGTAAGGTCCCCTCCTCGCATATTGCTTCTAGTGATTTCTAATATGCACCATTGGAGGTCTTCCACTTTGTGTTTTAAGGTATTCCAGTGGTCTACTAGTGGTGCTGATTTTTTTGAGGTCCTGATTGCTGATCTATGCTCATTAATACGTATTCTAATCTCCCTAGAGGTTTCGCCAACGTAGGCTTGATTGCAGGGACCTTTAATCAGATATATTCCATTTTTGGTTCTGCAGTTATGAAAATCACCTATCTTGTGGGTGGCGCCATTTACTGATATTGTGGGCCCTTTGATTATGTGGTCACAAATGCCACAATTCCCACACGGGAATGTTCCCGTTGGTAGTGGAGTTTTAGCAATGCTCGGTTGTTTTGGAACAGGGATATCTCTATACGTTTTGACTAGGCTGTTCCTTATCGTTTTATTTCTTCTGTAGGAAAACATTGGTTTTGGTAAGATGACATTATTTTTATTGGTCACTAGGTGCCAATTCCGGTTGATTATGTTTTTTATTTTATTGCTGAGATTACTGTGGATGGTGACAAAAGTCAGGGGTAATGGTTTACTTTCAAGTTGTTCCTCTTTCTCAAAGAAACTATCTCTATTGAAATATTTTGCTCTTTTGTACGAGTGTCTAATTAGTCTCCTCGGATATCCCCTGTCGATGAATTTCTGTGTTAATATCTCAGCATGTTTGTCGTAGTCCACATTCCTGGTGCAATTCCTCCTCAATCTGAGGAATTGCCCGTAGGGGATATTGTTCTTCTGGCAACCAGGGTGATAACTATTAAAATGCAACATCGTGTTTCTATCAGATGGTTTGGTGTAGAGTTCAACTATTAGCAGTCCTTCTCGATGTTTAATAGAAATATCTAGAAATTCACATTCGTTTTGGTTGATGTGATATGTGAATTTTAGATTGTGGTCACCTAAATTTAGCCAATCAATAAACTCTATCAGGGTTTCTTTGGTCCCAGTCCAGATAAAAAAGACGTTGTCTATGTACCTTGCCCAGTGCGTGATATTTTCATAAAAAGGTGCCATGTCATTAAAAATATGTTTCTCCTCAAAATTTGCTACGTACAAGCAGGCCAGGCTTGGGGCACATGTGGCCCCCATACTGGTCCCCTTGATTTGCTTAAAAAAGGTTTTATTAAACAAGAAAATGTTATTTTTTAAAATGATCGTAATACAATCCACAATAAATACTGCATGTGGTGATAGATCAAAATGTTCCTCCCTCAGGAACTCTCCCATCATATTTATAGTATCGTTTTGAGGTATATTGGTATACAGTGCCTCTATGTCTAAGGTCACTAACAGTTGGTTATGCGGGTCAAAGGCTAATCCTTCCACCTTCTCTATCATAGCAGTGGTGTCTTTGATATAGGATTTTTGTGCCTTGACCATGGGCTGCAAAAAGATATCCACATATTTACTAATGGGTTCTGTTAAGGAGTCTATGCTCGAGACAATTGGTCTCATTGGGGGGTCATGCATGTTTTTATGGACCTTTGGGAGCCCATAAAGGGCTGGTATTGTGGGATGTTCGTTTCTTAAAAATTGGTATTCCTCATGGCATATTATTCCATCTTCTTTTGCTAGTAACAGCATATTATTGATAGATTTCGCAAGATTATTCCATTCCTCCCTACTCGAGGGGCAATAATGCAGTTTGTTGTTTAGGAGGGTGAGCATTCTATCATTATAGTCCTCCGTGTCCATGATCACGATGCTGCCTCCCTTATCGGCTGGTTTTATTATGATTGATAAGTCTTGTTCTAGTGATTTTAAGGAGTTTTTCTCTATTAGTGTGAGATTGTAGTCTACCCAAGTTTTTTTATTTAGGAGGTCCTCAATTCCTTTTTCCACACAGCGTTCGAAGACTTCGATGTCTTTCCTAACCATGTTAGTCTGTGGGGTCCATTTAGATTTTGGTTTTAGGCCAGATTTATTTTCCTTTATGGTTTCATTTTTATCTTCAAAGAAGGCATTCAGCCTTACTTTTCGGAAGAAGCTTTGTAAATCACGTTCTAGGCCATATTTATCAATTGGTGCTGCTATAGCATATCCCAATCCCTTTTCAAGTATTTTTTTCTCGTTATCGGTGATAGGTCTAGTGAATAAATTTATTATTGCTGCCTTGGGATCTAATCCCATTTCTTTTGGCTCCGTGTATTGTATTGACGTTGTTGGAACTGGTTCTGGGGAGGGAAGTTCCCTTTCGCTCTTCCTCTCCCTCTCTGGGGACCAAAGGTCTTTTGGCGCTGTTCTAAAAAAGATAAACTCTCTCTCGTACTAGTAGAGCCGTCTGTTCTTTCTTTATTTGAGGTATCATAGGAAGCCTCGTTGTCAGAGTCTGAGCTCGTATATGAGTTATCAAAAAACCTAACTTTATTGGGGGTAAATTTTTGATTCGGATGTGTCCATTGTCTCCTATTTTGATTCTCCTCTCTTGGTCTATCATAGTAATCCTTCTGTAGGTAAGGATAAACTCTCTCAAGATTATATTGTGAGACATCTTTTTTAAGTTTATTGAATTTTTTGTTAGTCATATAGTCCTTGTAGCTAGATATATCTGCTTGGATTTCATCTAGTTTCTTTTTAGCCTCTTCGAGGGCATCCATTTCTAACAGTTTGGCTTCTAGTTCCTCAATTTCTGCTCTTTCAATAATAAGGACATCTTGTGCTGTTTCAATGATGAGGAGCATCCAGTCTCTACTGCATCTGTTGGCGATTAACGTCCAATTTTCTATAAATTTTTTGATTTTCACGAAGACACCTGGCTCATTGGTAACTTGTAGCCCTTTGGGGATAATACCCTTTTTACAGTATTCCACCATAAAATCGGCATGTAGTTCTGTTCTTACAATTTTTTTCTTTAAGTTCCATAAATCTCTCCATTGTTCTTCATTTTTGTTATCTATAATTACGGTAGAGATATTCTTGGAGGTGCCATTAATGATTTTGTTAAATTGGTCCTCCGTAAAGCCAAAGGTTTTAATGCCTTCCATAGTAATCTATAGGTTGGTTAACAATGCTCCCCAGCTAACAAGCTGTGTAAAATATCAAAACAAAACAGGGAGTTCCCCCTTAATCCTATCTGGGACGGGGTTTACAGGTTTACTACAACGAGAAGTCCCACCTAGTATCTGCTATGTGGCAGCGACTCAATATATGAGTAAAGAGACCTTGTGTTTCAGAGTTTCTAATGATTATCAAAGTAACCATTAGGCCATAGTGGAGGCAGGAGGTTCGGAAAATACAGTATCAATGCACATACAAATATGTTTCGTGAGGGGAGTTCTATGTCAAGCAAGTATGACCACATGTAAGTTTTTCTTAAAAGATTGTGTCTTCTTTATTAATAAAAAACATAAGAGGGATAGCCTCAGTTAGAGAAACAATATACACTATTACAGAATAAATAAAAACATGTTAAAATTTTTACACAGATATCATAGAAAAACCAAAAAAAGTCGACGCGGCGTTTCGGTGCTTGCATGGAGATATGACACCTTCTTCAGGACGGTTAATCTATTGGAAAAACATGTATACACATTTAATACATAGACTCCTCTTAGACCTCACATAGTTCCAAACACATCAATACTTAGATACACATCAATACTTAGATACAGTGCAACTGATATATTATCTGCTAGTTCCAAAGTATATATTATTCTAAGCTTTCTACAAATACGACGCAAAAATTGAGTTTTTGTGAATTATATTTGCTACACATTTTGATACTTTTCTGACATGTGTGAGTATAAATTTCCTCAGGCCTGTTCTTTAAGTGCCAATACATCATACAGAAATGGACTATTGACATACCTTGTTAATTAAAAACAAATGTTGTTCTAGTAAGAGATCCCTCCGTTTGCTTTCAGGGAAAATGCTCTTATGGCTTCCACTTTGTATGATTAAAAGTGACACCTAGATTGAGACAATATATACACTTTATAATGTTTATCACATCATCCAGAATGATAGTGCTCTCGTCTAATTTCGTGTTTGAATGATGCTGTCTCATACCTGTTATTAAAAATCAGGGCTGGTAATGAAGCTGTATGGAGAATGGCCACCGTATCTTTTTCTTACTGATAGAAATTTCCCAGTGAGATTACCTGAACAGAAATACACGCCTTTGTTCAAGAAAATTTGACATTAATTGTCTTCATGAATACCAAAGAATATCTTCATAAAGATTATTACCTCATTAGTGGCCGTATTTAAAACATGGAGACTTCTATCTTCGGAGGGTCGGCAAGTATTACTGTACATTTATACTTTTATCGCCTGGAATTGCCTTTTGTAATTAGCGGTATTCTGTCCAGAGGGGGAAATGTGAAAAAAGACAGCATTCGGGTTAACTTCCTCTTTGTGTCCTGTTGTCATTTAATCAACTTATTTAAACATGTCGTTAATGGAGTATAACGATTACCACTCGCTGTTTAAAATGAGACATCACACAGGTCTGAGATTGTGTGTGCTCTCAAGGCTTAATATGGGAGTATTTTCATAATGTGCCCATTTAGACATGACTATATATATTCGCTAGTCTGACAACGCGGGACTTTAATATTCGTTCGCTATGTTTACGATATCCATTTACCCTCCTTTGACAATTCGGGTTTTTCTAGGATTTATTTTTAAGGGTATGTGTATAAACGAACCTCACGGGGAGATGGACCGTGTAGTTCAGGTCTATGGATTTGTCTTCTCATTGTACTATTTACACCCGCAGGTCAAGGGTACGGTCAGAGGGTGTTTTAAAAAAGGATTTCTAGATGTTATTTTACGAGCAAACGGTCCCTAGGTGTTTAAACACCGACAGTTTCCCGTTTATCCCCGAGGGTTAAGGGTTCGTTCTCCGCTTACCTTCAGCGCGAATGTCGGCCTCCCTGCCTTCTCCGTCATACATCTTCCGGGTCTCGATATTCACTACTCTCCCTTTTCCCGCTGTTTTATGTGAGATTTCACGGAGGTCAGGGGTCAGATATACCGTCTTACCAGGATTATCAGTTACTACACGGCAATTTATTCGTAAATTGCAAAGGACAGTTATCTCGCTGTTGTATATATGTATGCGGAATTTTAAATATAAAAATTTTTTGATCAGTTTTACCTCTTATTTTTTTGTGTATGATAAGTCCACACATTATGTTATCGAATACTTCGGCCATTTTGAAATGGATAAGACTCAACTTTATTAGAGTCTAAGGTCTCGGTTTCCTGTCATCAGAACCACCTATGTTTTTAGTTTGTTGTTACTTAACGTTGTTACAGTGAAAAAGTTATATTGAGTATGTGCTCCATTATTTATATTGTGTAATCTTAGGTTATTCTGGATTCTAACATAAGTGAGAGTAACAGTATAGTATTGTTTATATAAATCGCAAGTTTTTATATTATACACACTTAGAGATAGCGATGTTTTTTTTATATTTGAGTGACTTGTTTTAAAGTATATTTAATATGGGTGGGGGATTTTAGTCCTTCAAACGGCCCCCTTTAAGTTATGGAAACGGAGCGGCCATCTTGGAGCGGACATGTTATAGTGATACTCATCACTAACTTATTCAGTAATCACCCATGTTGTTAAAAATGAAGATAGTTTTAAATATCCTGTCTATTGGCTCTTCGAATGAGTATATTGGTCCAATCTCGAGGGCTATGTGTTGGTTCTGATCTAGAATTTCAAGTGAAATTGCTTTATCTGATATGTGCTAGTCGGTATATTACAAGAGGACAGGAGCAGGGATGGCCTAACACAATAGTCTCTCCCAATCCTCCTTAGAGTTTAGTCCTTTCCGTACAGTATTAAATTTTGACATAAAAAACTGTTCTCTTCTTTTTCTCTCAAGGGTAAGGTCCCCTCCTCGCATATTGCTTCTAGTGATTTCTAATATGCACCATTGGAGGTCTTCCACTTTGTGTTTTAAGGTATTCCAGTGGTCTACTAGTGGTGCTGATTTTTTTGAGGTCCTGATTGCTGATCTATGCTCATTAATACGTATTCTAATCTCCCTAGAGGTTTCGCCAACGTAGGCTTGATTGCAGGGACATTTAATCAGATATATTCCATTTTTGGTTCTGCAGTTATGAAAATCACCTATCTTGTGGGTGGCGCCATTTACTGATATTGTGGGCCCTTTGATTATGTGGTCACAAATGCCACAATTCCCACATGGGAATGTTCCCGTTGGTAGTGGAGTTTTAGCAATGCTCGGTTGTTTTGGAACAGGGATATCTCTATACGTTTTGACTAGGCTGTTCCTTATCGTTTTATTTCTTCTGTAGGAAAACATTGGTTTTGGTAAGATGACATTATTTTTATTGGTCACTAGGTGCCAATTCCGGTTGATTATGTTTTTTATTTTATTGCTGAGATTACTGTGGTTGGTGACAAAAGTCAGGGGTAATGGTTTACTTTCAAGTTGTTCCTCTTTCTCAAAGAAACTATCTCTATTGAAATATTTTGCTCTTTTGTACGAGTGTCTAATTAGTCTCCTCGAATATCCCCTGTCGATGAATTTCTGTGTTAATATCTCAGCATGTTTGTCGTAGTCCACATTCCTGGTGCAATTCCTCCTCAATCTGAGGAATTGCCCGTTGGGGATATTGTTCTTCTGGCAACCAGGGTGATAACTATTAAAATGCAACATCGTGTTTCTATCAGATGGTTTGGTGTAGAGTTCAACTATTAGCAGTCCTTCTCGATGTTTAATAGAAATATCTAGAAATTCACATTCGTTTTGGTTGATGTGATATGTGAATTTTAGATTGTGGTCACCTAAATTTAGCCAATCAATAAACTCTATCAGGGTTTCTTTGGTCCCAGTCCAGATAAAAAAGACGTCGTCTATGTACCTTGTCCAGTGCGTGATATTTTCATAAAAAGGTGCCATGTCATTAAAAATATGTTTCTCCTCATAATTTGCTACGTACAAGCAGGCCAGGCTTGGGGCACATGTGGCCCCCATACTGGTCCCCTTGATTTGCTTAAAAAAGGTTTTATTAAACAAGAAAATGTTATTTTTTAAAATGATCGTAATACAATCCACAATAAATACTGCATGTGGTGATAGATCAAAATGTTCCTCCCTCAGGAACTCTCCCATCATATTTATAGTATCGTTTTGAGGTATATTGGTATACAGTGCCTCTATGTCTAAGGTCACTAACAGTTGGTTATGCGGGTCAAAGGCTAATCCTTCCACCTTCTCTATCATAGCAGTGGTGTCTTTGATATAGGATTTTTGTGCCTTGACCATGGGCTGCAAAAAGATATCCACATATTTACTAATGGGTTCTGTTAAGGAGTCTATAGTACATAAAACAGACAAATTTCCCCCGGGTAGACCGATCATATCAGGTATTGGTGGACCCACGGAAAGGTTATCTGAATATGTAGATATTTTTTTAAAACCACTGGTAGGGAATCTCCCATCCCACATCAGGGATACAAAACATATTTTAGGTATAATGGCCGACTTAGCCTGGGAAGATACCATGTCATTAGTTACCTTAGATGTGGTATCATTATATACATGCATCAAAAGAGAAATAGGCTTAACGGCAGTTAAGAAAATGTTAAGCAAAAGATCTGCCAGCTCTTGGTTACATACCGAGATGCTTGTAGAAATGATAGAACTTATACTGGACAATAATGTGTTCCTATACAAAGATAAGTGGTACAGACAAAAACAAGGTGTAGCAATGGGCTCCAGGTTTTCACCCTCGTATGCGAACCTAGTAATGGGTTGGTTCGAGGAGTTGATGATCTGGGGCCCATTGGGCACAGAATGGAATGACTCAATTCTTTACTGGGGCAGGTACATAGACGACTGTATCATGATCTGGACAGGAACTCCAGACAAACTACTTGAATTTCATGTGTATCTAAACAGCAATGAGTTTAACATCAAGTTCACAATGGAATCAAGTAACACTAAAATACCTTTTTTAGATATAGAACTCTTTGCTGACAATGACAAAATCCACAGCAGACTATTTCGAAAACCGACAGCGTGCAACTCACTCCTGCATGCGTCTAGTGCTCATCCTGCACACCAAATAAGAGCTATACCGTATGGTGAGCTTATACGAACCAGACGCAACTGCAGTAAAGATGAGGAATTTGAACACAATAAAAAGGACTCCTGAACAGATTCAAGAACCGTGGCTATAATATGAAAATCTTAAAAAAAGCCGAACTAAGGATAAATAAAATCAAAAGAGCAGATACTTTAAAAGAACAGTCAAGGAACAAAAAGAAAGATGACAAGATAAGACTAGTAACAGGCTACAACAACTGGTCTGGAATACTAATGAAAAGCTTGACCAAACACTGGCATCTGCTTAGAACAGATACTGTCGTCAAGGATTACATATCTGAAAGACCAACACTGACTTATAGAAAAGGGAGAACAATCAGAAACTTACTAAGCCCAAGTTATCCAAATGTAAAAACCCAAGACAGTTGGTTGGATAAACATTCAAAAGGATTTTATGGTTGTAACAACTGCAGTGCGTGTAAATGGGCCTGCAAAAAAGTGACAGAATTTGAGGGTCCTTTTGGGAGAAAATACCTCATTCACACCAATATCAACTGTATGACAAAATTCGTGACATACATCCTTGTCTGCAAATGTGGTAAAAAATACATTGGCAGTACTATACGGATGTTAAGGGAAAGAATCAATGAACACATCAGGGCGGTTAAACAGGGGGATATGCGATACCCTGTGGCTGCCCATATGTCAATCTGCCCCGCACAAAAAACACATCGAATGTTTGAATTCTTTGGAATAGAACATACACCTAGACACCCTAGAGGCGGAAATAGGGAGCTAACACTGAGACAGAGAGAGGCTCTCTGGATCATGAAAATGCGCAGTGTGGAACATGGTTTAAATATTGACCATGAGCTACACTACTTTCTAGGGACATAATAGATACATGGGGACAGTATAGAATAGAAGATGATTCCTGATAATGTCACTTATGTTTCCAATGTATATAAAAAATGTATTCCTGATGATGTATGTATATGAGATGTGACAAAATAACTATCCGGTAATGTGAGTACCATGACCATGTACTGACCCTACATGTTGGAGAGATCAATAGTTCACTAAGAAACACTTATGAACACATATGGGCACATTTTACGACTTGTTTTAATCATACACGTTTGAGAATACTGGTAAGTATTGAACGGAAGTAGCATCACCCAAACAAAACACTCACAATAGCACATTAATTATAGGGGCGACGTGGGTAATATGCATGACATAAAAATAAGCGGTCCGTAATTCATCTCATTTATCAACCGGGACGTGGCCTCTCATAATATGTTTTACTGCACGGGACACGATTGCGTGCTTCTGTGAAACCCGAAGAATATGATAACTCAATGTTTCTATAGAACACGAAAACTGATCCAATGTACAAAATAATTAATAGCTCTAATTAGGCCCGCATGAACCAAAGGAATAAATGAATTTTCTGACTGAACTTAAAAGAACAACCTAAATAAATCCGTTTAGTTTAATTAAATTAGTCGCCAAAATGTCTTTCATAAAAATGAGTGGTGCTACATATAAATTGGGTACAATAAGAAAACGAATAAGTATAAACTAAAACTCGTTTTAAACGATCAAACCATTTAAATAAATCTGATGGATAGGATAATTGAGAATATCTAATAGAAACTATGAGGTATGTCTCGAAAAACCTCATAACTACTGATATATTCTATTAACTACATGTCTACAATCAAAATTCTATTCAAAAAGAATATTATAAGATGGCGCCTTAATTCACCACGGAAAGTTATGTTTAGATAGACCCACGAGACTACTCTGGACCAATTGATAGAGATGTGTGAAACGGGGATCATATGACCCGTAACAACCAATCGGGTACCTCTGCTTGAAACACGGAAGTGTTTCTAAATAAAGACGCGGGGCATTCGAAAAGAATAATGATTGAGCGAACACGCTAATCCTGAACGGGGGCACCGGAGAAAAAAAATTATCGAGGCGAAAGGTAAGCGGAACGGAGCGAGTACTAAGGGAAGAATGCGCTTATACACCGCAGTGACTTGGGTGTTTAAATATATAAAATGGATACTCCTTAGCGGGTGGAAAGAAACTAGTGGCACCAATACTGTTATATAAGGACAAGTGCGTGTTAACACTCCAGTGGACATTTCTCATAAGGCCGAAGTATAATAGGGAAACACTGTAAAAATAGTTATTGTTACAGATAACTATATATGGGTTTTAGCGAATGCTATGTTATTCGGGTAAATATCGATAACCTGTCATGAGATGGAATATCAAGGAGGGGATCCTTCCGGGAACGGGTGGAATCTTTTCCATTTAAATAGTACAAGGAAATAAAAGAGTTTACTTAATATTAATGGCATCTTAATATATACTAATACAGGATACTGAACTTCCTTTCAGCCAAACTTAACCAAAGTGTGAAGTGGAGTCCATTGGACATAATAGAGTGGACATTATAACAGAAGACCCCCGTAGAACCCCTATGCGGGTTGGAATTATCACCGCATACTAAGTAAGTTAATCATTGCGAATAAATGTAAAATTAATGGTAATATCCTACTCATCTATAAAATTGATATATATAATTCAAAATAATGACTTTATTTTACAGTAAAAGAAAACGGATTTGAAAATAGGTATTTATGGTTGGAATATCAATCACATACCACCACATGTTGTGTAAACTTAAGACAACCATAGGCACGAATCACCTCACGGTACTTTAGAAGAGAATACCTGACACATGGTGTAGGTCCGGGGTGTTTCTAAATACACATCAAGAGCATGACGGTCACGACACAAATTTAAATATGAACCCCACGCCTTAATAAGGTTTATAGATATTAGATCTCTCCAGATCATACGGGATCATAGACCTCTATAAAGATAATGAGGTACTTTATTTGTTAACTATTACTCAAATGATACTCAAACAAAAAATGATTTTATACCAAAGATATGTGGATATATGGACATTGTCAATGTGACACCTTATCAAGATGTGTATCACACTTACTCACTGAGGAGAAAAAATGTGTATAATACGGCTTGTAAGGTACCAAACTGGACACTTAAGAGCAGAAATTTGCATGACAAGGGCCACATGAGTTGTGCAATTTTGGTATAATAGTATAACGTATGTTAAAGGAAGTGTACTTGAAATGGCTACATATTTGTTTATTTTGAACTTCTACAGCCTTGAAAAAGTCGTTGGGTTATACTCCCGGTCACGACGAAACACGTGTCGGCTGTGTGGAGAACGTGCAACATTCAAGAATAAAATTGAATACCTGTATTACCAAGGACTACATATTGTAATTGTGTCAATTGAGGTGGCAACACCAATATAGAACTATATTGTGATATACGTGTGCTAAGGAGTCTGTTTCTGTTTGAAGCGTAAGCTCGTTATTGGAAGGATTAGGTGGTTCCTTCTACCTTGTAGCACCGTGAAAGATAAACATTTGCATCTGGATAAAACTGTGAGACTGTCTAAGTGGCGCCAGTTAGCCTATACCAAACCACTAAACTGGATAAAACTGTGTATCAATAGGTGGCAGCCCTAGAATCACGATGAATAGCTTCAGCAATGATAAGAACCAGAGAGACAAGGAAGCGGAGGATCTGTTTAATAATATAGACCAACGTGGCCCAAGTACATCAGCACAGGGAGGACAATCTACAAGAAATGAAGGTCTAAAACAAAAATTCATCAGATTAGAGAGACTCAGAATGAACGAGTTGTCAAGGTGGTGGGATGCGGCTACCTTGAAACAATACTTTAAAGTTAAACGCATCCCTAGAGGGCTAAGATCTCAAATTATCCCCACATACGAAGATTTGGAGCCTGACCTCCTTCTAGATTGGGAAAAGGAACTCACGGACAATTCTAACAGATTAATGAATATACTGATTATTAACTGTGAGAGAAAAGTCACTCTTTTACAGAAGGATATAGAGAAACTGGAGTCAGAGATTAAAGATTTAAACTTACCTGACGCAACTGAAAAAAACTATGCAATCTTAAAAGATATTTTACAGCGTCATGTTGCTGACATTAAGGAACGTAAGAGCAGGAAATTAAGAAGGGATGAGAAAGACTATACCAGTGGTCGAATATTTACCTTCGCAAAAAAGTATGATCATTTAGTCAGCAAACTACCACCCAAAATGTAGGAGCAAATAGATCTGCCAGCTCTAGTACTTCATCTTTAAACACTGTACATACTAGTGGAAGTGAACAAGAAGATGCAGGTGGTGCTAGTAACACCAACAATGAAACCAATAATTTTTTATTGGAGATACGCAGAATAAAAACAGGGAACAGAGAAAACCGCAGACAGGCTGCCCCAGGAAGACAAGGAGAGGCAGGAGAGGGGGAAACAAATACAGGTCGACCAGAAATGAGAACCAGGTCATGGAATGCGAATCAGAAGAAATAGACAATGTTACTGTAATGAATCTAAGTGATGCTGTTTTGACTAAGGATATGATCTCTGTATTGCAGAAGGGTATGAGCTTTTGTCCTAATAGTATTGGGGATCTGTGTACCACTAAAATAGATTTGTTTAAATTTATGATTTGATTTGATTGATTGATTTGATTTTGGGTTTTATAGAGCGCATAGCTGCCCTAGGGCTTCCCAGCGCTAGTGACCACTGTCCTGTGGGGTGAGGAAACAGGGGGGAGGGCTCAGGGGAAGAGTAGCGTCTTTAGTTGTTTCCTGAACCTGAGGTGATTGTGTTCTTGCCTCAGGGAAAGAGGAAGGGCATTCCATAGTCTGGGGGCGTTGTACGAGAACAGGCAGCCGCCTGTTCTGGACTTCCTGATTCTGGGGACGTTTGCAAGGGAAAGGGAGTTTGATCTTAATTGTCTACTAGACTGTTGTTTTGTCACAAGTGGCCTAAGGATGGGAGGGCCTTCATTGTGCATAATTCTATGAGCTATGCACAGGGATTTGAAGTTGACCCGTTCCCTTACTGGCAACCAGTGCAAGCTTCTCAGAGCTGGCTTGGCCGAGTTCCTTGCTGCGGTTCCTGTGAGGATTCTGGCGGCCGCATTTTGTGCACATTGAAGTTTGTGGACTACAGAGGCTGGGGCCCCCAGATAAAGGACATTGCCGTAATCCAATCTGGAGTTCACCAGCCCCTGCATTAGGAGCTTTCTGGAATGGAGGGGGAGTAGATGTAGAATCTTTCGTGCCATCTTTATAAGGCCGAAGCAGGTTCCCGCGGTTTTCCTAGCTTGAGTCCTAAAACTGAGCTCCTGGTCCAACCATATCCCAAGGCTCTTTACTTCGGGTTTGGGGGATGGCGGGGTTCCCATGCATGGTGGCCAGGGAAGGGGAGTGGGGATTTTCTTAGGGTTTCCCAGGAGGAGTATTTCTGATTTCTCCCCGTTCAGTTTTAATCGGGAATCGCACATCCACTGGTGTACCTTTTCCAGACAACTGAATAGATTAGGGAGGGCGTTGTCTGATTGGTTGAGGGAAACGACGAGCTGGGTGTCGTCAGCATACATTATTGATTTAATGCCGAAAGGCTTGACAACATCCTCGAGTGGTTCCATGTACACATTAAAAAGTGTGGGGCTCAGGGAGGATCCCTGAGGCACCCCACACTTGAGTGCTTGAGCCTTGGAGGTGGAATACCCATCTGCTACTTGAAAAGACCTGTCTTCAAGGAAGGATGAGATCCAGGCTAATGCGGAATCCTCCACTCCTATCAGCCCAAGACGGTGAACAAGGGTTGCGTGGTCCACCGTGTCGAAGGCGGCACTCAGGTCGAGGAGGATCATCCGACGTCTTAAACTAAAGAAACATTTTGATTTGAATAAGACTACAAATAAAGATCTGCAACCAAATCTTGGTGTATTGATATGTAATGATCAATCAATTGAGGATATTCAAAACACTAGATTATTGTTATCCATTGCTAATTGTGAGGATGAGGTTAACACAATGGAAATGGTAATGAGAGATTTAGACATACATATGGATTACAATATATCAAGCAATCTTAAAGATAAGTCCAAGTGGACACCGACTCTAACTGCGGGAAATAGCATTGATGTATTTCACAAGCTCGTATCTGCAGATTTGGATAAACATGAAGTCGAAGAAACAGCATCACACATACAAAGAGACAACTTAACACATAGGGAAAGAATAGCATTAAAGGAACTGAGTGAGAACGAAACTCTAACAATCAGGGAAGTGGACAAAGGGGGCAACATGGTGGTCATGAGTACTAGTGACTACGAAACAGAAATATTATCACAATTAGCTAACCCTGAATGCTATGAAGAATTATCACATAACCCTATGTGGAAACTCACTGACTACATCAACTTACATCTAAAAAAATGGCATGGTTCAGGTCTCCTGGACACATGTACCTTAGAGTTGACCGTCCAAGATACCCGTGTATATATACCCTCCCCAAAGTACATAAAACAGACAAATTTCCCCCGGGTAGACCGATCATATCAGGTATTGGTGGACCCACGGAAAGGTTATCTGAATATGTAGATATTTTTTTAAAACCACTGGTAGGGAATCTCCCATCCCACATCAGGGATACAAAACATATTTTAGGTATAATGGCCGACTTAGCCTGGGAGGATACCATGTCATTAGTTACCTTAGATGTGGTATCATTATATACATGCATCAAAAGAGAAATAGGCTTAACGGCAGTTAAGAAAATGTTAAGCAAAAGATCTGCCAGCTCTTGGTTACATACCGAGATGCTTGTAGAAATGATAGAACTTATACTGGACAATAATGTGTTCCTATACAAAGATAAGTGGTACAGACAAAAACAAGGTGTAGCAATGGGCTCCAGGTTTTCACCCTCGTATGCGAACCTAGTAATGGGTTGGTTCGAGGAGTTGATGTTCTGGGGCCCATTGGGCACAGAATGGAATGACTCAATTCTTTACTGGGGCAGGTACATAGACGACTGTATCATGATCTGGACGGGAACTCCAGACAAACTACTTGAATTTCATGTGTATCTAAACAGCAATGAGTTTAACATCAAGTTCACAATGGAATCAAGTAACACTAAAATACCTTTTTTAGATATAGAACTCTTTGCTGACAATGACAAAATCCACAGCAGACTATTTCGAAAACCGACAGCGTGTAACTCACTCCTGCATGCGTCTAGTGCTCATCCTGCACACCAAATAAGAGCTATACCGTATGGTGAGCTTATACGAACCAGACGCAACTGCAGTAAAGATGAGGAATTTGAACACAATAAAAAGGGAGTTCTGAACAGATTCAAGAACCGTGGCTATAATATGAAAATCTTAAAAAAAGCCGAACTAAGGATAAATAAAATCAAAAGAGCAGATACTTTAAAAGAACAGTCAAGGAACAAAAAGAAAGATGACAAGATAAGACTAGTAACAGGCTACAACAACTGGTCTGGAATACTAATGAAAAGCTTGACCAAACACTGGCATCTGCTTAGAACAGATACTGTCGTCAAGGATTACATATCTGAAAGACCAACACTGACTTATAGAAAAGGGAGAACAATCAGAAACTTACTACGCCCAAGTTATCCAAATGTAAAAACCCAAGACAGTTGGTTGGATAAACATTCAAAAGGATTTTATGGTTGTAACAACTGCAGTGCGTGTAAATGGGCCTGCAAAAAAGTGACAGAATTTGAGGGTCCTTTTGGGAGAAAATACCTCATTCACACCAATATCAACTGTATGACAAAATTCGTGACATACATCCTTGTCTGCAAATGTGGTAAAAAATACATTGGCAGTACTATACGGATGTTAAGGGAAAGAATCAATGAACACATCAGGGCGGTTAAACAGGGGGATATGCGATACCCTGTGGCTGCCCATATGTCAATCTGCCCCGCACAAAAAACACATCGAATGTTTGAATTCTTTGGAATAGAACATACACCTAGACACCCTAGAGGCGGAAATAGGGAGCTAACACTGAGACAGAGAGAGGCTCTCTGGATCATGAAAATGCGCAGTGTGGAACATGGTTTAAATATTGACCATGAGCTACACTACTTTCTAGGGACATAATAGATACATGGGGACAGTATAGAATAGAAGATGATTCCTGATAATGTCACTTATGTTTCCAATGTATATAAAAAATGTATTCCTGATGATGTATGTATATGAGATGTGACAAAATAACTATCCGGTAATGTGAGTACCATGACCATGTACTGACCCTACATGTTGGAGAGATCAATAGTTCACTAAGAAACACTTATGAACACATATGGGCACATTTTACGACTTGTTTTAATCATACACGTTTGAGAATACTGGTAAGTATTGAACGGAAGTAGCATCACCCAAACAAAACACTCACAATAGCACATTAATTATAGGGGCGACGTGGGTAATATGCATGACATAAAAATAAGCGGTCCGTAATTCATCTCATTTATCAACCGGGACGTGGCCTCTCATAATATGTTTTACTGCACGGGACACGATTGCGTGCTTCTGTGAAACCCGAAGAATATGATAACTCAATGTTTCTATAGAACACGAAAACTGATCCAATGTACAAAATAATTAATAGCTCTAATTAGGCCCGCATGAACCAAAGGAATAAATAAATTTTCTGACTGAACTTAAAAGAACAACCTAAATAAATCCGTTTAGTTTAATTAAATTAGTCGCCAAAATGTCTTTCATAAAAATGAGTGGTGCTACATATAAATTGGGTACAATAAGAAAACGAATAAGTATAAACTAAAACTCGTTTTAAACGATCAAACCATTTAAATAAATCTGATGGATAGGATAATTGAGAATATCTAATAGAAACTATGAGGTATGTCTCGAAAAACCTCATAACTACTGATATATTCTATTAACTACATGTCTACAATCAAAATTCTATTAAAAAAGAATATTATAAGATGGCGCCTTAATTCACCACGGAAAGTTATGTTTAGATAGACCCACGAGACTACTCTGGACCAATTGATAGAGATGTGTGAAACGGGGATCATATGATCCGTAACAACCAATCGGGTACCTCTGCTTGAAACACGGAAGTGTTTCTAAATAAAGACGTGGGGCATTCGAAAAGAATAATGATTGAGCGAACACGCTAATCCTGAACGGGGGCACCGGAGAAAAAAATTATCGAGGCGAAAGGTAAGCGGAACGGAGCGAGTACTAAGGGAAGAATGCGCTTATACACCGCAGTGACTTGGGTGTTTAAATATATAAAATGGATACTCCTTAGCGGGTGGAAAGAAACTAGTGGCACCAATACTGTTAAATAAGGACAAGTGCGTGTTAACACTCCAGTGGACATTTCTCATAAGGCCGAAGTATAATAGGGAAACACTGTAAAAATAGTTATTGTTACAGATAACTATATATGGGTTTTAGCGAATGCTATGTTATTCGGGTAAATATCGATAACCTGTCATGAGATGGAATATCAAGGAGGGGATCCTTCCGGGAACGGGTGGAATCTTTTCCATTTAAATAGTACAAGGAAATAAAAGAGTTTACTTAATATTAATGGCATCTTAATATATACTAATACAGGATACTGAACTTCCTTTCAGCCAAACTTAACCAAAGTGTGAAGTGGAGTCCATTGGACATAATAGAGTGGACATTATAACAGAAGACCCCCGTAGAACCCCTATGCGGGTTGGAATTATCACCGCATACTAAGTAAGTTAATCATTGCGAATAAATGTAAAATTAATGGTAATATGCTACTCATCTATAAAATTGATATATATAATTCAAAATAATGACTTTATTTTACAGTAAAAGAAAACGGATTTGAAAATAGGTATTTATGGTTGGAATATCAATCACATACCACCACATGTTGTGTAAACTTAAGACAACCATAGGCACGAATCACCTCACGGTACTTTAGAAGAGAATACCTGACACATGGTGTAGGTCCGGGGTGTTTCTAAATACACATCAAGAGCATGACAGTCACAACACAAATTTAAATATGAACCCCACGCCTTAATAAGGTTTATAGATATTAGATCTCTCCAGATCATACGGGATCATAGACCTCTATAAAGATAATGAGGTACTTTATGTGTTAACTATTACTCAAATGATACTCAAGCAAAAATGATTTTATATCAAAGATATGTGGATATATGGACATTGTCAATGTGACACCTTATCAAGATGTGGATCACACTTACTCACTGAGGAGAAAAAATTTGTATAATACGGCTTGTAAGGTACCAAACTGGACACTTAAGAGCAGAAATTTGCATGACAAGGGCCACATGAGTTGTGCAATTTTGGTATAATAGTATAACGTATGTTAATGGAAGTGTACTTGAAATGGCTACATATTTGTTTATTTTGAACTTCTACAGCCTTGAAAAAGTCGTTGGGTTATACTCCCGGTCACAACGAAACACGTGTCGGCTGTGTGGAGAACGTGCAACATTCAAGAATAAAATTGAATACCTGTATTACCAAGGACTACATATTGTAATTGTGTCAATTGAGGTGGCAACACCAATATAGAACTATATTGTGATATACGTGTGCTAAGGAGTCTGTTTCTGTTGGTGTCAGGATACCAGCCCCAGGTTATGTGGATGTTCCCCATTGCAATGACCAGCAGTCCCTGAGGTCCAACTGGGAGGTGGCAAAAATTAACAAGGAAGCAGGCTTGGGGAGGGGGGCTGGCCCATTTGAGTCAGTACCCCTTGATGGTTTCACCTGCACTCCCTTGGGGGTGGTGCCCAAGAAGGATCCGGGGAATTTAGGTTCATACATAACCTCTCTGCTCAATCTGTAAATGAAGCTATTGATGGGACTCTATGCTCTGTCCCGTGTGCTTCCTTGCATCAGGTGATTGTGATACTACAAGAAATGGGGCTGGGCACCGTCCTTACGAAGTCTGACATAGACTCAGCCTTCTGGCTTATGCTGGTGCACCCTCAGGATATACACCTGTTAGGTTTTCGGTATGAGGGTAAATATTATTTTGATTAGTGCACGCCTATGGGTTGCTCGGTCTCCTGCCCCTACTTCGAGAAATGCATTTCTTTCCTTGAGTGTTAGTTACATGGTCTTTCTTACATGGTAGAAACAACCTAATATCAAGCACATGGCAGTGGCTGAAGAATACTGGATGGTCCTTCACCATTCTCCCCTCGCCCTGTCCCAATGCAGGTCGATTCAAACTGTAAACTATGTTAAGTCACTCTATTTCACTGTGAAAGCGCTTGTATATAATACAATGGGGCAGCGTAAATCTTTACAAACTGTAGATTATACATTAAAACATCATGCATAGAACCTCTGCCACTCTTAGCTAAATGCATTCAAATACAATGTGATTAAAACCAATCTTATAGACTTGTTTATGAGAATAATTTTTCATTGTTGTTGGTATCAGTCATTTTGCCATAAGTAAAACAAATTAGATAATGACTTTTTGGTAACAACACACACCAGCCCTTGTTGTAATTTAATTTTATCTCTAAAGGCGACAGATATTACATCAGTTCCTTTGGTGAATGTTAGGATACACTAGGGTAAGAACCACTGAAAAAGCGCGTGTATGCATCGTCCAGGAAACAAAAAGCGAGCACGACAGCAAGATGACATTCAAACATTTTTAAAAGAAAACATCTTCTGCACGCCATGTTCACTTGTAAAGACCAGAGCTCTGGGCGAGTCCTGGCCACAAACCACAGACTTGAAGAAGACATGTAAGGGGCTGAAACTGTTGAGTTAAAGGAAGTTGACTCAGCTGCTCAAGGATGTATTTCACAATATCGACTACAGAAAACATTGCTACCACTATATTGTCAAGGTAAGTATATGCAGGAAAATGTAGATTTACTGTTCTAAGTCCACATCTGCCTACTGTGATGGAATAGTGCAAGTTGGTACTAATGTGTTGATGCAATTGCAGATCTATATTAAAAAATTGATACTGTGACTACCCACCCTCTGGAAAGCAATCTAATGGAAACGCAATGCGCAAAGGAACTGTTACCCATGTAATATGTTTCACCAAGTTGTCAACAGTTTCGCGATAATAGACATATGTGTACTAGAGAAAGATTTTAAAAAGTACAGATTGTGTCTGCAGCATCAGGCAATGTGGACACAAAAGAGGAACAGTGTGCAGTAGTCTGTTCCCTGCTTACATTCTGCTGGGTCAGCAGAGAGCATGCTGTATTGGCCACTTCCGCTGGTTTGAAAAGTAGGCCACAGCATGTGCTGGGAAAGGCTCTGCTCTACTTTCTACATGAATGAACCCGGCTGACAGCCCAGCAGTAACATTAAGCACCCCATTACAAGCTGGCGGGAGTGGCATCCCAAAAGCAGTTTTACCAGAGGTGATACCACATTGGCCTATTGTGAGTAGTCCTGCAGTTGCTGTATCTAGTATTAATGGGAGCAGCAACACCAGCAGGGGGCGTAGCTATGGGGGGAAGCGGGAGCTATGGGCTGTTCCCCATCCCAAACAAATGTATTCAGTAATAAATAGTTGGGTGCAGGGGCTTTTAGTCGGGTATGGTGAGGTATCTGTCAGATTTAACCCTTGATTCTTACATGGCCACACAGACAACAAGCATTTACAATGCAATAGGTCTCGCAGCATTAAAGTTTGAGCTATTGGCATTGTACAATGTGTTGCATTAATTTGTTATCAAACTCTGAATAGTTTTATAAAGATTGATTGCAAACTGTCAAATGTTGCTGAATAGTAAGCAACGTTGTGAATAATATTGTTTGCTAGTCATCCTTGGGTACCAGAGTACTTCACTTGAGGCAGAGGTATTATCTTTAGACTACAGGTGTCGGTGCCGCTTGAGCTAGAAACAGGGCCAGCCACTCACTACTCTGCACTCTCTACTCACTACTCTGCACTCACTACTCACTACTCTGCACTCTCTACTCACTACTCTGCACTCACTACTCACTACTCTGCACTCACTACTCAGCACTCACTACTCACTACTCTGCACTCACTATGCTACTCACTACTCACTACTCTGCACTCACTACTCACTACTCTGCACTCACTACTCTACTCACTACTCACTACTCTACTCACTACTCACTACTTACTACTCTGCACTCACTACTCTACTCACTACTTACTACTCTGCACTCACTACTCTACTCACTACTCACTACTCTACTCACTACTCTACTCACTACTCACTACTCTACTCACTACTCTACTCACTACTCACTACTCTACTCACTACTCTACTCACTACTCTACTCACTACTCACTACACTACTCTACTCACTGTGCACTCACTACTCACTACTCTGCACTCACTACTCGGCACTCACTACTCACTACTCACTACTCTGCACTCACTACTCTGCACTCTGCACTCACTACTCTGCACTCACTACTCTGCACTCACTACTCTGCACTCACTACTCTGCACTCACTACTCTGCACTCTGCACTCACTACTCTGCACTCACTACTCACTACTCTGCACTCACTACTCTGCACTCACTACTCACTACTCTGCACTCACTACTCACTACTCTGCACTTACTACTCACCGCTCTGCACTCACTACTCACTACTCTGCACTCACTACTCACCACTCACCGCTCTGCACTCACTACTCACTACTCTGCACTCACTACTCACCACTCACTACTCGGCACTCACTACTCGGCACTCACTACTCGGCACTCACTACTCGGCACTCACTACTCACTACTCGGCACTCACTACTCACTACTCTGCACTCACTACTCTGCACTCACTACTCTGCACTCACTACTCACTACTCTGCACACTCACTCTGCACTCACTACTCTGCACACTCACTCTGCACTCACTACTCTGCACTCACTACTCTACTCACTACTTTACTCACTACTCACTACTCTACTCACTACTCTACTCACTACTCTGCACTCACTACTCACTACTGTGCACTCACTACTCTGCACTCACTACTCACCGCTCTGCACTCACTACTCACTACTCTGCACTCACTACTCTGCACTCACTACTCACTACTCTGCACTCACTACTCACTACTCTGCACTCACTACTCACTACTCTGCACACTCACTCTGCACTCACTACTCTGCACACTCACTCTGCACTCACTACTCTGCACACTCACTCTGCACTCACTACTCTGCACACTCACTCTGCACTCACTACTCTGCACTCACTACTCACTTACTACTTTTTAGTTCCATCTTTAGTGCCCTTTAGTATTCGGTGGTGAGTGTACAGCCTAGGAGGAGGCAGTGACCCCAGGGTGGGACCACTTCAGGCCTCTGGTGAAACTGGAAATCCCTGTGGTGTGTTGCTGTGTGACACCAAGGGACCGGCAAAATGGAGTAGGGCGGTGGATGCCAGGCCTGCGTCTCTGAAGATATGACACTGCTCCCATGAACAAGATAGGGGACTTGACCATTGCTTGAAAGGGGTGTGCATAGTGGGGCATGGGGGTGACTTACAATATGTTACTGGGGAGGGAGGGCAGTGTGGGGCGTGAGGTTAGTGCCTTATGATGTTACTGTGAACCGGCAAGCACTGTGGGGCATGAGGTAAGTGGTTGACTTGCGATGTTCCTGTGGAGGGTTCTGCACTGTGGGGCTTGAGATGGGTGGTTGACTTACAATATGTTACTGTGGAGTGGCGTGCACTGTGGTAAATGAGAAGGTGCTGGCTTAGGATAGGTTCCTGAGGAGGAATGTGCGGCTGTGGTACACGAGAAGGGGCTGGCTTAGGATATGTTACAGGGAGCTCCGACAGACAGAACACCTATATGGTCTAAAGGACAGGTGGAGAATCGTCCGCCTTCATTGCCAATGTAAAGAGATGTGGGCTCTAGGTCCACATGCTAGACAAAAGAACAGACACATTTGGTTGGGGTAAATGGCCCGTGCCCTTTTATTGAAAGGTTCACCTGACCAGTGACGCTTGTGATGGATGGGTGTGGATGTTAGGGCAGCCTCAGGGGTGGGGCTACTTCACTATGCATCTAGAAGGACACTGCACCGGCCATATGTCTTCAGTGAGAGGCCTCCAGTAGCAGTTCTAAGATAGTGAGTTTGACTGATGTGAGATTTTTTTTTACCCATCCCAGAAAAGCTATCTTTGGAGATAAGTCTATACTTAGGCCAATTATTTTGAACGGAGTATGTTTCCCCCTGCTAGATACACAAAGTACACTTCATGTGCTCCTCGTGTATCAACGGTTATCAAGTTAAGCGCCTTTGTGTAGTGTTACAAGGGTGTTATGTGGGGCAGGTATCAATAGTGTAGTAGTCAGCTAACCTGTTTGTGAACGAGCGTATTCCCACAGATCAGTATCAGTTAATGGGTTGTCGAAATCGTGCTCTCAGCCCGCTCTGATGTGAGTTGCGCAGATGGGTTTATCTCCTGCATTTCCCTTTATATATTGGTGTGTAGCTTCCTGGGGTTTTTAACATTGCTAGTTGGAGGTGTCTAGAATGCTCCTGTTCCCAGGGGAAGTTGTGAGTTATCTGTTTACTTATAGATTTTTGCCTACGAAAGAAACATGCAGAGTGATGTTAACATTTCAAAGGGCAAGCAATTTTAAAGAGACATTGAGAGGGCAAACACGGAGAAAAAAAAACAAGGAAAAGAACAGAGTAAAAATAGGTAGAGAAAAGGGGAGAAGAATAAAGAGAAGTAACGGCAGAAAAAACTGAGTGGGGTGTGATAAAGAATAAATGCGGAACATAGTGGACAATGCCAAATGGGAGGAAAAGAATATATCACAGTATAAAGGAAGGAATGAGAGAAATCAAAAGTTAGTTACCCAGGGGAAGGGTGAAAGGGGAGGCTGCAGACAAAAGGAAGACCCTTGAAATGAAGGGCAGAAATAAATACAAAGAAAGCAGAGGGAAAATGCAGAAATCTTGTGTGCTACAGGTAAAATATGAGTGGGATACAAGCAGACGGGTGATACGCTTAATGCACAGTAGTGTATGCAATCGACGCCCTACATCTCTAACCCTGGTGAAATAGTTCAGTGGTTAATATACTGCCTGCAGCCTTAAATGTGTAGGCTGCAGGTCACACGCCGACAACTCTTTGGTACCCCGGGGGTGTCAACTAGAGCTCAATTCTGTTTTTCCTGAGAAGTCCTGCCTCCTCGTGCTTTTGTCAGTCAGGCCCTCGAGCGCGCTCTCGTTTCTCCTCCCTCCTCCCCTTACCTCCTCCCGCAAGCTCGGCCCCTGCCTCCCACCGCTTTCCTCGGCAAGCCGCTCGGTGCCGCCCCCCTGCAGTCGGTGGAAGCGCACTGCAGCTGCCCCACTCCCCGCGCCTCTCGATGTGAGCCTCCCGGCGGAGCTCGCTCGCTCTCCCGGTTCCATTTCCGTGGGATCTGTTCCTTCACATCTCAGCGCGCATCCGGCTCGGCGCCGCTGGAAAGGTAAAGCCGCAGCCGGAGCTTGGGAGGGAGCTGGGCTGGTGTTCGGGGAGCAAGGATAGACGAGGGATTGCCCCAGGGGTGGAGGCGGGAAAAGAGGACACACGCAATGTAAATAAATCCACTTACCGTCATCTGCAATTTCACGAAGCACTTCCCAGGAGACAGCGCCTGGCCGCAGCGCTCGTTCGCGTGCGCGTGTCACTTTCAAATCGCCTCCAAGGCGAAGCGCGCGGCCAGGACTGTCTCCTGGGAAGCACACATGCCGACAAAAGGGGCTCGGCGGAGACGCGCTTCGCGCGGCTAGCCGAGACCTAAAAACACACACACACTCCCTCTCCCTTGTCTCTACTTTAAAACTTGGTTATGTTGAAAACGATTGTGTTTTAAGTACCCCCAACAATCTACACTCCTCTCTCTTTCCACTGCCTTTTAAAACCCTTTGTGTCCTGTTTCTCATAATGTACTTTAACAATACCCCAGGGTGATTGTTGGGAAATCTGAAGCTTACACCCCAACAATCTTGATGACCAAGCTACGCCCCTGAACTCCAGGCCTGGTTTTAACACACATGTGGATGTCCATCTGATAAGAAACTGGGGCTTTGGGGCTGCTGTAACCAGAGGATATAGCCCGTCCCCAAACTGGGCAGAAGGGCAGGCTTTCCAACACGCTAGAAGTCATTACTGCCCCCAACCACCTCCCTGTGCAGAAACCCACTGTGCTGCTGCCTCTGATTTACCACCAGCATACGGCAGGTATAAATGCGAGCATGAAACACTGCAGAGCGAGGCAAAACTCCCACAGAAGGATGTTGTAATTGTGTTCATTGAATAGAACCTTGGTTTCAAGGTTCCGCTAGAAAGTTATACTTTGTTAGAATGTTATACTTTGTTAGAATGTTATACTTTGTTAGAATGTTATTCTTTGTTAGAATGTTATACTTTGTTAGAATGTTATTCTTTGTTACAATGTTATACTTTGTTAGAATGTTATTCTTTGTTAGAATGTTATACTTTGTTAGAATGTTATACTTTATTAGAATGTTATACTTTGTTAGAATGTTATACTTTAAAATGCTGGTCCGTTGATGTGTAGGCTGGCGAGGAAAAAGCCACGTCGTGGCATCCTGTGGAGGTTGGCGGGGAAAGAGCCACGTCGTGGTAGGCTGAATAAAAGAACTACATAAGCCTTCAGGAGAGCAGTATATCTTTATTTACCACAAAGGATCCAGTAATTCCTGCATGTTATTCCCCAGTGTGGAGGGATTAACTTGTGGTCCCTCTTAACTCATGGAGAGACAGGGCTGAAATTGTGCATCTTGGCCCTGGTATTTCCTCACCGACTTAATGGAAAAGTGGTAATGGGGCCATTAATAATAATATTCTGACGCACTTGCCTTATCTTGTACAAGATAGTACAGCAAACAGTTTGACGTAAACCCCGCCCTTGCAGTGGAGTCCGCCCACTGGAGCTGTGGAAGGCTCCCTGACGCAGGGCGAGGAGGGGCAGGAAGGGAAGGGAGAAAAACAAGACAGGCAGAGGAAGCATGCTCCTACTGGTGCTTGATGCAAGGTGGTACCTCAAAAGCCTGGTCTCCTTCCTTCCAATGAGATCTAACAGGGAGCAAGTGGACCCGAGATGGATGAGTATGTATTAGACCGAACATGGGGGCATATTAGCAAGGGCTTTATCGCCGCTTTAGCGGCACTTTTTGCCGCTAAAGCAGTGATTTTTTTTATCGCCCTATCAGCAAGCTGTCGCTAACAGGCGTTAGCGACAGCTTTCTGGCGATAGCAGACGGTTTTCCTATCGCCTTGCATGCCAGCGATGATTATCGCTAATGACTTGCAAGGTAGGCGTTCCCAACTAGAAGCGACTGAAAACAGTCGCTACCACTACAACTGTAACATGTATATAATTCTCTGCTTATCTAAGTTTTTGCTGTTGAATGTATGAAGTTATTTGATTTAGCATATTGTATCTGCCTGTGCATTTGATGCTTTGTTAAGATGATTTGTGCTGATCACCAACGCAGGCGAAGCGATAAAAAAAGTCGCGCTAAGCACGATTATCGCTGGTATTTAACACCTGCTAGAAACCTGACTTACCTGTATTCCTCAATGAGAGGTGGATCTTCAGGCTATGTCCACCATGGCGTTAATGCGTGAATATCATTGGATTTCCAGCGATATTCAGGCATTTCGCCTCTATCGATGGATATTTTATCACAGTGGAGATAAACGTTGCTAATAGCATGTTTTCTCCGCTAAAATATCCAGCAATAGGTAGCAATAAAAATAAACGCGCTACGAGCGTTGTGCGATAAATTTCGCAGGTTCTTGCTAATATGCCCCAGAGTTGGAAATGTCTAACCAACATGGAGGTCAACAAGGTATAACGCTGTAACACAATCTATGCAAGATCCATGGAGAACCAGGAACCCTCCTGGAGTCTGAGTGCCTCTGGAGACAGCCTGCACCATAAGAGCAGAACATAGGCACACCGATTCTGATGCAGTAGTGTAGTGACTGGCTGGCTGGCATTTGCATCCACTGACGTGTCCAGAGGCCTTTGCACTGCTCGGTCAATACAAATGTCATTCAAAATAGCACCCGTTCAATTTATGCAATGTGGAAATGTTGTTAATTTTGCACACTAACTTGAGTATACCTTGTAAATTGAATACATTAGTGCGGATTTGCAAGAGTACAATGTATAAAACTGAGAACTGATGTTGCAGATTTGCATGGATGCAATCTATGGATTTGGGTGCCAAGAATATTGATAATTGGAACACTTCATATTGTAAAAAAGATTCTTATTAACCGAATTAGGGCATAATGTATTTTGTTTTATATCTATCCTACAGCAATTTGTAAATAGGATGAATGTTGCAAGGCACGTAGTTGCTGACGAAACACCTTTTCTCACCCACGCACAGGGTGTGTACCAGGTTTCAGCAGCAGTTATTGTGGAGAGGTTGACTAGGAAAAGTGATAAATGTCAAAGTGCAAAGGTTGAATACATCTTTTATAAAGAAACTTCTTGTAAGTCACAGGCATGCCAAGAAATAGAAAGGAGGAAGAAAGGCAATAACAAAACAGAAGAAAAATTATAAAACCTTTTCATCAGAAATTCACTGCATTTCCCTGGACCCATAAGCCGAGCACCACAGGCGATTCAATAATAGTGAAGCTCGTGGCTGTGCGCTTCAACAGCTCTTGCCAATATAAGTTGTGCAAAACTAGTGAAAAGGGGTTTATGCAACTTCACATACCATACAAGCATATTATGATCTGATTGAGTTTTGGAGGGAGAAAGGTGGAACATCTTTTTGCTCCTACCTTTTACCATATACCCAAAATTCACACAACAGTAGGGAGGCCACTCCGGGACATCCAATTGCATCATCAAAGGGGGGTCTTTTAAAAAATGCCTCGATTTTTGTAGATTTCTTTCCTTCACCTTTAATTAAAGATTTAAGGGGGCATATTATCAAGGGATTTATCTCGGCTTTTTTGGCTTTAAAAGCCAAGAAAGCGGAGATAAAATTATCTCCCTATCAGCAACAGGGTGCTAACACGCAAATTCGCATGATAGCACCCTTTTTCTCTACGCTTCCCCTTGCATCTCTAATGAGATGCAAAAGGGGGGTTCCAGAGAAAAATAATAGGAGAAATGTTTTTAAGCGACATTTCTCCTATTATCAAGGATTTCGCTAACCCTGTTAGTGATTAAAAAAGCAGCGCTAACCGCGGTTAGCGCTGCTTTTTTTACACCTGGTATTTTCCTGACTTAGCCATGATATCCTATGGAAGGTGGATATCATGGCTAAGTTTGTGAGCCCCTATCATCAAGCTAACGCCAAACTTCGAGAGATTATCGTTGGTTTTCCAGCGATAATCTCTCATTTGGCAGTTAGCGCGAGGATTTTTATCACTTCTGAGATAATCCTTGCTAACCGCAAGTTATCTCTGTGATAATTTCCGGCGATGCTTCGCGATAAAAAAATCGTTGCTAAGCCTCGTTAGCGATAAATATCGCTAATCGTTGGTAATATGCCCCTAAGTTCCTGTGTGATGTATTCCTATAGGTTCTGTATCGATCCCCCTATTCCTGACCCTATTCTGGTTAACAAGTTAACTAGCAGCCATCCCATGAGGCAGAAAACCCCCATGATGCAGGAACCGTTATCTGATAAAGCCACACTACGGCACATGAACGTGTTATCTGATTAGGTCATAACGCTTGCCATCTAATTAGACAAGCGATATTCCTCCAGCCCCTGATAAGGCATACGGAGTTCTCAAAACAAATCAAACCTATGACAGACCTGGGAAAAATCCTGCGGCCATTGTTTTGATTTCACCGAGAACTTCAGCAAAAGAATGTGCTAACGACCAGGTCGTATGACATCCTTATTGACGTATCTATGTCCATCCTTACGTCAATCTCGGCACCTTAAAGGTATAAATATTACCGATATTGCCCTATGCAAACACACGCGGTGGTGACGAGATTGGAGCAGCCAGACTTGCCGAAGCCCAGAGCAGAGCAGACCCCGCTGGCGCAGCCCCGCCTTCTTGACGCGCTGAGAACGAGAAGCTGCCTTTTTTTCCTGCCGAGAAATCCAGCTCCGGCGCTACCGGGTAGCCCTCGCAGGCAGCCTGGAATATCGAGACCAGAGACGAGAGATACCATCCCTCATTCATCCTAGATTCCAGGTACAGAACTGAATAACCCCTCGCAGAGAATTCTCTAGTCAGTCACTTGGCAAAACAAACTTAACTTAAACTGCTACTTTCTATTCCCGCCCACGTATTAGGCTTAGGTCAGGTACACGGGGTAGGCGTAGCCAGAAACACCAGTTGAGTACGATTAGTCAAATGTATATGTGTATGTATTCATTTTATTCATTTTAAACCATCATATGGCTTAGAAACCATATCAATGTTTTTACAGTATTATTTTATACTTCTGCTTTTTATGTATGCACTTTACTTAACCATAAGTATTGCAATAATATCGATCCATTTCTCTTGTATGAGAAAAGAGACTGATCAATAAATAACATCTTTTATTGAACACGCCCGTCTCTTACTTTTCTCTACAATCTGGTGAGACTAAGAATGCACGTACTGACTGAGTAAAATAGGTCGTCTTTTGTTTTCACACGACTCTAGAGATACACTCTTGATTAGGGGAGAGCAAAGTTGTCATGTTCTATGGTTGTCAGAAACTAAATCCCTTCTTGTCTATCCAGGGAGGTTCAACTCCTCCTTGCCTATTCGAGAAAGTTTCTAGTGAACTCTGAGCTAGCTGGCAAACCCAAAACTTTAAGTCTAATATCGACAGTAGTAGACCTAGTTAACGTCTGGTCTAGGCCTATACTATTGAAGGTATTATTCCAATGCGCAGAGCCTATTGGGATAATAGGAACTACACTACATGGCGCCCAACGCGTTTGGAAGGGCGATAAAACTAACGTAAGACATTTAGAGTAACTCAGTCGTGCTTTTTCACTCAGACCCCCTTTTCCCATGATACTCCAAAGACGTCTGGAGTGGGTAAAAGGTAATATCCGCCAGACCTCGCAGGAGGAAACTCCTATGTATGGTTCTTGGTTTAGTCAACGTTGATGGATACACTGTTCCAAAATATTGTGCATCTAATCTTTGTTTCCATGAGAAACCTGATCTGCAAACAAAAGAAATAACCTTCCTGTCGGTAAAATGGTAGACAGTGATGATGAAAGAGAGACAGTTAGGATAGCAACTGAACTCGCAGCAGCTGATAATGCACTGCAAGACGCTGACCAGGATATAATACTCATCCCGGTCATCAAAAGGAAATCTATAACCTTAAAACTTATAGAAAATGGACTGACACCTAGAGGTGGCACAGTCATATTCGTGATTGAGGCACACGAATATCGGCAGACAGAGGTATACTATTCATGGATACATTTTCCAGCAGCAAATGCTGTAACAAAGTACTTCCACTATTACAAAACAGAGGACCCTCCTAATGAGTACACTCCTTTCGAGGAGGTGGAAGTACCACTTAAATTTCAAGAGCATCTGCTCTTATTTAATGGCGCCCTAAAACATAATAATCACATCACCAGGCTCGGTCCCTTAGGTAGACCAGGAGCAACGTGGCCGGTCCTAGCCGGATACACACCACATCCAGACATCGATGGGATGTCTGCAGCAGAGCTTTTGACACAGCTAAAACAATTAATAAAATTACATAGACAATTAGTCCAATATGTGATGCGGACTTCAACAATTCAACCAGCAATTAAAATTCCACAGCTGACCCCTCACCAGGGGAACACAAATAAAATTACACCACAAAACATAAAGTCCTGCCTAGGTTGTGGAAAAGTGAATTTTGCCATGTTCTGTGTCCCTACGCGTCCTCCATCATATGTTATGTGTGCATGATTAATATGCATATGTATTCCCCATGATCGATTAAAGACGCAATTATAGTTGTGTCCATCTCTAGTATGCCAGTTTCCAGTTCTCGTGAAAGCTACGAGTATCAGGCCTATGTAAAGTTACGTTGCCACGTTTCTCAGTGTGCACGTTATTTCATTGTAAAGTCCCCGTTTCTAGGCCTCAAAAGGGCCCGGACACCAGATTCAGCTCCTGTCTTCTGAGTCCTCGCTGAGGAGCGATATAGCCCCCACCTGTATCCCTGACCCTTCACTTACTTCCTGCCTCACAGTGCCCGGTTCAGCCTGGCTCTGCCTCTGAGTCTGCCAAGAGTATGTTATGATTCTAGTTATCAGTCCAGCCCTCCTTCTCTGCATTCCTAAGCTACTGAACCGCATCAATAGTTTCCGTCATTGTCTAGCCTTTACGTCTCCATGTAAGAGAAATACTGCATTTAATGGTCATTTAATATTCTTCATCACGCACTACATGTAGAATAATGCATGCTCCAGTCTTAGAGTCTGTTCGCCTTTACCCCGATAACTTTTGGATTCTATCAACATGTTCTCTAAACATCAGATACTAGATACTGCTTAGGTACATGTCGCCCTGACTCTCCAGACTTCAGTCTCTGCTCCTAGCACAGAGTTCGTAGCCCCCAGCTTCTTCTAGTAACACGTCATTGTCAGTTTGCGCGCACCATTAGGTCAGAGGTCCCGGCTCCTTAGGTAGCCCCCTCCGTGTTTCCGCCCCATTCATGACATATTCTGCTACGTTTGCATCACATGTCTATGTATACGCCTCTGTTACACCTACTTTCACCCTTATCTTTCGCGACTGCTATTGACCACACCCACTGCTCCGCCTATCGTATGTATTGTAATGCAACTGTTTTAGTATATATGTTCGTGTATTGTTATTAAATGTTAGCGCGCTCATCCCAGATCCTGCCCGGCAGCTGTCGGGGCCCCCCTGTCAGGCCCTGCCATCCTACTCCTGTGCAGGTTGTCCTGTTCCTGTCCTTTATGCTGTAATAAACCTGCAAAACTCCTACTACCTCGAATCTTGACTCTTATTTATTGAGCTATCTGTTATTCATTTATCCATTCAAAAATAGAGGTATTATTTATTTATTTACCACATAATGGCGCCCGAATAGGGACTTGCCCTTTCCCCACGCGTCGGTGAAGCCACGCCGGCCCCCTGACCCTCTGCAGTCGTGACGGAACTCTTCTGCGCACCGGCAGATATTTCTGCTTTAAGTATCCCTCAGGCCCACGGAGGAGACGGAGGAGGCGGTCCAGCATCCAGACGAGACGGTGGAGGAACGCGGCGAGTCCCGACCAGAGCCCAAGCCGAGAGTCCAAGGTCCGAGGTATCCGGAGGCCCAACCGTAACAGAAGTCCGAAGTTCGTCCGTCCGGCGTCGAAGCAGTCCAGTCCAGTCCAAGGCCTTCCGTTCTTGCTGCCCGGTGAGTACCGTTGCTGGGGTAGTATCTAGACAGGGTCAATCTAAATTGTCTCTGGTCCGATGGGTCTGGGTACGCAGATCTGAAACGAAGTGTTCACCTAGGTGGATACGGGTCTTGATGCGTCCCTTTATGGGACCGGTATGTTCCGTGCTGTTTCAGCAGCGCATCCAGTAATTCTAGTCTGTTCTCGAGAAATTCATGTGTTTCTGTTCTCAGTGTTCCAGGTAGTATTCTGTCCGAACTGTTGCTTCATAAATGTTATTCAATGTATTTTCAATGTCGTGGTATGCCTGAATTGTTTTCTCAGTTGTTATTGTTCCTCGTGTATTGTATTGTGTTCAGATTCAAGTTTGCAATGTCCCTCTTTTCGAGATTACGTCAGTTAAAAACTAGAAAGGGTCTGCTAGAAGAAGCAGTTCCTGTCCCGCCTAGGGACAGTCCAGGTCATTTTATGTATCAGAAGCATGGCATAAGCGCCATATTATATCTAGATTTATGGGTAGAGTATACCAAGGAGTTAGAAGAAAAGTATAGATGGCCCGTATCGGGTACATGGGATGCCGAGTGCATCATGAGAGTAGAAGAAGCATTATGGAAAAAGAAAGCCAGACAGTCACAGAAAGATGCCATCGAGCTATGGCGCAAAGAATCTCATAAAAGAACCGAAAAAGAAATCAGAAAGTCAGAATTAAGTAGAGAATCCTTAGAACGAGCCCAAGAAAGGGAATTAATCGAGATTGGTGAACGAGTCAAAACCGAACAGTCAGACAGACAGAGGCATGCCCTTATTAAGGGTATGTATCCTCTTCTTGCCGAGGGCTTGCCAAAAACGACCCCAGAGGCATCCAGTAATTTCCCGCCACCACTAGTTCCGACCAAGCTACGTCACAAACCGACCGCAGCTGATATTTTCATTTCGTCCTATTTGGACGACACAGTCCCAGAATATGCAAATCCTGTTCCTGCTCCGCCAGTCCCTGTAAATCAGGCACTTCCCGCTCCTCCAGACACCGGAGTACCTGTTACGGTACCCCCGGTCCAGCCCGCCATACAAGTCCAGCCTGCATTTCCATTTCCCACTCTGCCAGGACGAAGAGCATCAGTAGACGACTCTAGTTTAGGGGCCGCAGGGGGAGGTCCTCCAGGAACCCCGCCGCCACACAAGCGTTTAACGTTAGCCGAATTACATGCACAAGCGTCACAGCGTACGCCCAGATATCAGTCTGTTGCAGAAATAAGAAAAGCCCTTACCGAATGTGGCTATGATCCAGTCCCAGGCGAGGATAATATGGTTTTATATTCATTACGCGTGAGAAAGGTGACCGAGTATCTAGTCACCCTACCAGATATGAAAGAAGATCTAGACAGAATATATCGTTTCATCCGTACAGGGAATGATCCAGAAAGTATTAGTGACGTCATGTGCCAAAGAAAAGTTGAAGTCCAGCTCATGCTATTAAAGTTTCTGATTAATTGTTTAATACGAGAACAAGATTATCCGACCAAAGATCGAGCCGAAATGAAAGTCCTGACAAGGTGGAGTGATAATATAGCCGAGGGTAAGCATAAGACCATCAGTAGTATAGAGAGTATGTACAAGAAGATTCGTAAAGAAATAATAAGGATACATGAACAACGCAAAGAAACACGAGTAAGCGAGAAAGAAAGTAACTCTGATACTGAAGAGGTAGAGGACGAGAATCCCGACAGAATAGCGTATGTAGGAAAATCTAGATTTCCAGATCGCCATTTACGTCTAGAATACAAGCCAGTTTTTCACCATCCAGCATCAGAACAAGGTTCTCTAGAACAAGTATTTCAAGCTACCGATCACATTCTGAAATCACGGATCGGTTACAGTGAGTTAAGTACTATGCATGAACAAGAACTAGTCCGATCAGCAGTCCGATGGATTACTGATTCTACCACTTTTCCAGACGAAATAGTGGCCCAAATGTTTCTGAAAATGCCCCCAGCCGAGCAACGACTGGTGGGTATGTATATGATCCAGCACCTCATTACATTGTATGAGGGTCAACATTCTGATCCAGGTCTGTTACATGATGTCCTGAACGAGTTACTCCAGTATAAATGGAAAGGTTTAGGTACTGATTTAATTAGTGTCATTCTAGAACAGCGCCACAAATACAGAACGTTTCTGAACCCACATTTTGTTCATGTCTCACCTCCAGAAAGTAAACCCTTTTACATAGACAGACAGAATCCGTTACGAGAAGTACATCCAATTAAGACAGACGATGGTGAAATGCAACGAGTGTTTGTTTACACCCCTATCACAAAGATGGAACTCTTAGAGATGAAAAAATTAATTCCCTGTCATGATAAAGATCCAGCAGGGTTCCACCGAGAATTAAAAGACATGCTCCGTATGGGAGAATACACGTATCCAGATATTATTAAAATGTTAAAGGTCCTGTTGCCCGCAGGGGTATATGAGAAACTCAAAGAAAAAGAATGGGAGGTGGGAGAGAAAAAGATCGATTGGGCAGTTCTAGAAGCCGAAGATAAGGCACGAGTACCAGGTACCGGTCTTGGAGATAAATGTAAAGAATTACCAGAATTATTAATACAAGTTTTGCCCAGACTATTAGCAACTAAAAAGGAAGACTGGGATGCAATCTCAGCATATAAACAGAAACAAGACGAAGATATTAGTGATTATTATTCCAGATTTGAGAAATGTTTTACCATAAACAGTGGCCTCAAGACAAGTAGCGAATCATACCCTCATCTTTTTGTTACTAAATTAGTCGAGAATTCAAGTCCACAAATTAAAAAACGAGTTTTGAAAGTCGAAAGTACCTGGCAAGCTAATACCCCGTCCCAAATGTTACAGATGCTTCAATACCACCAGAATAGAATCAGAGAAGAGCAAGATCACGAGAGAAAACGTATGAAAGACACGAAAATGAAAGTACTAGTTGCACAATCTGTTCCTCAAGACAGTCAGAAGAGGGGACCGAATCAAGCCAGTCATCCTGCAGCTCCCGTTAAAGGGAACTGCAATTATTGTAAACAGCCAGGTCATTTTATAAACGAGTGTGCAGTTCTGAAACACAACATAGCTACCGGTAAGACTAAAGAAAGACCACGTCCGCCTAGACAAGAACAAGTTACACAGACTCCTCAGCCACAGAATGCACAACAGACAGTTACTGTACCGCAGCCCATCGCTGCAACACAGCATGTTACACAGCAGATGTACCAGTATGCACAGTCAGAGTATCCAGAGTATCAGCCATATTCATGAAACAGCCTAGAGAGGGAGGTAGGCTTGCCTCTCATCGAGATACCTGTAGATCAAGAAGGTCCCTATGTTCACAGTCAAGTATTAGGGAAAGACAGAAAGTTTCTGATTGATACAGGGGCAAGTAGGACCACTATCAGTCACGCCGAAGTTCCAGGGGCTCCGCTCTCAGGCTCTAGAAATGTTTCCCTTGGATTTTCAGGAAAGCCTATTGTAAATGAAGTATCAAAGCCAGTTACTCTAGAAGTAGGTCCATTGTCCCGCACTACTGATCTGTTACTTACGAGGTCATGTCCAGAGAATTTGTTAGGCATTAAAACACTGAAAGAGTTAGGTGCAGTTATATGCTGCTCCCCAGAGGGAATACGATTGTTCCTACGTGACTTCAAGGGTCACTATGTATTACGAGATTTTGATCCGAGATTGTCCAATGTTCCGCAGCATCTATGGGCGCAAGGTCCAACTGATGTTGGCTATATGCAAATCACACCCCATCGTGTGACTCTCAAGCCAGGTGTAGTGTTACCACGAATAAGACAGTACAGATTGCCACCAGAGGCTGTAGCAGCCTTATCCAAAATTATTGACGAGCTCATGGCTCAAGGAGTAGTGGTAGAAACTGACTCCAATGTATGTAATTCTCCGATCATTCCTGTCATGAAACGTACTGATCCAAATGCACCCCCAGTATATCGATTAGTGATTGATCTCCGAGAGCTTAACAAATGTATTATTCCCCAGTACCCAGTTGTCCCAGATATCTCTTCCCTATTGACAGCCATTGATTCCGAAGCCTCATTTTTTACGGTCATAGACCTCAAGAACGCGTTTTTCAGTGTCCCCATTCATCCAGACAGCCAGTTTCTTTTCGGATTTTGTTTAAATGGAAGGAGCTATATGTTCACACGCGCTCCTCAAGGTTTCACAGAAAGTCCTAGTATTTACAGTCAAGCACTTAAGAGACAACTAGACAATATTCACATGCCAACTGACACTGCCCTACTCCAGTATGTCGATGATCTACTGATCACAGCCCGTTCTGAACGTGCTTGCGAGCAAGCCTCACTTACAGTCTTGTATTTCCTAGCCGAGATGGGACACAAGGTGTCCCCTTCGAAGCTTCAATTCTGTGTCCAGCAAGTGATCTACTTAGGACACTTGCTGTCCAAGTGGGGTAGGCAGTTGACACCAGACCGTATCCAGTTAATAGCGAGTCTTCCTCAGCCAAAGACCCAGAAGGAGGTACGTGCTTTTATCGGCCTTACTTCTTATTGCAGACAATGGATTCCTCAGTATGCATTTCTAGCTAAACCACTGATACAGTTAACGACACAGGAGGCAGCCGTATCGACTGTTCTCCCTTGGACATCTGAACATACATTTAGTTTTAATGAGTTAAAGAAAGCCTTATGCCAAGCTCCAGTTCTAGCTACACCAAACTACAGTAAGCCTTTTACACTTTTCATCACTGAACGTGAAGGTACAGCATTATCTGTTCTCACACAAGATCAAGCAGGACAATACAAGCCTTGTGCTTATTTTTCGAGCACATTAGATCCTGTAGCCCAGGCTCTGCCTGCGTGCCTCAAGTCAGTTGCAGCCACAGCACTAGCTATCAGACAAAGTGATTCCATAGTCTTAGGACACTCCCTGACAGTACAAGTTCCACACTCCGTGGAAGTTCTTTTAAACCGAACACAAACTCAGCACTTGACAATTACACGTTTAACAGGTTATGAATTGACACTGTTTCAGCCACACATAGAAATCAGACGCTGCAACGTCCTAAACCCTGCTACATTGTTACCATCAGTTACTTTGAACCCTGCCACACACGACTGTGTGGAAGTAGTTAACATCATGACAAAGCCAAGACAAGATCTGACAGATATTCCATTACCAGATCCCGACCTGACACTTTATGTGGATGGTTCATGCATGAGAACAAGTACAGGAGAACTAGTAGCCGCGTATGCAGTGACTACTGACACTGAAGTTATTGAAACACACCGTATTGACACCCTGTCTGCTCAAGCAGCAGAGCTAGTTGCTCTGACTCAAGCCTGCATACACGCCAAGAACCTGAAAGTTAATGTTTACACAGATTCACGTTACGCATTTGGAGTCGTACACGACTTCGGAGTGCTCTGGCAGGAGAGAGGTTTCATGACTTCTCATGGAACCAAGATTCAGCATGGTCTCCTTATTCAAGCTCTGTTAGATGCCATACACTTACCGACATCCATTGCTATCATGAAATGCAAAGCACATACGAAAGTTACTGACACTATTTCTCAAGGTAATGATCTAGCAGATCGCACAGCCAAGCTCACAGCTCAGACTCCAGACATTCCAGTTAACATGACACTGACACACACTCCAGATCCGACTACTTGTATGACAGTTAAGGACCCTACACAAGATGTCATAGACATACAGTTACATGCTACTCCTGAAGAAATCAAGAAATGGTCCGAACAAGGAGGGGTCCAGACAGATCAAGGATGGTTAACGAAGGGCAGAGCCACATGGTTTCTCCCCGACTCTATGGTTCAAGTCATTATCAATACCGCACATAGTCCAGCACATTTAGGAGAAAAAGCTATGTTAGACAGTATCCAGAATATTTGGTTCAACAAGCATTTACGAGCTGCAGCCAAGCAGAAAGTCCGTACCTGTATGATATGTTGCCAGTTTAATCCAGGTAAAAGTGTTCCGGTGGAACAAGGTGGATTCCAGCCCCCTGACCACCCTTTTGAAGTCCTCCAGATGGATTATATTCAGATGGAGCGATGTCGAGGTTTCAAGTATGTCCTTGTAGTGGTATGCGCTTTGTCCAGGTGGACAGAGGCATATCCAGTTCCAGACTACACAGCCGCGACCACTGCCAAGCAGTTGGTTCGTGAGTTCTTCCCCCGTTATGGACTCCCTAGAGTCGTATATTCTGACAACGGCCAGCCATTCTCATCCGAGCTAATGAAACACGTGTCCCTTTTGTTAGGGTACCAGTGGAAGTTCCATTGTGTACGCCATCCTGAAGCAGCCGGTCTCGTAGAGAGACATAATCAGACCCTGAAAATCCGAATTGCAAAGGTTTGTCAAGAGAAAGGTGTGGACTGGCTAGTAGCTCTGCCAGTTGCCCTGTTCTATATGCGCATGGTCGCACATTCCAGATCAGGTCTGTCCCCGTATGAGGTCGTTTTCGGCCGCCCCCCTAACATGTGGGGTACTCCTAGACCTCGAAGTATTACCGATGTTTCAAGTAATATGCTGACAGATTACCTAGCTTCCTTGATGTCTGCCCTCAACTCTTGTCGTTCACAGGTTGCTGCCGCATTTCCAGACAATACCGAGGTGGCACCGCATGAAATCGTTCCCGGATCCATGGTCTTAGTGAGAAATTTTGATCGTTCAAGTCCGCTGGAGCCTCGCTGGAAGGAGCCCCGACAGGTCCTCTTGGCCACCCGTACAGCCGTGAAGTTGGAGGGACGAAAAGGCTGGGTGCATCTTTCGCACATCAAAAAAAATTTTATGGATTGAAACCAGTTTCAAAGAACATTTCCGAACATTTAAAAGACTGCCAAAGTACTATTCTTAAGGACTGTCCCGCAAAAGACATTGCTACGAACCCTTCCCTGTTAGAGAAAACTCCGCAACAGGAGTATAAATTAAAGTTAAGGTCTAGTAAAATAAGTCAGCCAGTTTGATTGTCTAAGTCCTCCCCTAGGTGAAACGGTTAGACCGGTTTCTGACATGTATAAAATAGACCCCCATAGTGAGAGAGTTAGTCAAAACTCAATCCGATGTATCGTTTTTCTAAGTTTCATATTATTTCTCAGCATTATGATTTCCTGCACCAGTTATGCGTTTTATCTGTATTTTCCAGTTTCTCATGTAAATAAGTCTTCTAATGTTACAGTAGAGCACACGTTTAGTGATCTGCCTCCTCATGAACTCTCTTACCGCCTCGCTATGCGTAACAATTCTTTCATCCGCATGTTACATTATTCACACCAGACCAGCAATGCCACTAATTGTTGGGTGTGTGGTCGACTCCCCCCTTTCCAGACACCGAAGGGAGTTCTGCCACTCTTTCCTTATCCATTTTCACATAATGGTTCGTGTGGAGCATGGTCCACGTTAACGTCATCCTCAACAGATATGTCTTTTCTTAACAGTACATGTTTCCCAGACAAGCAAGGTCTTCCCCACAGAACAGGGTTAGATCTAGAAAACGAAGTTTACAATTTAGGTAATTATTCTTCGAATTTCATGGTCCTGAATGTTCAGTCTGATTCCACTCCAGACTTACCTGCTATTTCAGTACTACCAGTCAAAGGCGAATTATGTGTTAGAAATAATGGTTCCGTACATGTAGGACATAGCGATTGTACTACTATTGTCAAGTATAGTGACAGTGGGAAATCTATTTTCAAAGCTTCACGTCATTCTTATTTTATTTGTGGTCAGACCGCATATGTTCGTCTGCCCCTCGATTGGGAGGGAACCTGTTACATTGCCTTCCTACTACCACCAGTTTTCCTAGCTCCATCTGATTATCATAGAAACACACATCTAGTACACCTTAGACATAGAAGGGAGATTGAGTCCCCAATTGTCGATTATACTGAAACTGCTCTAGAACAGTATACAGATTTCAATAGAGGTTTCTTCTTCTTTATAGGACCTATCCAGAATAGTAAGCTAATCCGTAGGTTAACCAGAACCCTTGAAGCTGTAGTAAATGAGACTGCCTCTGCTCTAGGTAACTTAACCGAAGAGCAATCTGCTATGAGATTTGTCGTTTTACAGAATCGTCTCGTCCTTGACGTCATATTGGCCGATAGGGGCGGGGCCTGTAGAGTCATCGGATCTAGTTGCTGCATTTTCATTCCAAATAACGCACCGTCTGTTTATTCAGCTATAACCAGACTCCATAAAATTGCCCATCTGTTACACCAAGACCCAGGCACCTGGACATGGTCCGGTTGGTTCTGGAATATAATTTCCGCTTGGGGATGGAAAGTCTTGTCCTTTCTAGGTATTGCAGTAGCGATCATATTCAGCTGCTGCCTCTGTATACAATGTGGCCCTGCGATTTGCGGCATTTGTGCTACATCATGTGTTCCTAGTCCCAAGTCCCGTTCTGAATCCCGTTCCAAGAAAATTCGAGACGAGCAAATGATACTGTATGAAATGATAGATGGTATCATGAATATTGATGTTTCCTGATGGAAACGTAGTGACAAGGAGGGAATGTGGAAAAGTGAATTTTGCCATGTTCTGTGTCCCTACGCGTCCTCCATCATATGTTATGTGTGCATGATTAATATGCATATGTATTCCCCATGATCGATTAAAGACGCAATTATAGTTGTGTCCATCTCTAGTATGCCAGTTTCCAGTTCTCGTGAAAGCTACGAGTATCAGGCCTATGTAAAGTTACGTTGCCACGTTTCTCAGTGTGCACGTTATTTCATTGTAAAGTCCCCGTTTCTAGGCCTCAAAAGGGCCCGGACACCAGATTCAGCTCCTGTCTTCTGAGTCCTCGCTGAGGAGCGATATAGCCCCCACCTGTATCCCTGACCCTTCACTTACTTCCTGCCTCACAGTGCCCGGTTCAGCCTGGCTCTGCCTCTGAGTCTGCCAAGAGTATGTTATGATTCTAGTTATCAGTCCAGCCCTCCTTCTCTGCATTCCTAAGCTACTGAACCGCATCAATAGTTTCCGTCATTGTCTAGCCTTTACGTCTCCATGTAAGAGAAATACTGCATTTAATGGTCATTTAATATTCTTCATCACGCACTACATGTAGAATAATGCATGCTCCAGTCTTAGAGTCTGTTCGCCTTTACCCCGATAACTTTTGGATTCTATCAACATGTTCTCTAAACATCAGATACAAGATACTGCTTAGGTACATGTCGCCCTGACTCTCCAGACTTCAGTCTCTGCTCCTAGCACAGAGTTCGTAGCCCCCAGCTTCTTCTAGTAACACGTCATTGTCAGTTTGCGCGCACCATTAGGTCAGAGGTCCCGGCTCCTTAGGTAGCCCCCTCCGTGTTTCCGCCCCATTCATGACATATTCTGCTACGTTTGCATCACATGTCTATGTATACGCCTCTGTTACACCTACTTTCACCCTTATCTTTCGCGACTGCTATTGACCACACCCACTGCTCCGCCTATCGTATGTATTGTAATGCAACTGTTTTAGTATATATGTTCGTGTATTGTTATTAAATGTTAGCGCGCTCATCCCAGATCCTGCCCGGCAGCTGTCGGGGCCCCCCTGTCAGGCCCTGCCATCCTACTCCTGTGCAGGTTGTCCTGTTCCTGTCCTTTATGCTGTAATAAACCTGCAAAACTCCTACTACCTCGAATCTTGACTCTTATTTATTGAGCTATCTGTTATTCATTTATCCATTCAAAAATAGAGGTATTATTTATTTATTTACCACAAGGTAAAGTACCGGCTTAACGGGAACAAATACCATTCTGGCTAGCACAAAAAATCACCCAAATAGAGGCGGTGTTTCCAGACACCACCCCGTTAGAAAAACACAGGATTCTGACTATCTGTCTTCCAATGGGAATCGCACCACACGTGGAGGACTGTGACACTTGGGGTACAGTCTTTGCTTCCATCTACACAAAAACGCACGGTGTTCCATCCATTTCGGTAATACCAGATGTGCTCAAACAAATTCAAGACGAATACGGTCCAGAACCCGCTTTAACTCTTGGTATGAAATTACTGAAAGACTTCAAGCAGGTCTCGGCTATATTATTAGCCAACATAAAGGGAGAAGCAGCAAACGTGGCGATCCGCCAGAGGTTAAAGGAGACAGATATAGCAGACCAACCAGCTGAAATTGCCAGAATTATAGAAAAGTCCTATGAGGAACTAGGTAGAGATAGTTTAGGTGGAATACCAGTAAAACCACAACTGATTGAAAGTCCTGAAAAAATATTTTTTAATAATAATTCAACATCACAAAAAAAGAGCTGGGATGGAAACAAACAATCCAATCCTAAAGAAAAGAAATTCCAGTCCAGAGGAAGGTCTCCTCGGCGAAGAGAAAAGTCTCCAAACCAAAGACACAGGTCACCCCAAAGTGACCCCTCTGGGAAAAGATATAACCTTAGAAATAGGGATAATATAAAGAAGCCTGATAGATATCAAGACATTGATACACGTCCCTCTCAATCTTTTCAGACTTCCTCGCAGAAATCGGAAAGAAGAGGACGATCAGAACAAAGAGAAGAGCACGCCAAGTCCAAAGACAAGGAACCTGCTCATCTAAAAAAGAAACTACAATTTCCAAAAAAGAAGGTAGCCAGTATCAAGGTAGTTAACAATGCCGAGAATACTGAGGACACAACTGAAAAACGGAGAATGGGCTCAGACAATGCTAGACAGCGCAGCAGAAGTGAGCATAGCTCGCAAAGTCCTTATGAATCATCTGGAGACAGTGGACACGAATGAATATCTTCAAGTGGAAACTGCAGACACCAGAGTTAGCAAACCTCACAAAATATATGAAATAACTTTACGTATAGAAGGGGATAAGACTAGAAAAATAAGGGGACTATTTTGGGATAATCTCTCCAAGGGCTATGACATCCTTCTAGCTGAAAAAGACTGGCCACCAGAGTTTGTCAGGGAGTGCCCTCATGGCGAAGAAATAATTATGCCTGCCTTCTCAAATCATATCCCAATTCATAAAAAATATACACTTGCCAGAAAGTGGGCAGTAGCTCAAGCTCCTGCTTTATATAAAAATCATGTAGGATGGGATGAGGACTCTCCTCCTCACAAAATCCAGTTAAAATCCCAACCTACTGCACAAAGGCAGTACCCAATTAAGCAAGAAGCTAAAAAACAGGTACATGAAATCCTAGATCAATTAGAATACCAGGGGGTGATTGAAACGTGCACCTCACAAATGAACAACCCTTTGTTTCCGGTCTCCAAACCAGACAATTCATATCGTCTAGTTTTGGATTACCGACACCTTAACTCATGTTGCAAAACTTTTGCAGTACAAAACTCGCATAGTGCTGCACTAATGAATAACATAGTGCGCAAAAAATACAAAACAACATTAGACATCTCTAATGGATTCTTTTGTCAAAACATAGCACCAGAGAGCAGATATTTGTCTGCGTTCTCAATAAATGGCACTCAAAAACAATTCTGTCGGTTAGCCCAGGGGTACAAGAATAGCCCAGGGGTATTCTCAGCGAGAGTAACAGAGTTACTACAAACATATGATGACGAAGCATTATCTTATGTCGACGACATATACCTAACAGATGATGACTTGGATACTCACTTGAAGAGAGTGAACACCATAATACTTGGGTTCGCAGCAGAGGGTTACAAATTCAACTTTAAAAAATCCAGAATTGCCCATCTAACAGTCCTGTTCTTAGGATATGAATTATCAAGTGAAGGCAAAAGCCTGGCTGACAATTTCCTAGAGAAATGTGCCGTACTCCAAGCACCTAGAACACTAAAAAACCTACAGTCAATTCTAGGCTTCCTAAATTTAGGAAGAACATACATTGCAAATTACGCAGAAAGGGTCAAACCCCTTTATGATCTAATAAAACCAGATTTTAAAAGAACCAATTGGACTCAAATACACACAGAAATTTTGAGATCCTTACAAACAGACATGTTAATTAAAACAAAATTAGAAACACGTGATAACACACGCAATCTTATGATTCGAGTCATCCCAGGAAGATGCGGATTCACATACCTGACCTCTAATGAGGGAGAAAAGGTACCAATTGCATTCAAATCACACTTGTACACTAAAGCTGAAATGAAATTCAGCCCAACGGAAAAAATTCTAACTGCAACACAGACAGCTATAGCAAAAGAACGAGCCCTGGCACAAGGTAAACGAATAATAATCGTGACACCGATACCAGCCCTGGAGGCTGTAACAAAAGCAAGCATTCCAAATGCTAAAGCGCTCCATCCGAGATGGATACAATGGGCTAATTCTCTTGCTGCAACAGACGTGGCATACGAATTTGATCCTAACTTAAAAACACAAGAATTTCTCCAATACGAATTTGAATGTCCTCCGCCGACCGAAATTCTGCCTCTAGACCATTACGGCTGTATAATATATACAGACGGATCAGCACAACCCGCAGTAGCGGGTAAACAAGCTTACAGTGCTGCGTGCGCGATTGTAAAAGGTCGCTGGCACGAAGGAAAATTTAAACCAGCTATCACTAAGACACAATCTCTAGGAGATTGTACAGCTCAGCGAGCTGAACTACTGGCGTTCAAGATGGCGCTTGAAAATACCGATCGAGAATTCCCCACACTCATAGTGTGCGATTCGTATTATTGCGTTCAATCTTACAATGAATACTTGCAGATCTGGCTTCAGAATGGTTTTAAGGATGCAAAAGGAGGCACAATCAAGCATAAGACGCTGTGGGAACAAGTAGTTCTATTACAAAAAGAACTACCAAAGACTCACGTGATACATACGCTGAGTCATCAACGTGATGGCGTTCACGTTGCAGGGAATTCATTGGCTGATGAGGCCGCGAAGGCAGCTGTGCAAACGGCTTCCGTAGCGGCCATCACACGGTCAAAAACAAAAATAGACAGCGAAATATTACAGGCTGTCAGCGCTACAGAAAAGGATTCGATAGAAACACTCCCGAAAGGCTTTCCAGTAAAATACTCATACATAACTGATGCAAACAATGTTCCTTTTGCTCGAATCCCTGGAGTGGGGGATAGGGCAATTCCAAACATGGAACATAGGTTAGGACTGATAATAGCGGCACACGGAGGGCTTGCTTCTATACATGCTGGCGTCTCAGCCACAGTATCATTATTAAAACAGAGATACTGGTGGCCACAAATGAGAAGACAAACAAGGAACTATGTTTTAGAATGTGAAATATGTCAAAGAATGAAAGTATCAACGGTGAGACGTCCAGCGCAGACGCCCCTTCTAATCTCGGATAAACCATTAGCCTGTGTTTACCTAGACCACTGTGGTCCCTTACAAAGGGATGGTAACTATAAATATATCTTGGTTGCAGTGGACTCATGCACGAGATTCATATGGATGTGGCCCCAGCGAACGGCTGACGCCAGAACTGTTATAAAAGATTAGCGAGTCTTTATCGGCACATACGCAATTGGCATGCTGCATTCGGACCATGGTCCTGCTTTTAGCTCTAGAGCTTATAAGGAGGCCATGGTCAGCATGGGCGTTACATTGTGGTACTCTTGTCCATTTCACCCTGAGGGGAACGGAATTGTTGAAAGAAAAAACCGTGACATAAAGCAATCGATAACGGCAAAGGTATTAGGTTCGGGAGCTGGGTGGGTCAAACATCTAATAAGTGTCCAACGTAGTCTAAATAACTTGCCAAGAAATTCTCTGAAGGGATTCAGTCCGTACGAATTATTGTTTGGAACTAGGATGTTAGTCTTAGACCTCGACAGTCAGACTTCAGTGGTGAAGGAAAAAAGCTTTGATATCAAAGATCGTTTGGCTATTTTGCAGGACTTAAACGAAACAAGAAAAGACCTGAGCAACATAAAGTTGAAACAGCAGCCAACAACCACTGAAGAACCACCACCTGTCCCAGCAAGACCTGTCTGGATTCCAAAAGTCGGGGATCTAGTCAGGGAAAAGATCGCGGTAAAGAAGGAATTTGGGCCTTCTTACAGAAAAGCAGTTCCTGTCTTGTCTATCAACGGGACAAGATCAGTTGTACTACCGCCGCTTGCTGGTAAAAAGGAGAACCGAGTTGTATCCATCGACCTGGTAAAACCACAATCATGTGGCCGATAACAAACAGTAGGCCAAGTGGACTCCCGAGAAGTAGTAGAACACCAAGATTTGCTACTAACACAGAGGTTCAATCTAAGAGGCTAATCACATTCGAAACGCCTACAGAACCACAACAAGGACTATGCAACAATGCAATGGAACTTAGACCTCTGAAAACCCAAATAAAAACATTTAGCAGAGACACACCAATCTATAATGAAGTAACAAACGAATATGCAAGAAACAGTAATCCTGAAGCAATTGGCACAATTGACAGAACTGCATCCGGCTACTTCATAAACTTCGATGATTCCTCTGAAGACCTAAGTGAATCAAAAACACAGCCATCAACAAAAACCTTCAAAGATAAAGTTAAAGTACTTTTGAAACAAGTGAAAGAAACATATCTGATTTCTCCATGGATTGAATTTCGGGCGGGTTTTGGTGCATTTATCCTCATACTTTGGCTCATCATGGTACTAACTTTGGGACGCTTCATTGAGGGAAAATATGCTAAAATGGACACAGCAAGTCAGAAAATCAACTTAATCCTCAAACCACACACATCTTCACACGTCGAGAAAAGAGAACTTTCTTCAGTCAACTTCACAGCCAATCCTGTACCAGGTGGGGTAGCATGGGACAATACTGACTACGAAATTTATGGTCCGGTTGAAATTCTGAAATATCCACACCAAATTAAGATCTCGTTGAGTGACTTTGTAAAACCGAGCTCATTTGCTGATGATTGGGACTTTGAAAGTATAAATAACATGATGTCTGACTTAGTAATGTCTGCTAAATTTACCAAACATGATTATTTGCAGGGTTCGACAAATTATGATAGTATGTACTGTTATAACCACTATGGTAACCATTTTCTACATAGATCTGCACAACCTAGAAATGTTTTAAATTATAATCAATGGGAACATTGTGCAACCCCTCCAAAAGGAAGCTCAAGAACCGTTTATGACAAATATTCATACTTTTCAGGTTTCAACACAAGTAATGCTGAAACATTTTATTTCAAATTGTCAAATAAGACAGGGACAAAGACCATGATAACAAACACGAAATTGATATATTCAGACTCATTCTTTGAACAAATGAATACTTTTGGTTTTGATTATTGGGACAAAAATGTTGAAGTAAAAAGTGTTTGGGGTACGAAAGAATGGCAAGTACAAGGTATAGAATCTTTGTTTAGAGCCTGCATGATCCCAGAACAAATTCTATTTTTAAATGACACTATTCAACAAACCACCTGTCTTGGCTTAGCCAAAATCAAAGACTTGAATAAACCGTCTATTCCAAAACCAACAATGAACAGCAATAGCTCTACAGATGAGGAGATAGACGTAAATTATGTATTAAACCAAAACAGAACACATCCTGATTGGAAAAAGTGGTTGATCTGGCCCACAGATACTAATAACTGTCAAGATAGATTCCTGAACAAAACACAGGGGTTCAAAATGACCAGGCCAGACCCTAGATATTCCCAAAGACAACACCCAGGGATAATAACCACCTACAGTGTGGGCAAATTATGCCTTCAGTGGCTACAAACTTCCACACTGGCAGAAATTAAGCAACACCTAAATTTACTTACTGATGGTGCTGACTTGCGTGATTTCATTATGGAACGGCGCAAACAGCGTCAGAAACGTTTCATAGCAGCCTCTGTATATGCAGCATACAACGAGGCCTGGAAGGTTACTCAAATTGAGACAGCAGAAAGTATACGGGAAATTGACCGTATTAATTTGGAAAAATCACTTTCTGTAGTGGACAATGGGTTAATGACTCTGTCCTCCAGAATTTTTTCTCTGGACAGCATTGTGTCTTCAGCAATCGACATATTATCGCAAGACTTACTGTTGTTACAACACGGCCAGTCTCAATTGCGTTCTATTGTACAGCTTGGCTGGACGTTACAAAATCTGCGTTCAGGCTATGTGCCTTGGCGTTTAATCAACACAACGTCACTATTCAATATCTTTAACCTTACTGATAAACAAATCAGTATGGCACAAAAGGGTGCTGATTATACAATCCTGAGCATTGAGAAACTTGAGATTACCAGTGACAATGTCAGAACGACCTGTCAGTGAATAGATAATACATGGGATAATTAATATTCCAATATCAACCTTCAGGTTTCAATACTGCCAAAAATATATACAGGCTGGCATGTACGAAAAATTGGGAAAGGGGTACATTAAAACAACATGGAACCTGCCCTATTCACATGCATGTGTCAGTAATAAAGGACAGAAAGTGTTTCTTAGTGGCAATAATTGTGCAATGTCACTGAGCGGTACACTTCTGTGTAATGGAATTAGTTTGCATGGAGCCTGTGAAGGGAACTCAAATAACCTTTCATGTCACCAGCTAGGCGCACCTGCAACAGAGATAGAACCATTCTTTCAAAGACTCTATAATGGGAGTTACATTCTAATTGTAGATCGCAGATGCTGTAGTCTTATGCCAGGGACTCCTTATCTCGTAACTACGACTGCGAAGGTCAAGTGCTGTGGACGCTTATTGTTCCCCAGCTCCCTTCCAGACAGGGAGGCAAGGGCATGGCCCAACTTGAAAATTACTTCTATTCGAGTAGATACTTTAAGCAGAATGAAAACAGTGCTTCTTCAGACGCCGACCAGGCTCACGTCATCAAAAGAAACGTATGATCTCCTAGTCGCAAGGACGACTGCAGAGATTCACTCCTTATTATCAACTAATTCCCCCATACATTTCGCAGAAATCCTGAATGAAATCTTAAATATTTCTGATACCAGTGGAGTCTCAAAAGTATTTAAGACAGTATTTTCGATGGCATTAACACCATTCAAAGCCATACTGGGTATTTTTCCAGACTTCGTCCATTCGATTTTTGGCGGACTTCCCCTCATTTTGGGACTAATTGCAGGAATCCTATTCTTAGTCCTTATATTTCGTTATGGCAAACCATGTCACAGACAAAACACCTGCGACAAGGGAAGAAACAATCCTAGCCATTGGATACCGGGACCGGATATCAAAAATCCTGGGACTATCCCGGCTTAGAGACCTGAACATGACTTGGTTTCTTTCATTTCGACCAATGTGGCATCGATGTGTTTTACCTGTATTAAGGTGCTTGCTATGCGGAGAAGAATGCGTGTTAGACACCTGTCTGACGCTACAATCAGATGCGCCTATGGATGCAGAAACATTGTTGAGTCCGATAAAGGCTCATGCTTTGTGCTGCCCTCAACGGCTACCAATCCTGATGACTGCATTCGTGGAGGCTTCACCACTACGATTAAGGGGTAGTGAAGTTCAAGATGAAAGCAGCATTGATCAGGTACGACCTTCTGTCAGCGACACAAATCAAAACGTCAATGGAGACAATCATGCGCACGAATGCATGGTTACACCTTTTTCCGAGTTAGTGGAACTCTCCCAGGAAGCTGTTGACAACTTTTTCGAGAGTCTAAATGATATGATGTTCTCACCAGAGCAGAAATAGAGACTTTTGAGCAAGCTCGCACACGGCGTTCCCTGAATTTGGCCTTCAACTAGAATAGCAAAATACCATGAACAATTTTCCCTCCAGTTCACGGACAGCAATTTTTTTCAGCAGCCCCAAAATATTTCTACATATTTTTCGGGACACTTATCTTCTGCTTAAAGTAAGAACTATTCTTAGAGAACTAAGGTTTCTATTTTTAAAATACTTTATAGACATTAGCTGCCCGCTGATATGTTCATAATTATTTTACTCTGTGATGGAATGGTCTCAAACCTTTTTTTTTCTGTATTAAGAGCCATTTCATGTGTAAATTCTCATATACAAACTAGTGATGATGTATAGATATGCGTGATTACTTTAGCATTATTCTACAGCTTGAGTGCATATATTACATGTGACTGTTTTTTCCGTATATTTGATAATTTCAAAATGCATTTATGTATTTTGGGGTGGTAAGGTATACACGATACCCTACAGTATGTTTTACTATGCATAGATTCGTAAATATGTCCATAGTTAGCGTGGAGTGGGTGTGATGTATTCCTATAGGTTCTGTATCGATCCCCCTATTCCTGACCCTATTCTGGTTAACAAGTTAACTAGCAGCCATCCCAGGAGGCAGAAAACCCCCATGATGCAGGAACCGTTATCTGATAAAGCCACACTACGGCACAGGAACGTGTTATCTGAGTAGGTCATAACGCTTGCCATCTAATTAGACAAGCGATATTCCTCCAGCCCCTGATAAGGCATACGGAGTTCTCAAAACAAATCAAACCTATGACAGACCTGGGAAAAACCCTGCGGCCATTGTTTTGATTTCACCGAGAACTTCAGCAAAAGAATGTGCTAACGACCAGGTCGTATGACATCCTTATTGACGTATCTATGTCCATCCTTACGTCAATCTCGGCACCTTAAAGGTATAAATATTACCGATATTGCCCTATGCAAACACACGCGGTGGTGACGAGATCGGAGCAGCCAGACTTGCCGAAGCCCAGAGCAGAGCAGACCCCGCTGGCGCAGCCCCGCCTTCCTGACGCGCTGAGAACGAGAAGCTGCCTTTTCTCCTGCCGAGAAATCCAGCTCCGGCGCTTCCGGGTAGCCCTCGCAGGCAGCCTGGAATATCGAGACCAGAGACGAGAGATACCATCCCTCATTCATCCTAGATTCCAGGTACAGAACTGAATAACCCCTCGCAGAGAATTCTCTAGTCAGTCACTTGGCAAAACAAACTTAACTTAAACTGCTACTTTCTATTCCCGCCCACGTATTAGGCTTAGGTCAGGTACACGGGGTAGGCGTAGCCAGAAACACCAGTTGAGTACGATTAGTCAAATGTATATGTGTATGTATTCATTTTATTCATTTTAAACCATCATATGGCTTAGAAACCATATCAATGTTTTTACAGTATTATTTTATACTTCTGCTTTTTATGTATGCACTTTACTTAACCATAAGTATTGCAATAATATCGATCCATTTCTCTTGTATGAGAAAAGAGACTGATCAATAAATAACATCTTTTATTGAACACACCCGTCTCTTACTTTTCTCTACAATCTGGTGAGACTAAGAATGCACGTGCTGACTGAGTAAAATAGGTCGTCTTTTGTTTTCACACGACTCTAGAGATACACTCTTGATTAGGGGAGAGCAAAGTTGTCATGTTCTATGGTTGTCAGAAACTAAATGCCTTCTTGTCTATCCAGGGAGGTTCAACTCCTCCTTGCCTATTCGAGAAAGTTTCTAGTGAACTCTGAGCTAGCTGGCAAACCCAAAACTTTAAGTCTAATATCGACAGTATTAGACCTAGTTAACGTCTGGTCTAGGCCTATACTATTGAAGGTATTATTCCAATGCGCAGAGCCTATTGGGATAATAGGAACTACACTACACCTGTATTAAGGATACCACTGATTTTATGAGAACCGTCCATGGTGTAGTGTGGGAGGACAATTTCCTACTCATTAGTATTGATATTACAAGCCTTTATACATGTATTTCACACCAACATGTGCTTGAGGCAGTAGATTTTTTCCTGAAAGGGAAACCACTCAAATAACAGGAGCACAATATGATGTTACTAAAATTGATATCTTTCTGCCTTAACAATAATATCTTTTGGTTTGCAGGGCAGCTGTACTGGCAGAGGCAATGGACCGCGATGGGCATGTGCTTCGCCCCCAGTTACATAAATTTATTTGTGGGCTGCTGGGAGAAGCACGTGGCCAGGGCGGACATTAACGACTGCTGAGTGGACAAAGACGCTTTGTGGGCCAGATACATAGACGATCCATTTACAGTCTGGCTGGGTTCTTTGAAGAAAGCCGTGAGATATATTGAAGTATTGAATAATACTTTGGATCTTCAGTTCACTAGTCACAACAGCAGCACACAGTTACCCTTTCTAAATGTACTGGTATATGTGGAGGATAATTGATTGCAAACACGGCTATATAGAAAATCGACATCCAGCTATTCGATATTACATGCAAAAAGGCAGCACCCACGGAGCCTCGTCAATAGTATCCCATATGAGCAACTATTGCGATTGAAGCGAAATTGTTCCACACCACAGACCTACACACAGGAAGAAAGGAGGCCCAGCTAAGATTTGAGAATAGAGACTACTCCAAGAAAGTCTGCAAAGAAAGTACACAGCATGGATAGACAGCTATTACTGATGGATGTATGATGTTACAACGCATACTTTAACAACGCCTACCTTTACAACGCATTTTTTACACCGCAACATCCATTACAACGCATGCCATTACAACGAATTCTTTGAAACTACCTTTACAACGCATTCCACTACAACGCATACTACATTTACAACGCATACCATTACAACGCATTACATTACATTGCATGTAAGGTAAGTTTTGGATAGTGTAGGGGTAAAAATTACTATTCTAACTCCAGGGGGTGCAACAGTAGGGTAAGTGTTGGATAGTGTAGGGGTAAAAATTACTATTCTAACTCCAGGGGGTGCAACAGTAGGGTAAGTGTTGGATGGTAATGTTATGCGTTGTAATGGTATGCGTTGTAATGACTGAGTTGTAATGACTGAGTTGTAATGACATGCGTTGTAGTGGTGTGCGTTGTAGTGTCATGCGTTGTAATGACTGCGTTGTAAATGCATGCGTTGTAATGGATTTTGCATTGTAAAAGTTTTGTTGTAATGGTAGTGCGTTGTAAAAGTTGCGTTGTAAAGGTTGTTCACCATTACTGATTCCCAAAAACAAAGGGAAAGGGGAAAACTTGGTGACCAGACTGATTATGAATTTTTCAGCAGAGTCCAGGGAAGTCTTCCAGGTGGTTAAACAACATTGGAATATTTTACAAACATATTCCAGAATTGGTCCTATGCTACCTCCAGAACCTAATATTACACACAGCAAGAGCACATCCTTCAAGAATTTAATAGTACATAGCCAATATACTGAAAAGGCTATTGAGAAACCCAAAATTACTGTGTTTTTTCCCATGTACTACGTTTAAGACGTGTAGGGGGAGCAGTAACACAAAGGAGTAAGAGGTCCCACGTAGGAAACAGCAAAAACAGATCTCAAAACTGCTTAAATGCAATTCGAATTTTGTTATGTGCTGTTTGATTCGCCCTTGCTGGAGGAAATATATCGGCTGCACAGTGCATACAGGAAAAAAAGTGTATTGGAGCACATTCAGGACATAACAAAGAGAGATGGAACATACCCAGTAACCAGGCATTTCTCTACTGATCACAACAGTGATAGCAACCTATTGCACTTTTTTGTGTAAATCAGATCCCCGCAATGATAGAGAAGGCGACAAAGTCAGAGCTTTAAGGCAACTGGAGTCCTGGTACATTATAGAGATGAGGATCAGAGCCCCACGAGGACTCAACAACAATGAGGAGTTGTAGACACATATTGGATGGCCATACACTATTTAGAGCAGTCACTTTTATAGCACTTCTTAGCATAAATAGATTTTTTGCACAGACTTAAGCGGTACAGGCTCAGGCTTATCAGCATGCATCATCCCCAAGGAACCTAGACCCCTACAGGGCTTAATTGCAAACCTTGATATTTCACATTATATCGACAGGTTAACCCATACAGGGCCTCATAGGTATATACATAGGTTGATTTATTAAACACTTAAGTGAGTTCACTGTGAAGATGTATTTCACGTAACGTATGGCGGCTGGTCGTTGACGAAAACACACACATCTTGACATGGCAGTTCCATCACATAGTCTCTAACATCTTGAATTATAGTTCTTACATTGAATATTTATGTTTTTATTGGATGAATTGTGGATGTATTTTATTGTGTATTTTAACAATAATCTATACCAATCTGATTTATTAGGGTAATTTGCGTTGAAATCGTGTATAATGATCCTTTTGTTTTACATTACTGTTTAAATAGCTCCATCGTCAATTTCCATGTAAGAACACTGCCGCCCAATTGAGATTACAAATTGTATTTAAAGTGGGTGATGACGTGAGTATACTGACAATGAAAAGGCCAGTGGGCCAAATCATGAACTTCTGGCGCATAAATACATGACAAACTGTCCCTGGAGTGTGCTTGTGAAAAATGCACATATATATATATCTCCATATATATATGTATATCGCCGAAAACTCCTTACTGCTGCTTCGTTCCCTCGCAGGATGCAGACAAAAAGAGCACGAACCACCGAGCTTTTTAAATGCCTTCAGTTTATTCGCCTTCTGTTACAGGCAAATGCTGGCAGCCATGACGCGTTTCGTCCCTGCTATATATATCTCTCTCACCAGTAGCCAGTAGCTCTCCTTTTCCATACACAGAGCATTTTTTTGGTTTGCTAATAACTTTGGCCCTGTTTGATGAATCTTCACAAAACTTTCCACAAATAAAGCTCAGCAGCCTCAGCTCTTTCCTGTAAAATTTCGGGGTAAACCATCATGTGAGGGCTGGGATACAGGGGGGGCCCAAAACAAAAAATCTCCATGTATTTTCCGTAGACCTCTTTAAGACTTAACAGAATTCCACCAAATTCACGAGGAAGCTAGATCTTAGTCCGTAAATTACGCTTTTAGGATTTGGTATAAATCCGTTAGGCAGTTTTTTTGAGATATGAAGGGTAAATAAATTATTGTTTTGGGAGTTGGTGTCTCCGGAGGGCCGCAAGCCTCCTGAAAGAACGGAGCCCTGTGATTGGTTGAGAGAGTCATTTTTCCCATGAGGCTTCACTCTCACAGGAGCGTGAGGCTCCAGTAAGACCTGCGAGATCGAACGCTCTGACTAGCAGGCTGTTAGAAATTAAATGGCTACCATTACGGTTTACTGCGAAAAATTGGAGTTGTTGTGGAAATGAAATAAAAAAGATATACAAGGGGGCAGCAGCAAGGCAATACAGTCCCCCTTGTTGTAGAAAGGTGTCTGAGGGATAACTACTGTGAAGAAAATTAATATATATTGTTTTTCATTAATACAATCTCACGAGAGTCCCGCTGATTCGCGAATAGTAAAAAGGGGTAGATGAGTTCTCCATGCACATCGTGGTTTTTGAGAAAAAGTGTGTAAGGGATAAGTACTGTGATGAGTAGATAGTTAATTCTCATTATAAAGAAAAATGTTATGATACCGCGAAACTCTTGTGGGATAGTGAAAAGTAGGAAGGACTAGGCGATGTCTGAATACACTCTGATATGCACGTGTTACAGTATGAAGGAGTCTTTACTGGGGATTGTGTTTAGGAAAGCCTACTATTTATGCTCATTGGCTTGGAAAGAGTTGTGAGCAGAGTTAAGGCTCATCCACACACCCTACTATGCACACCCGAGGTCTGAAAGGAGAGGCAATCCCTCCCCACATTCTACTACACAAACCCGTCACCTGAGAGGCCTGATAAGAGAGCCCAGTTTCTCCCCAGTTCCTACAAAGCACAAAAATCATTACAGAAAGAGGTCCCAGCAGAGAGGCCAGTCCCTCCACACAGCCTACTAAGCACACTCATCATCTTAAAGAGTGGTCTAAAAAGAGAGCCCAGTCCGTCTACAAGCCATATTATCCACACTCTGCATTACTGAGAGAGGTCTCAGCAGAGGCCAGTCCCTGCACACACACGTTATCTGTGAGGTCCGAGTGTGGACAGGACACTCCCTATCCACACCCACCTACGCACACCCGTCACCTGACAGAGGGGTCTGAAAGGAGAGGCCAGTCCCTTACCAACGCCTACTACGTACACCAGTCATTTGAGGGAGGGGTCTGAAAGGAAAGGCCAGTCCATCCACATACCCTACTATTCACACCTGTCATCTGAGAGGTCTTGAAGGAGAGGCCAGTCCCTCCCCACTCACTACTATACACACCTGTCATTTGAAATGGGAGGTAGTATGAAGGGCGGAGGGGGCGCACACAGAAGGATTTGATGGGCATACGGGTCTCCTGCGCAATGTCACTTTGGTAAAGGGGGACCTGGCAAGTAGTTGGGAACAGTTATGACCCTGTATGTAGGCTCACCAGGATACGCAGAAAACAAAAGTGTACATATTCCAGTTTTAGGTTAGGTTTGGCTATGTATTAGATTATTGTTAAGGTTAGCCAACAAACTTGTGTAAATATGTGTATTTGAAATTTCTCTGAATATGTTTGGGTTTTCTGCATATAAAATGCTTTGTGTTATGAATAATGATCATGTTTTATTAATTTTAATAAAATACGGCCGGGGTTTATAATAATAATCCACATTTGTAAAGCGCACAATCACCCGTAAGGGTCTCTTGGCGCTGGGGGCCGTCGGGAAGATTAAGCAAGCTATTGCCCAGAGTCACATGGTGCTGGGCTAACCTGCCGCCGGCACGGGGGATCGAACCGTGATCCCCAGATTCCGGAGTCAGTCGCCCTGGCCGCGGAGCCACACCTCTTCCACTTTATACGACCCTTAATCTAAATATTGTGTTTTAATGTGTCACTATCGATGCCTCGGCAATACTAGGCCATATTGAAAGCAGTGGTCATATGCCTGCAATGAAATTTTTTGGCAGGCGTACTTAGAACAGGGGTAGAAATAACACAAATTGGAGAAATTGAGTCTTGCTGGCAAGAATAAGAGGTGCACTTGTCTTTGATTTCATGTAAATAGACTATGGTGACAAAGAAAAAAGCACTGGCAAAGTTAAGCATTAGACCACGAATCCTAGCATTTAGGTTTTATAGGAGACGCGCAGTGATCAGGCAAGATGCTGTCCCTCACAGTGCAAGAGAGCCAATGCCTGAAGCGGGCTGACCCACTACGCAGTGCTGTGCAGGATGCAAGCAAACTGTAAATGGTCCACAGGATCTCTCTGTATGCATACAAGCATGTATTTGAGGTCTATGAACATGGGAAGACCCCAAAAACTTTAGCTTGTACCTGCTGTGTTGTAGATTCATAGGTTACACACACTTTTTCCTTCTACTGAACGGAGTCAAAATGACCACCCCCATATGCTCCATAAACAAACAAAAAAATCACACTACAACGATGACGGTTTTGACAGGGCAGTTTATTTCCACCCGGCAACATAACGGAGGGCAAGAGGCTCATCTTGGCGCTGCGTTCCCAAATATCTTAAAACCACACACAGATCATGCAACAAACAAAATGCACAACATCGAAATTCAATCGTACATCACTCCGATGTGTTACAACACGATATCCGATTTGCTCTTCCTTCAAAGGTGCATCTACACAAACATGTAAAAGCAACATAACTAACAGAAACACAATATATTTGGGTGGGAGATATTTTGTTTTAAGAATAAGGACAAACAATATCACGTCCCCCCCCCCACACTGGGCAGTAAAAGTAATGTATCAATAAAAGTGACTGCAAAACTCGAAGCAATATATGGGCATAGTATGAAGCTCCTTAAATAAATACAAACAAAATCACCCAATTGCAATTCATCCGATTGCAACATCCTTTCAACTTTGATTTCTTAACATACTGTACATTCGAACCTAACCTATGGAACAATCCTCTTCCATATTTTTTATGTTATAAAGTTTTTACCCTTTTTCTTTTTTTTAACACCCATATACTATAATAACATGTTTAACACATTTTAAAAATAGTACTGGAAGGTCTTTTATATTTATATATTTAAAGTATAAAAATATTCCCTGCACACCCTTCAAAAACTGGTTTTAAAACAAAATACATGCTTTCTTAAACAATATCTGAATCATTAATCGGGTTTACAAGATAATGGCTGCCTCGCCAAATTGAGGCAAAATAATTCAAGTGCTTTATAAAGGATGTCTAAAGAAGCAGCCATATAGGGGGAAGCATGTACATATGTTGCACTCTTGATTTCGGTGGTGCAACACCATATAGCAATGACACAACGAAATGGACCCTGATCGCACAAATCTTCATACTGCACAGGTGCAACTGCTTTTTTTGTCTGGGGGTTAATGGTGTGTAGCCATGATGTTGGTTAAATATTATAAAATATTACTTAACATTATGATTTTCTTATTTAGCCTTTTCATTTCCACGTCTCCAGCTTCTTCGACCTTGTAGGTTTACCTGTGCTAGAATCTTCTATGGTTCATGGGAGCTTGATGTCTGTCCGCCACCATTGGGAGTTGAATTTGTGCACCCCCACCCATCACAACCTAAGCATTCCCTTTCCTGGTAAACTGAAGCAAGCAGAATCCTCTAGCGCAGCCCAAGGAAACTAGAAATTACCGTCACTGTCATAGCAACGACACAATGTCCGAATCCTCTATCCTCGTTTTACGAAACTAGGATTCTTACTACCTAGACCCAAGAACCGAGAACTCTGCCACCAGAGAATAAATAATACAAATAAAGTGGCTGTCATTCTTCAACAAAATTCAAAATTGTCCAGTGGGCGGCCACAGTTGTGATTTTTGTAAAGGCAAATACAGACTTTAGCTTGTATTGTCAATAGCCCTCTTCCTACTACTAATATATATATTTTTTATGTAGGTTTTTGAGGAAATCTGCTGTTTATCACTATTTCCAGCTTTTCCCCTAAATCAATTATAAATAATCTGTGAAAATCACTATAATTTGTTACTTGCAAAAGGGAGGAGTCTTTTTTTTTATCATTCTGGCGAACAGCATTTATATAATGTATGGCGGACCATCGAAATCCCTTGAAAGAATTTTCCAAGCTTCTTTAAGATATTTTCTGTTGCACTGGAAGGAGAAACGGAACAGCACTGTTTCAGCTAGTGGCCTAAACAAACCAGGCGATGTCCATTTTTTTTTTTGTGTGCTTCCATGTTGTGTTTAGACCACTTGTGGCGGAAGATGCTCCATGCGAAACGGCACACACCGCAGACTTGACAAGCACACCCAGTTGCGTTTTGCCCAGGTTCATGTTGTTTGTAGGTGGACAACCACACTCCGATCTCTCACGAAGAGCATTTTCTGCAAAAATGTCAGTGGAAAATGAAAATGGACTCTTGCCATAGGGTCCAGCCCACGGCAAATGTCTTTCCAGCAGCTGTCTCGAGAAACGTGTTAGTTCCACAGTAGCGGTCGCGGAATGGCAGTGTGGGGCCAGCCCAAGCTTAAAAAGTGTTTTTCGAGCAGGTGTTTTTGGAATGTTCTTGTGGTCCTGCTCCTCATAAATGCTTGAGCCGGTTGTACAGCTCTCGCTTGCTTTTCTCACCGGCCCAGGTTCTGCTCTTGGCACGGAATGTTTTCAGTTCTTCCTTAAATTCTTCGTGGTACATGGGCCGGTAGGCTTGTGGTTCACAATGTACCTGCAAAAGAGGCACAAAGAGGGCTTAGTAAATATTTAATAGAGGAAGCAAGTCATAATATGTCAAGAGACAGCAGAGTTTGTGGATTACAAAACTATGTGGACATACCATTAAGATAGGCATAAAAGGGGCATTGCACTATGCTGGGGTCAACCATAAACACAAAGGCACATACAACATGAATAAGATAGGGATCTCCATATCCTAAACTTTGCCTATTGTCTGCTTTTCAGAGCACACAGAAAATGCCTAATTTGAGAGGGAGCCAGTAACAGGACACCTGAATAAGTAAAGGTAGATGCCACCTTCCACTCGCGCTGTGTTCCCTTGCTTCAGTAGGAGTGTATGGAAAGGTGGTGTATCTCAGGGCAGAACCGGCTAACTGACCATGAACACAAAATAGGGGCTGATGGGAATGAAAAAAAAGAAGCTATCCTGTCACGGAACAACCCTTTTCTGTTATTCTTGGCAGCTGCACTTTTGTCGCAGGATGTCCCTGGTGCTCCTGGACAGAAAATCTTTGAATGCCCCCCACACTCCACACTCCCGCTACCACAGGTGTGGAAGAGGCTGTAGAGACATTGCCTTCACTACACCAGAGGCCTGAATGCCAGCCAGGCGTCTAACATGTAGATACCACTAAAATCTATTTGGACCCCAGCTTACGCAATACTCGCACATGACTTTGGGCCCCCACATTTTTTTAAAGCATTAAGGGCCATATGTAGGTAGCTCAATACCGGTCGGTAATGGCCGAAAATCAGTAAATTTGCCGTTACTGACCGGTATTTAGCTTTTTCTAATGTAGGTGGCTGGATTTAAGGATTCAGTAATTTACCGATTCGGTAATTTAAGGATCGGTAAATTACCGAATCCTTAAAATACCAAATCGGTAAATTACAGAATCCTTAAATCCTATGTAGGGAGCACTCAAGTGAGTGCATTTTTGATTTAAGGATTTGTTATTTACCACCAACTACAAGTTGGTGGTAAATATCGAAAACCTTTAAAAAAGCAATGTTGAGCTTTTTTAACAGTGCCATGTGGCAGGCATACATGCCCTTAGGGCATGTATGTGCGCCACATTTGCACACATGCACGATTCAGGGGTGCAACAGGGTGTCAATGTGACACCCTGCCACCCTTGAATATGTTCCCCCTATTACCGATTTGGTATTTACCGAATCGGTAATAGTGAATGGCTCCCCATTCATTCCTATGGGCCTGCAGGCCCATAGGAATGAATGGGAAGGTATTCCTTATTACCGATTTGGTATTTACCGAATCGGTAATAACGAATATTACCGAATTAGTAAAAATTACCGATTTTTTACCAACATACTATTTACCGATTCTTAAATACCGAATCGGTAAAATTCGGTATTTAAGAATCGGTAAATAGAAATTACCCACATCTGGCCCTAAGTGTTTTCACATGCACTAGCATGCTGTTCCATGTTCACTGCTTGTGCTAGACCCTTTTCAGTTACATAGCCTGAGTACAGGGTATCAGTTGCAGGTATCGCCTGCCAGTGATGGCTTGGATAGTCAGAGGCATATTTACCAAAAAATCGCGCAGCAGACAAGAAAGTCACCTTGCAGCGCTGGTGACAGGGAAAGGGCAGGAATCTGCCGTATTTAACATAATACAGAACATTCCTGTTGGCAGTGCTGAACAATGGGCTACTTAGCGCCAACGTAGGCACCCTTGCATCGTGGTACAAGGGAGCCCGCATTGCAGACTGGATTGTTTTAGTGCGGGATGGGACACCTTCCTGTACAAAGAACAATCCCCAGAGCATTCTCCTCTTTCTGTGTGTGCTGCAGAATAGAAAGAGGAAAAAACAAAGAGAAATAACATATTTCTCCTCATTATGCATCCCCTGAGGATGCGTAGCCTTTTGACGCATTCCCAGGTCTACCAGTAATGGTAAATCCATGGATGTTTCGAGTGGAAACACCTCTCTGGGGCAGCATAACGCACCTTGATTTGCGCTGCGTGGCGTTACTCTAGATCAAGCCACTCAGAGCCACGTAAGGGCGCCATGCGTAGCTTGATAAATATAACTTCTGAGTTGCGTCACTCTTGCGCCCCGTTGCGTGGTGCCAGGGTAATGCAGCTCATAGATACTTTTTGTCCTGAGTGTACTTGGACAGTTAGAGTGGGATTCCCAGTGGAGGGGGTTCCAGGGGGGGAGGAACTTGTGACCACCCAACAAAAACCTGGTTGGTGGATGGATTGACTGAAGCTGGAAATTGCCCTATGGTGTCTGTAAGCATTTCAAAGTTCCAATTAGGGTTCACTCTGGAAGGTGGGCCATACCGAAGCAGAGTCGACATGCACTGCGATTACTCTGCTCTGCAGCTACCCATCCCATGCAACCTGGTGGCAATATTCTACTGAGCAGCGCTTCTCACAGGCTCCACAAACCTGTGACGGCCATGAACATATCTGCAAAGTGTCATAGCCACCAGCGGAATATTCTATTGGTGTTCCTGTTTTTATCAGCCTCAGAACAATGAAAAATTGAATCAGCTTTTATGCCGCTTATCTGCAGTAGGAGCTCAACCCACTGAGCAATTTTACACACAGCAGATAAAAAAGTAGCTCAAATACCTGTCAATAAACTATGTGTGTACCTTAAGATACATTGTGTACAACTAGCCAAAAGACACAACCTGCAGTCCTAAGCATCCCTAAACTTGGTTTCCGAGTGGACTACTTTATCTTCAAAGAATGCTACTTTTGCCACACATCCATGTTTTTTCACTCATATTGCCGCCCCTTTTAAAGGGGCAGGGTTTGGTGCGAACCAGTTCGAAGGCAACTCAGAAGCATTTTACTGCTTCTGGGTTCCTGCGCGCCTGGCAATCAATACCTGTGCCTCTTGTAGGCTGGTGCCAGCGGAGTCCCTCGCCACCACTAGCCACACAGGTGGCACCTGCGTCTTGCCATAGGCATGGCTCCCCATAGTTAGTGGTGCCTTGGCAAAGATTCTTCTATGGCATTTCTAGCCCAACCCTGATCCTGGGGTGTGATGAAATGCACGGTTGACCCTGCAGCCCCAGCACCATCCAACTGAAATAAAATCACAGCGAGAGAGATATGCGAGAGAGCCTTACTTGGAACTTTGGGAAGAAATCCTTATATCCGCCTTTCAAGACATAAATCTCGGGGTAGTGAAGGCTGGGGTATTCATTGCGCATCCGGTCTTTTTCACGGACAAAGCGACACCTGCAAAACAGAGGAGGTTAAGTATCTACAGGCTGCTGGTACAGCATCAACTTTATTTAATTGTAAGTAATAATAACAGTGTTGTGCTCCAACCCAACTTCACACAAGTGTCAACTCATTGCATGGTTTCCAAGAAGCCCCATTGTACGCATGCATAAAGAGAATGAGTAGACAAGGTTGAAGATGACACAGCTGGACAGGGCCACCTTTGCAGCTGTGTAACTGCTGCAAAGCTTTGGCATTGGTGCCAGTCAATTTACGCTCAGGTTAGAATTAAGTGGGGCTGATGCATTTTGGGCACTGGTCCCAACTCACAAGACACACAATTTGCAAAATTGCCCCCCCCCTCCCACTTTGGTCCCAACAGAATACTGATCATATTTTCAACAACATTGAACTAACAGATGAAGCAATGCACAACTATGCAACGGCCTTACATATACTGGCAGAATTCTTGATTTTGATGCTTGAAATTTGGAACAAATCTTACTATGAGTTCTGTGATAAATTTTACATTCCAACAATTCTTTTCAAAAAGGAAATACAGATATTTCCAAAAATCGCCTGTCTGTGGAGGGGGTTTGAACAAGATTAGCTGGTCATCTCTATTCCTGTTCAAACTCTGGCCCACTTAAGAGCCTCTGTAAAGGGAGACGGTGTTAATTGTGTCACTATTGACTGTGGACCTAGGAATCCTGCCCACTTGATCACACCTTTGTGAGACTGGGAGAATCAGGATTATAAATATTTGCACTTTTGACCCTCAAGACTGAATGCTACCAAGGACAAAGATGAGCCCTGCGTTAACTCGTCTGCAACCACACACCAGCACACCCATACCATCTTTACAGTGAATGATACTTACATTCGGGGCCCTCTTTCGGAGGAAAATTCACAGTGAAAGATTAGGATAACTCGCTTCTCTACACTGACTGGAACAATTGGCGTTTTCAACAAGTACTCCTCCACGTCCTGCTCCATGGGAAGGTTTACTGCGCCCTAAAGAGAAAAACTCCAGGTAAGTCAACTCTGCAAGATGGACAATGCAAACTGCGGAAATCACACAAGCGTTTTTAAGAACTGTAGGCCATCGAGTGGGACAGCTAGCTCAGGTATAGGTGCACTGATAGGACCCAAAAAAACCTCCTGAGATGCAGAGCAAGTAAAAAAAAGTAACAAGTTACCTTAATGTGGCCGCCTTCGAACTCGTATGGATACCGGCAGTCGATAACCACACAACGCTCCACAAGGCTCTTAAATTTCCCGCTCATAACAGCCATCATCTAGTGGAAAAAAGCAATTTACAAGGTTAAAACACTGGGAGCATGTAATTGCACAAGCTTTGCTCCATTGTACAAGAAAAGACGCTCGTCTTGCATTTTGGCTGTCCTCTACTTTTTTGGTGCCTGCTACCAGTGCAGCCGAGGGGAACTGGATACAAGGACACATTCTTAACACCGTTCATTCTTCAGTACTAGCTCCTAAAGGGGGAACATCCATTACGACGCGGTGTTTACACCGCACTACCATTACAACGCTGGTTTTACAACGCAAGTCGTTACCACGATTTGCGCTGGAGGGCGCTCTAGGCTAAGGAATAGTAGATTTACTATTCCAACACCTTCCCTACTGTACGTAGGCTGGAGTTGGAATAGTAAATCATACTATTCCTAAGCCCAGCACCCTACAGCGCAAGTCGTGGTAACGACTTGCGTTGTAAAACCAGCGTTGTAATGGTAGTGCGGTGTAAACACCGCATTGTATTGACATACAACCCCTATGAGCCTCCTTGTGCTGGGATGAGAAAGATGAGGGTGGGATCCTTTGTGCCATTTACCAACTCCGCTACTGGAGAGTTACCCGAGAATGGCCTAGTGGTAGTCTTCTCAAAATCTGTGGTGACCAGAAACAACTTCAGCTGTTCACTGCAGGCTGCCCAGGGATCTTCATAAAATGGGGCTCAGCCCCCAGGTGGCTATATACTCAGCAGCCCATGCAAGTGTGGTATGCTTTTTTAAGAAAAAGTCAGTCCGGGTTCCAATACTGCATAACAGCCCAGCGGATGGTCAGTTTTCGTCTAGCATCACTTGGTTAGCTGTAAAGTGCCTCCTTCCCACTTGTTTAATCCCACCAGGCTCCCATTCTGCCTCAAAAGTGTTATTAACAGCAGCTGGGCATTGCTGTGGAAGATTTCTGATCTACCCATTCTCACTTTTCTCAGCTGAGCCTGTGTCACAACGATCTCCCTTTAGTCCTCTTTTTATGACAGCCGCTCTAGGCTTGCTGGGATTTGTAGTTCTATTTATCCATTGACAAAGATGGCCGACAGGCCATAGAATGCCTAGTGCCGGTGGTCGAAAAGCAGGATTGTCTATAAGTCACCCTCACACTATGGAGCCAGGTTGCGGCTTTTTATTCAACGCCTCCTTAAAAGTAAATAATTTTCGTTCAAGATGCATGCAGCCAGCAGTCACAACAAGAGTGCAGGGAAATACCTGCAGACTCGGAAGCTACCTACCATTTCAGGAGAGATGTACTTGAGATCCTGATGTTTTCCTTCGATGGTCTTCAGAACATAGGCCTGGAGGTAAACAGGGAATCATGTTAACAACCATGAAGGCCATTGTGTAACATTAATTTATTTTTTGTGTTAAAACGTTTGACTGCGTCTGCTTGGTCCTCTACCTTTGAGAAATCGCCAATGAGTTCCCGCTGATCGTCGTCTAAGATGTTTTCGATTTCATCAGCGCAAAAAGACTTTGATCTGCACAGTCTGATTTTCTGAAATAAGAAAGGTAAAGCAGAGTTCGAATCAGGCCAGTAAATGTTTAAGATCAACTTGTCTCTCAACGAGGTCCAAAGATTTTATTTTGCACCAGGCATAATTATGCACCAGGCACTTTAGAATTCTAATCTTGCTGGGCAGTAAGGTGACAGACAAGTTAACCAGTGTCATGCCACAGAGCTCACAAATTCATAAGAATCGTCGTAAAATGTATTTAGTGGCCTATATTTTATAAAGTGCTTAGTAGGGAAAGCTCTAAAATGACCCCAATATTGTTAGAAAAGGAGACCCAGAGGGAAGACTAATTTGCCATGGTTCACTCAATTAGGCTATCTGGTGAAGCAAAGATTATTACTTTTGGTTTCTGGACCAGTCATTAATTTAGCTAATAAACTTCTTGATTGAAAAGACAAAGATGGAGCCAGAAGACAATATATCCTCCCGATGCCCCTCCCATGACTCACCGGTTCCTCCTTCTCCGCCGTTTCTTCGATGGCGTCACCTAACAGACTCTTCCTTCGCTTGTTTTTCACCGGTGTGTTGTCGTCCTCAGGCCGGTCCATCCTCTTCAAGAGAGGCCGGATGACCCTGCAGGGCATGGAGGGCGAACGGAAGAGACGGCGGCATTTGCTCCGGATAATCAGATCCTGCTGGGACATGAGGTATGACTTGCATCAAAACACTGCCTGACTGCCTGACTTATGGAATGTAATACTATTGGCAGGAATGAAAACAGAGAAAATACGTAACAAAGTAATGGAAAGGGTTTGGTACCGAAAGTACCTTTGTGGCACTTGAAGTGACTAACTACAGCTCTCATAACGGTACAGCTCTAAAAGGCTACAAATGACGAGCAGTGTCTTACCACCGTGAAGGTAATCATGTTTTTGATAATGGAAGGATTAAAGGTGAAGACAGCTTGCTAGAAATCCAGCCAATGATTACACAGAATACTATCACAGAACTATTTTGCCCCTTATCTTGGGCCAAGGATTCCTTGAAGAGGCTTGCAAATTTAATTCAGGTGGCAGCGCCATCTTATATGGTATTTTTCTCCAACATCCATTTATGGTTTCAAGAATTAAGCTGAGCCATCATATTGCTTAGTTCTTGCTTGTAGTTTTCTATGGTATTCCATGCAAGTAATTCTGACCCAAAAGACAGAAATTCTTATCCCTAGGGTAGCATGCTTACAGTCATGCATTAAAGTGTGACGCTGTGACCTCAAGCCAAAACTGGCTTAGAAGCCAGTAAGCTTTCTGAACACCAAAATGGTGGCCTATTGTTAGAAAGGGTAAAGTGAAACTACACATCCCAGGATGCAAAGTGCTTTTAATTAAAAGGGCATTGGCAGGTTCTGTGTCAGAAACTACATGAAACCAACTACACTTCAACTGTGCGGAAGCAAGAAAACGTGTTCTTGACACTGCATGTGAACGATTACACGAGATGCCTCCATATTATCACAGACTTTAAAGTCTAGACCAATCAAGATGCAGGGCCCACCTGTACGGTGGCCTCCAGTTATGTTATGTAAGAATGTATACAGTTTATCTGTCTTACTACTGAGTCGATCCTTCACACCCATCTGCACATTCATATATTGTATTGTATTGTAATAGCATTTATATAGCGCTTACTACCCATGACGAGGCGTCGAAGCGCTTTTTCTGCGACATATCACGTTATCCAAAGACTTTCTTTTCTTTTTGGGGGAATATTGACTCTTACATCATGTTTGCACGAGCGCAGTGTATTTTTTGTATAGCACAGATGTTATTCGATGGTGCGTCCAGGCGCTCTACAGAGAAGAGCGTAAGAAGTCCAGCAGTAGGAATAAGCCCCACGCAGGGACATCTGGGGTAGGGCACGCCCCTGAGCTGGGGGAGGAAGAGAGGTGCTCACCACTAATCTCTTTGTCGGCTTGTTAAAGATAAACACTTCTAATCTGATGGAAGACACCTTCCCGACGACTCCCTGTAAACAGCAATCATGGCCTCTCACAGCAGCGCTTGTCTGCTATAATGTCACGTCAGCCTGTGAACAGCCCCCCGGGGAGCCCCACTGCGCCCAGGCACACAGCCACCGGCAGGGCCGGGTACCGTACGGCGGCAGTGTTCTCAGCGGCGTGGAATGAGAGGCCAGGGTTTGAATGTTCGAAAGTCGCAGCATCACACGCTCTTTGTTTTTAAACGTTTACAATGCAGCCGTGACGTCAAGTGCAACAGGCTCCCTCGACAGCACGTGGGAAGTAGGACAAGCCCCTGTTGTAGGGGCGCTGCTGATAAGGCGGGCATTATGGGTGCATTATTTAGGGCCGTGCACCTACAATAGAGGCCTCTTTGTGCAGGAAGTCTGAACACAGTAATTCTGTGCTGAACATTTACATAGGCATGTGTAGCTACGGGGCCATGAAAAGGCAACATTCACCGGAAACCACACACTTCTTAACCCCAAGAGTTGACGAGCTTTGTCAAAGGCAATAGGTCGCGCCTTTATGGCCAACTTGACTTTGCTAATAGTTTTTAGCCTTGGTGTACATGTACATGTCTACAAAAATAACAAAGTAAAAAAAGGCAGCCTTTTAATTTTTATCATTCATGCCTACAAAAGGATGCATTTTTATTTATTTACCAATTTGGATCGGTAGTTAAAAAAAGTAGCGCAAAAGCCTTTATTTTTGGGAGGGGGGCATAGGGGAAGCAATGTGGAAGATTGGGTGAAGGAAGCAGGACGAGGAGTGGGAAAAAGAAGACTGGAGGGTGCGTGTGGAGGGAAGTAAAGGCTGGGACAGTGGGGCGCAGGTGGGGAAGCAACATGGAGAAACAATGGGAGAGACATGAGGACACTAGTGGGGGAAACACAGAGGGCCTGGGTGGTAAGGAGAAGCAGTGGCTAAGAAAGCAACATAGAGTGTGCAGGGGAGTTGCACATGGACAAGAAAAGCACAACGGCAAGAAAGCAATGAAGGGAAGCACACAAGGGTGAGCACAACATGGAGGGGTAGGGAGAAGCGCACGGAACCTTCAGCAGCACACTGCACTCCGCAGTGGGGAGAAAAACACGAGGAACACTGATGGGAAACATATGCACTCCCATAATTAAAAAAAGTAGCACATGAAAAGCAAGCAGTGGAATCATAGAAGCTAGTCAGTCAAGACACAGTAAACAGGTTATGCTCCATGGGTGGGACAAACACAAGATTGACAAGCATAGACACCAATCACAAGAGGGAAAACAATGCAAGTAATGGGAGGGCTCCAAGCCCCTGAGTGTTCTGATGATGGTGTGCAATGCAGCAGCAAAATGAGGCGCAAACATATTTTTGCAAAAATTACATAAAAGCATCTACAGTTACTCCCAGAGCAGCGTTTCTGAAACCGGTTCACTCATTTCTCCTGCTCCTCAGAATCCACCCAGCCATTCGCCCTCCAAACCCCAATACTTTTTAAGACCCTCACCGTTTCAGATTCTTGTGTCCGGACGAGGGGGGCTGTCAGCAGGTTCTCCATCCCGGACGGGAGGTTGGTGTCATTCTGGGGGGAAAAGGGCAGTTTAATGAAGAAGCACAAGAGACGTTTGCATCAACTTTGCATGACATTTCACAAGTATGACTTCAATCTCTCAAGGCCAAGTCAATTTTCATCAGTATCTTTTTATGTAGTGTTTGCATCTCTAAAGTAGTTTATAAACATGACGCTAAAATGTTATTGAGATCTCGTGTGCTCCTGAATTTGGTCAAAACAGGAGTTTCTGGCAAAACTGGGATTATAAATTGTGCAGGCAATCTCACACACCAGATTCGCGTATGTCAGTAAAAATGCAGCAGAATGTGAACAAAGTACGGAGGACAGACATAACAAGAGGAGACTGATGTGCAAAATACAGATTAAATATTTTAAGCCTCATTGAGAAAGGAAAATGAAATGCCAAGAACTTTAAAGCTGCAACACCGGGTCCTGAATTACCTGACCACTGCAATGCCAGTAATTCAGACTGCATTATGTATGCATTATTTTACTGGTCAACTCGTAATGAGGCCCTACCTGGTTATAGCCAAGGCCAGACCCCATTACACTGATGCATGTCTTTTTGCCAAGGTAGCCTGCAGATATGTTTAGTCTGATCTAGTCAGACACTTTTGAATTCCCCTGGGGAAGATTGCTTCTGACACACATGCACCTCTATTAAAATGTTTTAATTTAATTTTCTGTAAAGCGCAACATGATGCAACAGCCTCTAAGCACTGGGGCCATAAGGGACATGACAGGTTAATGTTTAGGTATAGTACCAGAGTACTGTGGACTAAATACCATGTAACTAAGTTATTTCATCCTGCATATTAATTTCCAAAATATCTCCTCATTGGAGTTAAAAATAAATATTAAAATAAAATCGTAACAAAAAATCAACACTCAATGGAGCGGTTTTCGAAAACGATATTTAAGCCTCGATGTTGTGTTTGATGTTGTGTTCGATCGTATTTGTGGTATCGATATTTCAAGAGACAACCAACGATAAAGTACAAATTGTGGGATTTGCAGCGATCTGCTGATGCTTGCGTGAAATGTTGGCGCGTGCTCTGGATTCAGACATGCCGCTCACCTTCAGAGGCTGCTCGTGCATGATGTCCATGTACCCATCGTCCTCGTCTTTGTTGGGCGAGAACACCAAGGAAGAGCGGCGAATGAATATAGGGCTATCGCTGTCCAGCTCCTGGTCTTCCTTCTCTGGGGTGAGGCACTGGGAACGAAAGACGAGCAAAATAAAATTAAAAATAACACCAACCGGCTGCGTAACGCCAATAGTGAAAAGACCAATGGAAATGGTTTTTGGTGGTAAACGAAGAAGCATATATTATAAGTTAGAAACAAACAAATGTAACGTGACATCGACTATGTAGGACACGTGATGAAAAGACTTGCTCTTCATACAGGGGGCGACACTTACCATGAGGGCAGGTGCTGAATTTGGTCTTTGGGCAAAACTGTCCTTCTGGTCCTCGAATGAGCAATGGCGGAATCGTGGAATTGGACGTGAAGATGGCTTCTTAAAAATAAAAACCTCCTGTAGAAATCACAGACAATCCATGTTACTAAACAGTGGATCCAAAAGTACAAACTCAGCATGTTTTATTTATTTATGTATTTATTTTGCTTCCAATGCTATTCACGTTTCCAAACCAGCAAGTAAATAACACTTCAACTTCAATTAAAAGAAGTCTGTCTGAGCTATGTTATGGACATCAAGAAGACTACATCCCAGTCATTATTCAGTTGATTTATGCTGAAACTAAGTAATTACTGTGGTGGAGGATGATGAGACAGATAGGAATCAGAGCCCAAAATGATTACACTACAAGACAAATCAAAAGAAAATAGCTTGAAAAATATGAAAGGCAGGAAACTGAAACAGACTTGTCATGTCTAGTTTAATAAGTTAAACAATAGCACGCTTCTAGAAGAAGCAGACGCGGGCCGTGACTTACGTTTTCCTTGTCGCAAGGTGCAGGAGCCCGCTCTGTGACGTGGGAGAAATCAGATGAATTGGAGATGTTTCTGAGGACAAGACTGGAGCCCAGCAGCGAGACCTGGAAGAGCAGGCAGAACACATGCAATCAGCAATGGCATTGCAGAACTCCTTGTAGGGCACACAGACATGTTAAACAGTCACATGTACAGGGCTATCTGAATGACAGTCAGTGAGAGGGTGGAGTTTGTTTAGCAGACTGTGAGCACAGAACACAGGGCTGACAGTCCGAGTTAAAAAATGCTTACGCCACTAAACCTATAAAGGTTGTTGAAACACAGTGCACGTAACACACTTAAAAATTTAAATACGAATCTAGCTGGCAAGGCCAGGCACAATGGTATCTGTAATGACAAACGCTCTGTTGTAACTTTAATAGGAATTCAGATCAGAATGCATATATTTGAGAAAGTTTAAGGAGCTTTTCTTGAACGAGAAGCCTGATAAGCGCTTTCCATGTTTTACTAGTCAAATAGTAATCTTTATTAATTTCTAATCCACCTAAAGCAAGTGTAATATCATTCTTTAGTGTATTAAATTGTTTGCACTTTGTCTCATATATTCATATTATTTTTATCAGGTCTAGGCCATTTTTATAAGATCTTCCTAGTCTCCAATAGCAAGTTACCTTTGTTATTTTGAAAATATTATTGACCTGTATTAGAGCTAAGGGGGTCACACCACTGCATCAGGTTCAACAAAACAAACACAGAAAATGATGCCATCACAGTGCAACAATCTGGTAGCATTTGTTTTAACTAAGAAGCAGAGGGTTTCCTAGTCCATATATTTTCTGATCAGAAAACAACTACTGCGTAACAACGGTGCACAACCCTGATAAATTAAAATATGTGGCGGCTGCCTTTTTTGGGGTGGCTCACTCCGCAGTTTGGGAAGAGCAGAATATTTCTTGCTACTGAGACTTTTAAAAACGTATTGTAGTATGGGAAATCGTTCAACAGTTGCATCACCTTCCATTTCCCGCTCCAGATGTGCATTTTTGAAGAAAATGCAGTAGATGTGTACATTACACCATTTCAACATAGATCTCTGTGAAGTGTCTGCAAGAAAGTTAAAAAACTTACCGGAAGGGAATTTATTCTTCTTATTGGGAACTTGCTGCTGAAAAATCAAGGGTAAGGCATACATTAGTGAATTACCATCGACAACATGTTCATGTTTATTAATGGGGTTTAACTATAACATGGGAGGTCACGCAACAAACCACGTTCATCCTCTTTTTACAGTAATCCCACCCGACCAGCTACTATGAAGAAAGTCACGGGACTGAAAGAGCCCAGTGCCCCAAAAATAGGTCCTTGCAATGGAAGTAACTCACTTCAGAGTAAGAGTTCACATTGCTGTCATCAGTCTTCTAGACTGCAGATGTGTGGGCGGGCATCGTAACGCCTAAATATTATCTGAGATGACTGGATTCTGATGTGTAATATAGAGAAACGACCAGTCTCAAAAATAGCAACACTTTCCCAGATCTGTAATATTTGCATGTTCACCCTAATATTAAAATCCAATTAAAAAAAAAATAGCCATTTTGTTTTCCAAAAGGTCAGCATGAGTAAAATTCCCACTAGCTAGGGCTAGGCTGCTTGTCGAGAGGATGTGGCACAGCAGCCAGAGCTGCCGACTCGGGAGCCTGGGATCCAGGTTCAAACCCAGGTTCGAGTCTCGGCGCTGGCACAACGTCCTGTGATTCTGGACAAAATCTCCCTGTGCCCATGGACAGCGCCTGGGTACCCTCACGGGGGATAAGCCGTGCTATATAAATCTACAAACTTTAACTTAACAGGCCTTGGTAGCAATCAGAAACCCAAGAGCGCTCAAGGCACGAAGAGATTGGCATAGAGCGCTCATGGCATAGAAGAAAGAGATTGGACGAGCAGGTCCTGCAAACAGGGCCCCCGAGACCTATCACCCATGAGGGCCACACATGACCTGTCACTTATGAAGGGCAGACACGACCTCTCAACCATGCGAGACACAGAAGACAAATGTTACCCCTCCTCTCCCCCCCTCCAAAGAGCAAGACATCTTTTGCAAACATTAGGGAAGAAAAGAGATGCTTACTCGTTGGCAACTGGTCCAGTTTCATGAAATGCTGTTTCAAAACTGCAAGGGGAAAAAGAATGAGTTAAAGATGGCGTCTCATCACCTCTGGCAGCAAAATATACGTGGGCACATTTAAGAGAAATGTGTATGCCTGACAATTGGGGTTTTAAAGTCTTCTGAAAATACAATACCACTAAACTTTCCCATGCCTCTTTAAACTACATGGCTCGCGTATGAAACACGTGGACACAGACACACATATGCCCCCTTCTCTCTCTCTTTTTGAGACAACACATCTTCTGTTTTATTGTATAGAACGATAGGTTCGTTTTACGTGTTGCCAGGCGTGGGAAAGAAATGTAACTGTACATCTTTCATTTGGTTATTTCTGAAAGTGGTTGTTAAACTGGTACTAATGAAGTGAAATCTTTACCCAGACAGTATCAGCATTTGTAAAAAAAATCACAACATATTTAAGGGATACTACCCAAAAATATGCTGCATTATGCTGCAGAAAGTGCCTTTTTCTGCTCCCTGATTTATTCAAACCTGCCACATCATTTAGCTCCCCCCTGCCACAAATTCCAGCGGCCTGTACATTTCAGTTCAACACAACAATAACCTTCCCACGAGTAACAAGTCTATCGGTAAACAGCGTTTACAACGCGACTTTTACCACGCACTACCTTTACCACGCAACTTTTACAACGCAAATCGTTACAACGAATTGCGCTGGAGGGGGCGCTGTAGGATAGGTAATAGTTTAATTTACTATCCACCACCTTCCCTACTATCCACGGGGACTGGAGTTGGAATAGTAAATTAAACTATTCACTATTCAGCGCCCCCCAATGCAAGTCGTTGTAACGACTTGCGTTGTAAAACCTGCGTTGTAAAGGCATGCGTGGAAAAAGCATGCGTTGTAACGACCTACATCCAGTCTATCACACTATAGACTGTGTGATACTCGTAAACACTGAACACAAAGGGCACACTGCAGGAAGTGTGCATAGAGCTCGCATGGCCCGCTGCCGCCATTAGTGTTTAGTGCACAGTCAATTTACACTGCGATTGTGTCATGGGAGTGAATTGCAAACCCTGGGAGAACCCGGTGTGATCCTGGACACATTGCTATTTGTGGTCCACAAAAACTTTTTGGGATGACAAAGAATAAATGCCCGTTTTGTGAACTTCGCCGTGAACTACCTCCCCCCCTTCCAAATCCCGCTCACTTATTTTTTTACACAACTTTTTAGCTCTGGCTTAATAGAGCATCTGTCTGCAAGACCTACTGTTGCCAATTCTTTAATTAAAATATACATAGAGTGGGCTTTGGCTGCAGCCAGGAGTACTTTTTCCTTCACTACAATTGCTTGTTTGGTGTATCATTCCACTCCCTATAGTGTGCTCGCTTTGTTCTGCGGGAGGCACTATTTTACAACTCAAAAGTACGCTTAATCACACGATAAAATCTTTATCTGTAGATGCCTTCAATGCAGTAGGCAGTCATTCCACCGCCATAAATTAAAAGTGTCTCTGAACGGCGTAATAACCGACATAAGACTAATTTCTGGTAGTTCAGATGGCCACAAACTAGGAGCTTCCATTTGTAACGGTTCTACTGGTATATGAAAACTTAAAACTGGTCACTGATTATGCTTTATTTTAACACATACCTAAAATAGCAACAACAAAAAACCAAAACAAAAAAAAAAGTGATAAAAAGAAGTCCGGCAGCAAAATCTAAGTCTGCGGCCTAGGCCGGCCAGCAGGGAGACACATTTATGTATGCCAACATCGTGGTGGTCTAGCCACAACTAATCACACCCTGCCCCAGCTGTTCCAGATATGATCTGGGACGCAAACACGGCACACAAAAAACGATAATTGGCCCTTTTCAGATCTTCAGAAATCTTGAAAAAACAAACTGATGCTGTGAATAAAAGGCCTCTCCAATAAAGGGCCTGAGCGTCCTTTCTATAGGAGGCGGGCGGTCGCCATGGCAGCCGGGTCAGGCCCGGCGCGCATCCACCTGTATGCAAATGAGGTGGCTGCAGGCCCCATATGCCCAATAGAGGCATCATGACCCCCCCGCAGCTGTCTGCCGGGCCAGGAAGGGACAAGTGTGGCACCACAAAAGGGGGTGAGGCCCGAGCAGAAAGGAGCTATTCAGGCCCGAGGGAGGGGGTCCTACGAGCAGCACGTGCAGCGTCCCCCCAGCCCCCCCACCCCGCCCCCGCGGCAGATGGGAAGCGTGCCCTACCCGCCAATTACCCCAGAGCCAAGAAAAGAGGAAAAAAAAAAGATTATTGCTCGAACAAAAGGCCTCTTTGGTCTGGTGGAATGCAAACCCCGCCCACGGCTCGGCTTTTAAAAACTGTTTGGTAATTCTAGCTCCTAGAGAGGCAGAGGAATCCGCACAGATGCGCTGTGTGATTTTAGGCGGGAGTTTTGAATGGGCGCCATCTGCCGCAGCCCGTCTTTTGTCGGTGCCTGGAGGCCCCCGGGGGCTCCGATGTCATAAACTGGCCCAGCAGGTGCGGGGGCACCTGTCGGCTCCACTCACCTATAACAGCTTTATTAGCTGAAGCCACGCCCTGTTTATACAATAACAACGCGCTATGTGTATCTTTCATACACACAATGCCAGGATTCTTGGCTCGTGTGCACGAGATTACGGAAATGTTCTTGTGCTTAGAAGAGGCATGAATGAATATAAAAAAGCACGGAGCAACGGATGGATAATTGCATAGGGTGTCTCCGACTTATTTTATAAATACATACATTTGTGATGATATATATGCATTGTTGCCTCTTCAAACGTCTATCGATCTATCAAAGTAATATCTGAATCAACAGACGCTGCTAATAAATGGATAACACGAGGAACCAGTGGTAAAAATGCGCCTGGAGTTTATCAATCACTTCCCCAGATGTACACAATTGCCAGGAAATAGATTCAGAAATCGTTTTTACCTAATCAATCGAGTTTTCGGCAGGTGCGGCCTCAAGGCGCTATGGAGGTTGGCGGTGACACGATTTAATGCACAAAGTAATGTCAATAATAACCGTATATTTCCTTTATCGAGCACGGTTAAATCTGGCAGTCATCTAATTGAAAGTTAATGCATGTTACTCAAATTGACATCATTCCCTTGCATAGCCATGAAATTGATTTTTCACTGTTGAGGAACAAGGCAGGTTAAGTCCTTTTGTGCGGTGTTCGTGGAGCATTATGGGTGAGCTCTGCCGTGTTCTCTCGGAATCATCGCATACTACTATTTCTAGCCAGCTGTGTGGGACATTTTTGGCAAGTGCAACAGTGGAAAATGTATCACCACCTTCTGCTGCCAAGCTGGGAGGGGGTGAGAGCCATGTGTGAGGACCACACGAACACGTGCATCCAGTTCTTCAATCCAGTAATAGCGCATAAAGGCGCAGTGGTTTGCAAAGAGGCGCTACACAAAGCAGAGAGACCACGTTAGACCCATAGCTGTGAAACCACCAAAATCCCTAAAAACAGAGACCAGAACCCAGTATGATAATGTCTGACATAGCGCTAACAAACAGAATAGCACACATTGGCCGCTAGGCCACCTCGATGTATTAGTTGGTAGGGTTCGGATTTTTCTCTGGCCTCACACAATACTATCGCTGGGCCCTTAACATGCAAACAAACTGCATCGCACAGATGTGAACAGTAAACATGGAGGAATCAACTGGCCGAGCCTAAAGATTCAAATTATGGGCGTCAGCATGAGCAGGGCCGGGCACGCAAGAACGAATCAGTTACAAGTTTAAACTCACATAATATTCGTGTCTGTCTCGCCCATGTACCTTCAGGGAACTGTTTACCCTCTCCAACAACACCTACAGGGCCTGGGCGTTGTGTACTCTGCGATAGGCTTGTGTAATCGCAAACCACAACTGACACACACCCAGAGAAAAGCGCGCAACTTTCAAATTTCAGCACCTAATGTCTGTCCGTGAACCAGGGACACTGGAAATATCCGATTCCGGGGCTGCTGCGCTTTCCTCATAACTATGGATTTGCCACATTTGCCCCTTAATGCCAACTACTCTTCTGCATAATGTACAGATTTGGCTCAAACGGATTAAAAGTTACTAAAATCTCAGCAATAAGTGTGATATGCAGTGGGAAGCCCGGTTCAAATGCTGACTGGCCACCTTCAATATCAAAGCTGCGACCCCTGGCACTGTCTTTGCGACCCCTGGCCTCAGAGGTGGCAAAGCAGGGATCCGGGGGAGGTACCTAGGTTATTGAGCCGAGGATACGCTTTGGTGTAAGTGTGACTACAACCGTGAAACCTTTGTTCAGAGTTAACATATGAAGTCATACTATCATGAAACACGCCACACGGGTGTCGCATAATTTGCCTTTTCTTGCCGCATAATGTTTTCACTGCTGCAGCAAAACTTGGTTCTAAGCTGCAGCGCAAGGCCATTGGCCGGTGCCCTAAACCTATCTAACGCCCTCGCACCCACCTCCAGTACATGTGTGGCTTTAAATGCATCATTGGGGCTAAACTTGGCTATTCCAGGTTTCGCACACAGTAATGTACAGCCCATATCTATTGTTATTAGGGCTAACACCTGGTAACTATGCGACTGAAAGGGTTGGTGCAGTGACAATGTCTCTAGGGACATTCTCAAGCCAGCTGTTCGAATACTTGCAGGGCCACCATGGCGTTTCATGCTTCCAATCTAGATAAAGTGAGTACGATTAAAGTGGGAAATACTGCCACTTCAGTGGCCACACCATGGTCGTTTCTAAGGCACGTTTTATATGTGTGGGTGGGATATATAGCGCCAAGCACACCCCAAGCAAGTATCTAGGTGCTAGGGGCTCTAAAACAGAGACGCAGACCTAGATAGTCCGAAGCCTCGAACAGAAAGGAAGAGGGAGATAAAGCCAAGTTTTAGCAGTTTCCTGAGCTTGAGGAAGTTAGTTGTGGAACGGATATTTAGAGGAAAGGTGCTCCAGGGGTAGGACACCAGATATGAGAAGGAACGGCCATTTATTTTCATGCTTTTTCTCGTAAAGGGATTCGATGCTCGCAAGTGCAAACCACCGAGGCAAGCCCAACAAGGTGCCTTCTCTATGCGAGATGTAAAGAGAGGGGACGCTGCAGGAAGAAGTCACGTGCCCAAGCATCCTCGCGGCCACAGCAGTCCGAGAACAGTCGGGGCCTTTGTACACATTAAAGCCCTCATCTGAGCCGCGCGGTCCAGGCCTGCTGAGCGGGTGCCCTGGCAGGCCCCGGGCCTGGACAGCTGAGTGCAGGGTCTGGACAGCAATCGACCCGACAGCTGCCCCTGCCACCAGGCTTGCAGCTGCCAGGGCTCATTCCTGCGGCAGAAAGCATCAGTGACCGCACAACAACCTACTGTGCAGCCGGCCCCTTCAACCTACCTCTGGGGTGCTGAGACACAGAGCCCAAGAGGGCAGCCCGCCAACACCAAACATCTGTGCAAAACTGCTTCCTACAAGCTTGTGACATGTCACTACAACCCCCCTCCCGCAACAACACACAAAATAACTCAGTAATGCATACAACTGACTTTTATGGTGTGCCACGAAACATCGAAAGGCAAGTAGAGACTTTCTACAAATGTGTGTGTATGTGTATTATATATATATCTTCAGGGAGCAAGGAAGGAGTTAAGAATATTAAATCTATGCGTTCTCTTTATGCATTTACCTTTCAATATTTGTCCTTCAATTTCATGTCTACAATATCCCTATGCTTGATATTAGGCATTGCAATCTTTATGCAAGTACTTCCATGGAATAAAGGCGTTAGAAGTATACTTTACTATCACCCATTTCAATGGTATTCACTTTTTGCCAATTTCTAAATCGTGAAAAGCAGACCAGTTTTGCATGGACTGAAGACTCGCAGGTCACAGGTTACGTTAAGTCTCTGCAGTAAGACGATTAACCTATTACACTAACTCTCTGGACTGACATTCACACACACCTTGGTACTTTGCTAACTGACAAATGGTCTGATGCACTGAGCTCTAGAACAGGGGTACACCCCACTGAACTATCTTAGGATTTTACAGAGATAAAACACAAGGCCACACAATGTGTGGCAAGCTGTATTGAGGAAGTAGGCAATGCCACCACTGGACTTCTGGGTGGAGTGGGTGGGTGAAAAGAAGTTACACCACTTTTACGTTTAAAGTGCAAACAGTGCATTTACCTGAGAGTGCGAGTAAGAGTGAATGGGTGTGTATGTGCAAGCATGTGTGTGACTGAAACCTGAAACTAAAGGTCAACAGGTGTGTGATGTCACTTCCGATACCCCTGGCATTTCGGTGAATTTGCGTTCATTTTATCGTGTCCTTTAGGTAGTTGAAAAACGTGTAATCGGGCAGAAGGATGAATGCGTCACTTACGTTTCCTCCATATCCAGTGGGTCCAGCGGGCTGGGCGAATCCATGCAGAAACCTGCGCAGACAGACAGACAAGTGCAACCTTAGCGCGGGTCAGAAACAGGAACCCACCCCATGCCATTCACTTTCAACCACTCGCTGCAGCGGGGGCGCAACGCAGGACTAGGGGGCCCCACACAGGGTGCCAACGCAGAGGGCAACAAAATGGCCAGCTGGGTGCCACCTTGCAAGCTAACAACCCCATGCCATTCACTTTCAACCACTCGCTACAGCGGGGGCGCAGAGCCGCACAAGGGGGTGGGGTAACACTGGGTGCCAATTCAGAGGGCAACATGGCTACCCGGGGACTCGGGGCCACCTTACAGGTCAATAGACTTCATTAATGCACATTCATTGCCACCCCAAAGAAGCAGCAGGGTGGACTCATTTTTTGGCGCCTAGCCGCATGCAAACTGGGCGCCACCCCCCTGGGCAGCAATGGCTACTGTTCTGTTAACACCTGTTCTGCAGATCATCAGCGGTGGTCCCAGACAGTGCTGATATTAAAACACCAGTATAAAGTGCCAATTTAAAGGCCGTAAACACACGGCTAAGCGGGTTGCGCACCAAAGGGCATTGGGGAACCCTCTCTAGAGTGCCACTGGCATGACTGGCGCATTAAAGAGTTCCCAAAAATTAACCCATTCCTACGGTGCTTATGGAGTAAACATGGGGTTACCTGCAAGGCTTCTGGCACGCATGCGCCGTGGCCGAGCCCGCCACACCCAGGGTCAGCAGCAAGTTTTCCACCCCCAGATCTGAAGACACAATCTACACAGCCAGCCTGCGAGCCACAAACACACCCTGAAGACACCCACGCTGCAGCTCTCAGCCATGACTCAAGGGGGCGTGCTCCCTGCTGACGGGATGCCGGGGATGTTTGACATACCTGAGGGGCCCCTGCAGGTACCTGCACCCATCACAGGGCACCTGTCTCTTGTCGCGTGCACACACACACCCCCCAGGGAAAGAAGCATCGACTCCTCTGTGCTAAGCATCACTGGTGGCCTGAAACCAGCATCGGTGCAATGTCAACACAAAGCCACATTCCCAAACTCGGTGTCTGCTGGCGCTCGACTGGAGCGCCCACCACTGCAGCGGGCACCGTGCCCCTGAAACGGGCACCTTATGCCTCAATGCTGAGGGTCTGGGTTTAACCCCAGAGGACATGGCCTGCTCTTATAGAAAACAACGCCAACAACTGGCCAGATGCCATACAGCGCCAGAAGGATGCAACAAACAGACCCCCGGGGCAGCGCCAAGAGCGCACAGCCATGCACCAGGTGAGAGAAGTCCAGACTGGAGTCAGGCACTCACCTGAGTCGGAGGAGTCCGAGGAGGATGTGCGCGAGAGCAACGAGCTCTCCCTCCGGAAGGTCATGGACGGCCTCCTCTTTGGGGTGTCACTGGAAAAAAGAGAAAAGAGAGGGTCACTGAAAGCACAAGAGGAAATAAGAGGGTCAATGAATGCACAAGAGAAACTAGGTCACTGAAAGCAAAAAGTGGAGTCACTGAAAACAAGAGAACATAGAGGGTCACTGAAAGCAAAAGAGAACATAGAGGGTCACTGAAAGCAAAAGAGAACATAGAGGGTCACTGAAAGCAAAAGAGAACATAGAGGGTTACTGAAAGCAAGAGAACATAGAGGGTCACTGAAAGCAAAAAGTGGAGTCACTGAAAACAAGAGAACATAGAGGGTCACTGAAAGCAAAAGAGAACATAGAGGGTCACTGAAAGCAAAAGAGAACATAGAGGGTTACTGAAAGCAAAAAGTGGAGTCACTGAAAACAAGAGAACATAGAGGGTCACTGAAAGCAAAAAGTGGAGTCACTGAAAACAAGAGAACATAGAGGGTCACTGAAAGCAAAAGAGAACATAGAGGGTCACTGAAAGCAAAAGAGAACATAGAGGGTTACTGAAAGCAAGAGAACATAGAGGGTCACTGAAAGCAAGAGAACATAGAGGGTCACTGAAAGCAAAAGAGAACATAGAGGGTCACTGAAAGCAAAAGAGAACATAGAGGGTTACTGAAAGCAAGAGAACATAGAGGGTCACTGAAAGCAAAAGAGAACATAGAGGGTTACTGAAAGCAAAAAGTGGAGTCACTGAAAACAAGAGAACATAGAGGGTCACTGAAAGCAAAAGAGAACATAGAGGGTCACTGAAAGCAAAAAGTGGAGTCACTGAAAACAAGAGAACATAGAGGGTCACTGAAAGCAAAAGAGAACATAGAGGGTCACTGAAAGCAAAAGAGAACATAGAGGGTTACTGAAAGCAAAAAGTGGAGTCACTGAAAACAAGAGAACATAGAGGGTCACTGAAAGCAAAAAGTGGAGTCACTGAAAACAAGAGAACATAGAGGGTCACTGAAAGCAAAAGAGAACATAGAGGGTCACTGAAAGCAAAAGAGAACATAGAGGGTTACTGAAAGCAAGAGAACATAGAGGGTCACTGAAAGCAAGAGAACATAGAGGGTCACTGAAAGCAAAAGAGAACATAGAGGGTCACTGAAAGCAAAAGAGAACATAGAGGGTCACTGAAAGCAAAAGAGAACATAGAGGGTTACTGAAAGCAAGAGAACATAGAGGGTCACTGAAAGCAAAAGAGAACATAGAGGGTTACTGAAAGCAAAAAGTGGAGTCACTGAAAACAAGAGAACATAGAGGGTCACTGAAAGCAAAAGAGAACATAGAGGGTCACTGAAAGCAAAAAGTGGAGTCACTGAAAACAAGAGAACATAGAGGGTCACTGAAAGCAAAAGAGAACATAGAGGGTCACTGAAAGCAAAAGAGAACATAGAGGGTCACTGAAAGCAAAAAGTGGAGTCACTGAAAACAAGAGAACATAGAGGGTCACTGAAAGCAAAAGAGAACATAGAGGGTCACTGAAAGCAAAAGAGAACATAGAGGGTCACTGAAAGCAAAAGAGAACATAGAGGGTTACTGAAAGCAAGAGAACATAGAGGGTCACTGAAAGCAAAAGAGAACATAGAGGGTTACTGAAAGCAAGAGAACATAGAGGGTCACTGAAAGCAAAAAGTGGAGTCACTGAAAACAAGAGAACATAGAGGGTCACTGAAAGCACAAGAGGAAATAGAGGGTCACTGAAAGCACAAGAGGAAATAGAGGGTCACTGAAAGCACAAGAGGAAATAGAGGGTCACTGAAAGCACAAGAGGAAATAGAGGGTCACTGAAAGCAAGAGATAAATAGAGGGTCACTGAAAGCTACATAAGAGGGTCGCTAAAAGAAAGAGGGGAGAGTGTCGCTGGAATGAGAAAATGTTACTGAAAGCAAGAGGAGAGAGTGTATCACTGAAAACAATAGAAGAGTGTCAGTGAAAGCAAGATGGGAGCGAGTGTCACTGAAAGCAAAAGTGGAGTTACTGAAAACAAGAGGAGAGAGAGGGTCACTGAAAGCACAAGAGAAAATAGAGGGTCACTGAAAGCACAAGAGAAAATAGAGGGTCACTGAAAGCACAAGAGAAAATAAGAGGGTCACTGAAAGCAAGAGATAAATAGAGGGTCACTGAAAGCAAAGTGGAGTAACTGAAAACAAGAGGAGAGAGAGGGTCACTGAAAGTAAGAAAGACATAGAGGGTCACCGAAAGCAAGAGAGAATAGAGGGTCACTAAAAGCAGGAGTAGTCACTGAAAACACGTGAAGAGAGTGCCACAGAAAGCACGAGAAGTGTCAATGAAAGCACGTAAGGGGAGAGTGTCATTGAAAGCAACCTGAGAGGGTCACTAAAACCAAGAGGAGAGAGTGTCACTGAAATAAAAGGCACTCAAAGGAGAGAGTGTCACTGAAAGCAACCGGAGGGAGGGAGAGTGTCACTGAAGCATGCGAGGAGAGTGTCACTGAAAGCGTAGGGAGGGCGGGGGTCACATTCCCCTGTAGGGCACCGGATCAGGGCCAGGCGACAATGGCGCGACCCCGCTCATCCAAACAATGCTCGCTGGAGCCGGCCCGGCCGTGGAGTCAAGGCCCAGCCCCGGGCCCGAGGCCACGCGCTTTGTCGCAAACAAAAAGGGATGATGGGGGATTATCGGTGCGAGATAACATCCTGCTGCGGTGGGTATCTGCAGGGGCACGAGAGGGGCCTCTGCGCGAGCTCGGATGTGCTGAACGCCAGTTCGGCAGTGCAGGGCCTTACTTAGCCAGAGTGCCCAAAGAGCTTACCACCGGAACCGGAAGCAGCAGTGACCCTGTGCGTGCTACCGGCCCTCACAGCATCGAGTTAGTAATACACCGCACCGGTGACCGTGCCTCTGGGGTGTCTGTGATTACCAGCAGTCACAGCTCAGTGCACTAAGTGTGCACTGTAAGGATCAGGATTGACCCCCCCACCCCAAGGTCAAAGGTTCAAGCCACAGAGGGCAAACTCCACCTGTCACCCTCATGAGTGCCACTGACCTGTGCAACAATACACACCTGGTTTACACCACGAAAGGGACTCTGCCTCGTTGTAATGCATGAACCTGAAAATGCATTAGGATGTCGACAGTGCGATAGCCAATCAGATTCCTCTGAACAAAGCCCATAACCGCTGACCGTGGGACAAAGAGCCCGCCATGATCACATCCCTCCAGCCCCATCTGTTCTGCTCTCGAGCTTGGCCCATGCGGTTAGGGGTCAGACACCACCTCCCACCCCAGGGGGGAGGCACCGTTGTGGCCCCCATGGGTGACTGGAGCTCTCCTGTGGGTCTGGAAAGTGAAGGTCAAATATGGACGTGGGCAGCGGGGTGGCTGCGCTTTTGGTATTTATTAATCGTAATTACTTGACACTTGGTACCTGTAGCCATCACTCAGTAGAATCGACATGCCATGGGTAGGAGTCATTAACTCCCACCACCCTTAGAAATAAGATGATGAACAAGAGTGCCCAATGAACCTGAAGCGCCTGGGGTGGATGGTTTTCAGAATAAAATGAAAGTGGTGCCAGGTGGCCCCATTGGAACCTATCGAGGACCAATGCCCACGTGTGACAAAGATCTTCTCCTATCCAGGGGGTGCAGTCTCCATTGGTGCAACAGGTGCAGTGACACCAGGGCACAGAGCCCCGAGTGGTCACTAAACCCTGCTAATTCTTTACTTTACTCTCTCAACAGCAGTCAAAGGGGCTAATTTCTTTGAATGCACCAGGGGGGCCCCATGGCATCCTTGATACACTACAGGCCCAATCCCAATAACTATTTATTGATCAAGAATTGCTCCCATGTCCAAACCTGACCCTTCCAGGGTGTGGTCTGCCCGCCCTTGCACATTAGCCCCCCCCGACATTCAGTCTAGATCCGCTGGGGCAGTATGTAAAGTGGGCTTTGTGGATTTTCGGGACATTCACAATCCTCTGGAGGAAAATCATTCATAAAGGGGTATCCCAAAAAGGATGGCACGATTGTGACCACTGGACTCACTAGTGTTTCCACAAGAAGGCCTGATTACCCCAGCCAAGGTTGTCTGGTTAATGAGCAGCACGGGGGGGGGGGGGTATTAGGGGGGGGGGGAAGCTGAGCTGCCACGGCCACGCAGGCGGCAGACTCACCCAGCCAACACCTTACTTACACCACAGACCCAGCAGGGGCCTGTGCCCATGTGAAGCAGCATTACTGGAGTACTCCTTCACTTACTCCTACATGGCGTTGTGACTAGGCCACAACGACAAAACAAGTAAAATGTTCATGAAATGCAACTAGGCAAGGGGCATTATTATTTTTGTTTCTAAGAACCCACCCCCCGTTGCACTCGTGCACCAAAGGACGTTTCGGGGCCGATGCAAAGAATACCTGTACTCCTTTCAGTACTAATGAATGGGACTGTCACTTAGCCCCAGTGTCTAGACAGGGCTTGAGTTTGGAAACATGTGGATTACTCAACTGAAACTGGTGCTCGTATCGACCTTAAAGGATGAGGGGCTGAATGGGCCCCACCGGAATTTGAATCTAAGACAAGGTGCCAAACACAGCTCACTACAGTGAATGCATTGGTTCAGGGAGACACCCCTGGCTATAACACTTAGTGTCACCAGACTCAGCTGCAGATTGTAAATGTGGGATTCTTGTAAAGCGCACTGTTACTCTACCCGAGTGTCCTGGCGCTGGAGACCGCTGGGGAACCCGTCCAGTTTTCCCTGTGAGATGGTCCCTTTCTGGGTATCTCCAGGGTGAAACCAGGCATCCCCGGCGAATGTGGGGGGCCGTTGTAGAGATGAGGAAAGCTAATGCCCAGAGTTATCGAGTGTGATCCCTGGTTAGAGTAGGCACCGAGGCGAGACCCTGCCGTCAATTGAACCCTGGTCCTGGGCCGTTCTTTGCTTACAGGTCTGCCGCCTCTAACCAGTGAGCCACACCACTCCACTGTTACAAAGCTCCTACATATACACTAGCCTTCCAAGCGCCTATTGTTCTTACGATAACTTCCGAGCCTCCCGATGTTACATACCTAGGACCTCGCGTTTTTATTATATACATGTTCTAATCTGAAAAAATTGATTATTGGTGAACTTTTTTTTTTCCGCACAGTATTGCAGGAAGGCCTCCACGGCTGGGGGTCATCAGTCCCGCAGGCTTGCCACCAACATTCTCTAAATAAAATATATTTTTTGCCTCTGATGAACCTTTTTGCCTCTGATGAACCTTCAACCCTGTACCGAGGGATTCGCACGTATGCACTTGGTACAAGTCAGACAAGTGGACGGGCGGGGCAACCCTCCAGGTATTATTGTTATTGCCCACCTCCGCCACAGGGGGCGCCAAAGACAGCGCTAACCTAGCGCTCCCTTTAAATGACAACACCCAGGCGAGGCAGCCAATGAACGGGGAGCAGAGCAGCACCGGGAAGTGCAGATCAACAGCAGGAAACACTTTGGGCCTGTAGTGCCTGGGAAAGTCAACAGTAGCTTGCTGCTTTCATCTGTATGTGGGATTCAGGGTGTAGATATGGCTGAGTGGCTAAATTTTAGGTTGTCAGAACAAGATGATGCCAGTTGTCCCAAATTGTGTGATCTTGGACAAAGCAATCTTGGCTTTTATCACCCATGATATTTGTATACACTCAATTCTGCAACGTTTTAACGATCTTTGGATATATATACACTGCATTACTTGGTATTTGTGCACCACGCCCACGTATAAGCGGACCAATATGTGTGATGGACAAAACGTATTCCTCCCCTTGCCTCTCTCCGGGGTAGCTGTGTTCGCCTGGTCGCGGGGGAAACCGAGGAACATGCCATCTGCGAGACATGACGTAGTCATTTCCCAGGGTCATTTTATCTTTACAAGGGAAACTTGGCATTCGCACTTTAGCAATAAAAGTGAATTCCTCTGCACATTTGTTCACAATAACATTCGATCTGGCCGCATTTAGCTTTGCTGGCGTGGCCAAACCCTTATATTCCTGCAGCCTGTTCGATAACACACCTTTCCACTTATTTCTCCGGGAGTCGTTAAGTGGTGGGCGTGACGCCCTGTGCACGTCCAGGCGTCGGCGCTGACACTTGCACGGTTTGCTGGTCCCGACCTGTGAACCCCGGCACAAATCCCCTCCCCCCTGGTGACAGCCTGTGATCTCTCATGGTAATGAGCCTGGTAGCCCGCCACCAGCACAGCTGTTGTGTCACAGCCCCCAGGCTCTTGCACCCCCCCCCCCTCCCTCGATGCGGCTCGGGTGGCGTGGGGACTCCGTCTGGGAGCCCCAGGGCCGTAATCCTCGAAGATAAGAAGGATGCGGCGTCCCCCGATGGATCAGCGCTGCAGAGGCCGCCGGAGGGCACCAGGGGAGACATGAACCGGGCACGCAAAGATCACTAGTGCAAAACAAAGGGCGGCGTCACAGCGCGTGACTGCAACACCCCCCTAACCCCTGAGAGAAGAGGGGGTGCAGCGGGAGCCGCAGCTGGGAAAAGAGGACAGCGCACACGGGAGCAGTTCTCAGATCACCAGTGTAAAACACAACAGTCACACTGAGTGTGAATGGCATACTCCCAGGCCATACCCATCAACAGAGAGGAGGGGTGCCAGAGTCGGTCAGCTGGGCACTGACCATAACACACACTGGCACGAGGTGCATTTCATACCTAGCAAAGATCAATAGTGTAAAAACAAAACACAGGTTCACAATGTGTGTGACTGCACTATCCCTGGGCCTATACCCTTAAGAGAAAAGAGGGGGTGCAGAAGGAACCTGCCACCCCACCGCAGCTGGGAAATGGCCACCGCACACAGAGGCTGCGATGCCCTCCTGTAAAGATCACTAGTGTAAAAACAAAACACAGGTTCACAATGTGTGTGACTGCACTATCCCTGGGCCTATACCCTTAAGAGAAAAGAGGGGGTGCAGAAGGAACCTGCCACCCCACCGCAGCTGGGAAATGGCCACCGCACACAGAGGCTGCGATGCCCTCCTGTAAAGATCACTAGTGTAAAAACAAAACACAGGTTCACAATGTGTGTGACTGCACTATCCCTGGGCCTATACCCTTAAGAGAGAAGAGGGGGTGCAAAAGAAACCTGCCACCCCACCGCAGCTGGGAAATGACCACCGCACACAGGCAGAGGCTGCGATGCCCTCCTGTAAAGATAACTAGTGTAAAAACAAAACACAGGTTCACAATGTGTGCGTCTGCACTACCCCTGGGCCATCCCCCAGGATACGCCTGAGGCTGGACTACTCTCGGAGCACAGGCCCCCAGTGTAAAAACACAACCGGTGGAGATTCTGAAACAGTGTAAAAACAACAAAACACAGGTTCACAATGTGTGTGAATGCACAACCACTGAGCCTTAACCATTAAGAGAAAAGAGGGGGTGCAGAAGAAGTCTGCCACCCCCCAGGATACGTCTGAGGCTGGACTTCTCTCGCAGCACAGGCTCCTAGTGTAAGAACACAAATACCGTGTAAATACAAAACACAACTTCGTCATGACGTATACACCTAAATTCACATTTAGGAGAGGTAGTAAGGGATGGGTGGCAGCGACTAGATGTTCATAAAACACACCCAACAGCAAAGTTGATGAATGAATTGTGTGATGCACGAATAACTTTACATGCACATAATTCTAGCAATAAAATGTCGTGGACGGAAAGAGCCCCTCTAATGTAGGGGGCACAATGCATACCCAAATCTACGCAAGCCATAGTGCGAGCCCCCCCTTGAGAGCTGCAGGGTGCGTGCACGGCCTGTGTTGCACACAAGAAGCAGTTTCTCGAGTGGGCCCTGGACCCCGCAGCCACAAACAGGAGCTGCACACAGCGTACGTGCCAGCACCGAAGAAAACGTAACCAAGGAGGCAGGGCCCACAAACAGGCCTAGTTATCAACAAACTCCAAAGGCGGGTAGAGAGCGTGGGTAGTGGGTGCAGTGGTCGGGGGGACAGGGGGGAGAGACAGGACAGTGCAAAAGAAGCAGGACAGAGAGCAGTAAAAGCAGGGACGCTGAAGACTTACCTGCCCAGGCCGCCCAGCTTGTTCAGGTTGAGGGTCAGGTTGGTGACCGGGGACACGGCCCCCCCAGAGTGGGATCGGAAGAGACCCCGGGCCGCGTGCGGGGCGCAGGACCCCCCGGCCACGTCCTGCCGGCTGCAGGGCCCGAAGTCACTGAAGATCCGCTCAAAATCCATCCCGGCACAAGGACGCGAGCCGCAGGGAGAATCTTGAGAAGTTTCTTTGCAAATGCAAATAAATCACCAAAAGGGCGCTAGCGGGAGAGTGAGGCTGCGGCCGGACGGGTCTCACAATTCAAAGTATCTCGTGCAGAGGAGTAAAAGTGCAAAGCGGAGCAGCGGCGGCACGAGCAGTGGGGCTCATGAAAGCTGGAGTATATATACGAATATATAAGTTATTGCACAGAATAAATACAATAAAGCGGGGAAGTTGCAGGGAGGAGAAGCCGAGGTGGCCGGGACTGAAAACTACATAAGTCTAGGAAAGGGGAATAAATAAATAGAAAGCGAGGCCTGGACAGCGGCAGGCCCGTGCGGCGGCGGAGGTGCTTCTCAAGCCGGGCCCCTTCTTCCTGTCCCTGCGCTGCCCTGATATTTATATTCGAAAAATAACACGGGCCGGGGGCGGGGCCGGGCCATTGAGGGCGCTGGGGGTGGGCGGGGCCGAGGCGGCTGGGAGGGGCCTGGGGCCAGGGCGCGCTGTGCTGTGGGGTCACGGAGGGGGAGGGCGGGATTAGAGTCTGGCGGGAACAGGGAGAGGCACTGATGTGCTAGACTAGGCTGCATAAGCAGCGGACTCCGGCAGCAGGAATGCACGCCCTGCACAGGAAGTGCACAGAGAGCTGCAGGCTGTCACAACAGGGGTGCAATGTGCAGCTGCCAGAGGCGCTGACAGCAGGAGTGCATAGTGCACAGCCGCAACAGGCACTGGCAGCAGGAGTGCATAATTCACAGCTACAACATGCAAAGGCAGCTGGAGCGCATAATGTACAACTGCTAGAGGCGCTGAGATCAGGAGTGCATAACGTACAGCTGCAACAAGCACTGACAGCAGTGCACAATGTGCACAGGGTAAATACTGGCACTGGCAATAAGGAGTGCATAATGTACAGCTGCTAGGCGAGTGTATAATCTGGATAGTGAGGATACAGGTACTGACAACAGAAGTGCACACTGCACAGTGAGCTGCAACCTTTGAAAACAGGAGTGCATAATGTACTGTGCTAGAGGCACTGACAGCAGAGGTGCATAATTTTTGGGCGGTGGTTACAGGCGCTGGCAGAAGAGGTGCATAATGCAACAGGACTTCACACTGCATAGTGAGCTGCAGACACTAACGCTGCAGCAATGCATACCACACCATTGCTGAAGGCCCGACACTGCAGAAGGGCACACAACACAAATACTGTCTATCACAGGCGTAAAAGTGCATACTATCCTCTGTGGAGTAGTACCCTTGCACAGGGGTTATGAACTGCTCGAGGAGCGCCAGAATTACTTCAGTCTTGGTGCACACTGCACCTGCTGGCTGCCACTCTGCCGGGGGGAGTGCAAGGGGCTGCAGGCGCTGATTGCATAGTGCACGCTTTACATATAGGTGCAGGCTCTGGTACCAGGCCTGTAAAGGGCTAAAGGAGTGCACACCGTGGGTGCAGTCTGCACAGAGGCCGCAGCCTCCGACTGAAGGGGGCGCACGCCACCACACTGTGTGTGCTTTTAGTCTCTGGCTGCAGGGGGTGCGCAAAGCACGGGGGCTGCAGTGTTAAACTGTATGGGGAATCATAGGGCACACGAGGCTGCTAGCGACCTCTGCTATGGAGAGCACCGCGGTGCCAAGGGGAATCTTGAAACCCTGGCAGCGCTGTGCAGGCCCACTGCGGCCCAGTGCATTTATACAAACTTGGCTTGCTGTGAACTGCACATCCCTGGCCTTATTTGTTCAACATCCTTCATGTAAACATCATGGCGGCTGGCGTGCTGCTCGTAGGAGGTAAAGCTTTGGCCTACCCCCACCCACCCTGCTGCGGGTCATTTGGATGACCCTTCCTCCCAAGGAAACCGACATTAAGGTCACTCCAGGCCATCCTGAACCGGGATTGGCGGAGCCTTACCTGCCTCTTGGCCCCACGATTCCTAATATATGCAGCAAGTCTCAGGTGTATTAAAGGGCCCCTCTCTCATTTCAACCCACTCTTCCCTCTGTTTCACTTTGTAATCTTTAGGAATTCCGGTCACTGCAAAATGTTTATTCTTTGTACAAAGAGTGCGGCCTGGGCTTCATTTTTCATAAAATATTGGCCAGGGATATTTGCTTCTTTTTGGACAGCACAAAAGGCACGAAATAGGGTCGAAATGCATTGCAAAATCCCAATTTTTGACACACCTATATATAAAACAAGTGTATAATTCTGAAGGTCTTACGTACAATTTTGTCAAACAAAATGTGGTTTAAGCGGGCACAGAGTGCATTTAAATAAGATGACTAGGGTTTATTTACGGTCAACAAAATGTCCTTGGGCCCTAGTACAACCACCTCCGGATAAAAAAATTCAGAATTTAACAAAGTATAATGCCGAATCTGTTATGTATGTGGTGTAGAGGATGAATGGAGAAGAATGTTCGTTATTTAACATTTAATAAGTATCCTGGATAGATAAAGCACAAACTTTGCTTTTTAACAAAACAACTAGTGAAGCTTTTGTGCATTTAAATAAACATGCATAAAAAAGCAGAAACTGTCCTATTTAACGAGACATCAGGTATCTTGATTTGAAAAATGCAGAATCTGTATTATTAAAAACAAACACCTCGATACAGAGTGCAGATTTTTGAGATATTTAACCATTTCTAGTGTTCACTTATCCCATGCAAGACAAAAAGTAGTTCCCTGAATGTGAGCAGTGGAAGAATACAAGTCATTCAATCAAAATAATGCTTTCTTTTAAGGTCCACAATAGGTATTTCACAGGCACAGCTAAAAGCTGTGTGGCAAGAAAAACCTAAAAAAGTGGTTCCCTGGTGTGGAACTGTTCAAATATATCTGCCATTCAATCGAAAGGATGATAAAAAAAAAGATGCGCACCAGCAGATGGACAAACACAAGAAGAGGAAGGAAATCCATAGAACAAGATACAAGCAGATGATACTGACAAGAAACTCAATCAATGGTGAGCAGTGGGCTGATCCAAAGCCCACTGTAAGTATTGGTATTGTCCTCAATAAGTCGTTGCAACAGATAGCTAAAAGCTGAGTCGCGGCAAGAGCTAAAAACAGATGATTTGGGAAAGTGGCCCTATATATTGTTTCTCCTGAGATTTCAAACCACAGAGTAACCGGGCTCGCAAGCGAGTACGAGGCTCTGGCCGAAATTTGGCAACAGACTCTGGCCACACTCCTATTTTGAGTAGTCTGCTTTGGGGACCACTTACCACTTCTGGAGCAGTGGGAAAACTATATATGTTCAAAGTGTGCAGAGCAAACTGTATTGAAGAGCATATATATACTATACTGAAGAGCCACATGATGAGTAAATACCCTACATAGAGATGCCTACAGACCATGGGTATGAACAATTACGCCAAAAGAGGATCTGACTCATCATGAATAATTTGAAGATCAATAAGACAAATGACTGATACCCGTTCAAGCCTCGGCTATACACTCTACTGCTACCTCATATATATGTGATCACACTGTATCTCACACCCAAAACGATATAACCTCTATCTTACTTTGTTTATCTATATGATCCCTGCTACAAGCTAAACCTATTCAACTCCTATTGGTAATTACTCATGTAATTGTACTGATAATACTATGTAACCCTACCTCACCTAGCTTGACTATATGACTATGACACAAGCTAAGCCTTATGCATCTCTTAATGCTAATTGCACAGGCGTTAGGAATATATTTATCTAATCACCCCTGATAACATATCGCCTTCTACCTCATATCTGTTTTGTTGTAATAATTGCTATTATAATGTCAATCTGTAATCTTTTTATGTTAAGCGCTCTGATACCCACGGGTCTTGTTCGCGCTATATAAAACACTATAAATAAATAAATAAATAAAATTGAACAGGGGATGGCAGACATCCCTGTTCCTGATTTGTCTGCTAGGAGACCTTGCATAACACGGCAATTGTAATAATTGTTACAATTGATGACTGGCTGTATTGTGTGGCTATCTAGGCATAACACCTGTAGACGTGTATTAAGTGACAAAATCATGTATGGTAGGTTTCCTCTATCTTTCTCCCTTTTCTGCCTTTCTTGCTGTTGCTCTGAGCCAAAGTGTGGTGATGAAAAATAAGTTCCGGTCACCAAATATGAGTGCAAGTGCCACCACCGGCACAAATTAAACACTGGCATGTCACACAAGGAGTACAAGAGATTTTTTTTATGCAGTGGTGGATACCTTTTTTATTCATTAGTGCAATGACACCGGGGCCCAGGAGTATGTAGGGCTCGCTTCATACTTATTTATGGTTATTTTAGGTTTTGCGTATACAGCGCATGCACTGTGTCTGTTAGACATGTTATTTACAGCCCAGCCTTAGCTTGCCATTTGTTACTTTCAGCGACACTCTCATTTTCTTTGTCCCAGTTTGGCATGCAGGCGTCATGTTCTATTCTTGTGTTTTGCCCTCCCTTGGAGCATGGACTAAGTACTTGTGTCCATCCACTGCTCTCGTTTTTGAGGCTACTCCATATGGGTGCTCATGTTATTAGTCCGTCTCCCATATTCCCGTCCATGTAGCTTCTAATCCCACCCACCCACCCCTTTCAATGTTGCTTATTTTCTGTGCCACCCCCTACCCTTTACTCTACTCCTCTGCACCTTATGGCACTGCATTGTTCGCTGCACCACTTTACTCTATGCCACTGTACTCTTCGCCACTGTACTCTGCTCCCATCTACTCTGCACCACTGTACTCTACACCACTCAGCTCTTTCTGAACCACTCTACTCAACACCCCTCTACACTGCACTACTCTATGCCACTGCCCTTTATGCCACTTTGCTCTACTCTGCACCACTCTACTCTGTGCCACTGTACTCTCCTCTGCACCATCTATGCAGCTACACTTTATGCCACTGCACTTTCTGATTCTCTACTCTGCACCCCTCTGTACTCTACGCCATTGCACTCTATAGCACGGCACTCTAATCTACACCACTCTACTCTATGCCACTGCACTCTACACCACTCTACTTTGCACCACTGCACTGCACTTAATGCCACTGCGCTCTATGACACTACTCTGCACCACTCTAGTCTACGCCCATGAACTCTATGCCACTGCACTCTACGCCACTGCACTCTACTCTTTGCCACTGCACTCTACATCACTCTAGTCTGTGCCACATAAAACTACACCACTCTACGTAACTGCACTCTACTCTGCACAACTCTACTATATGCCACTGCACTCTACTCTCCACCAATGCACTCTGAGCTACTGCACTCTACACCACTGTACTCTAAGAAACTGCTCTCCACACCACTGCACTGTACCCTACTTTTCAACACTCTACTCTGTGCCACTGCACTCTACACCATTCTACTCTATGACACTGCTCTCTATGCCACTATACTTTACACCACTCTGCTCCATCACACTCTACCCCAGTGCACTATACGACACTCTACTCTACACCACTCTACGCCACTGCACTCTACACCACTGCAGTTTACTCTGCACCACACTACTCTATGCTACTCTACTCTACGGCACTCCACACCACTCTGCGCCATGCCACTCCACTCCACTCCGCTCTGCTGTGCAACATGGCTATACAAAGTTAACAAAGCCAATATCTATTGTGTAGGCAAAACCAATTGGATTTGCCAATGCTTGTTAACTAATAGCCAGGGAGGGGTGGCCACTCTTTAGGTCGAAGCCTACCAGGCAGCACAGCTATCTGGTTTGCTAAATACATCTTGTGGACATTTGGAAAGCTTCTCCGGGAATGCATTACGCACACTGCTGACCTTTGGCTTTGCAGTTTGTAACTCACATTTGCTTGCTTCCTATTTGCTGGATTTTTTTGTTTTAGGCTCTCTAGCTTTAGTTTGTCCCTTCTGTGGTCCATACCCAATTTACTGTATTCTTTCAACAGTACTCACTTTCTGTAAATAGACCTTTAAATCTTGTTCTTATCTTGTCACATTTGCTGTGCATTCAAAGACACAGGTCAAATGTCAGGCTCTGTCATCTGAGGGAGCTTTGTGTTTACTTTTCTTTGACTTTCGAGAGAGATCATGCTGGTTACTAGGGGGGGGTGTTGGGGTGCTCTGGAGGAAGGTTCTACAATGCTATTCTTTTCTAGCACACAACAACATTTATTGTCTGTAAATGAACTGTGCAGATATTTTAGAATAGATCCGAATTAGGAAAGCACAAATGAAGCACACTTTTTGGTAATTCAGAAGTATGGTGGAAACAAATAATTTAATATGATCAAAGAAATCAATACACTAGGTCATGGATACTCGCAAACATTTTCCCAGGGGCCAAAAAGTTTGGTCTGTAGTCTGACCAAAGGCTGCATAGATGCCTGTAAGGTGACAGTTTGGGGGAAGATGGGGGTTATGTAAGGTGGGTTTAGGGACAGCAATGCATGTACATCTAATGGCTGAATTACACAGATAAATCCTGGATTCCTCCCTTGACCAACTTGTGTGATCCTAGGCAATTGTTTTAGTTTGCCTCCTTTTTTGGTCATTATCACATATAATCATGGTACTCAGGCACACTGATCTCCCAAATAACCCTTTCTAGACTCTTCTCTCCTCTATCCCTCCTTTGACATATTCCAAACCTCATTTTACTACCGTAATCTCCCAAAGAACACATTCTAGACTCTTTCCCTCCTCTATCCCTCATTTATGCTATTCAATCCAACTAACAGACTCACATGTCCACTGCACCAATCAGCAACTTATATTTCCCTATACTAATCCACCACTAATCCCCTTTAGGTTCTGGAGTAATGCACTACTTGCTGAAAAGCGCTTCAATTTCTTGTCAGGGGTAGAAACAGTGCTTAATTTGTGTTCGTGCTTTCTGGTGCTTGCCACCGGCACTTAATTGTCAACACCGGAGCTTGTGACAGTCTAGTGGCTCTGTCTGGTTACTTTAGAGATGACTACAATAACAGTTACTTATTAATTCAATATACATTAAAAATGGCTATTATCTGCCACCCAAGCTATTCTTATAGCTTTGGGGGCCTGAAATAGTCCAAATTGTCACACTTGTAGGAGTGTGATGGTTAGTAGTTGTGTTATTACTATCATTGGCACCATGGAAGGGGCAATGTGTGAAGTAAGCTGCAGTGGGGTGCACAGACAGAATATCGAATTGTGATTATCAAACTGCCATAATATCGAGTTGCAAATATGGTGATACAAGAATATCGACTGCAAGAATATCCTGGTCCAGAATATCGACAGTAAGGTAAGAAATATTTTTTTTAAAATATCGGTCAGTAATATCATTTGTAAAAATATTGTTGTCTATAATATCGATGTGTATTTTAGTATGTATTTTAAAAGTATGTGATCTCATATTTCTGCATAAGTATTGCTGTTTTTAATGTATGTGTACATTTTTTAGAAGTGAATAACATTGTTAATTACATTTTGCGTTTTTTAGTTCTGTAGCGGGTTGTGGGTTTATAAGGGAATAGGGTGGGAAGTCATTTAATTATAAAAGGGCAATTAATAATATTTATGTGTTCGTATTTATGAATAATCTTTACTAATTAATTATTAATTGGTTATGAATTTTTATTAATTAACTAATTGATAATTATGTTAATTGTGTTCTTTTTTTAGGCGCGGGTTGTGGGTTTATAGGGAATAAGGTGGGAAGTAATTTAATTATAATGAATTAATTAATAATAGTTATTTATTAGTATTTATAAAAATATTCATTATTAATTGGTTATTAATTTCTATTAATTAATTAATAATTATGTTAATTGTGTTCATTTTTTAGGAGTGGGTTGTGGGTTTATAGGGGAATAGGTTGGAAAGTAATTTAATTTTAATAAAGTCATTAATAATTTTTATTTATAAGTATTTATATTATTTCTATTTTAGAGTGTTGTTTGTGTTAATTCATTTATTATTAATTAATGTTTAATTGTTTTGATAATTGTTATTAATTAATTGGTAATTATGTTAATTGTGTCAATTATGTAGGAGTCGTTTGTGGCTTTATAGGGGAATAGGGTGTGAAGTCATTAATGGTAATTAATTAATTAAAAATAAATATGAACATTGTGTAATTAGAGATGTGAGGTTTGGGGTTTATAGTGGTAAAGGGTGGGAAGTAAATTAATTTCAATTAATCTCCAGCTCCAACACCAACGACATCCCACCTTCACAAGACATGTGCGACTCACTGGTCACCTACTTTCACCGTAAGATCGCCGACATCCACGACAGCTTCAACTCCGACACCCCCACACCCACCGCCGACACCGCCCCCGCGACCTCCGCCCGCACCAATCGCCTGACCACCTGGTCCAACGTCAGCGAGGAAGACACCATCAAGACCATGAACTCCATCCACTCCGGATCCCCATCGGACCCATGTCCCCATCACATCTTCAACAAAGCCGGCACAGTCATCGCACCCCACCTCCAGAAAATCATCAACACCTCCTTCGAGACAGCTACCTTCCCGGAGAGCTGGAAACACGCCGAGATCAACGCCCTACTGAAGATACCCAAGGCAGACCCCAAGGACCTCAAGAACTTTCGGCCCATCTCCCTGCTCCCCTTCCCGGCGAAAGTCACAGAGAATATCGTCAACAGACAGCTGACCCGCCACCTCGAAGCCAACAACATCCTGGACCCATCCCAGTCCGGCTTCCGCAACAACCACAGCACCGAGACCGCCCTCATCGCCGCCACCGACGACATCAGGATCCTGATGGACAAAGGGGAAACAGCCGCCCTCATCCTCCTCGACTTATCAGCAGCCTTCGACACAGTCTGCCACCGCATCCTGACAACACGCCTCCACGACGCCGGAATCCAAGAGAAGGCCCTGGCATGGACCATATCCTTCCTCTCCGGCAGAACCCAGAGCGTCCGCCTCCCACCATTCCGCTCAAAGACCCCCGAGATCATCTGCGGCGTCCCACAGGGATCCTCCCTCAGCCCGACTCTGTTCAATATCTACATGGCACCACTCGCCCAGGTCGCACGACGACACAACCTCAACATCATTCCTATGCCGAAGACACCCAGCTGATCATATCCCTCACCGAAGATCCCCTCACCGCCAAAGACAACTTCCACAGAGGAATGAAGGCCGTCGCCGAATGGATGAAGGACAGCAGGCTGAAGCTGAATTCAGACAAGACAGAGGTCCTCATCCTCGGCTCCACCCCCTCAGCCTGGGACGACTCCTGGTGGCCCACTTCACTAGGTACTCCACCAGAACCCACTAAACACGCACGCAACCTGGGGATCATCCTCGACTCCACCCTCTCCATGACCCAGCAAGTCAACGCCGTCTCTGCGTCTTGCTTCAACACCCTCCGAATGCTCCGCAGAATCTTCAAATGGATCCCCTTCGACACAAGATAAACCATCACCCACGCCCTTGTCACCAGTAGACTGGACTACGGGAACGCCCTCTACGCAGGAACAACAACCAAGCTCCTGGGACGGCTCCAATGCGTCCAGAAGGCCGCGGCCCGACTGATCCTCGACCCCCACGACGCTGCCACATCACACCCCACCTGAGAGTCCTACACTGGCTCCCCGTCAACAAGAGGATCACCGTCATGCTCCTCATCCACGCACACAAGGCCCTCCACGACACCGGACTCAAATACCTCAACGACCGACTCAGCTTCCACACCCCCACCCGCAGCCTCCGCTCGGTCAGCCACGCCCTCGCCACAACCCCTCGCATCTGGAAATCCACAGCCGGCGGCAGATCCTTCTCCTACCTCGCTGCCAAGAGCTGGAACTCTCTCCCCACCCACCTACGACAGACCCAGGACGTACCGAGCTTCAGAAGACTTCTCAAGACCTGGCTCTTTGATCAGTAGCAGCCCCCCCCCTCCAGCGCCTTGAGACCCTCACGGGTAGGTAGCGCGCTCTACAAATGTTGTTGCATTGTATTGTATTGTATTAATACGTTGTTAATTGATAATAATTTAATAATGTAAAATTAGTTATGGAAATTGTGTAATTATTTTTATGTGTGTGTTGTGGGATTTGTTAGGGTAGAGGGTGGAAATTATTTAAAGTTTTATTAATTAATAAATATTTGCTAATTATTATTGATTTATTAAATGATACATTTTTATAGTAAATGTTTACTTTTATTTTGTGTGGGGATTTTGAATTTACAGTGATAATGTTTGGTGAATAAATTAATTTTCATATGTTTTAAATTGGTTTTTAATTAATACTAATTGTTAATTTGATAATTATATTAATTATGGAGGTGCACGTTTATAGAAATTTAGATGTGTGTTGTGAAATGTGTGGTGTTATAGGGTAGGAAATAAAAGTATTGTTTTTGTGTGAATATTAATGTTTTTGATTATAGTTAATTTATTTTGAATATAGTTATTTGTTTGCAAAATGTTTTACATTTTCATAAATTAATGTTTGTAGTTAATTTTTTGTATTTTTCAACATCATAATATGTTTCTATCTTTTGTAATGTTTATATTTTTATATATTTTTATTTTAGTGTTATTGACAATTTTTGTATTGTAGTTGATATTTTGTTTATTTCTTATGTTGAATTTATTTTTGGGGAAATGTTAATTTTAACCCTCTGCTATCCAACACTTTCCCTACTGTTGCACTCTCAGGAGTGGGAATAGTAATTCTTACCCTTCGCTATCCAACACTTTCCCTATTGTTGCACTCACTGGAGTGGGAATAGTAATTTTTGCTCCTCCGCTATCCAACACTTTCACTACTGTTGCACTCACTGGAATGGAAATAGTAATTGTGAGCCCTACGCTATCCAACATTTTCCATACTGTTGCACTCTCTGGAGTGGGAATAGTAATTTTTACCCATACACTATCCAACACTTTCCCTACTGTTGCACTCTCTGTAGTGGGAATAGTAATTTTTACCATTTGCGATCCAACACTTTCCCTATTTTTGCACTCACTGGAGTGGGAATAGTAATTTTTTCCCTTACGTTATCCAACATTTTCCCTATTGTTGCACTCTCTGGAGTGGGAATAGTAATTTTTACCCCTCGGCTATCCAACACTTTCCCTACTGTTGCACTCTCTGGAGTGGGAATAGTAATTTTTACCCCTACACTATCCAACACTTTTCCTACTGTTGCACTCACTGGAGTGGGAATAGTAATGTTTACCCCTAAGCTATCCAACGCTTTCCCTACTGTTGCACTCACTGGAGTGGGAATAGTATTTTTTACCCCTCTGCTATTCAACATTTTCCCTACTGTTGCACTCACTGGAGGGGGAATAGTCATTGTTACCCCTACGCTATCCAACAATTTTGCTACTGTTGCACTCAATGGAGTGCAAAATGTAAGTTGAAAAATTGTATAAATATTTTAACAATTTATTTTATAATATAATGTTTTTATTATTAGATTTTTTGTATGTATTCATATATATATTTAATAGTTATTTTTTATATATGTATAATATTTTTTAAAGATATAGTTATTAGTTTATTAATTGTTTTAAAATAAATATATATTATATATGACATTTTATACATGTACGTTTAAAAAAAATAATTACATTTTGTTTATTATATGTTTTTAAATGTACATTACATCTAAGTAATTTTATTACAGTTAATTTTATTATTTAATTTATTTAACATTATTTTTTATATAAAAAAACGATATTTTTTACATCAATCTTTTTTACATCTATATTCTTTTTTCTATATTTTAGTCATTTACATTGTAAAGATAGGATGTCGATATTTTGATTATCGATATTTTTGCATCGATATTTTTGCATCGATATTTGTATAGGTAGATATTTTTGTATTCGATATTATGTCAGCGATTCCTGCTGTGGCCTCCCGAAGAGAGCCCTTGCAGTAATTTTTTTGCAAAATTAGCACTGGGTAGGAAGCGTTATATAAATACAATTAATATATAAGCTAATCTTGAAATACATGACTTCAGGGTGTGCACTGCACAAACTTCTCATTTGCTTGATTGAACAAACTATATATAGTCAAGGCTACTGGAATTCTGTTATTGTGTGGTGGTTGCGTTTGTATCCTAATTAAGGATTTTCCACATAACCTATCATCTGCTGCATAATCTGCAGATTTTAATGAAAAAAAATGGTGTTGAGCTCCAACAGTTTAGTGGAAGGCCCTTTGCAAAGTTTGAGTGGTCCCCTTTTTGTTGCTATATTTGTGTGTTAAAGTAGTATTAATAAGGTGCAGCCTATGCACAGAAAGAGTTAAAAAGTGAAAAATAGACAAAATAATGAAGTATTACTATCCCAAAATGTGTCGTATTGCACTGCATAATTTACCTTTTCATGCTTCATAAATCATAATTTAGTTTACTTTGCTGCATAATTTGGCCCTTCCCTGCCACATAATTCCAGTGGCCCCAGCTATAATGTTGTCCATGTATAATAGCAACCCATTCCACCCAGAGGGTGCACATAACAACTGACTTGCCTCTTTGTTCACTATTTGCATTGTTGACAGGGTGGGATGAAGCATGAATGGTTCTAAATTGATGTTCGTAAACCATCGCTTTAAAAAAAATACTTGTCAATCCACTGATACACTCTACACCACCACACTCTACACCACCACACTCTACACCACTACACTCTTCGCCACTGCACTCTACACCAGTACACTCTACGTCCCTCTAATCTACTGTGATCCACTGCACTCTATGATACCGCACTCTACGCTACTTCACTTTACCCTATACTCTATTAAGCTTTACTCCACTCTATGACACTTTACTCCACTCTATGCCATTCCACTTTACAACACTTTACACCAGAGGTCTTCAAACTTTTGGATGCCGAGACCCCCCTGTCAACATTTTCTAGCGTAAGGACCCCCTCCTGACAAAAATTTCTAAACCTCTAGGTTATGAGGAAGGTGAGGACCAAATTATGCGACAGGCTTGACTAAATTGTGTGAGTAGAAAATGTAAATAATGTTCTGTGTTGCTGCGTATTTTGGGGTAGCATTGCTTTATTATTTAGAATTGTTTTTAACACAGTAATACTGAGGAAAGATTTCACGCCATCAGTACCAGTTTATAACCAAAATACAGCAATTAACATCAGAAAGATGTCTAGTCAACCTCTGTGAAGGGCCTCCCACTCCGCAGGAATACGCGCTGCCACATTAGAAGCTCACCTGGCCATGGCCGGGAGCAGCAAGGGTGCATTCAAACCGTGGCAGTCTTGTGCAGAGCTAAGCAGTTTACTCATGCCCCTTTCCTCTCACCCCCTTCCTTCCATCCCTCTCTTCTCTCCTCTCCCAACCCCGGATCCCTCGCTCACATTGCAGGCAGATGGTTATTAGCCGCAGGACACCTTTTGGTAACAGTAGCGCACTACAAATGTAAATAATAGGCAGAAGCAGGGGATCCACTAGACCCGAACTTCGGGGGGGGGCGGGTTAACACTCCCAGCCAGAGCTTGTCCAAGCACTGGTCGCACACGGTGCAACAGTCTTTCCACCTTCTTCATGAATTCCCTCACTACCACTCACCAACAATACACCTCATCTCTCTATAGCACCTGTCTGACAAACATTGCATTTTTTTATAGCGCTACTCATAGTTTACTCACACTCAGTTCTGTGATGTACATGGTACATCTTCTTTGTACCAGGCACTTTAACCTTCTGCACTGTGTGGGTGACAAGAGTGTCCATGTGACTGCACGGTGAGCAATGCAACAGTGTGAGAGTAGGGTAAAAGGAGTGACTGCAGGCTGAGTGAGGTGACCATATGAATCTGGGTTCGGCTGTAAGTGCAGAGTGGGATGAATTAGTGCATGGTTAGTGATGGCCTTGTTTGAGTGAGCTACAGATTGAGCAGTAAGGGGGGGGACAGGTGAGTGAAGTGTCACATGAGTGCAGGGTGAAAAGTGTGCTCGTGTGACTGCAGGGTGAGTTACAGAGCGAACAATGCAAGCACATTTTTAGTGAAGAGTGATCACTGTGAGAGCAGGGTGAGTGGGTGAATGTTGTGAGTGCATGGTGATCAGTGTGAGTGCACTGTGATCAGTGTGAGTGCATTGTGATCACTGTGAGTTCAGGGTGAGCGGGTGAATGGTGTGAGTGCATGGTGATTGGTGTGAGTGCAGGGTGAACGGGTGAATGATGTGAGTGCATTGTGATCAGTGTGAGTGCATTGTGATCACTGTGAGTGCAGGCTGAGTGGGTGAATGTTGTGAGTGCATGGCGATCAGTGTGAGTGCACTGTGATCAGTGTGAGTGCATTGTGATCACTGTGAGTGCAGGGTGAGTGGGTGAATGGTGTGAGTGCATGGTGATTGGTGTGAGTGCATGGTGATTGGTGTGAGTGCATGGTGATTGGTGTGAGTGCATGGTGATTGGTGTGAGTGCATGGTGATCAGTGTGAGTGCATGGTGATCAGTGTGAGTGCATGGTGATCAGTGTGCGTGCATGGTGATCAGTGTGAGTGCAGGGTGAGCGGGTGAATAGTGTGAGTGCATGGTGATCAGTGTGAGTTCATTGGGTTTGCTGTGAGTGCATGGTGATCAGTGTGAGTGCATTGTGATCAGTGTGAGTGCATTGTGATCAGTGTGAGTGCATTGTGATCAGTTTGAGTGCATTGTGATCGCTATGAGTGCATAGTGATCGCTATGAGTGCATGGTGATCAGTGTGAGTGCATTGTGATCGTTGGAATGCAGGGTAAACGTGAAAGTGAAGGCGAGAATGAGAAGTGAGTAGTCTGAAAGCAGGGTGCATTCCCAGAAACTTGAAGCGTAGGGTTTCAGATATAAGTTAAACTATTGCTATAATGGTATTAATCAGGGTTCGAGGGTGGAGGAAATAAATAATGTGCTGATCCTGCAACAAACTTCCAGTCTAATGATTAGGGTTACCAGCTCATTATTTTAATGGCCCAGAAATAAGCAGTCACCTACAGCTGTATTTTTTGCACTTATCTGTGAATACTTAGAACAGCAAATATAAATAGAAAGCACTTTTAATTGTGTTCTAGGGATGCCTCAATGATCCATGACTAATAATTAAAGAGAATAAAGACAGAAAAGTCACATAACTAATTAATACATACTTTTTTATTGATAACTCAATTTAGTGTCAAGAGCAGGTCTCTGCAGGATCTTTAAACAACACATAGCAGGCATGTTTCTTTTGGCAACCCAACTTTATATTTCTTTTCATTAAATGCATTCTCACACTACAGCAGTAAGTGTAAAAATACAAATGTAAGGAATAGGCAGAGTGGGGGCCCAGGGGGTACTGGAACCATAAAAAAACTACGCTTTGGTAACAAAGGCATGTAAATATTCTAATGGTCTTTAAAGACCTGTGAATAACTGGGCCGGAGATAAGACTCCAGACACTGCCCAGCCAAGGCCCCAGGAGCACGAGCTGCACTGCAACAGCCCGGACTGAGACACAGGATGGGGGAGGAGGGGGGCTGAAGCCCTGGAGGCCAGGGCAGAAGTGACACTGTGAAGGCGTTAACCCCTTTGCATGCTCCACGGCCCCCCTGGGGGTCGCGCCCCACAGTTTGAAGACCCCTGCTCTACACCATGCCACTCTACGATACTACTACATTCTGCGACACTCTACACAACACCCTCTTTGCCACTCAATGCCACTTTACTCCACTCTGTTCTATGACACACTACTCCACTCCACACTACTCCACTCTAAAACACGCCACTCTACTACACTTTGTGCCACTCTACAACACTCTGCTTTGGGCCACTCCCTCACACTCTCTGCCACTCCAGTCTATACCACACTACTCTACTCTGACACTCTACTCCACTCTATGCTACTCAACTCTACGACACTCTACTTTTTTCTTTGCCCTTCCACTCTACAACAGTCCGCTCCCAACACAACACACTATGCCACTCCATGGCTCCCCACACCACTCCACACTGTACTCCATAACATTCCATTTTACGACACCGAACTCCGCACCACTCTCCTTTACCCCACTAACTTTGAGCCATGCTGAACAGCAGCCACGTTTGCGTACAACATGGCTAAACACATTGGAAAAGCCAGTAACTCTTGCTTAGGCGAAACCTATAGCTTTGCCAATGCTTGTTACATACATACCAACAGACCCGAATCTAGAGGGAGACTTGCTTTCTTAAGCAAGAAATTGCTTTATATTAGATACCACCCACCTAAAATTGCCTCTGCTTCAATAGAAGTCAATAGGGTAAATACACCCCGACGCCTCCTCCCCCATCCTCTGATTTTCTTCCCAAGTCTCTCACGTTTCTGTTCTAAAGTGTTGGCATGTATGTTTTTACTACCCATGCCTGTTCGGCGGATGGAGATGTTTCATAATTTAATCTGCTTGCGTCCAAAACATTCAGGAATTTTTAAAGCAAATAAATACGGTGCCTTTTTCGTACTTTATTTCCCTGTTTGTACCCTTCAACTACAGAGAAACATTAATCTATTTTATTTTTCATTTTACTATCTTCCTCCTCATTAATTGTTGACATATTTCTTGTGGATTTGGGCAAATGTGATTTGTGGGAGGGCCGGTGTGACAGTCATTGGGGGTACGTTCCCTTCCCCCAACCAAACGGGGTGAGGGGACGTTGTTGGGGGGGACCCCAGGGTCAGTGTTAAATCAACGGAGCTGCAATGCATTGGGTGTGTAGGTTTAGTATAAAGCAGCCCATACATGCCAACATTTCGAAACAAAAAAGAATGATAATGAAAAAAAAATCGGGGGAATTCATTGTCTCAATTGACTGTTGTTGGAACTGAGGCGATTTCAGGCGGGAAACAGAACAGCTAAACATAAAGCCATTTTTCGGCTTGAAAAATTGAGTCTCCGCCTGAATTGGGATTCCTGGCATCAGGACATGAAATAAAACATTAACTTTTTCTGAAAAACTGGACAAAAATTACAGCAATAGCAGCTGGCGACGAGGATGGTGTGTGTGTGGGGGGGGGGGGGGTGGTGCTGGAGGAGAGGGGGTGCCACAGTATCTCGGATCACCCAGCCTGGCTGTCTCAGGGACTCCCAGAGTGGAGGGCTGCCCCCCACACACGGGTTTATGCTGTCAGGGCGGTTGTTAGAGTGACACGACAACAGTAGGTGGGGGAGGGGCTGTGCGCATCTACAAGGCCCCAAGCAGGGCCTTGCTGCTCGGAATCACGTGTGAGTTAAAATCCCCCATTGTAACAACAAGATTAAATGGAACGGAAAAATTATTTTGGGGGCACCTCTGTTTACCGTGAATGCCACTAAATTCTATGCATCTTGGGCGAATGTTCCTGCAGGGGCAACAATTCTATTTATTTATTTTATTTTAAAAGGTTTATGTAGCGCTAGCTTGACCCGTAGTTATCAGAGCGCTTTACATACACCCTGTAAAAAAAATCAGACGGAAATTGCATTACATAGTAGGCAGGCAGTAAGGAAGCAAACCAGGGATTAAAAAAAAAAAGACAGCATGAAAAATAAGGTAGAACCCTGCACAAAACAGATCTCTGGGAATGCTGCTGCCTGTATCTCAGCTCGCCTTTTGTTTTTGCAGTTTTATATGGCGGGAACTCGACCCGAAGGTATTGGCGCGCTTTACATGAGCACCAGTTTCATAACACAAAGACACATTCATTTTTTGGTAGGAGCAGGGAGATTACATGATTTGCTCATACTCACCAGATGTTGAGCCGATGCTGAGACTCGAACCTGTTCCCCAGTTCCAAAGTCGGAAGCTCTGGCCATTATGCCACCGCCCCCCCTTGTAGGACACTTTTCCTCACACTGGAATTAGGATGTATTTATACTATTCCTTGATTTTTAACAGCATTGATTAAACAGAGACATTTCATTTTACTTTACATTTGCTGACGTTCTCTGACAAAAGAGGTTGGGTTTCTCAGGCTTCAAACATGCTAATTTGCATAATGATGACATTACATGAAATGAGATCACATGACATTTAACCTGATCATGCCTTCACAGGAAATGACCTCACAAGGTATGTGACCTACAAGAAGAGACTTGAATGGAGTGGACATCCCCACGGGGTGGGGCGAAGAGGCTAAATTAAATGCAAAATCATGCTATGATTACCCACTCTTTATTCACCTTTCACACGTGGTCTCCAGTTATGCCCCTGCCACCCGGTCTCAAGCTTCACCCATTCTCACTCACTCATGTATTGTAATTCTTTTGTTATTGAGGGTATTTTATGTGGATTTGTATAGCGAACTGTCACCCATGAGGGTCTCCAGGCACTGTGTAGGTGAGGAGCGCCTAGCTCTGCGTGTTGGGGGCAGTGCCGTCGTAACGCATGGGCATGCTGGGCAGTTGTCCAGGGGCCCCACAAGCATAGGGGCCCCATGCAGACCAGAATTGAACACTAATTTTCCGTTAAACATTCTTATTCCTGTGAGTGATTGCGTAGGGCTCATGCACTGATTTGCCCGGGGGCCATAATGCTGTTAAGACGCCCGGGCTGGAGGATATTCTAAGAGCCAGGTCTTCAACTTCTTGTGAAACTCAAGAAGAGAGGAGAAGCTCTCCCGTGTATGGGGAGGTCGTTCCAGGCTTTAAGAGAAGGCTCTGGTGCCAGGTCTGTTCTCTTATATACTTGGGATGTCTGCGAGAAGGAGTCCGGCAGAGCAGAAGTGTCTGGTAGGTTGGTGTTAATTGCTTGTGCCTTCAAGAGCTAAGCAGAGATAGAGAGAGATAGAGAGAGAAGGAAATAATGGACAAAGGCCTGGGAGGAAATCAATCAATAAGGGATTTGTGAAGCGCGCTACTCACCCATGAGGGTCTCAAGGCGCTGGGGAGGAGGGGCACAAGGAGGCATGCAGCTCCGACTCAGCCAAAGAGTCAGGTCTTGAGTCTCTTCCTGAAGGTGTGCAGAGTGGGGGAACGTCTGATGTTCAGCTGGAGTTCGTTCCAGGTTTTTGCTGCGAAGTAGGAGTAGGCTCTTCCAATAGTTCTGGCAATGCAAATGCGCGGGGTTTCAGCGAGGGCGAGGTCGGTGGAGCGGAGGTTTCTCTTGGGTGCGTGGAAGGAGAATCTTTTGTTTTCTTTCGTTGACGCATTGGGGTCCAGTTTTCTGGAGAGATTTGTAGGCATGAGTGAGCACCTTGAAGGTTACTCTCTTCTTAACGGGGAGCCAGTTGTTGTTATGTTATGTTAAAGGAATTTTTACCGCGCACGGTCACCAGTCGGTTTCATGGCGCTCATAGAAAAGGCAGGGAGGATAGGCAGTGGGGTTTAATCGTAGGCAAGCTGGAAGAGATGGGTTTTAAGCAGTTTACGAAAGCAAATGTAATCGGGGCAGAGTCGTATTGTTGAGGGAAGAGAGTTCCAGGTTGAAGGGGCAAGAAAGGAAAAGCAGGAGCCACCATTAAAAGGGATGGTTAAAAGGTTGTGTGTAGAGGACCGAAGATTCCTCGGGGGAATGTGACGCTTGAGGCTGAGGGAGGTGAAGGCTGGGGCAAGGGCAAGGAGTGACTTAAAAACAGTACAGCCCAGTTTGAAAATGCATCGAGAGGCTACAGGGAGCCAGTGCAGTCTCCTCAGCAGGGGCGAGACATGTTGGTGCTTAGGCTGTTGAAAGATCAATCTGGCCGCCTGATTTTGTACCAGCTGAAGCCGATGAAGGTGGTAAGCAGGAATCCCCACATATAGGGAGTTGGCATAGTCAATGCGGGAGGTGACAAGGACCATGATGACAAGTGTGAGAGCCTCGGTGGTGAGGAACCTTCGAATTTTACAGATTCTGCGCAGATGGTAGAAGCAAGCAGAAGTGACGGCGTTAATTTGAGGTCTCATGGATAGATCACTAGAGATAATAACGCCAAGGCTCCTCACGGCATTGACAGGACAGGGTGGGGGACCAAGAGATTGGGGCCAAAAGTTAGGGCTCCAGGGGTTGGAAGACCCTCCTGTCAATACCAACTCCGTTTTGCTGGGATTGAGCTTCAGCTGGCTGAAGTGCATCCACTCAGAGATGGCAAGCATAGTGGATTGGAAATTAGCACAGGAAGAAGGGGAGGAGTCGATGGGGAAGATTAACTGTAAGTCATCCGCATAGTTGAAAATGGTGACGGGGGTGTGACGGAGAGAAACTAAAAGGGGTTGCATATAGAGATTAAATAAGAGGGGCGAAAGAGCAGAACCTTGGGGGACACCACAGGAGAGTGAGGAATAGGGGGCAGAAAAGGTGGATAGATGAACCGATTGGGAGCGCTGGTACAAGAAGGAACTGATCCATGTCAAGGCCAAGCCCTGAATGACCGCAATTCTGACACGGTCGATCAAGATGGCGTGATTGACCGTGTCGAAAGCAGCCGACAGATTTAATAGGACAAGGGCCTGGGCCAAGTTCTTATCGGCACCTTGCCTCAGTGAGTCCATTACGGCCACGATGACAGCTTCCGTTGAATGGGCCGGTCTAAAACCTGCCTGCTGGTCGTCAAGAAAGGAGGATTTTTCGATGAAAGCGCTGAGGCAACGGGTGACATAGGTCTCCAAAACTTTCCCCAAATAGGGGAGGAGGGAGATCGGCCGATAGTTACTCAGGACAGATGGATCAGCACCAGGCTTTTTAAGTATGGGTACAACAACTGCTTGTTTGAAAGCATCGGGGACGGAGCCTGTAGCAAGTGAGTTATTAAGAAGTGCTAGTGGGAGGGCCGGACAGGCCAAGAAGGCGGCTTTCAAGATTTGAGGGGGACAACAGTCATTAGGGGAGCCTGAACTGACCACATGTAATAGGGAAGTGAATTCAAGACTGGGAAATGGGGGGAAATTCATGCAGACAACAAGGGTTCATGGGAGGTAAGGGGCAAGCAAAGGATAGGGAAGGGGAGGGAATATTATTTTTGATGATAGTAATCTTATCAATAAAGAATGAACTGAGGGAATCACAGAGAGCCTGTAAAGGTTGGGGTTGCGCAGTAATACGGTCGGGTAGGGAGAGTTCTTCTACAATTGAAAAAATATCCTTAGTTTTGGATGCTGAGCTAAGAATTTTCTGGGAGAAGTAGAAGGACTTGGCCGAAAGGATAGATTTTTTGTACAGCTTTAATAGGTCAGTATAGGCAGTTTTTAATAGGGGATCGTAGTTACGCCTCCACCGGCGCTCAGCTTGTCTGAGGGCTAACTTATCCAGTTTGAGTTGGTCAGTGAACCAACGCTGTGCATCATGCGGGCGTTTGGTTTTGATGGTTCTCATCGGGGGCGACCACATCGCTCGCCTGTATCAACCATTGATCAAGAATGGCTGTTTGAGTGGTTGTGATGGTCATGTCACTGGGGGTTGTAGTTCGCAATGTAGAGTGGAAGTGAGGGATATCTGCTCGCTTCCAGTTGCGTGCCATGAAGTTAGTGGAAGGTAGGGAACGGTTGGGCAAAGTAAGCTCCAGTGAAAAAGAAATAAAAAAGTCATCTGACCAAGTACAAGGATAAACTAAGGAAGGGGAGATGCCGAGATTGGTCGTCCACACTTGGTCGAGAATGTGACCTGTAGTGTGGGTTGCTACTGAAATGTGCTGTTTACAGTTCAGGCCATGTAGCAGATCTGTGAATTCAGCAGACAAACTACTTTCCCGGGGGTCCGATGGCCAATAGTTAAAGTCGCCTATAATAAGTATTTTGGCAGAATTAATAACTAACCGGGAAATGAGGTCGCCGAATTGTAAGGAAAAGAGAGGCATATTATCAGGGGGACGATAAACAAGGACACAAATAAAAGAGAATTTGGGGGAGGTGAGTTTCAATGTGAGAATGTCGGTATGTGGAATGGAGGTAGTGACCAAGTTTGTGAAGTTGAATTGGGAGCGGATGATAGCAGCAACCCCCCACCCCTTCTGCCCGTCGCCCTATTGGACTGTAAGATGTAGTAGCCCAAGGGGATGGCAGCGAGGATGTCGGGGGAGAGTCATCTGTTAGCCAAGTCTAGGAAAGGAGAAGAATATCAATATTGCTGTTGTATAGCAGTTGGAAGACTTCAAGTTGATGCTTGGGTAGCGAGCGAGTATTGAGGTAGACAACAGAGATGAGATGGGATGCTGGTGGGCCGCCCACAAATGACAGGGGGACAGAGTTGTTACAAGAAATAGGAGTAGGCCCGTCTGGGAAACCAGGGTGGGAGCAGTAAGATTTCAAAATACCGCAGGTTTGAGCAATACCGGCGGCGCGGGGGTCAAGGGGCCCAGGGCATTGGAGGGAATAAAGGTCATGGAAGGAATACGTGGTGCGACGGACATAATGCGTGGCCACGGACGGGCGCAGACGGGCTTAACTTAGGCGCAACTTCGGCGCGAAGTCGGCGCTCCCGCTGCGCTCGTCCGCTGCGCTTCCGCCAGGCCGCCATTTTATACAGATAGTGACGTGACCCACTAGACCGCTAACCTGCAAGGTGGAGAGGCAGGGCGGAAGTGGTGTAAGGGGCAGGAAGTGGCGCTCGGTTGAACGACCCTCCGTACAAACGGCACAATGCCGGGGCGGAACGGGGTCAAGAGCATGAGGAAGCAGGTAAGAACGTTGCCAAGCACTGTGCCCAGTAACACGATAGGTTCCTGAAAAACAGAGAGGGGAGGGGTGCGGGTTGTCAAGGTTACGTCCATGGACGCCTCGGGCTCGGTTACTGAGAAGGGTGAGTGTCCGATAACAGGCGGTCCGGGGCGGGTTTGGGACGGAGCCGCACCACAAACACATAACAAGAAACACTTTTACAACAGTAAATTCAATTTTAAAACACAGCTAGTAGTTGTTGGTGCTGGGTGATGTGTTTATGTCATGGGATGCCAAGGGCGAGCCTGACAGTGGTGTTCTGGATGGTCTGGAGTTTCCGGAGCAGGGATTTGTTGATTCCGGCATCAAGGTCGTTTCCGTAGTCCAGTCTGATTGTTATGAGTGCGTGGGTGATGGTCCTTCTGGACAACTTTGAGATCTTGCTAAGGATGTGGAGGGTGTTGAAGCATGTGGAGGAGACCGCATTGATCTGTTGGGTCATGGTGAGGTAGGAGGTGAGAATGATGCAGAGGTTCCAGGCGTGGTCCATGGGGGTGGGGGGTTGTAAAGGGCGGTGGGCCACCAGGTGTTGTCCCATGCTGAGGGGTGGGTCCGAGGACTTCTGTTTTCTCCAAGTTGAGCGTCAGACCACTGCTGCTCATCCAGGATGCAACGTCTTTCATTCCTTCCTGGAAGCTGAGTCTGGTGGGGTCGGGTTGCCTCGTGAGGAAGAGGATGAGCTGGGTGTCGTTGGCCTAGGATACTATGCTCAGTCCATGCTGTCTGACTATGGCGGCAAAGGGGGCTATTTAGATGTTGAAGAGCGTGTGGCTGAGCATCGATCCTTGGGGTACTCCGCAGTCGATCTCTGTGGGTTCGGAGAGGAAAGGCGGAAGTCTAACTCTTTGGGTTCGGCCGGTGCGGAAAAAGCGGATCCAGTCGAGGGCAGTTCCCTGTGTGCGGGTGTCATGGAATCTGGCAGTGTGAGTGCGGTGGGAGGCGATGTCGATGGCTGCAGAGAGGTCTAGTAAGATGAGGGCCCTGGGCAAGGATATCATCTGTGGCGGTGAGGAGGGCCATCTCTTTGTTGTGGTTGCTGCGGAATCCGGATTGGGAAAGGTCGAGGATGGAGTTTGGTTCGATGAAGTCAGTGAAATGGATGTTGACGATATTCTCAGTGACTTTACCCGCGAAGGGGAGGAGAGAGATGGGTCTGTAGTTTTTGAGGTCCGTACGGTCCGCGGAGGGCTGCTTGAGGAGGGGCTTGGTTTCTGCGCATTTCCAGCCATCGGGGAATGTGTTGGGTTCGAAGGTGGCATTGATGGTGCGTTGCAACTCGGGTGCTATATCGGTGCAGCTCTGTGGAAGATGTGTGGCGGGCAGGGGTCTGTGCGGGCTCCTGAGTGAATGCTCTTCATGGTTGTGGCGGTGCCTTCGGTGGTGACCGGAGTCCAGGCATAGATGGTAGGCTGGCTGATGTTGCTGGGGGTGGGTCAGTTTCGGAGTTTGATGTCTGTTCGTTGAAGTTGTCGTAGAGAGACTTGATCTTGAGATGGAAGCAGGATCCGGGTTTGTTGCAGAGGTCCTGGGAAGGTGTGACGTCCGAGGCTTTGCTGGGGGGTTTGGTGAATTCCTGAATGATGCTGAAGAGTTCCTTCGAGTTGCTGGAGTTGGCGAGGATTTTGTCCTGGATGAAGGTCCTTTTGGTGGATCTGATGCGTTGGTGGTATTCTGTCATTGCGTTCTTGTAGGAGGTCGGGGCTTCCTTGGTTTTTATGTTTTTCCATACTTTCTTGAGACATCTGCAGGTGTGTCTGGATTCTAGGAGGTCAGTGGTGAGCCAGGTGGCTTTCATGGGGCGCTGTCTGTCGGAGTTATTGGAGGGCGAGCTTGTCTGCGCAGTTTGTGATCCTTCTTCGGAGTTCCTTGGCTGCAGAGTTGACGTTGGTCATAGTGGGAGGGGGATGGTGGTTGAGGGTGGAGTTTAGGTGCTCCTCTGTGACGTTGCTCCAGTTCCTCCGTGGACGGCGTGGTGTAGGTTTGTTAGAAAGAGGAGGGAAAGTGAAAAAGGAAGAACAGGAGGGAGGAGAAGGAGAAGAGAGAGAAGGGAAAATAAAAAGTAAAAGGGAGAGAAAGAGAAGGGAAGGTGAGAAAGGGAGAACTGAAGAGAGGGAAAGAGAGGAAGGGACAGAAGGGCCACAGCCATAACTGTGGCTCATTGGCTACAGAAATGCAAAGTAACATGAAGTAACATGACATGGCATGACATAACACAACACAACTCAACATAACATTCTGTACTTCTAACCCCAGTGCTCATTGAGGCACTTATGTAACAATATCAGCTCCTTGTAATCTCTGCAGACAGTACCCTCCCATTCACCCAGCTGGAAATTCCAGTTATAGGTGGCTGCTCCTGGGCCGGTCACAAAGCTCCCTGTACATGCTATGAATTACTAAACTTCAATTGGTTGCAGTTAACTCTTGTCATTGGTCACTGGTGTCCAATGGCATCTTTTGGTTCTTGTTGATATTTTCAGATAGCCAGTAGGATTTGCCTTCCTATTTCCAGAAAGCATACATGGCCCAGTGACAGACCCATAGGAAGGAGGGGGCAGTTGCTGCGAGGACGACAGAAACGACAAGTACAGGTTTTGACTTTGGTGACTTTTGTGAAGCCAGCCATTTTTGGAGATGGTGTCCGGACTTCTTTACTTTTTCTTTTGTCCTGTCCCCCATTTTGCTGCTGTTCTCGGCCGTTTTTCTCTGGACCCCGACCGCCATCTTGTCCATTCCCTCGTCTTTTACCCTTTTTCCCTCGTTTCCCCTTTGACGATCCTCAAATGTTTCTTCCCTTTTCTATTTTGCCTTTTCCCCATACCCTTATATCCCTCCCACCCTCCCTTGATTGCGTCTCCCCTCCGACCCCACTTAATGGAACTCTGCTTTTCTGGGGTATTTTTTTTTTCGGGGTCTTGGCCTGAGAAAATCTACTATGTGTTTATATGTACATAGAGATAACTCTAATCTCTAGTATATGCAGTAGACCTTGGTACTCTCTACCATTCTGTTGTAGTTGAAACTCGTAGACCATTTAAGGTAGATTAGAGATTTATTAAGAGCGCAGCAGTTATGGACCCAGCGCCTGCTGAGCGATCGACCAACTGCCCTGACAGAATCTAGAGTTTACAGTCGTAACACTATTCTAGAATTACAGGGAGGGAAGAACATGGAAGTATAACAATTCATAGATAAATCAAGTGTACTGTTTACAACACATCTCCTTTCCTTATAAATCAAACAACTGAAAAGAAAACATATTAATTACAAAGGTAATCATTTAAATAATTGGGAGGTTTGCGGTACCTTGGTAATCTGGAAGTTGTAAGGGGAGGAGGAAGAGAGGAAGAAGAATCAATGGTAGTGGATGAGGTAGCAGAAGATCCAGAATCTGATGCATCACCACCTCCTGAGCAGAAACTGTCTGAAGGGGAGGAGGAAGTACATTCTTGGGATAAAAGCATGTAACCACTACTACCCCCTTCCTTAGCAGAAAAAGGAGAAACAGGAACAATAGATACAGAAGGACTTTGTCTACATTTCTGGTATACAGCATCACGTCTCAGATTCCATTTCTCCCCATTTTCTAAGAGTACATAATTGGGAAAAACTTTTTTCACAGTAAACGGCCCTCGAAATTTTGACAAACCTTTGGCACATCTCCCAGGTTTAACTTTGACCATATCCCCTTTTGAAACAGTACTACTCTCAGCTGGGGAAGACCTAACATGTTTAGGATCAACAGACCCTTGATTCAACAAAAGTTGTTTGAACCAAGAAGGAACTAGCTTTGTACTCGGTGGTCTTCCACGCAAAATCTCAAAAGGAGATTTCATGGAATTTCCATGAATTGTCGTACGATGAGCATACACCATCTGTTGAACAATATCAGACACATTGCACCCACCAGAGACAGCCAGTTGAATTGTTCCCTTCACTAGTCTATTTATCCTCTCACACAAACCGTTTCCTTGGGGATTGTAGAGTGAGGTACGATGATGGGACACACCAGAATTGGAAAGAAAAGACTGCATTTTCTGTGAGACCAACTGGGTCCCATTATCAGTGACAATCACATTTGGATAACCCTCAGAATGAAACAAGGATTTGAGGAACAATATGGTGGTCTCGGTAGTGATGTCTCTGACAAAGTCGACGACTACCCATTTAGAAAATGCATCAACACATACAATGGCAAACCGTTGAGGTAGAGGAAGCTCAGACATGGGTCCAATGAAGTCCATGCATATGGTATGCCAGGGTACTTCAGGACAAGCTATCTCGCCCATGCTAGAGCCTACAGCTACTTTCAGACGTTTTTCTCCTTCCTTGCATAGTTCACACTGTTCAACCCACACTGTAATTTGTGCATCCATTCCAGGCCACCAAAAATTACGTTTGAGTCTTTGTTGAGTTAATGTCTGCCCAAGATGCCCTTCATGTGCAATGTCAAAAAGTTTGTGTCTGAGGCTACATGGCGGAACAAATTTGTCATTTCGTAAAATTATGTGTTCTCCACATGTAGATAATTCGTCTAATATCTTAATGTAAGGACGAACAGAGATTTGTACACAACTCTCTCTCCTAGAACCATCCTTAAGTAATTTGATCACCTCCTTAAGAATCTCATCACTCTCCATGGCATCTACCCAATCCTGATGTGAGAATGAACCTACTCCAAAAGAGGTGACGTCCTGCACCCATGCAACACTCTCATCTAACAGGTCAATTTGGAGATCAGTATCCGTAGCAGCCAAAGGTAATCTTGAAAAACAATCTGCTTGGAGATTTCTCCAACCTTGAATATGCTCCACTTGAAAATGGAAATCCTGCAATTTTGAAGCCAACCTGGCCAATCTAGGAGAACCTCTAACAGCTCCTCCAGGAGCAAGAATCCTAAGTAAAGGTTTGTGATCAGTTTTGATAATAAAGCTAATACCCCAAAGGTATGTCCGAAAATAGTGTGCACCCCACACTACAGCCAAGGCTTCTTTCTCTATTACACTGTAATTTTTCTCAGCATCTGACAAAGTCTTAGAAGCAAATGCAACAGGTCTTTCTAAGGAACCATGTTTCTGGATTAGTATGGCACCCAATCCAAATGCACTAGCATCAACCATGAGAATCGTTGGAAGTTTAGTGTCAAAGGGAGCTAAAACACCCGCTTTACAAATTTGTTCCTTGATCATTTCGAAAGCATATTCTTGGTTTGTACCCCAAACAAATTTGCAACCTTTCTTGAGTAAGCTCCTCAACTCAATGGTTTTTTCTGAAAAATTGCTGACAAATTTAGAATAATATTCTATAAGACCTACAAAGGATCTCAATTGGTCTTTGTCATTTGGGCGAGGGGCTGACCTTATCGCTAGTAGTAAATCTTTCTTGGGTCTAATTCCATCTACAGAGATCTCATGTCCTAGGTATTCAATCTGTTGGACAAGAAATACACACTTCTCTTTACGTAATGTAAGCCCCGCATCTCCTATTCTATGCAGTACTTGTCTGATCAATTTGTTGTGTTCTTCTACAGAACTGCCAAACACAAGGATATCGTCTTGAAAATATATTACTTTTACAAGATCTTTAAACAACTCATGTACTAAGCGCTGGAAAACACTTGCTGCCGAAATTAAACCAAAAGGTAAACGAGTGAACTGAAAAACACCCTCTGTGGTGATGAATGAGGTGATATGTTTGCATGTGTCATGTAATTTAACCTGGTGGTAAGCGCTTTTAAGATCAAGTTTTGAAAAATATTTGGCGCCCTGTAGTGTAGACACTAATTCATTGATGTTTGGGAGGGGAAAAATGTCTGCGACTACGCATTTATTCACAGACCTGAGGTCAATGCAGAAGCGTAGCTTGCCATCTGATTTTTTTGAAATCACTACTGGCGAAACCCACGGTGACGCTTCTACAGGTTCGATGACCCCACTCTGTAACATTTCTTCCAATATCACTCTCACATCATCTCTAATAGCGAGAGGAACTCTCCTGAGTTTGTGTTGGATAGGTATGCACCCTTCTTTCATCTTTATCAAGTGTGAATAGCCTTTCAATTCGCCCAATTCATTCTTGAAAACAGACGCAAACTCACTCAAAATCATATCTATCGAGTCATCTTCTAAAACCATGACTTGGTCAGGAGCCCTCGGATTTATGATTATGTAGAGATCATATTGATGAATCCACCCTAAAATGGGTGGTCCATCAAATGACACATAAACTTTCCCCATTATGGACCTTTTCTTGAACACAATGCTAGATTCAAAGTAACCAATAATATCTATGGTTTCTCCTTGAAATCCTTTGGGAGATATGTCACTCTCGAGTAAAGTTTTGTTGGACCAAAGTTCTTTAAATGTTGACTGAGGAATGATAGTGTGGCGGGATCCATTGTCAACCATCAGCGATACTTCGCGTTTGTCAATTGTAAACATAGCTTTAGGTCTGTTCATTCTTTGGTCATTGACATTAGCAACATCTGAGTCACTAATTACTAATAGTTTGTCTCCTCCATAGTCACATGAGGAATCTTCTACGACAGCAACTTTCTGCTTACTCTTAGTTTTGCACATTTTCGAGAAATTTCCTACTTTGCCACATTTTAAACACTCTTTGTTTGCAGCATAGCAAAATCTGGCCTCTGAGGAATGCAAATAACTGCCACATCTACTGCAAAACTTGTTTTGAGGAGTGGTTTTCTTAGGAAGAGTTTTCCATTTATTCCTGACAACAGCAACAGAGTCTTCTACACCAGATTGAGAATCGTATTCCCTATCCCTGTCTGATACTATAGACACTTCCTGATCCATTTGCTTTTTCTTGGAGTTCTCAATGACCCTGATGCATTTCTCTGATTCTTCGATGACCTGTGCTAGTTTGATGGCAACTTTGAGAGTCGGATTTTTGGCTGCCCAAAGTCTTTCTTGTATTTTCCGACTGCTACACTGCACTATTAGCTGGTCACGAATGAGTTCTTCTGCCATATTCCCAAACTTGCACTTTATTGATAACTCTCTGAGACGTGTGACAAAGTCATCTATACCCTCCTCTGACCTCTGTTTTTGGGTATAAAATTTATACCGATGCATCACAAGGTTTTCTTCTTTGGCAAATTTAACTTCTAATCTGGAAATTGCCTCTTTATACATATCGGGAATTGCTTCTCCATTCGCCTGTAATGCGATTGGCAAAAATCTGAAGATCCTCTGCCCCTCTTTCCCAAGTGTACTCAATAGAATTGCTTTTTTTCTTTTTGAAGAGAATTCCTGCCCATCAATTGCTTCTAGATAGTTATCAAATATAATGAACCAATCCTCCCATGGTACAGGAGGATTCCCTGGTTCGTTTAGAAAAGGTGGAGGAGATGTAATATTTATGTTTTGTGCTGTTGCCATATTGTTAATATGTTAATTGATGAGCAGAGTAAAGATAAATACCTTTGTTTTGTTTGTCTGCCGAGTGAAGTACCGACGTGTCTGACTCTCGTTTGAAGTCGAGGAGATCGGTAAATTCAGCGCGTTCAATTTGGACCTTTAAAATGGCCGCATATCTCAAGCGAGGCTTGAAACGCACGTCTCACTTCCTAGCGTGCTGACGTCATTAAGTAATGGCCGGATGTCTTGAAGAGACGCTTAGGCACGTCAGGTAGTTACGTACTGGGCTCGAGTACACTGGAGGGGAAGATTTAGAACTGTTGCTAGGTTACAGTATTACTCACGGTTGGGCAAGATAAAGTTGGTTAAATGTCCCGAAATACTTCTAAAATCCAGCGATGAGGTGTCCGATATCTGGAATCTCACGGTAGGAGATTATTGCTGTATTACTGGGTTCGTTGTTGCTGGGTCTCTCTGCGCTTCGCTTTGCTTTGCTCCGACTGCTTTGCTCCGACTGGGTTTTTCTCCACCTCGTTTTCGGGTGTCGGATAGTAGGGTATGATGGGGTCAGCAGGCACGCGTCGCCAAATTGTTGTAGTTGAAACTCGTAGACCATTTAAGGTAGATTAGAGATTTATTAAGAGCGCAGCAGTTATGGACCCAGCGCCTGCTGAGCGATCGACCAACTGCCCTGACAGAATCTAGAGTTTACAGTCGTAACACTATTCTAGAATTACAGGGAGGGAAGAACATGGAAGTATAACAATTCATAGATAAATCAAGTGTACTGTTTACAACACATTCCTATGTGACTCTTAGAGTATATCCATTCGTATCCCTACCTATGTATATAGAGATAACTCTAATCACTAGTATGTGCAGTAGACCTTGGTACTCTCTACCATTCCTATGTGACTCTTAGAGTATATCCATTTGTAGCGCTTCCTTGAGTGACTTTACTACTTGTACATTTTCAATTTTTCTTTCTGTTTGCATCTTTTATGTAACCCATGTAATCCTAAATCCTTATGTTTTGCAACTGGTTCTTATGTAAAGCGCTCTGACACCTTCGGGTAAAGTTCACGCTATATAAAATCGCATTAAATAAAAATAAAAATAAAATAGGCCTCGCTGAACATGTAGAAGCCATTTGTAACTGGTGAACTGGAACTGTCAGTGTGCCTGTCAAATCCCCAACAAAGGAGGCTGAAAAACACAGTGAATTTGACTGAAATATTTCCACATCAGTTGTGCAGGAATGGAAAGCTTTCCTCCGATGTTAAAAAGCCTTAAATGTGTTTCAGATCGTGCACTCATACTGGGGAAGCCTCCAAATCTAAAGCAGAAGTGTTAGCAAAATATATAAAATTGTTGTTTAAAGGGAAAAAAAATCTGCAGCAAGTGGTAAAACTAAACCCCATTCTTTAAGACGACTCAATTTGCGGCTCGGGGCAGAGTGACCCTGTTTGGCCTCCACGGGCTCCCTCGGTGTGGCCGAGAACCCCTTCCGTCTCCCCCCCCCCAACCTCCTTTCCACGGGGCCATTTGCTGAAACAGCAAGTACGGAATGTGTCACAAACACCTGTGAACGACCCCGGCTGTCGCAGATCAAAAATGTGAGCCCTGTTTATTTCTTTTAACCAATGCTTGGTATCAGCTGCTTGGATTTGAAGGCGGAGGTGCGGTAAAGATTTGCATTTGCAAAGGGTGATTTGATGAGCCTTACTTTCCCCCACTTTTAAAAAGCACCGGCCTGCAACTGCGAAAAGACGGGGGCGGCATCATAAAGACGCAGGGGGTAAATGCCCCCATCAGCGTTTACAAAACACGCCGCAAGCTCCCCGAGCTGGCGGTACCCGGAGCCGAGCAGGGAGGCGATGGGCCGAGAATGGCTGTCTCCCAGACATATCCTGTGCGCCCGGGCGCAGCGTCATCACCGTCTGGGATTGTTTACACGTATACATTGAAATAGCAGCCTCGCCTGCCTTCGCACTGCGAATGAGGGGTATAGCTCACAGCAGGCGAATAATCGACCTGTGAGCACAATTACGGTTGATTTATTATCGCCACTCATCTCTGAATTGAAAAAAACATTCTGACCATACTTTTGGGGACCTCCCCAAATTACCCCTCTTGCTTCTAAGCACTGGGGCTCTCGGCGGACCCGCTGCGAGGTTTAAGGCAGTACGTGTCTAAATACATTTCCAGTTAAAATACAAATAATATAATAATATTTAGTATGTGCTCCCCCCTTGCAGCCTTTGATTCAGTTTCACAGCCGCCAGCTCCCTACTGACGAGTAGCAGAGCATGATCGAATGACTCATTTTTGCTATCTCCCAGAATCCCTTTCGCCTCTCGCGTTCCTCCTGCCAGGTCTTGTATACTTGATGCTCCTTGGAGCCTTTTGCTGCGCCCTCAGCGTCATTGCCCTTGTAAAATCCTTGACAACACAGAGCCCTCCTCATCTGTTCCTTTCACAGCCCAACTACAGCCCACCCCAGCCACAGTCATTACCGCCAGCACTTCCACACAGCTCCTAAGATCACCTGCCCACAACACCCCTGCCTCAGTCCAACCCTTCTACCCACATCTATTCCCCCAGGACCATAGAATAAACAGCCTGCCAATGAAAACCCCTGTATACTCACCTTCCCCCTTCCTGACCATTAAACGTCACAGAAGTAGTGACCAGCGACAACCACTCCACTGCACTAGTGCATCAGTGCACCGCATGATAGGCCTATGTCTCAACTCAAGATCACCAGTGAGGCACAGACATGAAAATACCTCACATACTTCAGGCCAATCCAAACCAGTCATGCGCACTTCCCAGTTCTCCATGCAGTCTGTATTACACCCTGCATGGAGGACATGCTCACCCCTTCACAATGCTGCATTGCAGAGTTGTGATTGGCTGTGGGGAGCGTGGGATCCCTGGTGTTTCCTACTGCCTCACAAGAAGCCAGGAAGGGGACGGGACGGGACACAGGAGAGGTGGCGGAAGCCAGCTGGCAGGTAAGATATTTTGTTTACCCGATTTCCCCCGCTCCTTCACCCCTGCCTGCCCCACTGCTGCTTTTATGCAGCAGCCGCAACTGCTTCTTGGTCAGAGTACCGTCTCTGACGTGTTCTGTGCTATGAATGGGAGAAGGAGACTGGTGGGCTCCATGTTGTTTGTGAAGCACCATTTGGATCTACAGATTAGCGTTAACCTAAATGTGACACTAGGCCATTCTTGAAGAGCTTCTTTTGGCCCACCTATAAAACTCTTCCACCGCCACGATGCACAGTGGCACCACGATGCACAGTGGCACCACCATGCCCGGCCAGAGCCCTCTCAACATAATCTGGATGGAACCTTCCTAACCTAATCACAAAATGACGTATGCTTCCCTACCAGTCCTTCCAGGCAGCCCGCAGCACAACACTATCATCCGGGTCATACAATGAACAACAAGGGAAATCCCATCACTGACCACCATGACTATTGAGAAGGAATGGATAGCTCACCCTGCAATCCCAAAACCACAGCATCCACAGGCATTTGTTTCCTATATGACGTCCCAAACCAACCACCAAGACATGCCATTTCATCCTCCATCAGTGCCTCTGGCCCTCCTCCTTGACCTGAAGCACCTCCTTCACTTGACAGCACTGTTGTGAGTCCTTTTTTCCTTCCAGACATGGGCCGCCATCCTTTTTACTCATGCTGCATCTGTTTCAACTCTTACTGCCCTATATCATGGAGCTGCAAATTCTGTGCCCTGGGATCTTCCCCTGGATAACCTCAAAATGTGACAGGCATCCTCTTCAGCACTCTCGCCGACACATACCTGGCCCTCTCCAAAACAGTACACCAGCCAGCCTGTTATTGCACGCACACCATGTCACACTCCCACCATTATCCATCTCATTTCATCCATGTTATTACCACCCTGAGAAGCTCTCAGACAGACAACAACCACAGAGTCACATTAGTTAAAGAGTATCCAAAACTCATGGAGCAATCAAAATCTTCAACCATTAAACATGGACCATTGATCCCCAAAGTACATACCACTACATCCCGCACAACCGGTCTTCACCACAAAGGACCAGCAGCAATAAGAGCCCCTCCCGAAATCCCGCTAACAGCTGCAATCACAATCTTACCCACGCAAAATACCTACCACCTCTCCTTCTACAGTGGATGGGGAATGCCTTGCTGCCCTGCCACACTGTAAACCATCCATTCTTTAGACTTGCTAAGTGTAAATTTGATGTGGGTGAAATTTAATATTTGGGTCATCAAGTGTCTGCAAATGGTATTAAGCTCAATTCTGCGTTGATTGAGACCATCTGCAAACTCAGGACTTCTCTGAACAAAGAAGAACTTGTGAAATTCTTGGGGATGGCAGAATTCTACCACAAGTTTGTCCCCGATTTTGCTAGTGTGACAAGTCATTTAAGGGACCTTTTAAAAAGGGTTTGGGTTTGAATGGTCTAATGATTGTGATGGGGAATTTCAACACCTAAAGATGTATCTTAGTAAGACCCAAGATCTAGGCAGTTTTGATCCAAAGAAAAAGTCTTACTTATTGACAGACACCAGCTCTAAACGTTTAGGGGTGTTCTTGTTTCAGAAATCTGAGGTAGTCGAGAAGGTTGTCTTATTCATGTCCAGACCCTTAAAAGGGGCAGAGTGCAACTATTCTGTTGTGGAAAGGGAGGCGCTGGCCATCTAGTGGGCTATCCGCAAGTTGCGGAAGTTTCTTTGGGAAACATGTTTGAGGTTTTAACGGATCAAAAACCTTCGAAGGAACTCTTTGCAAAAAAAGGAATTGATTTTGTCTCACATCGCATCCGAAAGTGGGTTGTTGCCTTACAGGAGTTTTGTTTTGTTGTCTCCTATTTGCCAGGTGCCAGTAATATTCTGGAGGGTTGTTTGTCTAGGTTAGGTAATGCTGATGAAGAATCAGTAGTGTGTGATTGCTTTGGTGGTGAAGAATTTGAAGAAGGTGTGGACGTTTGTCTAATTAGTGACGGAATTGTCTCTGAAGATGAATGGAGAGACACTTTAGCTAAAGATTAACTTTTAGAAAAGGTGATGACTGATTTTGGAGGGGTGGTGTGAGAAGAAGGATTGTGATAAAAAAAATGGAGGGTTTTTGGCAGGTCAAAGATGAGCTGACGGTTATGGACAGTATTCTTTTGAGGGGCAGCAGATTATTTCCCTCCCATTCCTTATGGGATAGGTTATTGAAATGTGCACATGCCAGTCATAAGGGAATTGTCAAGATGAAGGAGAGATTGAGAGAAGCATACTGGTGGCCTAGGAATGGATGTCTGGATTAAAAGGGAAGTTAGAAATTGTCCAGACTGTGTGTGTGTAGTGACAAGGTTTTGAAATGTAGAACGCAACCCATGGTGGTGAGAAAGGAATCTGACAGGCCTTGGTCGGATGTGGCCATTGATATTTTGGGTCCGGCCGAAATAAAATGTCGTGACCAGTATGTTCTTGTTTGTATGGATATGTACTCACACTGGCCAGAGATTAAGGTTGTAAGCTCTGTTGAATCTTCTGTGGTTATTGAGTTTTTGACCTGTCTATTTGAAAGGGAAGGTTTTTCCCTTTCTTTACTTTAGGACAATGAGGTGCATTTTACCTCAGCGGTTGTGGAAGAGTTCTTATCTTCTAGAGGCATCAAACACAAGAAAGCTACTCTCTATCATCCTGAAAGTAATGGGGTTGTCGAGAGATTTGTAAAAATATTGAAGGAGACTTTGCAACAGGCTGTAGCAACTGGTGCTGACTGGGAGGTTGTCATGAGGAAGAAAGTGAACGAGTACAGGTTTACTCCGCACTCTACTACAGGCTTGTCTCCTTTCCGCTTGTTTAAGAAGAGGGTGGCCAATACAGAGGTTTGTCCCTCTTGGGTCTTTTCTAAGAGACTGGTTGTCAATAAAGATTCTAAGTGTGTGGAGGGGTGGAGAGATAGAGAGAGTGAGTGATTAAGGAGAAAAGAAAACAACGGTATGATGAGAGAAGAGCGGTCAAGCACACTGTTGTTTCTGTGGATGATTGGATGAAAAGTAAATCTCCTCGCTTAGGCAAATCTGGTTCAAAATTCAGTGTACCTTTTAAGGTGATAAAGGTTTTTAAAAACGCCATTCGGACAATTGACAATAAGATATGGAACTTAAATAGAGTGTCTAAATGTCAACCCACTGTGGTGTCTGAACATTTGGATGTTAGTCCACAAAGGAAGATTGTCAGACCTCGCAGGCTTATTCAACGCCCTGCTAGATATCAAGATTATGTCTAAACTTTTTATATTTCTCTTCTCTGTTGTTTTGTTTTTCCTACACTTCTTTTATTTTCTTTAGTTGCTATTGAGGGGGAGGTGATGTAGTGTTCTCGTTCCTCCTTAGAATGTAGCTCACTGTTCCTAGGCTACATGGTCTGGAACGTGGAACTGTAATTCTTGAAGAATGTAAGCAACTTGTCAGATGACAGTTGCAGGACTCGTATGCTGGATGGGTTTGTTGATCTCCTTCTTAATACAATCGTATTTCACTCTACTCAACGCTCCAGATTAATCTTTTACAGATGGGTTTTCACACAAAGCGCAATGCACTAATATAGCCAGACAGGAGTTTTCATCAAAACCTAATGCCACTTTGAAGCAGGCGTTATAAAGAAGTGTGTTTATTTCTCCAGCAATCTCTTGGATTGGATTTGTGCTGCACTGTACAGCACAGATCTGTTAGATTTGAAATGTTATTTCCGTGATGCACAGGATTGAAATGCTCAAACTCTATTCCATGTCAAGTTAGCATTCATGGTGCCATCTTTATTGACGCCATCTTGTTCTGTAACTAAGATCGAGCTTCTGTCTCATAATGCTTGCCTCAGCAGAAAGGTTGCCCCTGCACCTCCAGCTGGTACTTCTCAAGGTTGAAGCTTTGCTGCACTAATTAATGTATTATCTATTGTCGCATACCTTTACTGTTAGATGGACTCATTCCCACCTCTTAGAATGGTAGACACCGGCCGAACGGCCTTGGGGTCAAGATAACATGTTCCCAGCCCTGTGCCATGGCTCATCCTTGTGTGCCTTCTTTGTTCATCATGGCCTGAACTGGAAAATTCCAGTTTGGGTGGGACTCTAGAGGTGTTGGAATTGTATATTTTGTGTTACCGTGTGGACGGGGGTCAGTCCCCTCGGCAGTCATCTCAGGAGACTAGTCAGACTGGGCTCCGCTGCAGCGTATTACCAATAAACTAACTGGTTTGTATTCTCTACTTTTTGACCGACTCTTCCTTCATTTGGCACCCAAACAGGAACTCTATCGGGTGTCTCATCCTCACCCGTAATCGGGTGAGGAGGTCAGGCTCGCGTCAGGCCGGACGGGCGGATCGGGGATCCCCACACAACCTAGCTTAGTACTTGCAGCTGCCCTGCCTGTCTGATCTGGCGGCACCTCGTCTAGTGGTCATCCTGGCTGGGGTCCTGAAAGGCGAAACCCTAGGAAGAGGCCGTTTTATCCAAAGAGTCAGCAGTGGAAAATAACTTTGTTCGACCTGTGTGCACCAGGTGAGTTTGTCTTGATTTCTGGTAAATATGGTGCTGTGTTGAATAATTTTGGATGTTTTCTGGAGACCCTTTTCTTTTTGGTTTGTTTGTACAATTGACAGGTCTGCGGACTGCTTTAGAGATACAGGGTGTCTGTGTGGACCCTCTGCCAGGCGACGTGGTAATTTGGCTTTTCTTGAAATTGCCTGGGGTTTGGTTAGTGTTTGAGACTCGTGATGTGGAGTCTATTTTGAAGAATCGGTGCGGTCTGTGGACTGGTCCTTGGGTTTTGAGTGTTTAATGCAGTCTGAGGACGGACTTATGTGTGAGGAATAGATAAGTCACTTGTCGGGTGCAAGTAGCAAATTTGTCTTTCTGTATTTTTTGAAGGTGCCCTGTTTTAGCAAGTTTTGTTGTTTCAGATGCTGTTGTTGCTCTGCGGATGCTCAATTGGAGGAGAGGCAGCCTGCACCTCCGGAAGGCACTCCAAACTATAACATGTACGTGAAACATGGCCTTGGCCCTATTATGTTTAGTACATCATGGCACAAATATACGAGGGACAATGCCGAGTTACAGTGGCCTTTGACAGGTAACTTTGATGAATGGAAGTTGAACTTCCTGCAGGATAAACTGTTTGCAAAAAGAAGTAGGCAGTCTATGTTTGACAACCGTCAAATATGGCAAAAGGAAGCTAAGCAAAGACGGATAAGAGCGGAGAAGGAGGCCCGAAGAGGGATGATGTAGACAGTATATCATACGATAGGGTGAAGATACAGAAGGGCATAGAACGTGCTGATCGCAGGTTTAGACTGCAATGTGATAAGTCTTATGTTACACGTGAAGAAGCCAATCCTTTTGTGGAGGATCCGTTAAATGTGCGGCCACCAACTCCTTATGCCCCCCTAAGTGTATACACAGCAGCCCCACCAACACCTCATGCTGCCTCCTCTGGCACCCTTGCCCCTGACCCGACTGCTTCAGATGGAGCACCCCACAGTCCCTCTTTGGCTCCATCGGCCGAGATGCTGTGCCTGTTGTCCCAGGCTCTTCTCTACCCCTCTCGCTTATACACCCTCCGCAGACACTAGTGTCCCAGTTTCCTGTAACATCCATGAGTGTGTCCTCCCCACCTTCTTTTTCCCTGCCCTTGCTGTATGCAGGGACATCACTGAAAGGAGAGGGTGATGGGGATCGGGAGGCTACTAAAGAATGGATGGGCGAGTGTTCATTCGGTCTGACGTGAGTGAAGCAGAGAAGAAGATGGTGGCTGGTCAGGCCTCAGTGGGCCCGGAGGCCCGGAGTCCGATTTACAGTGTGGAATGTGTTGCAAGACTATGAGCTGTTTGTGCAGCAGCGTGCCCTTAAGCATATGTTGCTACTTTGATTGGGTTATGGGAACAGTGTTTTAATGGTGTTGACCCTCAATTTATTTATGATATTCAGGATAGTGCGTATGTGTTTGGCACGGCTCCGAATGACGTTTTTAGTAATGTTAACACTTTGATTGGATACAGAGGCAGGTTAAGCCAAAAGAGTCAAATTGCAGTGTCTCAGTTCCCGATAAGGGAGGTGCATCCTAATTTATCACCCTGAAATACTGAAGCTACGAAATGGACAGAACCAAGTAATCATCAGACAATGAGTGGAGGGCTGTTTTCAGGAACAGTAGGTTTATACTCCGTGGAAAAGGAGTGAGGTTTTATCTCTTAAGACCCAGTTGCCCGACTCTAGAAAGAATCTGACTGCCTATTAGGCTGTGTCCTCGACAGTGATGACGCTGACCGACATTGAGATGTTTTGTGGTTTACTGGTGCTGCTTGAGATCTGGCTGCAGGTGCACACGCAAGACCATGTAGTAGAGTTGGGTGGCACTTGGGATGAGATTAGGGCATGGGATAAGCAGAGGAAGCCTGGCGAGAAACCTAAAGCTGAAATACTAGCTTTGCTAGGCCAGATTATCACGTAATGCACTCCTTGATCCCACCGAGACAAGTGGATTGGGATAAGTTGACAGCATGTCGTCAGAAGAAAGATGAAAGTGTATCTGACTTCTTCGGTAGGTTTGAAGGGGTGTTTCTGGATTTTAGCAGACAGGATTTGTCGATAGAGGGAGGTGTCTGATTGTTTGTTAACAGGTTTGTTACGAACTTGCTTCCCGAGATCGCGACTCGGTTGCAGGCTTTGGAGAGCACTGGGACTACCTCTTCACCATTGGTAATATTAAGTATGGCTCAGTATTATGAGCACATGGAGAACGAAGAAAAGGAGAAGGTAGAAAAGAAAAATAAGGACTTGAAGACGAAGGTGGTAATACAGCCGGTATCCCGGGGCAGTGGTAGAGGGCAGGGAATTGGTCGGGCCCGGTAGTTGCCCCGCACTAGCCGGAATACTACGCCCATGGGACCAAATCAATGTGGGTACTGTAAAGAGGAGGGGCATTGGTGTAGCAAGTTTCCAATGCTGTTGCAAAGGATTGAGGCTCAGAGTAGACGGGGGCACGAGGGAGCGGCATGGGAACAGTTGGATATGCTGGAGCCGGGGAAGTGAGGAACAGCCAGGTCGGTCTGAGCAGAACTATTTTGATGATCCAAGGGGTCGCCAATATTACCATGATGATTATGACTTTGATGAAGTGTCAGGACTTAACTTCGGCTAGGAAAGCCAGGGACAGGGTGGGGGATCAATCCAGATCCCTGTGGACCAGTGAGGAGCCTATGTCATTACTGGTCTGCAGGGCTCAGCGAAGAAATTCTTGGTGGACACAGGTGCAATGAATAGCTCTGTCTCTCGTTCACTGGTCCCTGGGGCAGCCCTGTCTGGCCAAAATAATGTTTCGGTAGGCTTCTCAGGAATACCAGTTTTGAGCCCCATCTCCGAGCCTCTGCCTTTCACTATTGGTCCTTTTTCTGTAGACTCGCCCTTCTTATTGACATCAAATTGAGGAGAAAATATAATGAGTTTAGACCTTTTGAAGAAGTTACATGTGGCTATTTCGTGGTCTCTGGATGGCGTCTATATGACCATAGGACCCAATGTGGTGAATTCTAAGCATTGTTTGTCAAAAGATGAGCCTCTTCCTGTTGAGTTTAAGGAGGTGCCGACAACATTATGGGCTATGGGTGACACAGAAGTAGGGCTGTTACAGATACCTCCAGTTTACATCAGAGTTATGGACAATGCTGTCCTGCCTCGTCTTCCCCAGTATAAGATACCACAGACAAGAGAATGGTCGCTGTTGCAGATTATACAGGATTTGATTGCATATGGTGTTGTTGAGGAGACGAATGCTAATGTGTGCAATAGCCCTATTCTTCCCATCTTAAAAAGAGTACCCTCAGGTTCCCCAGATGACCATCCCGATGTCTACCGTTTTGTGATTGATTTGTGTGAGGTGAATAAAATAATGATTCCCCAGTTCCCTGTTGTTCCCGATATCACTGCTCTCCTGACAATGATTCCGTCCACTGCTACATATTTTCCGGTCATTGACTTGAAGAATGGGTTCTTCAGCATTCCCATACATCCGGACAGCAGGTATCATTTTGGATTCTCCCTGGCTGGCAGGAGTTTTAGATTCTGCAGGGTCCCTCAGGGCTATACTGAGAGTCCCAGTATATATATAGTCAAGCCTTGGACTCACTCACCCTTCCCTCAGGTATGTATTGCTCCAGAACGGGGATGACCTTCTCATTGCCTCTGACACTGAAGATGGTTGTAAAAAGAGTAAAGTTTTATTGTTGCTGCATTTAGCACACCATGGACATAAAGTATCCCTTTCTAAATTGTAATATTGTCGACAGGAGGTTACCTAATTAGGTCACCTACTGTTAAAGGAAGGAAGGAGATTAACACCTGAGCATGCGGCTGCTATAATTAAGATGCCCATCCCCAAGACGCAGCGGGATGTGCAAATGTTCATAGGCATCACTTAGTATTGCCGCTACTGGACCCCTTATCTTGCTTTACTAATGAAGCCCCTACTGCAACTAATCACTAAAGATGTGCATGAACCCCTGCCCTGGACGCATGATTGCCAGCATGCTTTTGAGCAACTAAAAATAGCGTTTTTCTCCGCACCTGTGCTTGGCACCCCAGACTACCAGAAGCTGTACGTGTTGTATGTACACGAAATGGCTAGCTGCGCGCTCTCTGTCTTAACACAGGCCTTTGGAGGTAAGCAAAAGCTGTGTGGTTACTACTCTGCTCTGCTTGACAACGTCACCTGAGCCCTCCTGAGCTGCATGAGAGCGGTCACAGCAGTGGCCAATTCTATCTGACAATCAGCAGGGCTCGTCCTTGATAATAATCTCACAGTCATGGTTCTGCATGCTGTGGGCATACTTTTGAACAAAACAAAGACACAGCACCTTACCAGTGCACGTCTTACTGGTTATGAGCTGACCCTGTTTGCACCACATGTTACCATCAAAAGATGTGCCACCTGAACCCAGCCATGTTACAACCCCTCCCTTCTGAGAGTGAGGAGACGGGTGTGCATGATTGTATCTACCGCATGGAGGAAGAGACGAAGGGATGGGTAGACCTGACTGATGTTCTCCTATCTATACCCCAAAGGGAGCAATATGTTGATGGCTCTTGTTTTAAATGACCAGATGGCACGACAACAGCAACCTATGCTATCACCAACTTACGCACTGTATTTGAGATATCACGAGTTCCCTACCAATCAGCACAAGCTGCAGAGCTAGTGGTCCTTTTTCATGCCTGTGGGTTGAGTGAGGGACTAGATGTCAATATATATACTGACAGCCAGTACGTATTCGGCGTGGTCCATAATTTTGGGCGGCTTTGGGCGGAAAGGGGATTCTTGATGCCCCATGGTATGGTTTGAGGATACAGAATGGCCCATTAATACACAGACTTTTGTCAGCCTTGACACTCCCTAAGAGGCTAGCAATGGTGAAGTTCGGTGCTCATAAGGCATTAACTGATGATGTTGGGAGGGGGAATGAATTTGCAGATCAGACAGCTTGGACTAAAATAAAGAGGATGTTTGTGGCAGGTCCAGCTAGATGGGTGCCTCAAAACAGGATGTTTGAGGATACTTTAGAGAATGTGAAATAAATACAAGGTGAGGCAACAATTGAAGAATTAGCAATATGGCAAGAGACCACGGCTAATTTGGATGAGAATGGGTGTTGGACTGACAAATCGGATGCGGCCGGATGCATATGTCCTCCCTGTGGTTACCATGGCGCATGGGCCAGCACACATTAGTGCAAAGGGTATTTGAAAGCTGTTAGACAATGTATGGCGAAATTCCCACCAGAGAGGCCGAGTGCCTCCCTGGTGTGCTACAATGCCTGAATTACAGCGGAGCAAGTTTTTTGTGAAGATATGTGAGTGCAAAAGGTGATGCAAATTTAAAAGATGGCTGGTTTTATCACAAAATAATTTTAATGGTGGAAAACCAGCGACCATTAAAAGCAGGTGAGCCTATCGTTGGCTGGCTGATTAGGTTAACCAGACCCGCCTGGTTTAGTACAAAAAGTAAAAAGTGGTCAACATGTTTCTGCTTTTCAATGCAATTGTGCTAAGCATTCATTAGGACCGAAAACGTTCCACGGCGGTATACGCTCTCTAAGGAGCGTATACCGTGTATACCTGAAGTTCACGTATTCTTACAAGAAAGACGAGATGGTATTCCTCGACGTGGTCATCACAAAATTTGGGAACCAACTACAGACCAAGACGCACCATAAACCAACGGCCAGAAACAACCTGCTACATTTCTCCAGCTACCATCCCCGCCAATTGCGAGAGAACCTCCCCTCCGGCTCAGACACAACTGAAACTAGGATATCCGGACAGGATTCTTAAGAGGAGCTGCAAGAGGGTCAGAAACCAGAACAGGGAAGCCCTCCTAGAAGATATCCCGGCAAGAACCACGGAGACTATACCTCTCACCTGCGTAACCACATATAATGCAGCCTCCAATGCGGTCAGCAGATCCATCAGGAAACATTGGAGAATCTTGGAGAGCAATAACCTTAAATGGGAGAAACCACTCTTCTCCTATAAAAGAGCAAGGAACATTAAGGATTCTCTCGTTCATACACGTCCCAAGAAATTGGACAGGGACGAGAACCAGATGGTTTTGAATGCAAGGGGTCTCCCCCGAGTTACAGGTCATTTTCATTGCAGGGCCTTCAGTGTTTGCCATTTAAAGGCCACCACAAAACACCTATCACTGGAACAGAGGTGCCACACAAACTGTAATTCCACCAATGGGGTATACCTGATCACCTGCCCTTGCGGGCTCAGGTACGTAGGCATGACATCATGCAAAATCAAGCAACAAATATGCGAACACCGCAGCAACATCCGATGCCGCAAAACCATCACTAAACTTACTGATCATTTCTTGCTTTCTAATCATGCTATGAATTATCTGAGTTGGACTATCATTGAGCAACTAAAGGCAGGCTCAAACAAGCAACAGACGCTCTTTGAAAAGGAGCAAAGGTGGATATACCACTTATCTACACACCGTACATGACTTAATGATAACATCCCATGGGGCTCAGTAATAAAATGCTGACATTTGTCTTCTCTTCTGAACAGTGCCATCCAGATCGCAAGTGTAATCCTCTTGACATACCCTGAGCTACGTATATTGCTCTGAGATTGACTTGTGTCACTGACCTGATTGTTCCAATATATTCGTTCTTCTAACAAATTCCCTTTACAGTGATACATTCTGGTTATGTCCAGATGGGCTCATCTGAACAGCATTATCACCCATCAGTACAGCCACTTCTCACCCCTTTCTCTAACAGTAACATGCAACCAGGTACAAACCCCTATGAAAATGCTTTACACCAGAAGCAATTTATTTTGACATCTTATGACGCATGACAGGATAGTATCCAAACAGCACCTTATTTAATTAGTGTGCCCCGCTAGTTCAAACATCTGAGATGCTAACAGTGTACAAACCCAGTGTTTGCAGCCTACCATTAAATTATTTCCCCGACTAATATGGTGTGCTATGTAGACCAATAAAGTTTTTCACATATTCACAACTTTGCGCGGTCTAGTGTTTAGGATCACGTGACCTAGACGCAGCGTGTCACACGCTTTCTGCTGGAGTCACGTGATCGCCACCCGGCATTTCTATCCGTGAATGCCGCTACGCGGAAACATTCAGTCCTTGGAGGACCAGCGTTAGGTAACGAGCGGGATAGTGCTAATGTAGAAGTAAGTGTATGGGGGGTTTCTGGATGTGATTACCTGGCTGAAACTCCTGTTTATTACTTGCTAGCATTAATTACGCTGACTCCCTTGTCTAGATCCTATCAGCATCTCTATCCCCCCTCCCGGATCCATGACGTGAAACGTTTTCCATGCTACATTGTTTTTCATATGTACACCTCGTCTGCTCGTGTACATACCCAAGCGCTTACACCAACCTCACAGCGCTATACTTTTAACCCGAGGGCGTTTCACTGAGCACCAGATCAAATTAAGGTATCGCAAACTTAACTCATAAATGATGCTTCATCTGCCTAATACTAAGGCGCTGTACACGTTACGATAATTTCAAAAAGGGGTGGTGATGGACAGAGTATCTGAGTTAATCAGAACACTCCTACGCAGTCAACAGATCAGGGCTTGATCCATCACCGTTTTTTAGCTCACTGCACCATCCCAGTTCAGAACCTGGCTATATGCAAATTAGTCTGTCCCTGGCCCAGTGCATCATGGGAACAGGGCAGACCAAACTACCAAGCCAATTCTTCACTGGAAAGGAAACAAGCTTCCGGGGACCGGTTTCTGGCATTACAGCCGTCTTCGGCCCGGCTTGCTTGAATCCTGATGGTGCAGTGAGCAAGGGACTCATGTCTGAGCATACCCTTCCACACTCATGGTGGCCAAAATAATTTCAAAAAGGGGTGGTGATGGACAGAGTATCTGAGTTAATCAGAACACTCCTACCCAGTCAACAGATCAGGGCTTGATCCATCACCGTTTTTTAGCTCACTGCACCCTAAGCGTGGAAGGGTATACTCAGATGTGAGTCCCTTGCTCATTGCACCATCAGGATTCAAGCAAGCCGGGCCGAAGACGGCTGAAATGCCAGAAACCGGTCCCCGGAAGCTTGTTTCCTTCCCAGTGTAAGAATTGGCTTTTGTAGTCTGGTCTGCCCTGTTCCCATGATGCACTGGGCCAGGGACAGACTAATTTGCATACAGCCGGGTTCTGAAACTGGGATGGTGCAATGAGCTAAAAAACGGTGTTGGATCTAGCCCTGATCTCTTGACTGGGTGAGAGTACTCTGCTTAATTCAGAGACTCTGTCCATCACCACCCCTTGTTGTAAATTATTTTGTCCACCCTAAGCGTGGAAGGGTATACTCAGATGTGAGTCCCTTGCTCATTGCACCATCAGGATTCAAGCAAGCCGGGCCGAAGACGCCTGAAATGGCAGAAACCGGTCCCCGGAAGCTTGTTTCCTTCCCAGTGTAAGAATTGGCTTTTGTAGTCTGGTCTGCCCTGTTCCCATGATGCACTGGGCCAGGGACAGACTAATTTGCATACAGCCGGGTTCTGAAACTGGGATGGTGCAATGAGCTAAAAAACGGTGTTGGATCTAGCCCTGATCTCTTGACTGGGTGAGAGTACTCTGCTTAATTCAGAGACTCTGTCCATCACCACCCCTTGTTGTAAAGTACACGTTACGAGGCATCACCTGTAACTGGGACCCCTCAGGCAAATGATCACACACGGATTGGCAGTATATGAAGACACGGGTGCCTGAAATAGGGGCACTTGTGGTGTTACCGATTGGGACAACTGTCTCAAACACAGCACGGGATCACTTAAGTATTTTACACCCCCTGGATGTCTGATAAACAGAAGACCACTGATTACACTATACAGTTGTGTGCGTTTATGTGTGTCCTTTTTGTTTCTCCTACAGAGTCCAGTGGCCTTTGGAAATCCTAGAAGGCCCTATAGATAAAACCGTGAGTTTTACCGTCCACACGTCTCCACTGACCAGGGTGCGCCTTAGAGAGCGTATACCGCCGTGGAACGTTTTCAGTCCTGATGAATGCTTAGCACAATAGCATTGAAAAGCAGAAACATGTCGACCACTTTTCACTTTTTGTACTCAACCGGACGGGTCTGATTAAACTAATCATCCAGCTAATGTCCAGCTCACCTACTTTTAATGGTTGCTGGTTTTCCACCATTAAAATTAATTTTGAATAAAACCAGCCATCTTTTAAATTTGCACCACCTTTTGCACTCACATCCCTTCACAAAATCCTGCTCCACTGTAATTCAGGCGTCATAGCAAACCAGGGAGCCACTCGGTCTCTCTGGTGGGAACCCAATGATGAAGCATGTCACCAACTAGGTTGGTGAGTGAGGGTTCATTTAAACAAAGAGGTTTTTCCTTGTTCTGTTCTATTCCCTAGTATCCTCTTAGGAATTTTTCAGTCACTCTTTTGTTGTTTTCTAGTATACTTGTTAGGGGGAATAAGTGTGACTAACACTCTCTCTCTTGTTGTTACTATATAGAAATGGTAACATTCCCAAAGTTGCAGCTCACCTAGTAAAGTATTGCATGGTTTGCTTAATGGTCAATCCTGGAAAGGGTACTCTCACTCCTGTTGGCAGCTTTGCACCGCCCTCCTTCCTCTTCGAGGTTCCCCAGATGGATTACATCTAAATGGAATGGGTCAACAACTTGAAATATATTGGTGGTTGTCTGTGCGTTCAGTAAATGGGATGAAGCTTGCCCCACTAAAGAGAACACCGCCATGGCAATGGCGAAGGTACTCTTGGAGAGTTCTTCCTGCATTTTGGTTTGCCCCGTTTGATTTGGAGTGACAGTGGCAGTCACTTCAATGCCAAGGTTATCCAGTTGGTGTGTGACGGGTTGCACATTAGGCAAAAGTTCCATGCCTCAAACCACTCCCAATCAGCAGGCTTGGTTGAGAAGCACAATGGTACTATCAAGTTGAAAAAGGCCAAGATCAAAGAGAACACAGGATTGCAGTGTCCTGATGCTTTACCCCTAGCATTAATATCTACGAGAGTCACAGTTCACTCTAGAGCAGGATTGTCCCCATATGTGCTCGTGTTTGAACGCCCGGCGAATGTCTGGGGTGTCCTGCGACCATGCAGATTCTATGAAATAGAATACCCCTTGCTTATAGATTATCTTTACGAGTTAACCAAAAATCTGTGTTCTATTCACCAACAGATTGCTTAGAGCAACATCCAGAGGCTTCCGGTCATGAAATAATGGGCCCGAGACTGAATCATAATACGAAACTTTCAAAAGAGCAGCTTGGAGCCATGCTTAAAGGGACCCCTACAGGTCATTTTGGCCACAAGGGTGCCCCTTCCTCTTCCCTATGACCAGTGGGTTGCGGACAGGATTGGGGAAAGTGATACGGAGCGAGTGCCACGGTTCATTCCCTTTTCGGACGCTCGCTCACGTGGGCACCGACGGAGGAGGAGAGTAATGCAGTGCTGACTGAAGCAGTGCCACCTGAAATTAAGGCCATCCAGGAGCACCAGGCTGTTGGCCCAACTGTGATTGAGTCCTTGTCGAGCTGAGACCCAATCTGCCAATTTGCCTGAGTCTGACCCTTTGCCCCTTGGTCCCCTTGAGCCCGACCCCTTGTTCTCTTACCCCGCTGTGCCTGGAGTGTTGAGATACAATTTGCGTCCCTGCTTAACAGTGCACCAAAGGGACAGTCAGATTAGTAGGGATGGATTGCATTGCTGAAGAATAGGGTACATGTACCTTGCCCGTGGTACCAACGATAGCTCAGGGACAGAGGGACTGGTTCGTTACTCGGACTGTCACCGAACAGGGCAAGTGTACAGTGTTTCCGAGGAAAAGGTACTTTGCCCTGCAACGTGGGATCTGGACCAAGCTGAACGAACAGCTCCACCACAGGTGCTCAAAAGCGCCTTTGTCTAATGAACAATTTACTGTCTTAAATTCCTTTCGCCTTTATTCCAGCTTGGCTCCAAATGTAAGACTTTTCCGTTGTTTTTGTGTAAAAAAAGAAATATATAAATGTATCCCTTTGGTCGCCCCAATCAGGAAGAGGAGCAGCCTTTTGCAGCTCCGTCTCCTGAGCGAAATGAGCCTGTTTGGTCCTCCTGGTATATTAGAAGCAAAGTTGTGTTCATAGCAATTGTCCTAATTTCTTTGATATTGGTACTTGGGGTGACATATTTTCTTGAGGAGAAATATCCTGCCTATACTCTGATTGGTACTACACCTGTCCCCCCAAGCATATCATTGTTACTCTGGCGCCCCACAAGGAGGAGCACAGAAAGTCCTATAAAGATAATGTCCTCATTCAAACGTTGCATCAGACACATGCTGCTTACAATACGACAAAGTGTTGGGTATGTGGATTACTGCCCTCAGTAACTCATAGAAGAGAGAATTTGTTATCCATGACCTTATCATATGTTAATAGTTGTGAAGGGTGGTTTGCTTTACTTAGCATGGTCCGTTCTTTTCACCAGGCTGATAAATTGGAACGGCAGAGTGCTAGTTCTCGTACCATGACACAGAATGTGCTTTTCCAGCATAGAGTTCCCCCTGGTGCTCCCACAGGCTGAGAGCTGTTGGGCAGGTTGTTCTTGAACTCTTGCATGCGTACAAGAGAGTGAGAGGGTGGAATTGGTCTCAGGTGGAGAGAGATCGTTTCCTACAGTTAAACTCATTAGAATATTACAAGTCTTTCCAGACCCACAATGTTACTGAGGATAAGCCGATACCCTTGTCAGTGGTGGATGTTAATGTCTCTTTTCTGTCTCCGGGGGGTTGGGGACATAGAGGTAGGGGGGAGCAGATGCAACACTACCTATAATTTGAGAGCAAAGAAAAGGCCACCCCTGATCCCTCCATGTAATGTTTATTTAGTTTGTGGACCCCATGGTTACGTTTGGTTCCCTGAAGGATGGTCGGGAAGGTGTTACCTTTCTTACCTCCTGCCGCCTGTGTACATAGCCACTCCCAATTATCATAAGGACCATAATGTGCAACATAGAGAGGCCCATGTGCCCCGGATTAAGAGAATCATTAACACAGACGACATTGATCAGACAGACACAACATTGCAGCAGTTCACAGATGCGATAAAATGCATCCTACCTTTCTGGGACCCTATAGCTAATAATCTTAATATTAGATGGCTTACGAGGTTGGTGGAAGGAGTCATTAATATGACTGCAGGAATATTGACAAATATCACAGTAGAGGTCCAGGCTACGAGACTTGTTGTCCTCCAAAACCGTATGGTTTTAGACATTATCCTGGCTGACCGGGGTGGGCACCTGTCGTGTCATCTGTAGTAGCTGTTGCATGTATATCCTTGACCATGCCCCCAATGTATACACTGCCATACAGAAATTGCATAAGATAGCATCAGAGATACACCATTAGAATGGTACATGGTCATTCACGGGATGGCTCTGCAGTCTATTTGCTACTTGGGGTTGGAAGATGCTTACTTTCCTCATTGCCATAACGGGTATCATCCTGACATGCTGCCTGTGTATACACTGCCTCCCTTCCTGTTGTTTATGCTGTGTATCAATGTTCAAGACACATCCCATGTCCCCGAGGCATAATTCTGATTCAAGAGTTATGATGAGGCAAGGTATTCAGGGTTTGTTAAACATCGATGAAGGAACATTCTAATACTGATTGCATGTGTGAATATTTCCCTTCTCCCAGTTTTAGAATTGTAAAGACCCTTACCTGATGGCACCAATAAAGCTTAGCATGAATGCTAAAAGGAGGGTCTGTTAGATTTGAAATTGTATTTCTGTGATGCACAGGATTGAAATGCACCCTTTGCTTTACTTAAACTCTATTCCGTGTTAAGTTAGCATTCATGGCGCCATCTTTATTGACGCCATCTTGTTCTGTAACTAAGATCAAGCTTCTGTCTCTTAATGCTTGCCTCAGCAGAAAGGCTGCCCCTGCACCTCCAGCTAGTACTTGCCAAGGTTGAAACTCTGCTACACTAATGAATGTACTATCTATTGTTGCATAACTTTACTGTTAGATAGACTCATTCCCAACTCTTAGAATGGTAGACACTGGCCTAACGGCCTTGGGGTCGAGATAACATGTTCCCAGCCTTGTGCCATGGCTCATCCTTGAATGCTTTCTTTGTTCATCATGGCCTGAACTGGAAAATTCCAGTTTGGGCGGGACTCTAGAGGTGTTGGAATTGTATATTTTGTGTTACCGTGAGGACAGGGGTCAGTCCCCTCGGCAGTCATCTCAGGAGATTGGTCTGACTGGGCTCCACTGCAGCGTATTACCAATAAACTAACTGGTTAGTATTTATTTATTTATTTATTTTATTATTTATATCATTTCTAAAGCGCGCTGTAACCCTACGGGCATCCTGGCGCTGAAAAATGCGACTGATGGGCTGGTCAGTAAAGCAAGGACAGGGGGGAGGCTTTAAGGAGGTGAGACATTAGGAAATAGCCAGGTCTTGATCCTTTTGCGGAAGAGCATCAGTTCGTTGGTTTTCCTGATTGCCAGAGGCAGGCTATTCCAGAGGTGGGCTGCCGCTATGCTAAAGGCTCTGCCACCATAGGTGGCTTTCCTGATCCTGGGTATACTAATGAGATTGGTGGAAGAGGATCGGAGGGCCCGTGTGGGTTCATACCACTTGAATTTGGCCTGCAGGGGCTTGGGACCCAAACCATGTGCAGCCTTGAAAACGGTACACAGAGATTTGAACCGGATCCTCTGCTGAATCGGTAACCAGTGCAGCTCGGCCAGAGCAAGAGTGGTGGAAGAACGACGTCCTCGAGAAAGCACCATCTTTGCAGCTGCCGCCTGGATGCTCTGAAGCCTGGAAATCAGATAAGCAGGAGATTCCAGTAGCAGAGCATTGCAGTAATCCAGGCGGCTAAGGATGATGCTTCTGACCACGGTTGCTCTGGTATGTGCTGGTAGTAAGGGCAGCAGCTTACGAAGGCCACGTATTAATGTGAAGCAGCTGCTCACCTGTCTGTTAACGTTGGACTCAAGACTCAGTTTGTCATTGAAGTTAACCCCCAGGTTCCGTACAGTTGTTACTGGTGCCAATGGCTCACCTGAGTCCAGAGGCCAGAAGTCGGTGGGCAGGTTTCTAGCTATTCTTCCCACTTTACATTGCATTATCTCAGTTTTGCTGCTATTAAACTGTAGTGAGTTTCTTTTTAGCCAGGTTGCCATTTTCCTTATGCAGGTATGGAAGGTCTCAGGGGATTCTGCATGGGCACCGTCAAGGGAGATCATCAGCTGCGTGTCATCCGCATAGTTGATCACGCTAATGCCGTGGGCCTTGATGATGGTCATCAGGGGCTGCATATATACGTTGAAAAGGATTGGGCTAATCGCAGACCCCTGAGGAACCCCATGTGGAACCATAGCAAACTCTGACTGATACGGGGGTAGTGCCACTGCCTGCCATCTGTCTGACAGGTAAGAACGGAACCACTCAAGTGCCATCCCCTCTACTCCAGCAGTTTCCAACCGAGTCAGCAGGATGTCGTGGCTCACCGTATCGAATGCGGCGGACAGGTCCAGCAGAATCAAAATTGCTGACTCTCCCCTGTCCGCCCTCATTCTTAGGTCATCCAGGACCATCAGTAAGGCTGACTCGGTTCCGTGGGCTGGTCGGAATCCGAATTGCTCCTCCTCAAGGATGTTATTGGTTTCCAGGAAGAGGGACAATGAACTGCTGGCCATCCGTTCCAAGATCTTTACTGGATACGGCAGGAGGGAGATGGGTCGGTAGTTCTTGTGGCAGCTGGGGTCAAGATTAGATTTCTTTAACAGGGGAGTGACCACTGCCTGCTTCCACTCCCTCGGCACCGTGCCTGTGCGGAAGGATTGTGCACATAGTTGGTGCAATACAGGAAAGAATTCATCCCCCAGATCTTTCACTATTTTGTGAGGTAGAGGATCCAAAGGGGAGCCAGATGTTACTTTAAGGGCTAATTGTCTAAACTCTTGTTCTGCGGGGATAACGAAAGTGTCCAGGGTAGCCCCTGGTGTCATGCGTTCTTTTATTTCCTCATCCTTCTCATCATTCTCCATTTCGCTTTGGTGCTGCACTGTGGCGGAGGCGGGGTCCTCCATACTTTCAATAAGTGTGGAGATTTATTCCTGAAAGAAGGAGGCCAGACCATCACATAGTTCCTGTGAGGGTTTGATATTACTGTTAGTGCAAACAGGATGGGACAGATCTTTTACAATTTTAAAGATATCGCGTGATTTATTTGAACTTTTTAAAATAACAGCAGCAAAGTATTCTGCTTTGGCTGTGGCGATCTCTTTCTTGTATTGAGTTATAGTCAGTCTCCAGAGTAGTCTATTCTGTTCTTCATAGCCTCTTCTCCATTGTCTCTCTGCTTTTTTGCATACGTTTTTCAGATTTTTTAGTGCATCTGTATACCAAGGTGCGGAGGGGTTGCCTCTTTTCCTGATTGCTTTCATGGGGGCTATGCAGTCAAGTCTCTTGGTAACATGGTCACAGAGTAGACTATAATTTGTAGCAATATCATTTTCTGGTTTGAGGAGGGTCTGCATCTGAAAGAGGTCCGTCTCCTTTTCTTCTTTCCTCTTCAGTAATCCCTTCCAATCGCGACTGATGAAAGTTCTAACTTGGGTGTTAGCTTGAACTGTATTGCCCAGGGTATGGATATCAAACATTATAAGATGGTGATCTGACCATCCCACTGGATGGATTTCTCCCATGTTTATAAGATTTTCTTCGGCAAAGATTAAATCTAGAGTATTCCCTTCTCTGTGAGTGGGAGCGGCAACCCATTGTTTTAATCCTAAATTAGCACAGGATTGTATGATGTTATGATAGGCTGTGTCTAGGGTGCCGTTAGTCCACAGATTGAAATCCCCCAGTACTAGCACTCTGCTATGAGTGAGTGTCAAGTTGTTAATGACTGAGATTAGTTCCTGTTGTTGCATGGCATTGATGAAACCTGGTGGCCTGTAGCAGATTAGGCCGGTGAGGCAGTAGCCTGAGCCGAGTTTGATAGATATCCCAGACAATTCAGCGCAGGAAGTTTTATCTATGTCTAACAAGGCAATGTTTAGTTCCTCTCTGAAAATAATACCCGTTCCTCCCCCTCGAACTTTTGGCCTTGGGTTGTGGAGAATCTTGTAACCCTCTGGGCAGGCTGGACCTAGTTCAAGCTCTAAGCCAGCCACCGTCCAAGTTTCCGTAAGGAATAGAATATCCAAGTTATTCTCTACTGTCTGACCGACTCTTAATTTATTAGGAAGCCATAAAAGTAGTTGTGAGTGACCCGAGTGACCCTAATCGGGCCACTTCCTTCAGATCCAATACGTGGAATTCTCCTGAGTTTCTCTATGCATAGGTATGCTTCCAGTACATGTCCTGTGCTAGACAACGCACACTCACCTCTCCACCATGGTGCGAGCTTGTGCATAATACAAGAATGTCTTGTTTGTGCACCTAAGAAGGGGATGACAGCAGCAGACAGCCAATCTTTGTAGCTATGGCTTCGTACTGTGCTTTAGCCCTTACAGTACGCAGTGCAGCAAACTTGGTTCCTATGTTGCCTTATGTGAAGAATTAGTAAATCTAACCCATCGGCATATTTATTAAAGATTTGCGTCGCTCTTGCACCATGCAATAGGGCCCAAGAGCGATGCAACTCCTACGTTTGCTTGATCAAAACTCGCAAGGCCCCGTCTTACCGCCTTGCGAGGCTTGATAAATCAAGTGTAATGCAACTAAGCACAAGTCGCTGCCTTGCGGTACTCTGCCCCAGGGAGGCATTCCATTGGTGGAGCGTGGGTGTTCCTACGCATCTACCCATGGATTCTGAAGCATTCCCAGATTTACCATTACTGGTGGATCTGGTAATGCGTCAAAATCTGACGCATCTCCAGGTGAGGTATAACGAGGAGAAATATCTTTATTTATTTTTTTTGCGGAATGCAGTACACATAAAAGAGGAAAATGCCTCGGGGTGTTTTTATGCAGGAAGGTGCTGATTTTTGCACAAAATAATCCTGCTTGCAACGCAGCCACCCTTGAACCATGGTGCATGGTGCCTGCGTTGGCACATTGTGCGCCACAGCTGGAAAATGACAGGAATGCGCCGTATATTGTTAAGTATGGCGCATTTCTGCGCTTTCCCTATCACGCAGTGCAAAAGGTGACTCACTTAGCTGCGCTGCGTTATAATTTCCAAATATGCCACATAGGGTTCTTCTCCTGCATAATGCCATTGTCATGATGAAAACTTCAAAAAAGGAAAACATGCAAAAAACACAAGTCTGCGTGCATTTCCCTGGTTGACTGGGCTTGATTAAAGTAATTGTCATCTAGCTATCCAAGCAAACTTATCTTGCTACGCGGAGAAAATCTTCATGCGAGTACAGGAAAAGGTAAACTGGGATAGATTATAAAGAATATGAACGGTGAAAAATCAGAAAAGTTGCAAAATGTTGCCAACAAACATACCAAAAAGTTAAAAAATTTCTATTTTATAGTTCTGAGAAAAGTAAACATTTTTAACCTTCTGAAAGCTGTTGCAGTGTAGGCAATCCCCAGCAGTTACTGCTAATACATAAGCAAGCACCTGCCAGTAACAGCTGAAATGCAGACTTATCCAAGAAGTAAGAAATTATGTTTTAATTGTGTACGTTTTCCATCAATTTTACTGCATCGCATTCAGCCGTGTGCGTTTTTGGCGCCAAAACCCATATTCTAATTAACCATTTTGTCCTTCAGCGGAAATCTGAGCCTTCACGTGTCCCTGATTGGAAAGCCCTGCGTCTCTGGTGTTAATTGTGCCTCAAAGAGGGAGTCTTCGTCTTGCGCGGGGACGCAGGTGGTCGATGGGCCGATGGCTCATGTGAGGATTCAACAAAACAATCGCGCATCTCCAAGGGCGGGGACAAAGAGAGGCCCCAGGAGTCTGCAGCAAATAGGGGGTTAATGGCTGAGAGGGTGCGCGTCCTGTACTCCTCGAAGCTCCGCCCTTACTTAGGAGTGCTCGGGATTTTACAAATTGCATCTTCTGAGCGGCTGAGAGGTGCTGAAACATCCGACACTAACCTGCAATGCCAGCTATGTATGGTTACGACTTGTCCCCACGTTTGATGTCCTCGGTACGTTCTGAAAACACAAACAAATACCTATTCAGAAATCATTTTGTACCTAAGGTAATACCCAGTGCTGGTGCTCAGAGTGAAATCAGAAATCCATACATTCTTTATACTCTACAATACTAATAAGTCAGTGCAACATTAAATGCTCAAACCAAAAAAATATAATAAAATATACACAATTTATTTGCAAATATATATACAATCAAGGTTAAAAACATTTTATAATAAAAAACACAAGAAATCAGAGTTGTCGATGTTGCGTTTCGGTGCGTGGAACATTGTACACCTTCTTCAGGACAGTTTTCTAAAAACTCTTTAAAACAATGCTAGTATTCAATTGTACTAGACTTTTTGACGAAACGAAATTGTGAGGGATTGAAGACATTCCGCTCATCAAAAAACCTTTGAGGTAAAAATCTTATGGAATGAATAGCGTTAGTTGGAGCCACTGTGATATCAGTATTCTTTTAATGTGCCCAAGCCCAGTATTTAAAATAAACTGGTACACCGAAACAGCCAAATGATGCGCCGTGATCGGAAATATTAAATCTGGTCTTTGCTGTTGTTTTGATCAATAAGTGGTGAATGATCTGTTATGGTTACTCGGGTAAGTCTACAGCCGATAGTTTAAAACCTTTTAAAATGAGTTCGGCCTCCTTGCATCCAACGAACAGCTTCCGGGTCAGGATCTTCTCGGTGGGGCAGATTTATGTTAACTGGCGCATCCCCAGGGATGCACCAGTTAATGTGCGCCACAGCTCCGCCACCCATGGTGCGCCGCATTTACAATGCGGCGCACCATGGTGCAAGGCAGGGAAGATGCGTGACGCATCTTTCGGCGTACGGGCGGCGCATTGGTGGAGTCATGTCGCAAGTGCGACATGACTCCTGCAATGCACAGGGGCCACCCCTACATTGCATGGTGCATCACCCTTACGCCTGCTTCAAGCAGGCGTAAGGAATTGATGTAGAAAGTGACTCAGTGAAATCTTATAGATTTCACTGAGTCCAGGGGCGTTCCTGCGACGGAACGCCCACCCCTGCACCGTAACGCCTACATGAAACCTGACGCAGGTTTCATGTGGCGCAGGGCCTTACACCGTGACGCATCTCCATAGATGCGTCACGTTGTAAATGCCTCGTAGGGATGCGCCACGTTTACGCCGCCTTGCATGACGCAACAGCGGCGTAAACGTGGCGCAAGGGCCTCATAAATCTGCCCAGTAATGTTTTGTACAGGAGCGAAACGGCAAGACAGCTCAGTGGGCTAACGCATCCACTGCGGAGATGTACCAATGTTTAACAATCAGGTTTCAAGTTCAAATCTCTGTAGGACCTGTTAGGGTTTCATCCTTCAGAACCGGAACTCAGTCGATTACTGGTAACTCCTGTTTAGGACAGCGATTTGAGGCTCGATTGTCATCTGGCGGTGGCGGATGAACAGCTGTATTAACCAGTGAATTACTTCTAAAGTCTACGTCAGTCTCTCGTCTGTTTCTGTGCTTTTGCTTCAATCTGCCAATCTAGGTAAATGCCCAGTGGCCCATGACGTGTTAAACATTGAACCAGCCCTTACTGTAAAGCGAACAAAACATTGCATCCTGGTACCTGTAGTTTTGGGTTTCATTTACAGACATGGCCTACAGGCCAAGCACGCCAAGAGTTGTGATCTAAAAAAAAGTTGGTGCATGGTAGAGCTTGACTAGGCCAAAGTGTGGAGTGCCACCAGCAGGGTGATGCCAGAAGCCTCTCAACAGGGGTGGCTCTAGGCTCATGGCAGCCCTGGGCAGGGAGCGTAGGTAGAGGGCCCCGGAAGAGGGGGTCCGGGCGGGGCGGAGCGCGGAGGCCAGTGAAGAGGGGGGGTCAGGGTGTTTGGAAATGGAACAGAGCCGGAGGCCGCCAAATCCCTGCCAGGGGCCGCCACGCAAATATTTATTTATTAAGGATATATATTGGAGTGGTGGCCCCTGGGGTTTGGTGGCCCTGTGCAGGTGCACAGCTTGCACATGCCTAAGGCCGGCCCTGCTCTCAAATTCGAGCTCATCTCCAAGGAACTATTAATTCATATAAGGCAGCAACAATCCTTACCAGGGCCCACTCCCCCACCTGCCTATGCGGCTCAAGGGTATATGCAAACATAGCTAACAGCGGCAGCTTTGAACTTCCCTCCCCTGTACAACTATGCCAAAAACTGTAAACATTTCATGGAGCAAACTCACTAGGCAGCTGAGAGTGGCCATGGAGGATTAGTGCATTAGCCACTGTGTGCTGTTTGCACAATACACAGAATTTCAGGAACTATATTTTGCAAGTATTAGAAAGTTGCAAACCGTTTGGAACCCTGGACTAAACTTATCTCAGGGCCGTTTGAGAGAGGCAACAATGCCCTTCAGCCAAAAAAAGATGGTGCCCCTGTGAAAAGAAAGACAATTAAATCGAATAAAATGAAACAAAAGCAGCATTTATACAGGGCATCAGATGCCAGAGCCAATAAGCAGAATAAAGAACCATAAAAGTGAATTCGGTGGTGGAGTTAAAGATATACATTTTTATCAGTTTACGAAAAGCTGCATGGCTCGCGGGAAGGTGGGGAGAAGCAAAAAGGTGTCTCCAAAGAGTGGGTTCTAGGTAATGGCAGAAACTGCCTCCGGCTATTGAATGAATGAATGAAAGGAGTCTTTTATCGCGCAACTTAGCCCAAGGGCATCAAGGCGCCGCAGCAGGTCAAATGATATATAATTCACTGAGGAAGGCAATTACCAGTGGGCTTCAGAAAAGAGCCAGGTCTTTAATGCTTTGCGGAAGAGAGCAAGCGACGGTTGCCCTAAAAGTTCGGGAGGGAGAGAGTTCCATAACCTGGGCACAACCGAGGAAAATTCTCTGCCTCCCCATTTCGCTCTTACAAACCTAGAAACCTCAAGAAGATTTTTATTAGAGGAACAAAGGGATCGACTAGGGGCGTAAGGGCGAACAAGAGACCTGTTCCCCTCAGGGTCTGTACCATGAAGGGTCCCATGAGCAAGACATAGATTCTTAAAAGAGATCCTGGACTGGATGGGAACCCAATGTAGGCTTCTCCGGGCTGACGAGGCCGAAGCAAGTCTGGGGAGGTTAAGAACCATCTTCGCCGCCGCATTCTGGACCATTTGCAGGCGATGGATAAGGCTCTTATTTATGCCCACATACAGGGCGTTACAGTAGTCCAGTTTTGAGGAAACTAATGCCACGGTGGCCTGTTTCCGGGCATCAGGGGAAAGATAATGGGCAATCCTTCTAAGAACCCTGATGATGCCAAAGCATGTGGAGACAGTCCTACTGACCTGACATTCAAAGGAAAGCCCAGTGTCCATTAGCACCCCTAGATTCTTAGCAAACTGACGGGGGGGAGGGCAATCCTCAAGTGAGGGCGGCCTGAGAGCCGAAGATCAGGAACCTCAAGGTATTGATTACCCATGCCCCGGAGGGTGGTGTGCTATTTATCCCACCCGATCATATCAGATACCCTGGGGATTAGAATTCATTGGATGCGATAATTAGCACGTATTACACGTTTTTCACTAACTATGGAGGATAACATTCAGATTTTCATACTTTATTAATCAAAATCCACATCTCCTGGTATTTACCAGACCTTTTTTAGCTACTACATCTCAGCAGGTTCCAGCATCCAGGGATGGGGACATAAGAGCAGTCGCAAATTACAAGGTGCCGTAAACTCTGCACCTCTTGTGACTGAGATAGTTGAGCAAACAGCAGTTTGCACAAGGATCGCAAAGTAAAAAGTCAGGCCTAAGCTGGGGAATTGAGGAAAACTTCAAGGTAAATTATCAAACTTAGATCACTTGAAGCCCTGAGAAACCCTGATAAATTTAGGCAGGCCAAGAAGTATAATCGAGGTGTCCCTCCTCTCTGTGCTTTTTTAATCAAGTGAGACCAGCCTTACTGTCCCTGCAATTATTACACTCGCCTCAAGTCTGCTGCTTATTATCCCGGTTTTTGGCTGCGGTGTATTTAGCTAATTTTTGAAAATATACTTAATTCTGTGTTATAGCATTATTTTATTAATACGTTTTCTTAATGAGCTATTTTGAGATTGCTTACGCAAATGTTTTAAAGATAGGTATGATTAGATTAATGGTGTTAGGTGGCCCCCATTATTTCCTACTACTATAGCGTACCCGAAAATTTAGTTTTTTGTTTGTGAGGTTTTATTAGGGTGAGCCCCTACACTGTTCACTCACAACCATTTCTTCCTTACTCTTTGATGTCTTTTATTTTAACTCGCGTTTAGTACATACAACCATGGTATGTTATGTATATTAATAACTAATGTGTCATTGTTTTATCTATCGCCACGATCATGTTTTATATATTTGTTTGTTTTCTATGTCTAGCTACGTCTGTATGTACAGCTGTGACAGGACTTGATTTGTGGGTGTTTTTATGTGCTTTTATGGCCTATATGGGCAAATAAAGAGTTATTGATTGATTGATTGAGATAGAGTAGCCAACTTGACTACCGCTTGTTTTCTCGCCATTGGGCGTAAAGGGAGATCTTTTTTTAAAGCTTTCAATGGCAAAGAGGACATACTTGTTGTCAGTGTGTTGACTTGGAGGTGAATGAAAACTTAGCATCAATAAATACTCCAAGACTGCAAAAGCACCATAAAGCAACATAATGCGGGGACACCGCAGAGGAGACCAGACAGTTTCCTTAGTTCCTAAAATTAGACCCTCTGTATTTCTCTGAATTCATTTTAACCATAGTTTTGGTCACTTACGAGGCTATCAGAGAAAATCAATTGCGGACACAAACAGAAAAATTGAGCCCGCCCCTCTGATTGAATGAGCAGCTGCTTATTTTGGGTATAAGTACATAAGTTAAGTAGAAGGATCTCATCATAGTGGTCATAGGAGCCACTTAGGCATTGTTATGTTATGTCATGTTAATACAGCTTACTATAGCGCACAAATCACCTCCGCAGAGATATCTCAGCGCTAACAATAAAAAATAGGCAAAAACCCAACACAGAAATTTAAAATAAGATAGTTTTAAGCAGTTTCCTGAATTTGATTTAAGCAGGGCAGATGCAAATATGATAAGGCAAAGCATTCCAATAATATGGGGCCAGGTAAGTGAAAGACCCGCCCCCATATCTAGCCAATCAGATCCGAGGGGCGATACGCAGGTCTGTGTGCTTGGAGTGCAGATCCCTGACCGGGCAATAGTAGTTCAGTTTCTGACGTAGGTAGTTAGGTCAGTTTCCTGGTAATTACCTTTGCGTAAGGCAGTACATTTTAAAAATTGTCTTTATCTTAATAGGAAGCAAATGTACGGCTTTCAGTAAAGGTTTAGCCGAAGAGCGGGAAGGAAGATTACATGCAAGTCGCGTGGCAATATTTTGGACCACGTGCAGTTTGCACATTAAGGACCCATTAGCTGATGCAAGTAGGGCATCGCCATAATCCAATTTACTGATGATCAAGACCTGAACAAGGGTTTTCCTAATAGAGAAAGTAAGATAGGAGAAAGCTTTAAAGAGCATCAAACTTAAAAGGGGGCCCTTGGGCACCCCACAGGGGATGCAGAAACTGAGATTGGAAAGGAAGAAGAGATATGGTTTGAAAGTGGCTGCTAAGAAAAGATTTCAGTCAGTCAGTCAGTCAGTCAATCTTTATTCGGGTACCACAGTACCCATAAAAGCACAGATTTCAGTCATATAAGGACGTGGACCTGATACCCATGCTGGGTAGAAACAACATGCAGATGTTGTGACAGAAACCATCAAATGTCGCTGAAAGATCTCAAAAGATCATGGCATTAGTAAGGACATAATCCAGCAGCATAGGGACCTCGTGTACTGCTGTCAGTGTGACTGTTACTGTCCCAAGAGCAGAGTGAAAACCAGATTACATATGGTTAAAAGTGCCAGATGTTTTAAAGAAGCGAGCTCGCTGGATAACAAATATGGTGATCTCCGGCGTGGAGTTACACTCTTCTCCACCAAGGGAAGATTGTTTGGTTGATTGGGCGGCTGGGAGAGAGGAAATGATCTCTATGGCGGAACAACCTCCCATCTCCTCAAATGACTACAGACCATACAGAACGCCTCAGCCAGACTTATCCTCGACCTCCCCGAATGGACCATCATCACCCCCCCACCTCAGAAGCTTCCACAGGCTCCCCGTTCAGAAGAGATGCCAGTTCTAACTTCTGACACACGCTTAGAAGGCCCTCCACAACACCAGACCCTCCTACATCAGCCACGCCCTGAGCTTCCACCAATGACCAGTCATCTCCGATCCGCCTCTCTTGCTCTTGTACATGTCCCCGCATCTGGCAGAGCCACAGCAGAGGTCGTTCTTTCTCCTACCTCAACGCCAAGTCCTGGAACGACCTACGGCTGCACCTCTGAATCTCCCCTTCATTCGCCAAATTCAGAAAGGAACTAAAGATCTATCTCTTCGACTAAGGCTCTCCACCCCTCAGCGCCTGGATACCCCCTGGGGTGATAAGCTGCGCTATGCAAATACAGATCGATTGAATGAATGATTGATTGTGACACTGGCATGAATGGTGTCCAGTGAGTCTCCACATTTAGAGTGGCTGGCTTACCATCAGGTGGAGTGGAATGCATTCTGTGCAAGACCGATAAGTAGAATTTGGTGGACTACCAAACAGGATTCTCAAAATGTCTCTGACTGATGTGCAAGTATATAAGTCACCAACATGCCTTGTACATTCCCAGCATTCACATATGTAATGGCTGCCATGGTATGGTGGATCAGCTGCCAGGACCATTGTTGAAATGGCACTTGCCTTTTAGATTGGTGCTCCTTCTGGAGAAAGAAGACAGGGAGTTTAAAAGGGAGTTTAAAATGTATTAGGGCACCTCATGCCTGTGCAGCAGAGGTGGTGCTTACTTAACATTCAATGTTTGGCACACAAGATCTTACTCTTTTCACTGCTCCCAAGTTTCAAACAGTGAGAAAAGATGGCAAAGCCTTCTCTGACTCCACAGCACATCTCTGGGCCTCATGATATTCCTCACGCATTGAGCATTACAAGTTTGGCCAATCAATCAAACCCTGTTTCTTTTCACAGTAATATCTGGTCACAACTAACATTTTGTTGTCAAGGAGCACATTTAAGGTCCAAGCATTGAGATGTCAGCAATTGTTGCAGGCATTCAAGCGTAGTTACATACCATGCTGTTTACTGTACAGTATTGTAAAGCAACTAAACACAATGTAAAACTAAGTTCTGTGGTCCAAAACCTACTTGCTGAACAGAGTGCAAAACAAAAAAGATTAAAAAAAAAACTGCTTCATGTCAGGACATGTCATTATGTAACCTCCTCCTACTGTATGCAACTCAGGCATTGAAATGACTTTCTCTGAGCCATGTCCTACGGCCAAGTCATACTGTTAGTGCGGTAGGATACATAAGGCCAAGAAGAGAGCAGGAGGTGGAGGCTCTGATGTAAAGTGGGAGGTGGTTCCATGCTTTAGGAGCAATGTGAGAGAACACTGGTGAATCGGACCTGGTTTGGTGTATGCGTGGAATGTGTGCAGGTAGGGGTCCTCTGGAGCGGAGTTGTCTGGGTGATTGGTGGAAGGTGATGCTGATGAAGCAAAGCTTCGCATATTTTGCGACCTTGCCGAAGTCAAGAACCTCGTCTATGTGTAACAAGGTAATAAATGTACGTCTTACTAACGTTTATATTTAGTTTAAATAAGGATTAAGACGCTTGCATATGTGTTTTACTAAAAATAATTTACTCGAGTCATTTAACATGGCCGCCGCTTGTATTTAGTTACTGCGCATGCGTCAGCCACACTCACGTGTCCTGACGCGTCTGCAGAAGTGGAGGGAAATTTATGCGCATGCGTAATTCATAGCTGTGCTTATCATGTGGTACTGCTCGTGCCACTGCTCTTGTGGTCGTATCAATGTAGCTAACATTAAAAATGCATAAGCTTATTTCTTGATGATGAGTTAAAAGTACAAACCCTGTGATGTATTTTCATGATGACATTATTATGTATTAATTTGTTTTCGCTTACTTTTCATGTATCGCGGGGAATGGGGGTCTGAGTGAGAGGAGAGCCATATTGGAGGTCCCTTCTGCGCCTGCGCCACTTTCGGCAGCACAGTGGACCTTGACTGATGGAACATAGCCAGTTGGCAGCGATGGGCGAGATGCTCCTGAGAAAGTCACCTCTGCCCTGCGAGAACAGCGAATGTGGCTCCTTATATGATACATTGTAATGTTGCACTACTGTTTGCCGTGTAACTTCTCATGGGAACCCCAAACTTACTAGGCGGTACCCAAGTATGCTAATATAGGCTCGAATTAGCGTGTTCTGATTGGTGTGTTACCCAAATTCTACCTTAGGACCAATCGAAATTGAGGGATTCTGACACTTTGCAACATTGGGGGGTGGTACACTGTCCCCAAACTGTATATCTACCCTGGGTTCACTTAGTGAACCGTCCGACTTGTCTGGTTTAGCTGACCTGTCACTGACCCATCGTACTCAATAGGTGACTGAAGATACAGAGCGCTGCGGAGCACTCTGTCCGAATTTGACCATAGACTAAGGTTCTACTGAACCTTAAAGTGCTGGCAAAGCACTTTGCTGGGAGTTCGCTGACCCAATCGGGGTCTTGATCGATAGCTGCAGAGCGGGTGGAGCGCAGGCGTTGCTTCCGAACTGTGGGTTCCGGTCCTGTCCTGAGCGGTCCTGTCCTGAGGGTTTGCTGTCCTGTCCTGAGGTCCTGTCCTGATTCCTAATCTGAGGGTATCCTGTCCTATCCGGGGTGTCCATTCTGCATCTGCTGTCCTTTGAGGGGCATCCTTCCTTGGGGGTTTCCTGTCCTTAACTGACCCGTGGCCAGGGTTTGGTTATCACACTTTTCTAGGTAAATATTGCTCCGAACTTCTTAAATCTTGCACCTTCTGAATTTCTAACTTTTGCTTTAATAAAGTTCATCATTGCATATGATATAATTTTCCATGTCTTTCCGCAACTATTGAAAGTTAATTGCATTTTTCCATAAGTTTGTTCCTATGTCTTCTCACTTGTTAGAAATTATATTTTGCATTGCAGTTTGTCATTTTCTGATATGGTCTAGAACTTCATTGCCTAGATTGTTCAAAGGCCCATTCACCTTAAGTGAAGCGTGTTACTCTTTATAGGCCCTCCTATAGTTATCCATGCATAAAAACTGTCCATGCTTAAAAATTATTGAATAGCATAGTATCTTCTCGTTACATTTTATCAGTACTTCAATGATTACTCTGTCATTATTTCTTTATAGCTATATAATTTACGTTATCTTGGTTATTGATTGCCTTATTTTAATGTACCTCATGCAAGAAAATAATGAACTTTAGATAAACATTTTAAAACTTCCAGTTGTCCGTGGTCATTTCAACAGTATTTTGAATGCTATTGGTTGGGTTTGTATTTTGCTGCCTTTCCTTTACAGCTAGCTCCCTGATTCATTGTGGTCATTAGGTACCCGCATCGGTGGATGGTAAGTCGGGTGCACTGAAAAATAATAATAGGGAACACACACACAAATTGGTAGAGCTCGTGAAGTCACCTGATCGATGTATATGGTGATTTGAAAGTATATGGGCCCGGAAGCCGGAAACGGCGAAAACTATTGGTCGGGTGGCCTCGCGCGCTCTATCAGTTTTACTGGTAGCCAGAGGATGGTTAGGGACTAGTTAAAAGTAAGGCAGGGATTAGTTGGACTAGTTGAGTCGGAAGCTGCTAGTGTATTGATGCTGCTAGAAGAGCGGCTGTTCTAAGAGACCTGATCATTCTCTTGTGAATACGCTGTTTTTGAATTCATGAATTGCTGTATTGTTATTATTCTTGTTCTTATATTGTTATATGTATTAATCCATGCATTTGTCAACCGTTTAGTTCTGTGTTGTCCGAACTCCCCGGGGAATTGAAAGGGCAAGTGGTGAATAGAATCCATTGTCCTGAGGTCACAGGTTCGAGGAAAGTTAGGTGCAGGTTAGGATAACCGGGAAGCACTAACTAGGGTTTTCTGAATACATGTGTGAATAAATGACAGTAACGGGGTTCATTGGCAAAATTCCCATAGTGGCGTAACCTAGTAAGGGTCACATCGGAAGAGTAGCAGGTTCCTCGGAGCTAGCGTGAAAGCAGAAGGGTCCGCTGAGAAACCTTAAACTCGGAATATATCCCGGAAAGAAGTGGATGAGTTTAGGGGAATAACAGGTTCACCGATGCTAGAGTGAAGGGTAGGCGGAAGAGATCTGCCCGCAGCGAGTGAAAAGTAAATGGAAGTAGTTTACTTGCAGTAAAACAATTCTTTCTCTGTCTAGACACTTGAGCACTGTGGCGAATGTGTATTTGTTGTAAAATAACCAAGCACTGAGCACTTTAAAAGAAAGAAAGTTTCCGTTACCTTGTGAAGGGAGGGAGTCAGTCGCGAAGCGCCTCTGACGTCACTCTGTGCCGCGCTGGGATTGGTAGAAGCAGCGGGCGGGTAGCGGAGCTGAGATTGTAAAGGAGGGGTGAGCGACAGAGCGTGGGAACTGTCTCACGAAGGGGCCGCGCACCCATTGGCGGAGAATATTCAGAGTCGCGTACCCATTGGTCGCACGGATTTCCAAAGCGCGTTCTGATTGGAGGTAGTTTGTAAACAAAGTTTAGCGTAGAGGTCGTATGTGGCACTCGCAAACTACAGGAACTCGACCTGATCCAAGGCACCTAGGGTTTGAAAGGGATCAGTGGAAGACTAATAGATACGATATTATGTACGGAACCAAGAGAAAATTGTCCCTTATAAGTAAGGTGAAAAATTATTTCAAAACGGACAAACCGATTAAATCTAGAGAAGGTGTTCTTGTCCCACCACCTAATACTCCTGCCTCATTCATGATGTTTGACCGAGGGTACAATACCTGTGTGTGGTTGGAGAATTGGGTGAAGTACACAAAAGATGACGGAGTATTGGCTTTTCCGTTAGATGGTACTTTCAATGGTAGGATCCTATTTAATTTAAGAACTCGGATGAATGAACTGCATCCCAGACCGAGACTAACGCAGTATGAGGCATTAGAGGAATGGGAGATTGAGGCTTTTGAAAGAGAAAGACCCCGAATGGACAAGGGTTTGACCAAGTGGTACCCCAGACTGAAACAGGAGTCCAGGGATAAAAGGATGAAACAGTGGAGGCAGAGCATGATTGTTGAGGGTCTGTTTCCCATGATGCCGGCATGTCATAACTCTGCAGCGGGTGAGAAAAGTACTGAAAAGTGTAAACATTGGGGGGCCCCGGGGGAATCAGATGATGAACTGATAGATGACATCTGTACCAGAAGTCCGCCACCTTATAACGAGGGAACCCGACCTTCCAGTGTAGGAGATGCTCCCCGACGCCACTTCCTCAAGGAAGAAGACAGATTCCTAGGACTGGGAGGGGGTGGTCAAGTATTGCCCTATTCTGAGAAACCCGAACCGGCGGAAACAAGGGATATATATCCCAAAGTGCCCGCAAGCCAGGAAGAAAAATATTCACGTACGTATGAAAACGAAGAGAAACCATCGAATTCAGGACTGCCTTTTGTTCAACCTCCATATGGGGAAGAGCGCAGGTCCTTTAACACTGGAACTTTATTCCCGAAACCAAATTATGGTGGGGGACCAAGTGAAACGCATCCTACTGCCCCGAGTTTTACTCCTCCCTTGACCCCACAGATATTACATGACACGACTTTAAGAAGGATACTAGTGGAAAAGGAGCAAGAGGCTCTAGCTAGACAAAGGACAGAAATAATTCAGAAAATCTCCCAGTTAAATACCAGTCCTGAGGCATTGACTATTCCAGTAACTATTGGACCAGTGGTCCCGTTATACGGAAATGGTCAGGGAAATCCGATTACTCCAGTTATGACCCCAGTCATGGCACCCCCGAGACAGGAACCGATAATCATAGATGATCAGTCCAGTGAGTGCGAGTCTGAAGTTGCGTTCTTGGACTTGCCAAACAAACCGACCGGAAAGGGAATGCAGCAGAGGCATAACCCTTTTAATGTGAAAGAAATTAAATTAGAGTCAGCAACAGGTACTAGGAGTGTCTCTCTGGTAACTCCGGATGAAATTGAGAGTTGGAGTCGTGAATTAGAGAAACAGACTCCGCAAACGAAACCTTTAGACCTCTACAAACTGAGGGTAGAAATAGAAGAATTAATGGCAGGAAATGTGGGGTTGGATCGATTGAATACCTACTCTGAAGAAGAATTGTCGTTTGTATGTAAAAGCTTTACAAGGAACACCAGAGTGCTCCACGAAAAACTGACCGAAACAGCAGTTAGTATGGGGGTAGATATTTCAAAATCCAAGCCCTTACAGAAACCGTACAGAGCAGACTTCTCAGACAAAGATATAGAACATCTGAATGTGGCGGGAAAAAAGTTGCAGATTAAAGAATTAATGGGGGTACTGCAGAAATGGGGAGATGTGGAAAGATGGAGAAGCAGGTGGGCGAAAAAGAGGGAAGAGGCTCGCTCCCGACAAGTGACTCCTGAATTTGCTTTAAGGGAGGTAGAAAAACCTGAGCAGTTATGCCCCATGCGCGAAGTTCCAGGAGGGAAATATGTGCATGTCCCCTGGTCTAGACAGGATATTGTGTCCTTTACGAACGATTTTCCAAAATTACGGGAGAAACCAGTAGACTGGTACAGGCAGGTGGAGAGGTTCGTGAAGGTACAGAAATGTCTGTGGAAAGACCTGGATGGGTTTTTCGACATTGTGGTTCCGGTAGATTTATGGACCCAGTGTAAAATAGCCATAGACTGGCCCAGTGAGGAGTACCCAAGAAATAAGGAAACAGGGGAGCCATCAAAGGATGTCATGCGAAAATATGAGCAGGTAATTCAGCATTTGAAAGAAAAGGTGCCCGCAAAAGAAACTGATTGGACAAAAATAGATAGAACAACACAGGAAAGGGACGAGACAGTGCACTCCTTCTATGAGAGGTTATTACAGGTATTTAAAACTTACAGTGGTATTGATAACATCGATTTGAAGGACATGACGCACTTTATTTACAGGTTTGTAAATCGTTTAAGACCTGAAATTTGTCAGTGGATAAAAGATAATAAAATCTGTTGGCATACTAAGAAAATGGATGAGGTCCTGCGGTACGCTAAGTACTGCGAGGACGAGATGGCAGAAAAGAAAAAGGCCCTTAAGGAAAAAGTGATGTGGGCTCAGGTGAAGCTCGCAGAACAGCAGGAAAAACAATTGAGTAACATGGTTAAAAATGCTGAGAACCAAAATCCTGGGGGAGGGGGTGGAGGAAAGCCCCGGCCAAAATTTAGCAGGGAAGAGGCTATGAAAAAATTTCCCTGCCATCAGTGCGGCGAAATTGGACACTGGCGAAACGAGTGTCCCCAATTACTAGATGATAATGCAAAAACACCTGATTTAACTCCACAGACGCAGAAAGAAAGACCAAGAAAGACTCAACCTCAGGTAAAAACAGTTCAGGTGCCTCGAGCACCTAAGCAGGTATACAGGGGAAAACAGGCAGAGGGTGAGGAGATAGAAGTTTGGGAAAGCGGTGAGAACAGAAATACAGCAACTTCGCAGTATCTGCTAAATGATACCTTCCTTTGTAATGAACAGGACTGACGGGGCCTGAGAGGGGAGGACGAGGAGTGCGTACTTGGCGCTTCCTTGCCGGTAGACCAGTCTGGACCATACATTGAAGGAAAAGTTGACGGAAATGATGTCACTTTTCTGTTGGACACTGGCGCTACCCGTTCTACTGTAAGAACAGTGGACGTTCCAAACCTACCCCTCTCGGGAGAAAATATCCAAGTAGTGGGTGTATCTAATCAATTGATTAGTACTCCTGTTACCGAACCAATGGAGATTTCAATTGGAAATTTTAAACAAATGCATAGGTTTGTCGTCTGTGACACCAGTCCAGTGAATCTACTAGGTCGTGATTTGCTGTGCAAAATGAACTGTACCATCTTTTGCACACCAAAGGGTGTTGAAATACAGACCCCAGATGAAGATGGCATTTATAAACTATTGTTACTTAGACCTGACTCAGAAATTAAAAGATTGACCCTGCAGGATTTGCCCCAAGAACTCCAGGAAGCGGTAAAGCCAGAGGTGTGGGATTTCACTGGAAAAGATGTGGGACTAATGAAAGATGTGGACCCCATACAGATAGCTATCAAGGACAATGCAGTATATCCTAACACTAAGCCCTACCGAATGAATGCTGAAGTGAAAGCAGGTGTCACTCTGGAAATACAAAAATTATTAGAAGGAGACATCATACAGGAAGTGATGAGCAGCCCATGCAACTCACCGATTATGGGCATCAAAAAGCCTAGTGGCAAGTATAGGGTAGTGCAAGACCTAAGAAAGGTAAACAAAATTGTAGTTCCTTGCTGCCCTATTGTCCCGAACCCAGCAGTAATATTGTACCAGATTCCTTGGGATGCTGAGTGGTTCACTGTGATCGATTTGTGTCATGCATTCTTTTCGATACCCCTGCACCCCGACAGCAAATTTCTTTTCTCATTTGCCTTCGAAGGTCACGTGTATTGCTGGAACCGGGTCCCTCAGGGGTATACAGAGAGCCCTTCTATCTTTAATCAGATCTTGAAAAAATGTCTAGAGACCTTGATCTTACCTGGGAACTCTGTCTTAGTACAGTACATAGACGACCTTCTACTGGCGTCTAAAAGTCATAGGGACTGTGTAGTTGACACCATTGCCCTCCTAAATCATCTATGTGAGAAAGGGCATAAAGTGGCCCCTGACAAACTACAGTTCTGTGCAAAATCAGTAAAATATTTAGGACACCAAATAGAAAAAGGTGTCAGAAAAGTCACATCAGAAAGAGTGAGAATAATTCAAAAGATGCAGTTGCCCCGTACTCAAAAAGACGTCAGAATGTTCCTGGGTGTACTAGGATACTGCAGGCAGTGGATTCTGGGATTTGCAGTCTTAGCCAGGCCTTTGATAAAAATGACCACGAGAGGAATGCCAGACATTGTAGAATGGGACGATGAAAGCCTAATGGCTTTCGCAAGACTGAAAAACTGTCTGTGTACAGCCCCTGCGCTGGGAATGCCTGATTATTCCAAAGAATTTGCCTTATTCTGTGACACTCGCGATAATTGCGCATTGTCAGTCCTGACTCAAGAACATGGCACGACCAGAAGGCCTGTGGCCTATTTCTCTGCCACTTTGGACCCAGTAGCTGCTGGGTTACCAGGCTGTCTAAAAGCAGTAGCTGCTACCTGTGCAAGTTTAGAACAAAGTGAGTCCATTGTCATGGGACATCCTGTGACTGTGTATGTTTCACATGGAGTGGTAATTCTATTGACCAGAACTAAAACGCAGTATCTCACCCCTAGTCGGCTGACTAAATACGAGAGGATTCTTGTGGGTGCAGCAAATGTAAGCATTGTCAGGTGCGGTATTCTGAATCCTGCCACTTTACTCCCCGACTCCCTGGAAATGGAAGGTGGGGATGATGATGAACATGATTGCATTGATCTGACAGAGTTCAGTACTAAACCACGCCCAGACATAAAAGAAACGCCATTGCCTGAGCATGATAAAGAGCTGTTTGTAGATGGTTCCTGTCTAAGACATGAACTAGGAGGCCTGAGTGCTGCTTATGCAGTAGTCTCTTTAACAAAAATTGAAGAAGCAGGTTACCTATATAACATCAAGTCTGCACAAGTAGCCGAATTGATTGCTATGATAAAAGCTTGCAAAATTGGGAAGAACATACGCATAACAGTGTATACTGACAGTCAGTACTGTTATGGAGTTGTGCATGACTTTGGCCAATTGTGGCTACAGAGGGAATTCCTGACTTCCTCAGGTACTCCCATTCGGAATGCAAAGGTTGTGCATGACCTTTTAGAGGCCATCCAGTTACCCAAGGAACTGGCAGTGGTAAAATGCGGTGCTCATAAGAAGAGCATGGACAAAGTATCACTGGGAAACGATTATGCTGATCGAGTGGCCCAATGGTGCGCCAGAGATCGGTATATTGTAAATCCAAAACGAGGGGGGCCAGGAACCAGCTGCCAACTTCAGGTGTTTGAGGAAGTGCCTACTTGGGATGAAGTGAGAGAATGGCAGGAGTCGGCTCCTTGGCAAGAAAGAGAGAAATGGAAGGAGGATGGGTGTAGACCGAGACGTGTGGATGGTGTCATCTTGGGCCCAACTGGTATGCCTGTATTACCCCGACACTTGCTTGGCACAATGGCAAGATTAATACACGAAGGGTCACACATTGGTAGAGATGCCATGATTCTGGTATTTCAACAGACTTGGTATAGTAAGACGTTCAGGAAAGTAGCAGAGTCCCTCTGCCAGAGGTGCCTGTCATGTCAACAGATGAACCCAGGCAAGAGGACAATGGTTGAGCTGAGCAAAATTGGGAGATCAGGGGGTCCCTTTGTAAGGATACAGATTGATTTCATCACCATGCCCCGTTGTGAAGGGAAACGATATGTCCTTGTCATTGTTTGCGTATTTTCAAAATGGGTAGAAGCTTACCCTACTCCCCAAAGTGACGCACTGACAGTAGCGAAGTGTTTACTAAAAGAGCTGATACCTAGATTCGGGGTGCCATTCATTATTGAATCAGATAAGGGTGGACATTTCCAGAATGAAATACTGGCTGAACTCTGTAAGGCCTTTGGAATAAGGCAGAAACTACACTGTGCATATCATCCAGAGGCTTCTGGAATAGTGGAACAAGTAAATGGAACTATCAAAAACAGACTAGCAAAGCTGACTGATGCAACTGGCATGACCTGGGTGAAGGCTCTGCCCCTGGTCCTGATGGGACTGAGAAGTGTTCCTGACCGCAAGACAGGCCTAAGTCCCCATGAAATCATTATGGGAAGAGTGATGAGACAAGCATGGGTGCCAGGAAGCAAACTGTTGAGTATTACTGATGATTTGGTGCTTGAATACTGCAGAAGATTGGGTGACCAAGTGCGTTCTATCTCTCGCCAGATTGGAGACGACGGCATCCTCAATCCAACGACTCCTCTCCACGGCTTGGTTCCAGGAGACTGGGTCAAAATAAAGAAGCACACTCGATCAAGCTGTCTGGCACCAAGGTGGGGAAAGAAGCGCCAAGTAATCCTGGTAACAACCACTGCAGTGAAGGTCGCAGGTGTTCCCCAGTGGATCCACGCTGGCCACACCCAGAAGGTATTGCCAGACAAGGGATTTGAAGAAGAAGGGCATCCAGCAGAGGACTCTGCAGGAGCCAGACCAGAAGCAGCTGACAACGAGCAGCCCAGCACCAGTCAGGCTGCAGGAACAGCAGACGTTGGCCCAGGAGTAGTTGACTACGAACTGCCAAGAATCCAGCCTGCTGAAGAGGTCCAGGAAGCTGAGCCAGGAGTAGCTGATGACGAGCTGCCAAGCATATGGCCAGAAGAATGGATACCGATGATTGATCTGACCGAAGATCCTATCAGAACAAGAGAACGACTTAGTGAAGGTAGAGAGTGGACTAGTCAGGAAAAGCAAGGCACAGGCAAAGAACCTCAGCCACCTGAGATTCACATCAAAACTGAGGAAGGAGAAGGTCAGACAGGGACAGAACAGGTGTTCGATACACCTCCACTAACTCCTGATGTGGATAAGGAACAGCTTAGAAATAGAGTAATAGTTCGAGCAGAAGAAAATCAAGAGATCGAAGTGCTTGAACAGGATCAGATAGGGTTAGAAGAACGGGTTCAGGAAACAGAAACAGAAACAGAAATAAAGACAGTCGAAAGCCAAAAACAAAATATTCCTGAACAAGGCCAGATTAGTAACCAGGCAGAAGAATTTGATGTTAGCCCTGGAACTAGCGAGATAAGAGAAGAAGAAGAAGAAAGTGAAGCAGAATTGCCACAAGCCAATGAGAATAAGAGGGCAAGAGAAGGAAACGAAGTCCAAGTACCAACCAAGAGACTTAAGAAAAGAAAGCATCTTGAGCCTAAATACATAAAGAAATTGAGATTGAGAATAAAAACAGTAGAAGAAAAACGTGCAGAAGAAAGGAGAAGTGCTCGTATAGCAGAACAACCAGAAGACTCTTCCAAAAGAAGGAGTGATCGAATAAAGAGACAAAACAAAAAGTACAAGTCACCTGAATGGACACTTGTTTTGGAAGAACTTGAAGATCTTGATATAACTGACGTAAGCGACGGAGAGCCCGTTCCTGAGTACTCTGCTGAAGAAGAAGACGAACCACCGTGAATTTGCACAAAGTAAGCTAGCTGTGTAAAGACACAAAGAGGGGTCAAGAAACTTCTTCTGAGCCGAAATGTCTGATTCAACTGTGAATGGTAGACCTAGTTGCAGTCGTTTCAAGACGTGCTACAAGGTGTGTATATGTAGTATAGTAGTACTGATAGTAATTTGGATAGGACTAACAATCTTTATACCCTTCACTGTAAGTAAAGATATTAACATTGTCCCTACTGAAATTGTAAATACAGACAGTGAGGAGTTGACAACCCAGAGTGTAGCAAGACATGAGAGAGCACTGAGACAAACAAAACGAGACTTAGAAGCATCAGATGAGGGAGGACTACATTATCATGGAATTAAGAACAGGACACACTTAAATGTTTTTGCAAACTTGTTAATACACTATGTAGAGACTATGGAAATTGAAGATTGCTATGTCTGCATGAAGCTACCTACTTCTGTGGCTGAAGGCGTGACATACCATCACTTGCCATTAACATATGGAATCTCCTGTAGCATTTTAGCTAGTTTATTTTACAAAAGAGGACCGTTACAGTACTATTACTCTAATAATGACGTGATCTTTTCTGAACTTCCTATACGTGGGAACTTGAATCCTGTACATACCAAAAGCGACACCATAAGATATATGGGAGACTACTTCTTGACTATAGGTAACATTGACATAGCTGAAGCACACAAAGATAACTTGACTTGTTCTTTGCGTGAACAGGAAAAGATGTTCCTGAACATGGCAGAGAAAAGAAGAATTAAAATACAAAAGAAGGCTAATGACGAAAGTCAGAAAAGGCCAAAGTGGGCAGAGAACATGGAAGGCACCTCAAATGGTGGGGCGGGACCTGCTCTGTTGCTGGATTTTGAAAAGAAAGGCAAGCTATGTCTTCATCGCGAGAAGACTAGCTATTATAATAATGTTTTCATTGGTTCCAGTGAATGCGAACATAATTACAAGGTAATTGGAGGTTGGGGTTTCAAAAATGGGTCAGAGCCTGTGTTTCCTGGAATTTATTATATTTGTGGGGACAAGGCTTATTTCAAATTGCCGGATCACTGGTATGGAAGCTGCTATTTTGGCATTGTCTTCCCGAGAATATACCATGTGAATGGAAAAGCTGGAAGCAATGAAAATACTAATGGCTTAGTGCGTAGTAAAAGAGAAAGTATAGGTGAAATTATGGGTAGTATTTTCAGTGCACTGATACCTGGAGTGGGAGTGGTTCTGAACACTCACAGAATTTGCAAATTGTCTACTATAGTAGATGTGCTGTCTACTGAAATGGCTCATGGATTTCTCCTGGTCAATACCGAAATGGTTGCGATCAGATCAATGGTTTTACAGAATCGACTTGCTCTTGACACCTTATTAGCGAAAGAGGGCGGAGTCTGCCGGATGTTGAAGGCGCAACATTGTTGCACTTATATTCCGGATAAAAGTGTACAGATCAAAAGATATGTGAAAAACATTACTAATTTGACAAAGGAACTCAAACCACTCGAGGTTGATAGTGCCTGGAAGAGACTGGTAGATGGTCTCTCAAATGTAGGTCATTGGCTTGCTAGTGTAGGTAAAAGTTTACTATTCAAAATACTGATGCCAATTGGTATTATAGGGCTTATTATATTTCTCATTTTTATCTGTTGTAAATGCCGTAAGCGCACCAAGAAACACGAGGTAAATGCAAGAGGGTTGAAACGGGGTGTGGATGAAATTGAATTGGAGGAAGTGAATGATCAGATATACAAAAAGGTGAAGACTTCTCACCCTACTAAAACTGAGAGAGAAAAGTTAGAACGATTGCTGGAAGAGATAGAACTTTATAAGGTGTGAAAGAAAGTTGGCATCTGGTTCCATTTTTTTTGTGATGATAGTAAATATCATCAAAGAGGGGATTGATGAAGCAAAGCTTCGCATATTTTGCGACCTTGCCGAAGTCAAGAACCTCGTCTATGTGTAACAAGGTAATAAATGTACGTCTTACTAACGTTTATATTTAGTTTAAATAAGGATTAAGACGCTTGCATATGTGTTTTACTAAAAATAATTTACTCGAGTCATTTAACATGGCCGCCGCTTGTATTTAGTTACTGCGCATGCGTCAGCCACACTCACGTGTCCTGACGCGTCTGCAGAAGTGGAGGGAAATTTATGCGCATGCGTAATTCATAGCTGTGCTTATCATGTGGTACTGCTCGTGCCACTGCTCTTGTGGTCGTATCAATGTAGCTAACATTAAAAATGCATAAGCTTATTTCTTGATGATGAGTTAAAAGTACAAACCCTGTGATGTATTTTCATGATGACATTATTATGTATTAATTTGTTTTCGCTTACTTTTCATGTATCGCGGGGAATGGGGGTCTGAGTGAGAGGAGAGCCATATTGGAGGTCCCTTCTGCGCCTGCGCCACTTTCGGCAGCACAGTGGACCTTGACTGATGGAACATAGCCAGTTGGCAGCGATGGGCGAGATGCTCCTGAGAAAGTCACCTCTGCCCTGCGAGAACAGCGAATGTGGCTCCTTATATGATACATTGTAATGTTGCACTACTGTTTGCCGTGTAACTTCTCATGGGAACCCCAAACTTACTAGGCGGTACCCAAGTATGCTAATATAGGCTCGAATTAGCGTGTTCTGATTGGTGTGTTACCCAAATTCTACCTTAGGACCAATCGAAATTGAGGGATTCTGACACTTTGCAACATTGGGGGGTGGTACACTGTCCCCAAACTGTATATCTACCCTGGGTTCACTTAGTGAACCGTCCGACTTGTCTGGTTTAGCTGACCTGTCACTGACCCATCGTACTCAATAGGTGACTGAAGATACAGAGCGCTGCGGAGCACTCTGTCCGAATTTGACCATAGACTAAGGTTCTACTGAACCTTAAAGTGCTGGCAAAGCACTTTGCTGGGAGTTCGCTGACCCAATCGGGGTCTTGATCGATAGCTGCAGAGCGGGTGGAGCGCAGGCGTTGCTTCCGAACTGTGGGTTCCGGTCCTGTCCTGAGCGGTCCTGTCCTGAGGGTTTGCTGTCCTGTCCTGAGGTCCTGTCCTGATTCCTAATCTGAGGGTATCCTGTCCTATCCGGGGTGTCCATTCTGCATCTGCTGTCCTTTGAGGGGCATCCTTCCTTGGGGGTTTCCTGTCCTTAACTGACCCGTGGCCAGGGTTTGGTTATCACACTTTTCTAGGTAAATATTGCTCCGAACTTCTTAAATCTTGCACCTTCTGAATTTCTAACTTTTGCTTTAATAAAGTTCATCATTGCATATGATATAATTTTCCATGTCTTTCCGCAACTATTGAAAGTTAATTGCATTTTTCCATAAGTTTGTTCCTATGTCTTCTCACTTGTTAGAAATTATATTTTGCATTGCAGTTTGTCATTTTCTGATATGGTCTAGAACTTCATTGCCTAGATTGTTCAAAGGCCCATTCACCTTAAGTGAAGCGTGTTACTCTTTATAGGCCCTCCTATAGTTATCCATGCATAAAAACTGTCCATGCTTAAAAATTATTGAATAGCATAGTATCTTCTCGTTACATTTTATCAGTACTTCAATGATTACTCTGTCATTATTTCTTTATAGCTATATAATTTACGTTATCTTGGTTATTGATTGCCTTATTTTAATGTACCTCATGCAAGAAAATAATGAACTTTAGATAAACATTTTAAAACTTCCAGTTGTCCGTGGTCATTTCAACAGTATTTTGAATGCTATTGGTTGGGTTTGTATTTTGCTGCCTTTCCTTTACAGCTAGCTCCCTGATTCATTGTGGTCATTAGGTACCCGCATCGGTGGATGGTAAGTCGGGTGCACTGAAAAATAATAATAGGGAACACACACACAAATTGGTAGAGCTCGTGAAGTCACCTGATCGATGTATATGGTGATTTGAAAGTATATGGGCCCGGAAGCCGGAAACGGCGAAAACTATTGGTCGGGTGGCCTCGCGCGCTCTATCAATGCGACTGTCTAGGAAGGGAGGCTAAGTTATGTAGTGCCTTGAATGTGTGTGTAAGGAGTAGGAAATTAACATATTTGTGTATCGGGAGCAAGTGAAGCTCCCTGAGATGTTATGTGGGTTCTGTGTGGGAGGCTGAGGATGAGTCTGGGTGCTTAGTTCTGGATGGTTTGTAGTTATGTTATGTTATGTTATTTTTATTTATACCGCGCACAGCTGCCCCAGCAAAGGGGCGTCCTGGCGCATTGATAAGGCAAACACAACACAACACTGAAAAGAGACAGAGGGGAAAATGAGACACAACCTAGGGGCTAAACAAATAAAAAGGTCTTGATGGCCCGTCTGAACTGAAGGAGCTCATCAATAGCCCGGATTTGCGGAGGAAGGGAGTTCCACCAGCTTGCAGCCAGGACTCGGAAAGAACGGCCTCCAACTCTGCTCAGTTTAAAGCGCGGGACAACTGCTAAATTCTGACCCAGAGATCTAAGAGTGTGCGAAGGGACATAGGAAGTCAGTAAATTCTCTAGGATTTGAGGGGATGTACCTTTGAGGATTTTGAATGCAAGGCAAAGAACCTTGAATTTAATCCTCTGCTGCACAAGGAGCCAGTTGAGAGAGCGCAAAGATTTAGCCACCGGCCACCGCCTAGGCAAACCTGTCACCAGTCGGGCCGCAGCGTTTTGAACTCGCTGCAGCCGGGAGAGTTCTGATTGGTTAATCCCCGCCAGTAGTGAGCTGGCATAGTCTAGCCGAGACAACACTGATGCTTGGACCACCAGTTGTCTTGTGGATGCATCAAAGAATTTGAGGATGGGTCGAAGTCCTCTAATGATGCCATAGCAAGAAGCCGCCACCTTCTTGGTATGACAAATGAAACTTAGGTATGGATCAAGCCACACCCCCAAGTTTTTTATCTCTGATGCTGGAGAGGGAGTCACACCAAGGTCCGAAGGCCACCATTCGTCACCCCACAAAGCCACCTGTTTACCAACCACCATAATCTCTGTCTTGTTGGTGTTTAACTGGAGACAGTTGGAATTCATCCAGTTAGCCACTGCCCGTAAGCCATCGCGAAACCTGGGCGCCTCCAGATCTGAGTCCCCACTCAGTGTGACCGCCAGCTGCGTGTCATCTGCGTAAGAGACCATCGTCAGGCCCCACCGCTTAACGACCGCAGCCAGCGGTCTCACATAGAGATTAGAAAGAGTGGGACTCAGCGATGACCCCTGTGGGACCCCCTGATCCAACGGGTAAGATGATGACTTGCCGGGCGGGATCGCCACCTGGAATGATCTGTCCGTAAGAAAAGATCGGAACCAGCGTAAGGCAAGACCAAAGACGCCCACTTCCTCAAGTCGCTGAAGCAAAATCCTATGCGAGACCGTGTCGAAGGCGGCACTGAGATCTAACAGCAATAGTGCCACCGTCCGACCCGCATCAAGCACAGAACGCAGATGTTCGACCATTGAGAGAAGGGCCGTCTCCGTGCTGTGACCCGCACGGAACCCGTTCTGAGTAGGGTCCAGGATGTTAGCCCTACCAAGATGGTCTGAGAGAGTGGCATTCACATGGGCTCCGCAACTTTCGTGGCCCAAGGAAGTAAAGAGATGGGGCGGTAGTTTTCAGGTTTAAGGGGGTCGAGGGTCGCCTTCTTCAAAATTGGCGTGACTACAGCCTGCTTCCATCTGACGGGAACCACTCCAGAAGAAAGGGACAGGTTGATCAGAGACAGCACCGGAGTGCGGCAAACCGGCGCCAAGATCTTAAGTTGGGCCGGTTTCAGCGGATCTGCCGGAGATCCTGATTTGATTTTAAGGCTAAGAGAGTCAAACCCCTCCGTAGATAAGGGGGGCAAGATGGAAAGACCCTCCCCGTCACCTAAAGTGCCATCAACCCGCTCTAAGGTGGGGGAGCGTATAGGGCAAGTGCGATATATGGCTTGCACTTTTTCATGGAAGAAGGAGGCCAGACCCTCGCAGTGGGAGTCCGAGCATATTTCCGTCGCGGTTGCTCTCTTAGCCATCAAGTCCTTTACTACTTTAAAGACGAGTTTCGATGGGTTAACAGAATTCTGAAACTCATGGGCATAGAAGGAAGCACGTGTTTGACACACTGCCCTATGATAAGTCTTGATCTTAGCAAGATAACAAGCCTTCAATTCCGGGTCAAACGACTTCCTCCATAGTCTCTCAGCCTGTCTACAGGCCCTTTTAAGAGATGCTAAGGCACTATCGTACCAGGGGCTCGGCTCCTTCCGACGACACTTGGACCAACGCATAGGGATCAGTGAGTCGAGGGCCCCAGAGATCCACTCACAAAAGGAGTCATATCCACGATCAACCTCAGCGGGGGGTCCTAAGGGAGCCCCCTCCAGCAGATGGTAAAAATCCTCCAATCTTAATTTGTTCCAATGTCGTTTGAGAACAAGTCTGTCCTGAGATAGAAAAGGAGATTCAGACAAGGAGTATGCCGTTTTCACCAGCATGTGGTCTGTCCAGACCAGCTCGGAAGGGCCAAGAACTCTAAGACCTTCTAAGTTTGTGAAAAAGGGGTCAAGAATATGACCGCCTCTATGCGTGGGGGTAGTAATCAGCTGAGAGAACTGTAGAGCTTCAAGATCCGCCAGAAAGCTCCTGATGGAGGGTAGGGAGGGGCAGTCAAGATGGAGATTAAGATCTCCCATAACATTGAAGTTAGCGCAACCTAGTGCCTCTGTACTAATAAAATCAGGGAGAACAGCCCTAAAAACGGAGTCACAGCCCGGAGGGCGATAAATTAATAGACCAGAAAAAGTAAACTGGTGACTAAATGCAATTTTAAAAAGAGCGCCTTCACACCCAGAAAGTTTAGCGGCTTTCCACTCACAGGGATAGTTCAAGTTCAAGTTCGGGCATTTATATAGCGCACTACTCACCCAGAGGGTCTCAAGGCGCTAGAGGGAGGGGTTCACTATTTGTCGAATAGCCAGGTTTTAAGTTCTTTTCTGAAGGAGATGTGGTTCTGAGTGAGGCGGAGGTGGGTGGGGAGTGAGTTCCAGGTCTTGGCAGCCAGGAAGGAGAATGATCTGCCACCCATGGTGGTTTTTCGGAAGTGCGGGACTGCAGCGAGGGCTTGATTGGATGATCTTAGTTGGCGGGTGGGAATGTAGAAGGATAGTCGGGTGTTGAGGCATTCGGGTCCCAGATTATAGAGGGCCTTGTGTGCGTGGGTAAGAAGGCGGAAAGTAATTCTCTTGTTGACGGGAAGCCAGTGGAGGTTTTTTAGGTGTCCGGTGATGTGTTCTTGGAGCGGGATGTCTAAAATGAGTTTTGCTGACGCGTTTTGGATACGCTGGAGCTTTTTCTGCAATTTTGTTGTAATTCCGGCGTAAAGTGTGTTGCCGTAGTCTAGTCGACTCGTGACCAGTGCATGGGTGACAGTCTTTCTTGTCTCGAGGGGGATCCAGCGGAAGATCTTTTTGAGAATGCGAAGGACGTTGAAGCAGGAGGACGATACGGCGTTGACTTGTCTGGACATTGAGAGAGAGGAGTCAAGAATGAAGCCAAGGTTACGTGCATGGTCTGTGGGTGTGGGTGCTGATCCCAAATCGGAAGGCCACCAAGAGTCGTCCCAAGCTGAGGGGGAGGATCCTAGGATGAGCACCTCCGTTTTGTCTGAGTTGAGTTTTAGGCGGCTCTGTTTCATCCATTCGGCTACTTCTTTCATACCTTCGTGAAGGTTGGTTTTGGCGGTGTTGGGGTCTTTGGTGAGGGAAAGGATTAGCTGGGTGTCGTCGGCGTAGGAGATGATGTTGAGGTTGTGTTGACGTGCGATGGAGGCGAGAGGACTCATGTAGACGTTGAAGAGGGTTGGACTGAGTGAGGAACCTTGAGGTACGCCGCAGATGACTTCGGTGGGCTCTGAGTAGAATGGGGGGAGTCGGACTCTCTGGGTTCTCCCAGCTAGGAAAGAGATGATCCAGTCCAAGGCTTTTCCTTGTATGCCGATGTTGTTAAGGCGTTGTATGAGGGTGCTGTGACAGACCGTGTCGAAGGCGGCGGAGAGGTCGAGTAGAATGAGGGCCACTGTTTCTCCGTTGTCTAGGAGTGCTCGGATGTCGTCGGTCGCCGCAATGAGGGCGGTTTCGGTGCTGTGTTTGGCTCGAAAGCCGTTCTGTGAGGGATCCAGGGAGTTGTTGGATTCAAGGAATGCGGCGAGTTGGCTGTTGACGGCTTTCTCGATGACTTTGGCCGGGAAAGGGAGGAGGGAAATGGGTCGGTAGTTTTTCAGTTCTGAGGGGTCTGCTGTGGGTTTTTTCAGAAGGGCGCTGAGTTCGGCGTGTTTCCAGATTTCTGGAAAGGTGCCAGAGTTGAAAGAGCAGTTGATGACATCGCGGAGTTGGGGAGCAATGATGGAGTCAGCTTTGTTGAAGATGTAGTGGGGACAGGGGTCAGAAGGCGAGCCAGAGTGGATTGAGTTCATGAGGCGAATGGTGTCTTCAGTGGTGATTGAGTTCCAGGAGCTGAGGTTGTTAGTTGGAGGGGTGGGATCTGGAGGGGGTGGGGCGGGTTGGTCACTGGGAGTATTCTTGAAGCTGTTGTGGATGTCGGCAATTTTGTTGTAGAAGAAGGAGGATAGCGCATCGCAGAGGCCTTGGGAGTTGGTGATGTCGTTGGATGCTGCGGAAGGGTTGGTGAATTCTTTGACGATATTGAAGAGTTCCTTGCTGTTATGAGAATTGTTGTCGAGACGGTCCTTGAATGCTGATTTCTTGGCGGATCGAATTAGTTGGTGGTGTTTGCGGGTGGCTGTCTTGAGGGAGGCCATGTTGTCTGGGGTTGGTTCTTTTCTCCACTTATTCTCCAGGGTGCGGCATGTCTTCTTGGATTTTTTAAGGTCATCATTGAACCAGGGAGCCTTTTTGCTGGATGATTTCAACTGGAGTTTTTTCAGGGGTGCTAGTTCGTCCGCACTGTGGGTAATCCATTGCCTGAGGTTGGTGGCCGCTTGGTCTGGGTCCATTGCTAGGGTGGGAGGGTTTTGGTTGAGTGATGTGAGGAGTTGGTCGGTGTTGATTTTATTCCATTTTCTCCGGGGAATGGGTTGTGGATGGTTGTGGGATAGGGTGGTTTTGTAGTTGAAGTGAACACAGCTGTGATCCGTCCAGTGGAGAGCTGTAGTGCGATCGAAGGAGATGTCTTTGCTGGAGGTGAAGATAGGGTCGAGCGTGTGTCCGGCTGTGTGGGTGGGGGTGTCAACAAGTTGTTTGAGTCCGAGATTGGACAGGTTGTCCAGAAGGGTGGTGGTGTTTTTGTCGAGTATGTTTTCAAGGTGGTAGTTGAGGTCTCCTAGAAGAATGTAGTTCTCGGAGGCGAGGGCGTGCGGGCTGACGAAGTCTGTGATGTCGTCGCTGAATTGAGATCGGGTGCCTGGAGGCCTGTAAATGAGGGTGCCTCTAAGGGTGGTCCTGGGGTCGATGTGGATCTGAAAGTGGAGATGTTCGGCGGTTGCGAGGTTGTCGTCAGAGCTGGTTGTGATTTTGATGGTGTTTCTATGGACGATGGCGATGCCTCCTCCAGTTTTTTTAATGGTGCGGTGTAGGAGAGTAGGGTCTGCAATCCTATGATCACCCAGATTTTTGCTTTTTGCTGCACTGGTTTACGACTTTCCCTGGCTGTGGGCCTGCTAATCAGACCCACAGCCTAGCTGTTCTCTCTATCCAAATTGTACTCAGGTACTGAATTGGCACTGGGCCCTCTCCAAGTCCCTGTACCCAGGGCTGAGGTGCACCCAGAAGTCTCCCAGGGGCTGAAGCATGTATTATGCCACCCCTGGATTGACTAACTAAAACTGACACAACTGGCTGCACGACAGCTGGGGCAAGGTGGTGTACTCACCCTTTGCTTTAGATATAGTATACCTATATCTAACCCTAAAAATGGACACACAGATCTCCTATCAGTCACTCCTATAGCAGGCCTTAACCATCCTGAAGGCAGAGTGCTTGGAATCGTGTGAGATGGTGCTCTGGCATGAGCTGAGCCTGTCTGCGGCTTTCGGGATCCATCCCTTAGCCGTTTCCATGATATCGCATACCATATACTCTTAAGTGCATTATAATCCTCGCGGTTATGTGCCAACTCTGGTATCGCTTTATCAAAACATGTCGAGTAAGGTGTCATACGAATTGGAATACTAACCCCTCGCCAATTCTGGCGACGGGGTTAGCATTCCACCCTTCTAGAGGGACACGACATGCCTGTAACCTATAACCCGGTTAAAAGTCAGACAGAGCCTTAGCATCCACAAAATGGATGCTGCCACCGAGACACAAGTCTGCCCTCCTGCTGCTGGGAGTCCTCCCAGAGCAGGAGATAAGGACAAAGGGTTTCCTGCCAGGGGCGGTGCCAGCACCGTCCCAGACAGGGCTTTGTGTATTGTAAGTAGGCAGGGCTTTAGAGGAAGGTGACTGCACGTGGCACCCCGGTGCTCACTGTGCATAGGCTGGCTGGAACCAGTTCCAGGGTCACTCCAGACCCTGTGCTGGGGAAAAGCCCGCCAAGGAAGTGGGTGTAACCACCCCCCTCCTAGTCCCACCCATAGGGCAGGACTTAGTCGCGTGCCAGCCCCTTTTTACAGGATAAAGGTAGAGACTGGCCCCCTTCCAAATCAGATCATCTTTGAATCCTGAAACTACTTTCTGCGAAAGGAACTCAAGACTTCTTCCTAAGATTTCTCCCTTGTGACTAAGGAGTAGTCACCCTGCATCCGCAGGCACCATCCAAGAACACTGCGGTCTGCTGTAAGTCCTTCCTCCGGAATCCGACTGCCCAGCTCGACGAGAACCGGCTTCCCTGGCACCTCTGACCTCTACCCACCTCTACAGCCCAGCTGAGAACCGTGGGTGCGACGAGACCTCAAGGGACCGGCCATCTGCAAGACTGCACGACTTCTTTCCAGCAAGCCCGCCGAGTAATCTACTGGTGAGTGCTTTGGGGTCCGAGAAGCCCCGACTCTGAGCAGCTCCAGCTCCGAAGTGCAGCCCCCCAGCATCTCCACGATCTGCGTGGGGCCCTTCTGCTTTCCGCTGCTCACCGCGTTGTTTGGCTACTAGCCCGTTGGCTTGTGGCCTTCCTGACGACGCCCGACGACATTTCTGCTGCTGGTCTGGTTGCTCCAGACTGGCCCTTGCTCCCTTCCAGAAGAGGAGCACCCTGGACCCTCCTGGTCCACTCAAGACGCCATTTTGAGTCCACCGCGTGGGCTTGAATTAACCAAGGCTTGTTGCCCAATCCTGGGTAACTTCGACGCCAACGACTTCATCCTTCGTGGGACAGCTCGCACCTCCATCCTGGTCGCCGACAACGCCTCCTGGTCCGAGAGACTGCAGAGCCCAGCAGTGCCCACTCACCTGACTGCGGTGACTTCGCCCGGTGCCATCCTGGTGCCCACTTAATCACTGGCTAGTGATTCCAGAACTTGGTCCCCTCTGCTTTCAGGTTTTCTTCTTCCTTGATCCAGGCTTGGATCCATCGAACTTTCCTTCACTGGTCGCCTGCCAGCAACTTCTTCCTTCCAGGCTCCTGGTCCGGCAACGAGATCCCCGACGTCTTTTCAGACCTATGCAGCTGCAGCCCCTGGGCTAGGTAACTTCGGCACTCCGGTGTCCCAGCATAGCCTCACTATCCAAGGGTCAGGATCCACTGTCATTTTCTCCCTACCAGGTCGGGTTCGCCCGTGAACACTAACTTTGTGAATTCTAGCTTCCATAGACTTTGTCCCGCATCCCGCGTGAGAGTGCACACTCTGCACCCGAGTCCCCTAGGCCTCCTAGTAGTAATCTAACGATTCCCTAGTCCAGTCCTAGCGATTCCAAAGCCTATTAGAACTGTTACTTACCTGCTAGTAATTCGCATTCCACTTTTAGCGTATATGGTTTTTCGTGCCCCTCGGGCATTTGTGTATAACGTGCTAACTTAAGTATTTTCGTAAGAGTTTTGTTGTGTGCTTAGCTCCCTGTCTCATAAAGAGCCAGGGTAGTCTTGTTATAAATAAATACACTGTTTATTTTCATAACAACTTGTGTGGTGTCCTTTCACTGGGTGTTCAAGGGGTAATGTGATGGTAAAACAGCTGGCTTAACACGCCCTCTAGAGTCTTAGCCTTAGACTGCTCGTATCCATGCTACTAGGATAGCTGGTCTATAAGGTTGACTTACAACCAATCATCAATAAGGGTTGTTTGGACTGATATATAGTGATCACTAGAATAGTGAGCACTGCACATCAGGCCAACTTCTCACATTGGTGGCAGCGGTGGGATTTGAGCTTGCTGTTGTTTTACCACACATATCCTAAGAATATCTTGTGAAAGATCACATAAGTACCAAAGGTACATATAACTTAGCTTAGAATACTCTGAGTTCTACTGAACCAGCTGTTGTAGCTCCTAGGGCCTAGCACACCCTAAACTACAACTCTAGCAAGGGATCAGTAGGCAAACATATAGTGTAGGTAAGTGCACCACTTACACCTCACTAGAAAAGCATGTCGACTCAGGAGGACTCTACTGAGACTCCCCTGGTCAGTGTTGACCCTCCACAGGTCACTTCAAGATATGCAGCTCTCAGCTTTCATGAGATGAGACAGATCTGTGTCTCCAGAAAACTGAAGCAGGGGTCTAACCCCACCACTTCCTTTCTGATAGGTCTCTTAGAGACATATGATGCCAGAAAGCTTTCTCAGTTACATGAGAACATGCCAGCCTTAGAGGGAACCTCTGGGGATCCAGATCTCCACAACACTGATTCAGCAGTTGAGGAGGAGGATCAGGAGGTACTCTCTGGGGATGAGGTAGACAAGGGTCTTGAGGTAGTCAGAAGGCTAACTGGGACCAACTTAGACTTACTTGGGCTAGGATCTGGGGGCCCCCCAGTACTAACCCGAAGTGGGCCTAACCTTGGAGTTAGGAGAGATAGATCTCTTTCTAGGGACTCCAATAGATCTCTGCACTCTAATGCCTCTTCTCAGGGGAGAAGGAATCCTCCACAGAGGAGATTTACTTCCCCTCAGAGAAAGGAGCATGAGGCTAGGATGAGACAAGCTGAACTGAGGATTGAAAGGGAAGAAATTGCCCTGGCCAAAGAGAAGCTTGCCCTGGCAAGAGAGCAGCAGATGAGTGGGCTAGCTCCCACTGGTGGCAGCAATCTCCCAAGAGATAGAGAGAAGGGTTTAGATACTAAACACCTGACTAAAATAGTGCCCCCCTTTAAGCAAGGGGATGACATCCAGAAATGGATGGCTGCTCTGGAGAGGGCCTGCACTGTGCAGAACATTCCCCAGAGTCAGTGGGCAGCTATACTGTGGCTCTCCTTTGATGGTAAAGGTAGAGATAAGCTCCTCACTACAAGAGTGGAGGATGCTAACAATTACCAGGTCCTGAAGAATACACTGGTTGATGGGTTTGGTTTAACCACTGAGCAGTACAGGTTGCTGTTCAGAGACACCCAGAAAACTCAGTCTCAGGACTGGTCTGATTTTGTGGATTGTGCCACTAAGGCTTTGGAGGGCTGGTTGCTGGGTAGCAAGGTTACAGATTACACAGGATTGTATAATCTAATGATGAGAGAACAAATTTTGAACAATTGTCAGAACCAGTTGCTGCACCAGCACCTTGTTGATTCAGATCTGACCTCTCCCCAAGAATTGGGAAAGAAGGCAGACAAATGGGTCAGGACAAGGATCAAGCAGAACCAGAACCAGAACCAGGGTGGTCAGAAGAAAGCAGACCAGAAGGGTAATGTTAAGAATGAGCAAAATGACCAGAAGTCTTCACCAGGTCCCCAACAAACCAAAGAGGGTGGGGGTCAGGCTTCCCAGAAGAAGAAGACTCAAGAAGGCCAGTCAAACAACCCTTATTGATGATTGGTTGTAAGTCAACCTTATAGACCAGCTATCCTAGTAGCATGGATACGAGCAGTCTAAGGCTAAGACTCTAGAGGGCGTGTTAAGCCAGCTGTTTTACCATCACATTACCCCTTGAACACCCAGTGAAAGGACACCACACAAGTTGTTATGAAAATAAACAGTGTATTTATTTATAACAAGACTACCCTGGCTCTTTATGAGACAGGGAGCTAAGCACACAACAAAACTCTTACGAAAATACTTAAGTTAGCACGTTATACACAAATGCCCGAGGGGCACGAAAAACCATATACGCTAAAAGTGGAATGCGAATTACTAGCAGGTAAGTAACAGTTCTAATAGGCTTTGGAATCGCTAGGACTGGACTAGGGAATCGTTAGATTACTACTAGGAGGCCTAGGGGACTCGGGTGCAGAGTGTGCACTCTCACGCGGGATGCGGGACAAAGTCTATGGAAGCTAGAATTCACAAAGTTAGTGTTCACGGGCGAACCCGACCTGGTAGGGAGAAAATGACAGTGGATCCTGACCCTTGGATAGTGAGGCTATGCTGGGACACCGGAGTGCCGAAGTTACCTAGCCCAGGGGCTGCAGCTGCATAGGTCTGAAAAGACGTCGGGGATCTCGTTGCCGGACCAGGAGCCTGGAAGGAAGAAGTTGCTGGCAGGCGACCAGTGAAGGAAAGTTCGATGGATCCAAGCCTGGATCAAGGAAGAAGAAAACCTGAAAGCAGAGGGGACCAAGTTCTGGAATCACTAGCCAGTGATTAAGTGGGCACCAGGATGGCACCGGGCGAAGTCACCGCAGTCAGGTGAGTGGGCACTGCTGGGCTCTGCAGTCTCTCGGACCAGGAGGCGTTGTCGGCGACCAGGATGGAGGTGCGAGCTGTCCCACGAAGGATGAAGTCGTTGGCGTCGAAGTTACCCAGGATTGGGCAACAAGCCTTGGTTAATTCAAGCCCACGCGGTGGACTCAAAATGGCGTCTTGAGTGGACCAGGAGGGTCCAGGGTGCTCCTCTTCTGGAAGGGAGCAAGGGCCAGTCTGGAGCAACCAGACCAGCAGCAGAAATGTCGTCGGGCGTCGTCAGGAAGGCCACAAGCCAACGGGCTAGTAGCCAAACAACGCGGTGAGCAGCGGAAAGCAGAAGGGCCCCACGCAGATCGTGGAGATGCTGGGGGGCTGCACTTCGGAGCTGGAGCTGCTCAGAGTCGGGGCTTCTCGGACCCCAAAGCACTCACCAGTAGATTACTCGGCGGGCTTGCTGGAAAGAAGTCGTGCAGTCTTGCAGATGGCCGGTCCCTTGAGGTCTCGTCGCACCCACGGTTCTCAGCTGGGCTGTAGAGGTGGGTAGAGGTCAGAGGTGCCAGGGAAGCCGGTTCTCGTCGAGCTGGGCAGTCGGATTCCGGAGGAAGGACTTACAGCAGACCGCAGTGTTCTTGGATGGTGCCTGCGGATGCAGGGTGACTACTCCTTAGTCACAAGGGAGAAATCTTAGGAAGAAGTCTTGAGTTCCTTTCGCAGAAAGTAGTTTCAGGATTCAAAGATGATCTGATTTGGAAGGGGGCCAGTCTCTACCTTTATCCTGTAAAAAGGGGCTGGCACGCGACTAAGTCCTGCCCTATGGGTGGGACTAGGAGGGGGGTGGTTACACCCACTTCCTTGGCGGGCTTTTCCCCAGCACAGGGTCTGGAGTGACCCTGGAACTGGTTCCAGCCAGCCTATGCACAGTGAGCACCGGGGTGCCACGTGCAGTCACCTTCCTCTAAAGCCCTGCCTACTTACAATACACAAAACCCTGTCTGGGACGGTGCTGGCACCGCCCCTGGCAGGAAACCCTTTGTCCTTATCTCCTGCTCTGGGAGGACTCCCAGCAGCAGGAGGGCAGACTTGTGTCTCGGTGGCAGCATCCATTTTGTGGATGCTAAGGCTCTGTCTGACTTTTAACCGGGTTATAGGTTACAGGCATGTCGTGTCCCTCTAGAAGGGTGGAATGCTAACCCCGTCGCCAGAATTGGCGAGGGGTTAGTATTCCAATTCGTATGACACCTTACTCGACATGTTTTGATAAAGCGATACCAGAGTTGGCACATAACCGCGAGGATTATAATGCACTTAAGAGTATATGGTATGCGATATCATGGAAACGGCTAAGGGATGGATCCCGAAAGCCGCAGACAGGCTCAGCTCATGCCAGAGCACCATCTCACACGATTCCAAGCACTCTGCCTTCAGGATGGTTAAGGCCTGCTATAGGAGTGACTGATAGGAGATCTGTGTGTCCATTTTTAGGGTTAGATATAGGTATACTATATCTAAAGCAAAGGGTGAGTACACCACCTTGCCCCAGCTGTCGTGCAGCCAGTTGTGTCAGTTTTAGTTAGTCAATCCAGGGGTGGCATAATACATGCTTCAGCCCCTGGGAGACTTCTGGGTGCACCTCAGCCCTGGGTACAGGGACTTGGAGAGGGCCCAGTGCCAATTCAGTACCTGAGTACAATTTGGATAGAGAGAACAGCTAGGCTGTGGGTCTGATTAGCAGGCCCACAGCCAGGGAAAGTCGTAAACCAGTGCAGCAAAAAGCAAAAATCTGGGTGATCATAGGATTGCAGACCCTACTCTCCTACATGCGGTCTTTTCGAATGATCTTGTAAGTGTCCGGTAGGGCTATGGCAATGTCGGGGGCAGAAGATGCGTTCATCCATGTTTCAGTAAGGAAGGCGATGTCGGGTGACGCAGTGTCGATTAGGTCCCAGAGTTCTGTTGCATGTCTGTGGACCGAGCGGGTGTTCAGTAGGATGCATTTCAGGCTGTTGAGTTCGGAGCTGTGTGTGGAGGAAGTGGGTTTGGTGAGGGTCCTGAAGCAGTTGAACTTGCAGGAGAGGCAGGCGAATGGGCCGTGGGTACGTCCTGGGGAAGCTTTGCAGCATAGTGGGGTGCGTCCGGGGTTGAGGGCGAGGAGAGTTGCGGCATCATATGTGACTCTAGAGGGTTGGGAGCGGCGGGGACCAGGGGGTCTGGCGCTGGACGCGGTCCAGGCGCGGACGGGCGAAGACGGGCTTACCTTTGGCGCACCTTCGGCGCGGCCGTAGCGCGTGGACGCTGCGCGTTGGAACATCTGACATAAATGGAGAGTGGAGGGGGGCGGAGCGTGGGCGGGTCAGCTGGGAGGCGGTAGCGGGGAGGGTAGGCGGGCCAAAGGAAGGCAAAACAAACACGAGAAAATGGCTCCTGGGAAAGTGAAGCTGGGGCGGAGGAGGATGCAAATCACCACAAGCATACAAAGCAGCACGAAGTAATATGCTAAAGGCGGCGGTAGCTTCAACAAAACAACGTTTAAAGCAGCACACAATGCACAATGTTAAAGGCGGCAGCAGATTCAATTAAGCCAAAGTTGCGCTTCAAAGTAAATAGAGATCGTAATGCGAGGTTTGGCGCTATAATGCGCTATATTCAAAGTTAGCCTACGATACCACAGGGATAATCTGCCAGCTCTTGGGGGCAGGGAGCGTGGTGGGAGCAACCGCTTTCACCGAGGTTCAGACGGTCACCGTTTAGTGGCCATGGCAATGCCTCCACCTCTAGTCGCCCGATTTATGGTAAAGACAGCATATTCTGGGGGGAAGGCCAGATTAATTATCGAGGAATCGGAGTCCTGGAGCCAGGTTTCAGTTAGGAAGAGCACATCAGGGGAGCCATCAGTGAGGAGGTCATATACCTCCTGATGGTGCTTCACCAATGACCTGACGTTTAAGCTCCAGATACTCAGGTCCCGCTGACCTACCTTCTTTTTATGTGGAGTTAAAGATCCCAATGAGCGAATAAGGGAAGGGGACTCCACTGACCAGGCACCACAGCCACAATGATATGAGCCACAAAGTGGGTCCACAGGCGGGCGATCACAACGTATAGATCGATCCCGAATGGCCAGTAAATCAGCCCTATTATACATGATCGGAGGCGAAGTCATGGTGACCAGTCCCTGAGTCCCAGAGTCCGTCCGCGACCCGCGCTTCCTCAGCGCTGACGGGCGCAGACGGGCAGGACTCTGGCACGACTCAGGCACAGCGAGGGCACGCCCGCTGCGCGATAACGCTGCACGGGCGAGGGAGCTTTAAGTAGGCGTCCCTGTGATTGTCCGGAGCGCTAGACCGCTCCCTAAAGATGTTGCCTGAGAACCCACACCACTCCAAAATGGCGCCCAAATTTTCGCCTCCACCCGGAACCGGACCCGCCGAAAAGCGGTGTTCGCCGATTATGCTGCAGGTAAGGGGGCGAAATTAATTCCCAGCTAAAAACAGGGGCTAAGCAACTAAAATAAAACTTAAATGACAAAGAGGAGTGTTTAAAATTAACAGCGCGATAATAGGAGCGCCAAGCGCAGCACAGCGTTGCATAATCTCATAGTCTATTGGTGAGTTGCTTGGTGATCCTGGCGTAGAGGGGGTTCCTGTAGTCCAGCTTGCTGGTGACTAGAGCTTGAGGGACGGTTTTTCTGGTGTTGCTTGGGAGCCATTTAAAGATCTTCCTCTGCATCTTCAGGGTGTGGAAGAAGAATGCAGTGATGGTATTGACTATCTTCCTCAGCATCTTCAGGGTGTGGAAGAAGAATGCAGTGACAGTATTGACTTGTGGGTTTATGTCGACCGGCCACCAGTTGCAGTACCATAGCGTGGTGTTCTTGCCAAAGATCACTACTCCTATTTAGTTGATGTAGTGTTTGAGACAGTTGGCTTTCATCCAGTTAGAAACTACTGTCATGTAAGCGGTGAACTTGATTCTTGTGCTGGGGCTATTTTACGAGAGGGAGAGTATGATTTGCTTGTCATTGGCGTAGGAGTAGATGTTGATGCCATGTGTGCAGATTACTTTGGCCAGAAGAATCATCTTTGGGAAGAAGGTGGGGCTGAGGGATGAACCTTGAGACACTCCACAGATGAGTTTGCGCGGTTCTGAGAATTACAGTGCCAGGCTGACAGCTTGTGTTCTGTCTGTTAACAAGGAGCAGATCCAGCAGAGAGTGGGTCCTTGGATGCCAATGAAGTGTCGGCGCCTAATGATGATCGTGTGTGAGACCTTGTTGAATGCTGCAGAAAGGTCCAGAAATATGAAGGCTGCAATGTCTCCTCTGTTAAGGATCATGGAGATGTCATCTGGGGTGTCAATGAGTGCTGTTTCTGTACTGTGATTGAGCCTGAATCCGTATTGCATGGTATTGAGGAGCTGATGGTTGATAAAATGGTCGGTGATGAATCGGTTAATTAATTTTTCTAAGACCTTGGCCGGGTATGGTAGGATGGAGGTTAGTCTATAGTTGGAGAGTGTGGCTCGGTCAGTGAATGGTTTCTTCAGCAGAAGGGGGTGATGGTGTTTCCAGATTTCCGGGAATGTGGATGAGCCGATTGAGGCATTGGGACTTCACGGGTCCATTGGAGTCCTTTGTTCAAAGCGTGGTGGGGAAAAGATCTGATTGGGCCCTGAGAGGATGGTATTCATGGTAGCGGCGGTTTTGACAGCCGTGATCGGGACCCACAAGGTCAGGGCTTGTTCTTCGGCCATGACAGGAAGTTCAGTTGAGACAGTGAAAGGGGTTTGGTTGAAAGTCGAAGTTGCTATGTCTGCTGGCGATTTTTTCTGAAGAACTCTGAGAGTTTGTTGCAATGGTCTTGTGAGGGGGCGATGTTGCCTGAGTGCCCGAGGTGGCAGGAGGCGTGGAGAAATTTCTGATGATGGTGAAGATTACTTTGCTAATATTTGTGCCAGCGTCAATGTTGTCTGTAAGAGCTGCATGATCGATGTTTCATATCTGCTGTTGAGCGGATTTGTCCGTGGTGTCTTGACTTGTTATCCATTGTTGCTCTAGTTGCTTCTAGTGGCATTTCAAGGCCAGTGCACAAACAGGATAGAAGCCAGTCCTCTTCTATGATGCTTTTCCAGCTGTAGCGGGAGGGACTGGTGGAAGATCTGTGGTGGTGCAGATTGGGTGTGCTGAAACTGACCTTTTTGTGATCTGTTCAGGTCATAGTTTCTGGCTAGTCAACTGTGATGTTGCTGACTGAGAGAAACTTCGGTCCAATAAGTATCCGGTGGTGTGGGTGGGATCAGTAATGTGCTGGATGAGACCAAGGTTTTCCAGAAGGGTCATAAAGTTTTGGTCAGTTCGGTCTTCTAGGTGAAAGTTAAGGTCTCTGAGGAGGATGAAGTTGCTAGATTTGATTATGTGGGGTGCGAGGAAGTCCTGGATGTCACAGTCAAAATTGGTGCAGGGTCCATGTGGTCAGTATATGAGGGTCCCGCCCAGGGAAAAGTTGACTGTGATGCGTATCTTGAACACTGTGTATTCCATGTAGCTGGTGGGGGTGTCCACGTAGGTGGTGCATCTGATGGTGTCTTTGAATATGTAGGAGTCTCCACCTCTGGGCTCGTGCTGAAGATCTTGCATGGTGATGTGTAGCTTGCAGTGACAACTGTAGCGATGTGCAGAGGCTGGGTTTAGCCATGTTCTTGTGAGGAAGAGCAGGTCCAGAGCATGGTCATGCAGTAGGTCCCATATCTTTGTGGCGTGTTTGGTGAGCGAACAGATGTTGAGGAGCGTGCATGCAAGTGTGGCGTGTGTCAGTGGGTGGTGGTTTGCCTCTGTGAGCTTGAGCAGGTGGCTGGTTTGTGTGAGTGTGATCAAAAGGGGTGTTGGTGTTGCTGGTGCAGCAGTGGTGGGTGTAGGATGTAGAAGGTTGCATGAGAACTTGTAAGAGGTGTATGTTAACGCTCCATTCGCGTTGTGTGGTGCAGTGTACCAGCAGTGCGTTGAGCTGCAGCTGAGGTGGAAAGCATAGTGGCGTGCAGCAGGGCAGCTGTGTGTAGGGGGAGGACCAGGGCTCCTGGTGCTGGGAGCGGTCCATTCGTGACAGGTGCAGATGGGTTGCCTTTGGTATGACACCAATGCAACAGTGGAATGTCTGTTGTGCATTAGCACTGCTGCCGCTATTAATTAAATCCTGCCTGGGGAAGAAGCGGAAGGAGCAGTGTGCAGATGGATGATGGTAAATTAAGACCCTAGCTTGACTTCGTCTTTTAAAGATGGTTTTGGTGGGAAACCAGTGATATTCCTTCCTATACAGATGCATGATGGGAAATGGGGGATGTCACCTCCTGTGCAGATGGATGATGGGAAATGCAAGTGATGTCATTTCTTGTGCGGATGGATGATGGGAAATGCAGTGATGTCACTCCCTGTCTAGATCGATGATGGAAAATTAAGTCTTATTGCTTGGCCTCTTCGTATAAAGACGATTTTGGTTGGGAAATCAGTGGACCAATGACTGTACTCTTTGCACATTGGCTGCCTCAATCGCTGGTGCTCCACCCTCCTCTTCCCTTTTCTTCCTTGAAGTGATGTACAATTTATGTAAAGTGTTGTGAGTGCTATATACCCCCCAAATGAAAATAAATGTAATGACCAAGAGAATAACAATAAACTTATTTAACTGTCTCCCAGTTAGTTTAGTGATGCCTTTTCAAGACTTGATCAAAGGAATACTGGGTGCCTATGTTCTAATGAATAAGAGTGTGAAGAGGAAGGAAAGCATGAATTTCTATCATGGGGATTTGGAAAAAGTTCTGGAGGGACCATATCCCTCTTATTATTCTTTGTAACGGCTTTGCCCCTAGTTGGGTCTCCCTCGTATAATGCTGCTCTTGATACCAATGGCAGAAGTTGGGGTTGCCACCTGCAAGTGTGCTACCATCTAGGATCAAGGGAAGAGGGTGATCACCATACGATTTCCAAGGCAGGACCAGAGGTTCAAGTACCAGTATATGGTGCCCCCTTAGTTATACGAACTGGCAGTTGGGTTCTGGTGCTCCTGTACATACTTGGGATCCATCATACCCATTCTGAGGTTCCAAGAGAATAAATCTATCCATGCCCTCAATTTCTGGGTGACACCTCTCTGCTTGATGGACCCCGATGTTACAGGGATTCTGTTTGGAAACAGAACTATGCCTGGGATCACAGAACGTCAGTATGTAGGGACTGAGTTTCAGCTCCACGTCAGTACCCGCGGGCCTAAATCCTGACTAATGCATAGTGCCTTATCTTCCCTCCTAACCTTCCCAGAGTAACAGGTAAGTTGCCACCCCAGAACCCAACACTCTCTAGACCCCTCAGGGAACCATGTTAATGGGGGAAATGGCCTTTACAATGTGGGCAAGCTCAACCGTGCATGTCTTAACCATGCAAATGCCTTAACCACACATGTGCGTGGTTAAGGCAGTGCACGGTCTAGATGCTGGGATGGGCGGGCCCAGAAATAGGAAGGATCAGAAGAGGATGCAGTGAGGTAACTGGGGCTAGAGACGGATTTTGGGGGAGTGCAGGCAGTTTTTTTATAAGGGTCAGGGGTAGTTTTTAGGGCTCAGGGGGTCGGTAGTTTTTAGTGCTTTGGGGGGTTGGGTGATTTTTAGGGATTGGGGGTCGGGTAGCGTTTAGATTTCAGAGGCATCGGGGTAGAATTTAGAGCTGGGGGTTCGGGGTAGTGTTTAGGGTTGGGGTTGTTTTTACGGCTCATGGGTTGGGGTAGTGTTTAGGGTTCGGGGTAGGGGTGATAATATTTATAGCACGGAGGTCGGGTAGTATGTAGGGATTAGGGGTTCGGACTAGTGTTTAGTTAGGGCTCAGGTGGGTCAGGGTAGTTTTAAGGGCAGGTAAGGGGTTGGGGTGTTATCTTTATCACGCATCCCTTTACCAGACATGCCTTTACCATGAAAATACATAGTAAAGGCATGCGTGGTAAAGGAATGCGTGGTAAAGTAATGCGTTTTTAGAAGCATTCGTTGTTAGATTCGCGTAGTAGAGGTACGCGTGTTTTAGCCAAGCATGCTTCTGTCATACAACCTGATAACAGATCGTCACCTTTTGTTTTCTCACTCATGCATGTCCATAATAAACAAAAGAAAGACTCAAGGAAAGTTTACAATATTTATTAAAACTACCGTGCTCTATCATGTAGCAACTGTGCTGAAATTAGAAAATAAATGTAACAGTAGAGTAGTTAGCATTACTGATAAACTGTATACAATGAAAAGCCCTACCATGATGAATGATATATTTTCCTAACCGCACTATAGCACAATAATATATCAGTGATATACGGTATTTGAGCCGGGCCCCATACCTGGCACTTTCCATTGGCTGGTCTGCATCTCAGATTGCATAAGGCTGGTGTGCTATTCCTGGGGCCTTTTCTCTGCTAGAAATTCTCTCCTCTATTTTCAAAATGGCAAGTCTCTGCTTATATGATAAGAAATACCATGCAAGAAAACAGCAGCTGGGTCTCTTTGTTATGTCTATGTGTTAGATGTGTTTGTGACCAACCACAGAGAAGAACAGGGCACAATATTGTTTGATCTTGTACGAAATTTTCAGTCTGAATCCCAGCAGAAGAGGTCAGTGCCAAAACATGTGCAGCCTATTTCTAAAATAATAGTGTGGCAAGAAAAAAACAAACGTGTTACTTCATAACGTGTGCAAAGCAAAATCGACCTACAACTGACAGTTTGGCTAACAAAGGGGAGAACTACAGTTGGCCCTATAGGGACCCCACAACACCGAAATGGGACAGGGCCTACCCACTGTCTTTCAAAGTCATCACTTTAGACTGCTTTTCTCCTTTTAAGTGAAACAGGCACCATCTTACCATGTTCTTACCATAGAGGATGCTTCTGTAAATAGCTCTTCGATAGTGAGCGACTGCATGCCGGGCTTAGGGGAAAGTAGCCACCTATAGCATGGCAGCAAGTGACTCATCATAGCTGAAAATACTGGTAAGTAGTGGAGGGCTCCTCAACTGGGAGCCAGCTTACCCCTCCCCCTATGCTCATAGCCTGTGCCTGATTAAGCTCCCATTCATGCCCCTCACCAGCCTGTTCCCTACACATCCCTTTTCATGACATAGGTACACCACTCTCCGTACACACAGACGCAGCCCCCTCTATCTCATCTAATGCCTGCGCATAAACAAATAATAACAAAATGGAGTCCCTGACACTCATATTAAAGCAGCGTAATCGCACCCCCACCAACATCAAGTCTCCGGTCCCACATCTATCAGGTTCCACTAAGGCCAACCTCCTGAACACACTGCCAGCTGATACCCTCATGATGTACATGGTTCTACTGCTTCCCTAAAATGTACTTTTAACCTTACCTGGTGATGGCTCAAATGCTCTATCATTGAAATACCGTTTGTAACCTGACATCATCACTTACCTATTGTATGGCCTTTCTACACAAATAATTACTTTTATATTATAGACTCTTTTTGATCATTAGCTTTCTCTGTTCTTGTATACAGAACATACAATAAACAGATTGTTTTCAAAAAGGTAGTTGAGGGTTGCTGGCTGCACAGCACACACTGCCCCTACACTGTTTCTACTTGCCAATTGAGACAACAGCATTGTTGCTCCCTTCCTAAATTGTTTATCCTGTCCGCAGGGTTGACAGGCTTAACGGAAGCAGGGACAACTACCCCATTGCCTGAGTGCTTCAAAAGGTAAAGAAACTTTTCATCAGCCATCTGCATAGGAAGTGATTTCACTGTGTTTCCCATCGTCTATTTGCACAGGGAGTGACATCACTGGATTGCCCATCATTCATCTGTGCAGGAAGTGACATCACAGTATTTCCACCATCCTTCTGCACTCTCCTCCCCTCCCAGGACCTATTTAATGGCTGCCACAGCATGAGCACTCAGCGGACGTGGACAGCGGGCGCTGCTCATGCACCAAAGGTACCCCAAAGGCAAGCCCATCTGCGTCCATCTGCACCTGGTTGGTGCCCAGCATCAGTTACCCTGGTCCTCCCACCACTACCATGCTGCGAGCATCTGCGCACTCAACCCTGGCCACCGCTCCACATGCTGCTGCCTTGCTACCCCACACAACACTAAGGAAGCTTTCTCCTGCACTTCCTGCAAGTTTTCAAGCACTTACCCATACCCAAACCTCATTGTACTGACAGCATGCAACACACTACTCTATGACACCCACACAGTCCTGCAACCACGAACACAGTACTCCACCCTCACATGCATGCTACTCAACAACCGCTCACTCAACAAACATGCCTCAGAATTCTGGGACATGCTGCATGACAATGTCCCTGACCTACATTTTCTCTTGGTAACCTGGCTGAACCCTGAATCGGGACCTGACATTGCCACAGCCATCCTCCCTTGCTCCAAGATTCCCAGAAAAGACAAACTTCACAAGTCCAGAGGCAAAATCGCCATCATTCCCAAGAACACCATCAGCTGCACTACATCCATGGACATGTCATCCTCCAACATGGAACACCTGTTGTTTCAGCTCCACGTCACAGCGGACTTCACCCTAAGTGGCACTCTCATCTACAGACCACTGGGATCCTCCACCAACATCACTCACACCATCACGGACTTTGTTGTACCATTCGCCCTCGATGATAGCAATTACATCCTACTTGGAGACCTGAAGTTCCACCTGGAAGGCCACATTGACCAGAACTCAAGAGCACTCATTGAAGACTTTGGAAACCTGCACATCACTCTAGTAAATGGACCTACCCACGTTGCAGAACACCTCCTGAAACCTATTTTCACCAACTTTGGCAAAATCCGAGTCGATGAGCTCACACCAATTCCCTGGACAGACCACGCCCTTGTCAATTTCAGCATCCCGTCCCAATGCACATTAAGTACCTCCTGACCAGCCTGTTGAAACTAGAACAGCATCACTGACAAGGATTGGAACACTGCTCTCAAAACCTACAGACTTAAACACAGCGACGGCCTCCCAAAGCCATCAAGAATTTCAACAGTTGAATCACTTCCTGAAAATACTCCTTCAAACGCAACAATACAGCAAGATCCAGACCCTAGGCCAGTTGGTACACGGAGGAACTCAGAATGATGAAACGCCAAAGCCAATAGATCCCTAAGGCAAGAGCTGTTGGTTTTGCAAATGCTTGTTCACACTCAAGCATGGTCCGGAATCCAAGGCTTCCCCCTGGAGGTTGTCTGAAGTTAAACTCTCACACTGGCAGTTGTTAAGAAGTTGAGTCACAAAATTATTTATTTGCAATATGAAATAAAATATGATCTGAACTCCATTATAAAAAAAACCAATTTGAGCATCTGTGAGAAAGTGCCATCTTGCTTGCATGGTATGTCCCCACTTTTTGCTGAATTGCTGATGTGCTTTGACTGAGTGTGCCCTGGGCTCCTGCCAATTAGGTGCCAAGGAAGGGCCTGTATTCCTTACCTAAAACTGTATTGAAACCTAAACCCAATTGGCATCTCTGGCCACATGTCAGCCCCTGGTAAATGGTACCCTAGGTACCCAGGGCACTGTGGCCAGAGAAGGCCCCTAAGGGCTGCAGCACTTATTGTGCCACACTTAGGGGCCCTGTACCCTGACACACACACACTGCCTTTGCAGGCTGAGGGACTGGGTACAGAACAAAACAAAGAGTCGACATGGCACACATCCCTGTGTGCCATGCCCACAACACACTGCCTTGACACACCTCAGTCACCCATCTAGCTGGGTGCCCTATGCCAGTGGTGTGGGTACAGGTGCATGAACCAAGTGCATGAACCCTGTACCCCTACAGTACCCAGGTCCATTCCTGGGCACTGTAAGTGAAGTGCTGCCATTAAGAGTATATGGTGCTGGGAGGTTCTCATCGCAAACTCCACAGCACCATGATGGCTGCACTGAAGACTGAGAAGTTTGGTATCAAACTTCTCAGCACATTAAATCCACACTGATGCCAGTGTGGGATTTAATGTACAATGCACGCCAGAGGGCAACTTAGAGTTGCCCCCTGAAACTAACCCACAACCCATTCCCTGACTGAGAGGCTGCCTAGGCTGCCACCCAGCAAACATGTTGCTGTATCCCTGGGTAGAGATCCATCCGCTCTCGTGGGCCTGCAGCAATGCACATCCTGGGTCGAGGTGCTAGGCCTCCGCCCCAAGATGGCCAGGGGGGGCTTCAAAGGCATGCCGACTTTGTGAGCTTCTACAGGCCACTTGCAGCAACTGGCCCCCACCGGTTCTGACCCCCACTCTGGCGGGAAGACAGGTGGGAAAACCTAAGTGAGGAAAGGGGGTAAGCCAGCCTCTGCCTACCCCACCCCTCAGGTGGGGGAGGCGAGGTGAAGCCAAACTCCGGGATCTCGCCAGCTTGAGGATGGGGAGCCCTACCCAATTAGAGACAGGCTCCTGCCCCCCTCCCAATGGAGAGCGGCAGGATAGGGGGTGTACTCACCCCAGGGAAGGGACCAGTTGGTCCCTGACCTTCCCATACCTGTAACAGCCCTAAATGTAGTATTTAGGGGCACCCTGAACCTTCATTTCTCAGATCCAGATTCCGAAACAAGAAGAAGAACAAGAAGAAAGAAGACCTGCAGTGCAGCTGCTAACCTGAGGGCAACACCAACTGACTTGGCCCCAGGCCCACAGGCCTGTCGACCCTCAAACCTGCTCCCGCTAAATCCCGGCATCTCCTATGGTCAGAAACCTCGAACCGTGAAGGACCTGACTGCCTTGCTCATCTAAAGACTGGGACTCCCACGAGCTGTGGTACTGCTCAAACAGCAACAGCCCCTGGTGCCAGCCAGGAACCGTAAATCCAGCACACTCTGCACCTGCCGAGTGAACAAAGACCACGAGGACGTCCCCCCGGTGACTGTGACCACGAATCCAGCACCCAAGGCCCCTCCTCGACACTCCTGATGACGCCTGCAGCCTCACAACCAAGGACCCCTCCAACCGTGACCAGCTGAGGGTAAGATTTCCTCACACCAAAAGACACCCCTGCACCTGGTGCCCCACGGCCCCCTGTGCCCAACTCCTGGGTGGCTACCTAACCTACAGCTTCCCAACTTACCTCTCGAAGTGGTGGTTGCACCTGAAAAATCTCCGCTCCGAGCTTGCAGCCTTTGTTCGTTTTGCAGCTTTCCCATTGAAATTCATTGGGTGCCTGACGGCCCAAAAGCACCCTGCACCCAGCCGCCCGAGTGCCACTGGAAGTGCTGCATCTGTCCTATCCTACTTCCCCACTTGCCCTGAGTAATTCACCAGGAACTCAGCTCCCACAGCCGTGTGGCCTGCCTGCTAGCAGCCACCAACTAAAGGCCCCTTGCCTGTCATAGGCTAACATTGGGTCTACTCACTCTGCACCCGGCTGCCCTTGTGCCGCTGAGGGTGTAACAACTGCACCTACCTGACCCTGGGAAAGCCCTGAGTCTTACTCCAGGACCTTAACTCTGCCAGTCGAGTACTTACCCAAAGACCGATAACTTGATTTTCTCCATAGGGTAACATTGGCTGGGTTTCACTTGGAAATTCTTTCAAGTGTCGAGATTTGCAACCTTGAAATATTCCTTAAAAATCATCCAATCAACGAAAAAGAAATTACTCACCTGTTACCAGGAGAGATTCCAGTGCTGGATCTTTGCGCCCAGCACTGACCCTCAAAAGTAATTACAACTGTGATTTTCCGATAACCTGATTTCCTCCCATAGGATAACATTGCCAGGTTTTGACCAAACTTTCTTCTGTCGATTTTCAAAACATACAAATATTCCTTAAAAATGTAACAAAAATTATTTCTTTCAACTGTTTACAGGAGATTCACCAGGGCTGAATCCAGAACCCGGCCCTGAGTAAGAAAACCATTTGTAAAGTGGTTTTATTGCATTTACTTAAAACTTTCCATTGGGCTCAATGTTATACTTGTGTTTAACTTGTGTTGCATATTGCAACAACTGTATCTATTGCATTTAAAAGTCTACTGCTATTTGAAAGTATTCAACTGTAGCATCTCATTCTGAGAAAGTATTTTTATACCTACTTGTGGTTCTAAAATAAAACAACATTTTTATATAGAAAACAATTGGCCTAGGTTCAGTCCTTGAGTATGTGAGACCATTTGCTGACTGAGTGTGTACAACAAATGCTTTACACTGTCCTCTGATACTGCCTTACTGCTCGACCAAGCTACCACTTTTGAGAGTAAGGTTACATCTAACTTTAGCCTCTGCCAAACCTCTGGGGACTGGGGACTCTGTGCACACTCTACCTTACTTTGGTGCAGTATGTACAGAGCCACTTTCTTACAGCATCCTAATTTAATATTGTCCTTTTGAAACGTACATTGAAAGAAACATAAACAATACATTTAAAATCTTTGTTGCTTTGAAACAGTTATTGTAATTATCTAAATGTTAATTATTGTTAGATGACTGTTTTTAATTTAGTTGCCTTACACCCTCGATAGTGTCATGAATGTTGGGTCTAAGGGTGACGAATGTGATTGTTGAGAGGGAAATAAAGCATTTAAGACCCTAGACTTATGCAGCTGGACTCACAGTTTTATTATATATGGTAAATTAGTGACAATGATATTGTTTATCTCAAAGTTGAATCTATTTTATACATTTTGCATAACTGTATTGATCTACTGCTGATAGGCAGGGCCACTGGAATTATGCAGCTTGAGACGGCCAAATATATGTCAGGATTGAGTAATTATGCGGGGAGAAAAGTCAAATTATGCAGCATAATGTGGCACATTTTGTAATAGTATTACTTCTTTATTTCGACATTTTTCAACTTGATAACACTGTCTAGTTATTAATTGCCCCTCATTTACCAGTTGTACAAGTTTAACACCCAAATATAGCAGTAAGCAACAGAAAGGTGACCAGTCCAGCATTGCAAAGGGCCTTTCACTGAGTGGCAACACATTCCGCTGCATTTTTAGTAACTTTTAAATAGAGCTAGAGACAAACTTTTTTGCTAAAATCTGTAGATTATGTGGCAAATGAGGAATTAAGTGGCAAATGCAGTAGATCTTTAATTATGTGAAAATCACTGCGGCTGCACAATCACATAATTCTAGGGGCCCTACTGACAGGGTAACAGATGCCTTGTAGCATGCACTACATGTCATGGGCATTTTATCCCTTGCTTTTGCCCCGAACTTTCCGTTTTGAAGATTGCATTGTACAAGTGTGCCTGCAGATGGGTGTGTCTACATGTGTGCGTGTGCACGCATGCATTCCATATAGAGTCATATTCGGGAGCCTTAAGTAGCATGTCTTCCAGAACTTTGATATAGCACTTTTGACATACCACCTAATCAGAACTGATACTGTCCGTTCATTTGACTCACAAACGTAGGGGTATATTTACTAAGATTGTGCGCTGTGTTTGCATCCCAAAAGTGACGCAAATCGACGCAAAATCTTTTTTTTTGCAATTTACTTTACAGCGCGCTGAAAATTCACGAAAGCATTGCTTAGCGTTGCTGCGCATTATTTTGCGCAGAGAGGGCGTTCCCATGCAACCACTCCTGGTTTTTGACGTAAAACCCTATTTTAAACAGGGTTTTGCGTAAAAAAAATTCAAGGAGAAAGGCCTTTATTCTTCCTTGCTTTTCCAACTTTGCATGTGTGGTACACCGTACAGCACACATACAAGGTGGGAAAAGTTTTAAAGTTAGTATAAGCACTGCATTTTGTACTGCAAGTGCATGCTTCCCCTGCAAAACCAATGCTAGACTCATACAGACACCCTCGCACTAAGGCACAAAGGTTTGTGCGTGGCGCTCAAATCAAATTTCTGCACCGGGGCTCGGGAGAGGGGGGAAAGAGACATATCTCTGTAAATATGGCGCTCTCCTGCTCTCTCCTTCTCACTGAATGCAGCGCAGCCTTTACGGCTGCTGCTCTGCGTTACGTGAGATTGTCAGTATGAGTGCAGCGCAAACAGCGTGAAATGCACTTGTGTATCAGGATTTATATTCATTCACATTTCACCCAGCCGTTTCCTAGTGGCTGCTTACACATCTGGATACCATACTGCTGTCCTTGTAGGCGATTTCCTGTCTTGCTACAGGAACTCTTACAGGAACTTTATTAGGCTGTCCTATGGAAATCCTGTCCAGGCTTTTCCTATCCTTCTTCCAGGGATGTCCTAGCCTTCCTGACAAAAACGCACAGGAACCTCTGGGAATCCTGTGGGAATCAATAAAACACAGCCCAGGTCACCGGTATGTTCTACGGTGGTCTATTGACTCCAAACACTGCTTTGTCCCCCTCCATGTGCATATGGCAGCCCTGAGCCTGCTTCCTCTCTAAGACGCCTTTATCTCTCTTTCCAAGGATGCAGCTGAAGGGTTTATCTGCTAAATAGAGGCCTTGAATCCTTTGCCCCAGAGCGGTGCAGATTAGAACCTGCCCCGGCCACCGCTGCACGCAGCGTCACTCTAAGAGCATTGGCAGAGGAGAGTCAACAATGGCTTAGACCGGCATCAATAGCGTCAACCGGGCCTTTGTTCCATCCCTTGAATAATCAATCGGTGTCCAGCTCATCCCTGGAGACATTGAGTGAGTGGATGGGTGGGTGAGCGCGAGCCCTGGAGAGCGCAGAGTCTGCAGGGAAATTGATTCAGATCCAGAGGTGACAGCAAAGAGAGTAAAAGGGAGGTGAGAGAGGTTAAAACAGAAACAAGCACTGGCAAAGCCAATGATTTACATCATAGAGAAAGGTAACACTAAAGAGAGTAAAAGGGAGGTGAGAGAGGTTAAAACTGAAACAAGCACTGGCAAAGCCAAGGATTTACATCATAGAGAAAGGTAACACTAAAGAGTGGTAAAAGGGAGGTGAGAGCTTAAAACTGAAACAAGCATTGGCAAAGCCAATGATTTACACCATAGAGAAAGGTAACACTAAAGAGAGGTAAAAGGGAGGTGAGAGAGGTTAAAACTGAAACAAGCACTGGCAAAGCCAAGGATTTACATCATAGAGAAAGGTAACACTAAAGAGTGGTAAAAGGGAGGTGAGAGCTTAAAACTGAAACAAGCATTGGCAAAGCCAATGATTTACACCATAGAGAAAGGTAACACTAAAGAGAGGTAAAAGGGAGGTGAGAGAGGTTAAAACTGAAACAAGCACTGGCAAAGCCAAGGATTTACATCATAGAGAAAGGTAACACTAAAGAGTGGTAAAAGGGAGGTGAGAGCTTAAAACTGAAACAAGCATTGGCAAAGCCAATGATTTACACCATAGAGAAAGGTAACACTAAAGAGAGGTAAAAGGGAGGTGAGAGAGGTCAAAACTGAAACAAGCACTGGCAAAGCCAAGGATTTACACCATAGAGAAAGGTAACACTAAAGAGAGGTAAAAGGGAGGTGAGAGAGGTCAAAACTGAAACAAGCACTGGCAAAGCCAAGGATTTACACCATAGAGAAAGGTAACACTAAAGAGTGGTAAAAGGGAGGTGAGAGAGCTTAAAACTGAAACAAGCATTGGCAAAGCCAATGATTTACACCATAGAGAAAGGTAACACTAAAGAGAGGTAAAAGGGAGGTGAGAGAGGTCAAAACTGAAACAAGCACTGGCAAAGCCAAGGATTTACATCATAGAGAAAGGTAACACTAAAGAGTGGTAAAAGGGAGGTGAGAGAGCTTAAAACTGAAACAAGCATTGGCAAAGCCAATGATTTACACCATAGAGAAAGGTAACACTAAAGAGAGGTAAAAGGGAGGTGAGAGAGGTCAAAACTGAAACAAGCACTGGCAAAGCCAAGGATTTACATCATAGAGAAAGGTAACACTAAAGAGTGGTAAAAGGGAGGTGAGAGAGCTTAAAACTGAAACAAGCATTGGCAAAGCCAATGATTTACACCATAGAGAAAGGTAACACTAAAGAGAGGTAAAAGGGAGGTGAGAGAGGTCAAAACTGAAACAAGCACTGGCAAAGCCAAGGATTTACGGAGTATAGAAAGGTAACACTAAAGAGAGGTAAAAGGGAGGTGAGAGAGGTTAAAATGGAAACAAGCACTGGCAAAGCCAAGGATTTACATCGTATATAGGGGTAACAAAGAGTGTTAAAACAAGGGAGGTGAGAGAGGTTAAAACTGAAACAAGCACTGGCAAAGCCAACGATTTACGATTTACGTTGTAAACCGAGGTAAAAGGGAGGTGAGAGAGGTTAAAACTGGAACAATCACTGGCAAAGCCAATGATTTATGTTGTATACACAGGTAACAGTAAAGAGAAGTATAAGATTGTGAGAGAGGTTGAAACTGAAACAAGCACTGGCTAAGCCAATGATTTACATTGTTTACAGAGCATGCCCAGTTCTAGAGGGTGGGCCGGGTGGGCCAGGCTCACCCAAACATGAGCCTGGCCCACCCATACACAGGCCCGGACTGGCCATTGCGGGCACTGGGCAATCCCGGTGTGCCACAAGGGTGGAGGCCGGTTTTGGGCCCCTGGGGGCCGTTTTTGTTATAGGGCATGCAAAAACAGCCCTGTAACAAAATCGTCCGAAAACCGGCCCTGGCAAAGAGCGCGGTCGCAATACCCCCGGTGGGGGGTGGAGTGGGGGGCAGCCGAGCACTTTTCCAAGGCCGGTTTTGGTTCTCAGTCCGGCCCTGCCCATACATGAACCTTGGCCCTGGCAGTGACATCATCAAGGCCAACAGAAAATGGCCACTGCAATTTAAAAACATTCTCTGAACGTTATTTTCCTTCTTTCTTTAGGAGTTGCGTGTTTGGGCCTGGGCTCTCTCCCCCAATCACATAACTGCATCTCTTATTAGAAAGGTGGACGGTGTCCCCGCCCACTCGTGCAGGTACAATAGGGGCATGGCGAAGGTGACAAATCCTTTTGTTGGCACTGGATTTGTGTACCGTCCTGCTGCGTGGATATTTCATCCTTTTCAGCGTTGGTGAAGAGGAGTTTGGTTGCGGATTCATTTTCCTGACCCCTTGAGATGCTTATCAGGTCGGGCTCTGACAGAGTTTGTAAGGAGCAGGTAAGAGAATATGTGGCTATTGTTGCGTTTTGTTTCATCTGTGAGCAAGACATACTTTGTGTGCTGTGTATATTTTATTTAAATCGTTTGTTTAAATCGTTAGTATCATTATCATGACTTGTTCTGCCAAGGAAGCACGACAACTATTAAAATGCCCAGATAACTCTGGGGATTAATGATCCTCCTGGAGAGCAATCTCTTGTCTGTTTATAGTTTTTAAATGCAGAAAAACTGTAGTTAGCTCAGTGGGTTAATGCCTTTGTCACAGAGATCCTTTGGTTGCTTGCAGTTCAGAAGTTACAATCCCAACATAGGACAGTGACCTATGGACTGTCATCAAACACCTGCATTCAAACCAGAATGGTATCATTAGATTATTTTTTTTTGTATTGCTAGTTAGTTCACATTCTCCCAGTCTTTCATAATTCTAATGTTGCAATAAAGAGTTTGTTTGGGCATTATACATTCTAATCAGTAAAGCCAACCCCCAACCACTGGGGTATGCTTTAAATCTTGTGTTTGTGCTTCTCCAGACCTAACCCTCTTAAAACATATTGCCCAGCAGTATTTGGATGGACATGTGATTCCTACACCTGGTAATCCTCATTAGCTTATGTGACATTCCCTATAGGCTGATTTACATACTTGTAGGATTCATTTTCTCTGCATAATGTGTTCGTGATGTAAAGTACTGTGACACCCTACACTACGAGTAGCGGTAGACAACAAATAAAATGCGTACGAGAGAGGGGCTGCGGAGAGATGATGGGCACTGTTGGAGGGTGGCAATGATGGAATCCAAGAGGGACATCATGGGGGGAGGGGCTATGGAGTTCTGAGGGGCACTGGTGGAGGGTGGAAATGAGGGAATCTGAGGAGGAGGTCATGGGGTGGAGCTACAGAGAGATGAGGGGCACTGGTGGAGGTTGTTTGTGAGGGAGTCTGAGGAGGAGGTCATGGGGGAGGGGTTTTGGAGTGATGAGGGGCACTGGTGGAGGGTGGTAGGGAGGGAGTCTGATGAGGAGGTCATGAGGGAGGGGCTATGGAGCGATTAGGGGCACTGGTGGAGGGTGGCAGTGAGGAAATGCGAGGAGGAGGTCATTTGGGGGAGGGGCTTTGGAGCGATGAGGTGCCCTGGTGGAGTGTGGTAGGGAGGGAGTATGAGGGGGAGGTCATGGGGAGGAGCTACGGAGAGATGAGGGGCACTGGTGGTGGGTGGTAGGGAGGGAGTCTGAGGAGGAGGTCATGAGGGAGGGGCTATGGAGCGATGAGGGGCACTGGTGGAGGGTTGTAGTGAGGAAATGCGAGGAGGAGGTCATTTGGGGGAGGGGCTTTGGAGCGATGAAGTGCCCTGGTGGAGTGTGGTAGGGAGGGAGTATGAGGGGGAGGTCATGGGGAGGAGCTACGGAGAGATGAGGGGCACTGGTGGAGGGTGGTAGGGAGGGAGTCTGAGGAGGAGGTCATGAGGGGAAGAGGCTTCGGAGAGATGAAGGGCAGGGTTGGAGGATGGGAATGAGGGAATCCGAGGAGGAGGTCAGGAAGGGGAGGTGCTTTGGAGCGATGAGGGGCACTGGTGTCAAGGCTTTTGTTTAGTAATAGGGACTTCATTAATCTTGAACGCTTTATAATATGCTTAGCATTCAAGTACTTCTGTTGAAGCCTGGTCTGCTGGAATTCGAGGGTTTGCAGTTAGGTGCAAACCTTGGTCTTACTTTCAAATAACTCTCCACATGCTCGGTGTACACACATAAGCAATCCTTTGAATCATGCTGCCTGTTTGCAAGTACATATGATGTAATCAGGGCTTGTAGGCCACCTCCAGATGTGACAAATTGGGCCTGCAGTGGCTCACCCAAATAAAAATTCCTGGAGCCGGGCCTGATACAGAGGTAATGTTAAAGGAAGATGAGAAAGGTAAAAACGGAAATAAGCACTGGCAAAGCCAACAATTTACATTGTATACAGAGGAAACAGTAAATAGAGGTAAAAGAAGGCGAGAGAGGTTAAAACTGAAACAAGCACTGGTAAAGCCAATGATTTACATTGTATACAGAGGTAACAGTAAAGAGAGGGAAAAGAAGGTGACAGAGGTTGGAACTGAAACAAGCACTGGCAAAGTCAACAATTTACATCGTAAGCGGGGGTAACATTAAAGAGAGGTAAAAGGGAGACGAGAGATTTTAAAACTGAAACCAGCACTGGCATATCCAATGATTTAAGTCATATACAGGGGTAGCATTGAAGAGAGGTAAAAGAGAGGTGAGAGAAGTTAAAACTGAAACAAGCACGGGCAAAGCCAAGGATTTAGGTTGTTTACAGGGGTAACATCAAAGAGAGGTAAAAGGGAGGTGAGAGAAGTTAAAACTGAAACAAGCATTGACAAAGCCAAGGATTTACGTTGTATACAGAGGTGACATTAAAAAGAGGCTTAAGGGAGTTGAGAAAGGTTAAAACTGAAACAAGCACTGGCAAAGCCAATGATTTATATTGTATACAGAGGCGACAGTAAAGAGAGGTAAAAGGGAGGTGAGAGAGGTTAAAACCTAAACAAGCACTGACAAGGCCAATTATTTACATCATATAAAGAGGTAATGTTAAAGAGAGGTAAAAGGGAGGTGAGAGAGGTTAAAACCGAAACAAGCACTGACAAAGCCAATAGGTCTTGCCTACGAGAGAGCTATTGGCTTTGACGTGGTCAGTGCTGGCCCCGTCATAGCACTTTTTTTCACTTTCAGCCATGCTGCACAGTGGTTTCCACATCATTGTGCTTTCTCATGGCGAGTCCTGGGGGCAACATTGGTGGGTTGGGACAGAGGGGGCAAAAAAACACATATGGCAGGAGAGAGGATGGGGCAAAGCTACACATGAGGCAACAGGGAGAGTGGAAGCAAGGCAACATGAATGGCAGGCTAAGAAGGTGGGGGAAAAGCAAAACAATGTAGAGAGGATGGGGAAGCAAAGCAGTGGGTGGGCAAGCATCAATGTGGGGCAGGAGGGCAGAAGCAGTGGAATCGGAGGGGTGGGAAATGGCCTGCAAACACAAGCACTCTTATGGACTCCTGCAAGTAAAAATTAAAAAGTAGCTCTGAAAACATGGGCAGTTGAATGATACTGGGCAAGTAAGCAGTACTTGGGCCTCGCTCCAGGGATGGAACAAACACACGAAGAGGAAGTGATATGGCACGCGCTGAGAAAGAAAAGAGAGTGATGATAAAACTAAGCAATGGTAAGCAATGCGCAGACTCTATGATCCCTGTATGTAAACAAAATGTCTTGCAAGCAACAGTGCATGCCCTGTGTAAGGCAAGACCTAAAAACGTTAGGGCAAATGAGTGGGTTGTGGAATTTTACAATGTGTGAGTTGGGTACTTTAAAAGGTAGGATTGTCAGAGGGCCATTCCACAACATCTGATGTGGGACTTGTGGCTGCAATCAACTCCATATATTGCCATGTATTAAAGAATATGCATAGCGACCTGTACCACTGGTGATGCCCAAAGCAGATCTGGGTCATCAATAAAGTGCATGCCGTTTGCTGTGCACGTTTGGGAGAGTGTGGATGCATAGAGTGGTAGAGTTGTGATGGTAAACATAAGGTTTAAAGGGGTTCTGCAAAGGTATTTCAGCTTAATTATTCCCAGACTACTTGTGTTATATCTCTTCTGTGTCACTTATGATGTGGCGGTGACATCAAGACATCTTACAGAGGTGTTTCACTGATGCAGGTATTCTAGAGATGTGTTTAAACGCAGTGGTCACTCCACTTGACAAGGCAGCAACTATGAAGCCACAAGCCTAGCAATCTGTATTTTTTTTAATCAGTTTAATTTTAATTGCTGAAACTGTATTCATAATGCTCTGCACCAGTGATTTGTATTATGATTTCTACTAGCAAAAGTCTTCCAAGATGTCACCCCGCCTTTGAAGGAGTGCTGCATGCTCACGCTGTCTCTTTATGTCAGGGACAAATCCATCCATTTGCTTTCTATCTATCATCTACAGACTGCTTTAATTGCCTGTTGTTGAAAGACCTAATAAGTACAATACCAAGACTTCCCTTGAATAAGCCCATTGTTTATGACTGGTTGCCTTGCATGTCAATCTCATTTGCTTGCTTCTTATTTGATGGCTTTCAAGCCATCTGTTGAGTTTGTCCCTCCCTTACAGCATGGCTCTTTTCCATCCTTTCCATTGGGTGACTTGTATCCTTCCACTATTTACACTCAAATAACTACTTTTTTCTTTTGTCTTCAGCACTTCATGAACTTACATGTTTCCTTCCTGTCTCCTGCTCTCCTTGAGTGCTGTTTCATCTTTACATTGCCAACATGTGCAGGGCCTGGCTGGGAATCCAAAGCAGCCCTGCCAAATTTTGTCAAACCAGCATACTTACTGTGCATAGTGAGCGAGCGTGGCAAGCGATCCTGACCATTACAAGAGGGTTTTGAGAGGTTCTGCCCCCAAGAAAATTTGGAGAGTAAAATGGCAAAAATGTTGCATTCTAGAAGCCATTTTCAGTATATATTCAACAGTATTAGCTTTTAATGCATAGAAGATGATGACCTTACAGTGCACCTGGATACAACAATCTTTTTTGTGGCTCTTCAATGATTCCTTCAATATCACCCTCCAACAGTGCCTCTTATCTCTCCATATCCACTCTTTCACATGTATTTCATTTGTTTTATAGCGCCTCCCATAACAGTGTAGGGTTTCGGAGCACTTTACAATCAGTGTATAGAAAATGTAACATAACACAAAGGGTAGGAGTCACATGTTATCATACTGGTAGGTATGTTTTCAGAGTGCGTGGTTGTGGGGAAGCACCAACTCAGGGCTCAGAATGTAACGCAGTAGTTAGGTTTGGCTTTACTAATTAGAATGCATTTCTACCCAAATACACCCTTTTTAGCATCCTTAGGATAATGAAAGACTGGGAATAAACCTAACTTTCTAACCTGTGCCATGCAGTGTTCGTGCAGATATTTGATGGCAGTTCATAGCTCACTATCCTACAGTTGTAACTTATGAACTGCGCAGTAACAAAGGGATCTCTGTGCCAAAAGCAGCAAATACAAATCTGTACTGTAATTATGCTTGGTACATGTTCTTTGCAGCAGGCACATTAACCCTCTGCACTACTATGAGTCAAAACCGCCATTCACGAAACTCCTATCTCTCTCTAGCAGGTACATGAATCACCAGAGTTATATTGACAGTTTTATTGTCGCCTGAAAACTGCTAGATATTCAAGGAACTGTTCAGGAGGTGCTTTAAAAACTAGTATAAATTTGGCCCCAGTAACCAATCCAGCTCCTCACCCTTCCAGCCTCCTTGGGAAATGCACGATGCCCGGCAAGGCCAGTCTGGCCTTGAACCTGTGCCCTCCTTGTTGCTCTCCGGCCACTTTACCTTGTCTTTTCTTCCCCATTCTTTCCTGTCTCGCTATGCTTTCTTCTAACTCCCCCGGGCTTGTCCATTGCTCTCCTGTCCCACTCCTCTTTACCAATGCTTGCTGACAGCATTTTCTTGAATATCCTCCCACTTGCCTATACCCATGTTGCTCTCCACCAAGTCCCTTTTTAATGTCAATGTGTTTTTTCCATTTAGGAGACCTTTTTTCTCTAAATGTTATTTTCCACACCTTTTCTTTTATTTCCTTTTAATTTACCACTCCAAGATGGATATCCTTCTTCTTGGACTGGTAAGTTAAAATAAACACAGCAAAAATAGCCACCTCATCATGGCTTATGTACATGCATAGAGACACAGGCGTGTGCATGTGTGGCGATGTATATACACACATACATCACAATGCTGCAGCAAAATGGCCACCATGTCATGACACATGCAGCCGCATGCATGGTGACGCAAGTACATAGATACGTTCCCACACTGGGGTGAGGTTTTAGCTTTTGTTTAGTCAATGCTGTTTACCATTGTCAGCAGGTATTGGCAAAGCCAACAGGCTGGCTACCACCTTTCTAAAATGAGACCTTTTACCGTTGCCAATGCTTATTTCAGTTTGTGCTCTCTCAGTATGCTTGGATTCCCCGCAGGCTTTTCCAACGAGTAGTTTGTGTGCTACTGGTAGCTCTCCACCTCGCTTTGAGTAGCTCTCCTGTGAGCAGCCCATTCTACTAACTCAGAAGGCTGGCTTCTATTGATACCAAATTGAAAAGTGTTTATTCAAGATAAAAATGTATGTATTTTCAGAGCTCATGAGATAATGTTTGGAGAAAATTGGTTCAATTTCCAAAGTACTTTTAAAGCCAAGTAATAAATCATGGGGCATTAGGGAGACTTCTTACTGATACTATTGCCTTGGTACCATAAGCATTTCAGCTACAGTTGTCATGTACTACCTTTGTAAAAGGATTCCAATTGACAAACACTTTGTCAATTGGACAAAGTTACTGCTGGCAGCCCTGCCTGATGCCATGAGGGATCACTGCTGGTAATATTGAATTGTATGGCCACTAATATAACCTTGTCGGATGTGGCTGCTATTACAAGGCTAACAATATTAGTAGCTCTGGAAATGTTTCACTGAACATAAGTAGCTCTGGTAACATTAAAGGTTGGAGACTCCTTGCTAGGAGCATAAGAGTTGGCGGATCAGATCTTGATCTTACTTAAGTTGTGCCCCAAAACAGGAAAGGTTCACACACATTTAGAACAGCGGCACAGCCAGTTTATGTCAGCTATGCTTTTTTGTGGCAAGCACTGGCTGCTTACTTGGCCATGCTGAATTGTGTGCCCATGGGTAACTGGAAATCACAGATACTGGCTTGGCCCAAACAGTGATTAACAGTTGTTATCACTGCCCATCTCATTATATTTGCAAGGATGTTAAGCTTAACCAGTCCGATTTTCACTGACGTTAATCTGATGTGTTGTGTCATGCCATATTATATTATGTTACTGGGTATTTTTATGGTGCTGTGTTCCCAATTACTTGATTGCTTGGCTCTTACAGAGACTCTGATCTGCATTTGAGATTCATCCTGTGACAACAATACTGTATTCCTATTGCTTTAAAGTCCCTTGCACTTGCACTTGTATATCATGCCCTGCACTGAAATATTTTGTGATCATGCATGGATTGTATTTTCCTGCTGACTGGAAGTGACCTTTAACCTCAATACTCTTGCCAAGTTTCATGATCTTAGTAGGCCTAGAAGCCATTTTGTTCGTATTAGTATACTTGCACATTTCCTGCATCTTTTAGTAAAGCTTAGCCTTAGTTTCAAAACTGGCAACCAGAAATAAGGTTTTCAGAAATAAATGGAATCAGCTATATGTTAAGGTATTTTATCTCAGTTTAACGGATATCTCACATGTTCTCCTTGAGAAGACCAGGCCACCTGGTCATTAGATACGTTTCGATCAAAGTAACAAGTGTGTTCCACGTGTTTGCGCTTCATAGACTTATACAGAAGGAAAAAGGTACTTAAACCGTTCAAGTTGGCATGCTCCAACTGGCTATTTTGGTGAAAACTCTAGTAGGTTTAAAAGACAACTGGGGCATATTACCAACGTTAAGCGATATTTATCGCTAACGATACTTAGCAACTAATTTTTTAACGCTAAGCATCGTCAGAAATTATCGCAGATAAACCTTGCTATTATCAAGGTTTATCGCAAATGCGATAAAAAACGGCCGCAATGCATGAATATCGCTGAAAAGTCAGCGATATTCATGCATTACCGAGCTAATGCTCTTAGCCATTTTATCCACCTCCCATTGGATAACATGGCTAAGAACTGCTCAGGGCAGGTGTTAGTTTTTGGAGATATTTGCGCGAATATCTCCAAAAGTTGGTAATAGGAGACAGCGATGTTAGCGACTGTTTCCAGTCGCTAACATCTTGGCACGCCCACTTTGCATGTCATTAGTGATAAATATCACTGACATGCAAAGTAGGGCCCAAGATGGTCACTATCTCCTACTAGCTGTCGCTAACTGGTGTTAGCGACAGCTTGGTAATAGGGAGATAATTGTATCTCCGCTTTCTTGGCTTTTAAAGCCAAAAAAGCAGAGATAAACCCCCTTGATAATATGCCCCAACTGTCCCTTACTGATTTCCGGTGCTGCTCGCTATTACTGGTATTAAATGCATGTTACATTTTAAACTTCCATGTGTGTTTTATTTTAACAATCCAATAGAGGTTTCCTATGAGAGGAAGGTTACTCCAGGGTCATCTTGTAACATGTGCATGGTTTCGAGTGTGTTGGGGGGGGAGGGGGTGGTTCCAAAAGACAGGGAACCTCGCAACATGTCAACCTAACCCATATGAGGGGTTGGAAGTCCTTACTGCATGGTTGTTTGTAGAGGGGTTTAGAGTGCACATCCCTCCACCTGACCTGTCAGATGATTGTCGCGTTTAATGCATTTAGTTCAGATGGACCTCCAGCGAGTATTTTGCTCTTCCAGTGTGAGGCTATAGAGGGTAGGTGCACTGTGTACCTCTGCTGCCTGATCTAGCCTGGAAAGGAGGTATCCTGGGGAAGGATTACATCTAGTGTTGTTGACTTGTGTGCATAAACTAGATGTATCCCTTGGTGTCCTGACTGTCAGTCATTGTCCATGTGTGGTTGGATCTAACCTTCGTCTCCAGTTCTGGAGTTTTCCGGATACTGCTGTATTACCACAAATTCCACACAGGGCCCCCTAAATGCTGGCCTAAGGTGTTTTCGAATTTAGATCTATATATATAAATTCAGAAGGGCAGTTCTATCCTTTTGTTGCATAATTCTTAGGCTGGATGAATAGCCCCTTCCAGCGCTGTCAATGGCAGAACCAACACAAATACTAACCATCGCACTCCTACAAGTGTGACAATTCAGGATATTCGAGGCCCCCAAATCTATAAGAATGGCTTGGGCGGTAGTCAAGTAATTTTTAATGCATACTGAATTAATAAACAACTGTGTTGTGCGTATCTCTAAATTAGACAGACAGAGCCACCATGTGGCAGACTGTTGCACGCCCGGTGCTGACAATTAGGTACCGGTGCCGAGCACTGGGAACCACTGGCTCAAATAAAGCACTGCCCACAGCCCGTGCCTGGAATTGTAATCAATTGTAGCAGCCAGCTTTTCCTCCAGGAAACATCCGGCCCACTGTTCTTGCACCAGGTAAATCCGCATGCACCGAACTTCTCGTGAGTGAGTCCAGCAGTATCCCATTCGGGGATGATGCTTCATTCCAACCGATAAATGAACCACACTTTGGTATAATGTGTGATATTCACACGATGGTGAAAGGGTTTGTGTCTAACGTGTTCTGTTGGTGTTGAGTATTGTGTGAATAGCATTTGATGCGCACAGATTTTGAAGATGGCAACACTTAGGTAACTATACCAGATGCCGTGCTGCTGTGAGCATACATTGACCAAGGGTGCCTCAAATGTGTAGTGTTGGAAAAGGACCAATATAAAATGTATTTTGTTTTGATGAGCTGATTCAGCATTGGCCAAAAATCCATGGAGCAAAGTCAGTAAAAGTTCTTTGGGAGATCTGTATAGCTTTGGCTGCAGTTTAAGTATTTTGCTCTTCTGAGCTATCATATGAGAGAATAGCTTAGAGAGCTGTTATATTTGACTTTGTGTAATTATGTAAACTTTCAGAAAAATCACTTGGAATAATGCAAAAGGCAAATCCGTCATTTATTGCTATATTTTAGCATAAAATGCATCCTTTTGTCAATTTTTAATGCAAGGATGAATTTTGAGGTAAAAAATAACACACGTGGCGCGATCAACAGTGGCTCGCGGTCTGGCAGTGTGCGTTATTCCTGTGTGCTCACAGTAAAATTTGGCCATGAGCAGCATGGGTGGTGTGGTGGCGTAATTCCAGGAATTTTTCATAGCAGGTGCAACATGAAAGTCCCAAAATTCCACCAAATACACTGGTGTTATTTAAAATGTCTCCATGCCTAAATAGCAAACAGAGAGGCTATACAACACGTGACAGATGTATATGTCTATCCATCATGAACAATTTGTCCCAAAGTAAATGTTAAAAGATACGAAATATGTAAATGGTTGGTTATCCACCCTTTTTGCGTGAGGGAAGCTCTGATGATGGAGGTTGTTGGAGTCCTCTGATAATCCTGGGTTTGGCTCTAAGGGTGGCAAAAGCTCTTCCTGAATCTGGTCAATTGTTTCTTTGGCCATGCAGTTGCGGTCTACAGGGGGGCGATGGATCCACGTGATGTATTCATGAGCGGGCAGACCTTGGAAGTCATGCTTTGGAGAGTTGAGATGGTGTGGTGGGCACCAGTGGGGTGTAGCGGGGAGGGGTGATGGGTTTATGCTGGTGCTACTGTTGTAATACCATTAACAAACTTCCTCCAAGTGAGTATTTCCAAAGCAAGTCACCCATTTTAGTGCCACTCAACTTACTCTGCTAGTACCCTGTGAGATTCTGTCCTGCTACAGCTGGCAGATCCCACAGATCCAGTGTCACAAAGATCGTGGCCACTCGTGTTTTGATACAGTGTAGGCCCTAAAGGGTTAACTGGTCATCATTCAGTTGCTTATTACTGTGTTTGAATGTTAAGCTGGTGCTAAGAGGGTAAACCTTTTCCCAGACAGTGTTAACATGTGAGAAGAAATACAAACATTGCAAATACTAATACTATTGCACTATGTTCTGCATTCTTTTTAAATTTAATCAACCTTGCCTCATTATTTGGTCCCCCACTGCCACATAATTTCAGTGGCCCTTGTTACTAACTACCAGAGCAAACTGTCTGGATAGCTTGACACACCAGGATATTTTTAAATTAAAAAATATATTACGTCTAACATCTGGCCACGTCAATCATAACGAGTAGCCAAACGGTAAGGAAGTAATCCAGGATCATGGCCAGAGGGCCAGAGTCAGGTTTCCTCTAGCCCGATACATGGCTGAAAGGTGACATATCTGGAGAAAATGAGGATAGATTCTGCAAGGACAGGGTACTTTTATTGGTAGCTGCATCATTGAGGGAAGTGACGCTTGTGATTTGGTGATTTAAGTTGGGAGCATAAGGGTATTTGTTTTATTGTTGGTGTGCTGCTGTGCTGTGTTTTGTCGTGTTCTGTTATTTTGTTGTGCTGTATTGTTCCTCTGTTGTGTTGTCGAGTTGTGTTATATTGAGGATTTTGTTATGCTGGGGTTTAGCAGTGATGTATAGTTGTGTTGGTTCTGCACTGTTGTGGTAGTGCACTGTATTTTGTTGTTGTGCTGTTTTGTGCCGTCTTGATTTGTTGTCTTGTCTTGTGTGTTTTATTGGAGTAGTGTGGTTGTTTTGTGCTATGTTGGTGTTGTATCATTGTAGCGTGCTGATATTTTGTGGTATTTTATTGTGCTGTTAAAGTGCCACCTCAACTCTTGCCCATCTACTTGTACAAGCACAGACACTCTTGCCAGTATTCCTCCACTTCAAAATCACACTCACGATACAATGGTAAAAGGTGTTCACACCAATACGGCCCGGGGAATTGCCAATGTCCCATGTGTACTTACCAATCCATACAAACATCCATGTCAATGACAATCTCTTTGGGTTAGGGGGTCGTAAGACCCCGGGCGGTATTTATTATTAACACAACACACAAAACATTTTTGTCATCGAAAATTTGCACAATAACCACATTATTTACATCTTGTTTACAAGTGATACATGGCCTTAACAAAGACTCTAGTTCATAGGAATTTCATAACTAGACATTTCCTGTGCAGCCAACAAAAAACTGAACCGTTCCGAGTGAGATCATGACTGGCTCTGTGACCCTTCTTCTTACACCTCCCCTGTCCAAAGGATGGGTCTCTCCTTATCGGAGGGGCCACCTTCCATCACCCATACTGGGAAATCTCCCGCCTTGGGAGCTCTTGTGCAGGGGGGCTGCTGCCCTTAGGATACCTACCGCGGGCACTCCCTGTGATGACTACGACAGATGCCGGACACTAGGATCCTGTGGGTCACAGGGCGGTGACCAGGTCACCGGACTACTTCCTGTGGACGGACAGGAAAGGGAATATACACCAGGACGAGGACGAGGGCGGACGTGCCCAGACAGACGGACGATACACCCAAAATAAAGAGGTACCTCTGCATACGATCTGTGTCCTGTGTGGTTCCTGCGCGTGGCGCCTCGCAGAACACGACATCTGGCGACGAGGGTTCGACGGACTGCATGCTGTGCCCATCGGAACATCGTGATTTGAACCAGGAGCCCACCCTGGATTGCGTCGCGGTCAAAAAGGAAGAGGGAAGAGTGAAGCGCCATCCAGAAGAAAGCAGCGACGTGGGAGCCCACCCCGACCGCCGCAAACGAAGAAGAAACGAGTCCGGTAAGCGCCAGCCAAAGAGCGCGAGTTTCAAAGAATAAAGGAAAGCCAGCGCGAGCTCTCGCAAGAGTCTCGGCGGCCATATTGGGGCCAGGCGCGAGGGCCAATAGGGACGAAGAACAAGTGCGGCGGCCATTTTGAAGTCAGGCTGCATCGCGATTGGCCGCGAAGTCTCGCGAGAAGACGGCAGCCATCTTAGAATCAGGCTGTACAAGCCAATAGGAACAGAGAACAAGCGCGGCGGCCATCTTAAAGTCAGGCAAAGGGTGAAAAACAGTGGAAAGTGCTGAAAGAAGAGAAGAAAAGGCACAAAGAAGGATAAATAACGACAGCAAGTGGGCATAAGAGCAACATCAGAAAAAAAGGGGCAAATAAAAGGACAAAAGAAAGAAAAGGAAGGAAAGTAAGAAAAAGGCACAAACAAGCATAAGCAAAGGCAAAAGAGGCAAAATAAGAAAATAAGGGTTGAACAAGCAGCAATAGAGCAGAGAACAGGAAAGAACAAGAGAAATGTCAGAAACAAAGCAAAGCGCACAATTCCGCAGACCAGTGCCTTTCACTGTATCGGAACCACAAGTGGGCATCCGATGGGAGAAATGGATCATAAAATTTGAACGATACATGAAGGCGACTGATGTGGTGGACGGGAAAAAACTGGATCTATTCCTAAACTATGTGGGGGATGAGGTGGATGACCTCCTCATAACACTGCCACAGAGTGAATTAGAGACCTATGAGAAGTTAAAACAATGTCTAACGGCCAAGTTTGACCCCCAAAGAAATGTCGACTTTGAGAGATATTCCTTTCACATGGCATATCAGCAACCAGAAGAGTCAATGGATGATTTCGCAACAAGGCTGAGAAAGCTAGTAGCACATTGCGAATTTGAAAAATACGACAATGAACAGGCACTTCGCCTCAAACTGATAGAAGGCTGCCGAGACACGGAATTTCGCACAAGACTACTAAAAGAACCGATCACCCTAGAAAAGATTTTAGATCTAGCAAGGGCCAAAGCAAGAGCAATGATACAAGCGAAACAGATGGACCGAAAGGGAGAGCAAATACATAGACTGTCAGACGCAGGCAAGAAAGGGAACTGGAAGGGAGGACACAAGGAACAAGCGGCGAAGAAACAAAGTTCCCAATGCTACAGGTGCGGTCTGGAATTCCCTCACAAAGGACCATGCCCAGCATTCGGTCAAACATGCAAGAAATGCAACAGAAGCAACCATTTCGCTACCATGTGCCAAGGTGGGCAATTTAAAAATGAACGTGGCAGGCCCGGAAGGCCAAGAGCAGCAACAACAAGACATGTACGGCACATGGACGCGACGGAGAGGAGCTCGTCTGGAGAGTCAGGAGGAGAAGAGGAAGAGGAAGAAACAACAAGAAAAGTAGAACGCCTATACCTCATGACCACAGATGGAGGGCATGAAGAGGAACACATCAGGCTAATAGACAGGAAGTCAATAAAGAAGACGGACTGGGTGACCATTGAAGTAGGGCCCCACCAAACTGAATTTGTACTGGACAGCGGAGCCACGTGCAACATCATGTGTGCCACAGAATATGACAAGATGAAGAGGAAGCCACCGCTACAACCATCAAGCGTAAGAGTGTTTACGTGGGGTGCACAAAATCCCGTCACGAACATGGGAAAATTCACGGACACCATGACGCACAAGGGCAAGACTGTCACGGAAGAAATACATGTGTTACGAGGAGACATTCCCGCACCGTGTCTACTAAGCAATCTAACAGCAAAAGTAATGGGCCTACTGAAAATGACGTACCACATGTCGGAAAAGGAGAGCATACTACAGGAATTCCCAAACCTGACGGAAGGACTAGGAAAGCTGAAAGGAAGACAAATAACGCTGCACATAAATGAAGCTGTCAGGCCAGTCGCACAACACCACCGAAGGGTACCAATACATCTACAACCTCAGGTGGAGGAAGAAATAAAGGCCCTATTAGCACAGGACATCATTGAGCCAGCAGAAGGGCCAACGCCATGGGTGTCCCCAATAGTGGCTGTACCAAAAAAGGACACCACACAGATAAGAATCTGTGTGGATATGAGAATACCAAACACAGCCATCGAAAGAGAACGGCATCCAGGGCCACATCTGGACGACATGATAAGTTGCCTGACAGGAATGAGAACATTTTCCAAACTAGACCTGTGCAAGGGATACCATCAATTGGAGCTGGACGAACAGTCCAGATACATAACGACGTTCTCAAAGCACCTAGGATTGTTTCGCTACAAAAGGCTGAGCTTTGGAATATCTTCAGCAGCAGAAATATTTCAAGAAACGATCAGGCAGATAATAAGACCGATAAAGAACAGTCTCAACTACAGCGATGACATTCTGGTCTTTGGGAAGTCAGATGGAGAACACGACACGGCACTAAGGGAAGTGTGCTCACGGCTAGTAGAGGTGGGCCTGACAGTAAATGAGAAAAAATGTGAACTGGGAAGGGAAGAATTAGTATTTTTCGGACACATATTCTCACGGAAAGGAATGAGGCCAGACCGGAGCAAGATAGACACGCTTGAGAAAACGAGTGAACCAAAAGACGTCGCTGAAGTGCGATCCTTTCTTGGCCTTGCCAGCTACTGCGCGAGGTATATAAAAGACTTCGCGACGGTGAGCACACCATTGAGAGAACTAACAAAACAAGGACACACATTTGAATTCGACCCGAACTTATGCACTGAACTAACAGTAGACGCCAGCCCGGTAGGTCTGGGCGCAATACTAGCACAACACAAACCTGGAAAAGATTCACCTCGATAGATAGTAGCCTACGGAAGCAAGAGTCTGTCAGATGTCGAGAGAGCATACTCTCAGCCAGAGAAGGAGAGCTTGGCAGTAGTATGGGCATGCGAGCACTACCACATGTTCATATATGGAAAACCGTTCACAATAGTGACGGACCACCAAGCACTAGTGACCATATATGGCAACCCAAATGCGAAAATACCACCAAGAATAGAGAGGTGGGGAATAAGGCTGATGGACTATAATTTCAAAATAGTACACAAACCAGGCAAAGACCAAAACCCAGCTGACTATATGTCGCGGCACCCGCTCCCGCATCAAAAAGGTGGTACCACAATGGCAGAAGAATATCTGAACTTCATTGTGAAACAAAACACTCCAGCGTCAATAACAAGTGAAGAATTGGAGCGAGAGACAAAAAGAGACCCAACAATGAAGGCAATAGGAACGATAGTGAGGCTACAAAGATGGAGACATATCAATAGCAACACTGTCACAGAAGAAGGGGTCGACAAAGAAGAACTGCTGGCGTTCAAAAAGATTGGCGAAGAGCTATCTGAGACAGAGAACGGAGTCATGATGAGAGGTCCAAGGATTGTAATACCACATCGGCTGAGGAAGAGGACCGTTAAGATAGCTCATGAGTCTCATAGAGGAATGGTAGCGACAAAGAAGATGTTGAGAGAAAGAGTGTGGTTCCCAGGACTAGACAGTATGGTGGAGGACGAAGTGTCACAATGCCACACCTGTCAAGTAACAGGGTCGTCTAGTAAGCCCACACCGTTGAAGATGTCGGAACTGCCCTTGGCAGTATGGACGGAACTAGCAGCAGACTTCTATGGGCCACTAGAGACTGGAAAGTACTTGCTGGTAGTGATTGACGAATTTTCAAGATTTCCACTAGTGAGGGAAGTGTCATCGACATCGGCAAGTGCCACCCTACCTGTGTTAGATGACATATTTGCTGCCTGGGGCTCACCACAAACACTGAAAACAGACAATGGGCCTCCATTCTCAGGAGAAGAATTCCGCAGGTTCATGGACTACCTGGGAATCAAACACAGGAAAATAACTCCTCTGTGGCCACAAGCCAACGGAATGGCAGAACGGTTTATGGGGACCATCAAAAGAGCAATTCAGCGAGCAAAGTTGACACAGATCTCAATTGGACAAGCGCTTTGTCAAGTGCTACGAGACTACAGGAACACCCCTCACAGCACCACGGGCAGATGTCCAGCAGAACTGGTGTTAGGAAGAGCAAGCAGGACAAGGCTACCACAAACAGAGGCCAGAGCAGACACCAACAGAAGAGAGATTGCCGAAAGAGACAACCAAGAGAAAAAGAAAATGAAAGAATATGCTGACAAAAAGAGAAATGCAGCTGAGCACAAGCTAAAGGAAGGAGATTTAGTAATAGTGAAACAAACACAGCAAAGGAAATCTGACAGCCCTTTTTCAAAAGATCATCTAGTAGTGACTGGAGTAAAAGGGTCAATGGTGACTGCGGTCTCAGATCATCGGAAAATAACAAGAAACAGCTCACACTTCAAGGAGTTCAAGATGGAAGAAGGCGAAAGAGCAATAACAACACCGGAAGGGGAAGAAAGAGAGCAAGGAACAAGCGGAGAGATGAAAACACACAAAGAAGAAGGCAGAGAACAAGAACAGAGCGGAGAACAAAGACCAAGAAGAGAGTGCAAAAAGACAAAGAGACTGATAGAAGAAATGTAGAGACTCTCTCTCTCTCTCTCTCTCTCTCTCTCTCTCTCTCTCTCTTCATAGTGTGGACAGCATACCAGGAATTGGTGCATGTAGAAAAGACTTTGTTGCGACAGGGGGGGAGATGTGATGACTACGACAGATGCCGGACACTAGGACCCTGTGGGTCACAGGGCAGTGACCAGGTCACCGGACTACTTCCTGTGGACGGACAGGAAAGGGAATATACACCAGGACGAGGACGAGGGCGGACGTGCCCAGACAGACGGACGATACACCCAAAATAAAGAGGTACCTCTGCATACGGTCTGTGTCCTGTGTGGTTCCTGCGCGTGGCGCCTCGCAGAACACGACACTCCCTACACCCAAATTCCTCATCCACGAGGACCAGTGCAAGCTCACGCCAACTGCACCTGCGGTTGATAGGTAAGGAACGCGTGTCGGCGACGGCCCCGTATCCTCTGTGCCCCTGCAACTTCCTTTCGACTTGCTGCCAGCATCCCTTTGAGGGTCCAGTGACGCCGATGTTAATTTGGTGTAAATGGATGCCGTAAAGAGAGTCAAAGTGTGCCCAACAATCATTATCTCCTCTGCCAACCGGCTTAAATATGACAAATCCGTGAAAACATAGTACCTTGAATGCTGGAGGAAAAAGTGTTAAGCATGGCATTAATTACATAACAGACTTCCTTATCAATTCAAAACTATTCAGAAAAGGGGGTGGTGATGTGTTCTGCTTAATTCAGATGCTCTGTCCATCACCACCCCCTTTTCTGAATCGTTTTGGCCACTATAGGAGTGGAAGGGTATGCTCAGACATGAGTCCCTTGCTCACTGCACCATCAGGATTCAAGCAAGCCGGGCCGAAGACGGCTGTAATGCCAGAAACCGGTCCCCGGAAGCTTGTTTCCTTTCCAGTAAAGAATTGGCTTGATAGTTTGGTCTGCCCTGTTCCCATGATGCACTGGGCCAGGGACAGACTAATTTGCATGTAGCCAGGTTCTGAACTGGGAAGGTGCAGTGAGCTAAAAAACGGTGATGGATCAAGCCCTGATCTTTTGACTGGATAGGAGTGTTCTGATTAATTCAGATGCTCTGTCCATCACCACCCCCTTTTCTGAATCGTTTTGGCCACCACAAGCGTGGAAGGGTATGCTCAGATGTGAGTCCCTTGCTCACTGCACCATCAGGATTCAAGCAAGCCGGGCCGAAGACGGCTGCAATGCCAGAAACCGGTCCCCGGAAGCTTGTTTCCTTTCCAGTAAAGAATTGGCTTGGTAGTTTGGTCTGCCCTGTTCCCATGATGCACTGGGCAAGGGACAGACTAATTTGCATGTAGCCAGGTTCTGAACTGGGATGGTGCAGTGAGCTAAAAAACGGTGATGGATCAAGCCCTGATCTTTTGACTGGGTATGAGTGTTCTGCTTATTTCAGATGCTCTGTCCATCACCACCCCCTTTTCTGAATCGTTTTGGCCACCACAAGCGTGGAAGGGTATGCTCAGATGTGAGTCCCTTGCTCACTGCACCATCAGGATTCAAGCAAGCCGGGCCGAAGATGGCTGCAATGCCAGAAACCGGTCCCCGGAAGCTTGTTTCCTTTCCAGTAAAGAATTGGCTTGGTAGTTTGGTCTGCCCTGTTCCCATGATGCACTGGGCCAGGGACAGACTAATTTGCATGTAGCCAGGTTCTGAACTGGGATGGTGCAGTGAGCTAAAAAACGGTGATGGATCAAGCCCTGATCTTTTGACTGGGTATGAGTGTTCTGCTTAATTCAGATGCTCTGTCCATCACCACCCCCTTTTCTGAATCGTTTTGGCCACCACAAGTGTGGAAGGGTATGCTCAGATGTGAGTCCCTTGCTCACTGCACCATCAGGATTCAAGCAAGCCGGGCCGAAGACGGCTGAAATGCCAGAAACCGGTCCCTGGAAGCTTGTTTCCTTTCCAGTAAAGAATTGGCTTGGTAGTTTGGTCTGCCCTGTTCCCATGATGCACTGGGCCAGGGACAGACTCATTTGCATGTAGCCAGGTTCTGAACTGGGATGGTGCAGTGAGCTAAAAAACGGTGATGAATCAAGCCCTGATCTTTTGACTGGGTATGAGTGTTCTGCTTAATTCAGATGCTCTGTCTATCACCACCCCCTTTTCTGAATCAGGGTGTCCAAAGGACACCCTGTTGCACCCCTGAAATGGACCTGTGCACAAATGTTACACACACACATGCCCTAAGGGCATGTGCGTGCGCAACATGTAACTTTGAAAAATGCACAAAAGTGCATTTTTCAAAGTTTTAGCAAATTACCACGAAGTTCAACTTCATGGTAATTTGCTCCCCCTATTAGCGAATTCGCTATTTTTTTGGGTTTCATGCATTGCATTTAAGGAATCTCATTTTGGGATTCCTTAAATGCAAGAGCAATTTAAGGAATCGCTATTTAGAGATTCCTTAAATTGCGATTTCTGCATTTGGGATGATGCATCCCAAATGTAAAAATACCGGGAGCAAACGGCCAGATTCTGAGAATCTGGCCGTTTGCTCCCGGTATTTTCTTTGATGCATCTGCCTGATAGTTGTTTTATTTTAGAACCAACAAGGTATAAAAATATACTTTCTCAGGATGAGTTACTTTAGTTAAATACTTTTCAAATAGGCAATAAACTTTTTGAATGTAATAGTTACAGTTTGTTGCAATAGGCAACACATTTTCATACACAATGGAACAATGAGCTCAATGGGCATTGCTGGTTAAATGCAATTAGTTACTTTGTAGATTACTTTTCTAACCACAGAACTGGATCCTAGATTCAGTCCTGGGACCTGAGCTGTAAACAGTTAAGTAAAAGTATTTTGGTTACAGTTGTGATTTTTAAGGAATATTATTGTATTTTAAAAGTTGACACTTGGAAACTTTTTCAGTTGAAATTACCAATGTTATCCTATGGAAGGAAATTCAATTTGAAGGTAAAGTATGTTCACGTTACTTTTGTAATCCAGTGCTGGACTCCTAGGTTCAGCACTGGGACCTCTATCTAAAACAGGTAAGTATTTACGTCTTCGTAGTTGGTATGATTTTTAAAGAATATTTGTAGTTTGCAAAAATCTACACTTAGAAGAAATTTCACAGAAAAACTGTCAATAGTTTCCTATGGAAGAAAATTCAGGTTATTGGTAAGTACGGTTAAAATTACTTTTCAGGGTTTGTGCTGGGCTAAAAGGTGCAGCACTGAGGTCTATCCTGATAACAGGTGTGTAAATCGGAATTCGTTATTCAGCTGATTTTAGGTGAATATTTTAAAGTTCCAAAACTCCACACTTGGAAGAATTTCCAAGTGAAACCAGTCAATGTTAGCCTATGGAAGAAAAGTGAGTTATCAGCTTTTTGGTAAGTACTCAACTGGCAGAGTTAAGGTTCTGGGCATAGACTCAGGGGTCTCCTAGGGTCAGGTAGGTACAGTTGGTACACCCCCAGCGGCACAGGGGCAGCCGTGTGCAGAGGTAGTTAGGCCCAGAGTTATCCAATGAGAGTAATGGGGCCTTCAGTTGGTGGCTGCTGGCTAGCAGGCCACACGGCTGTGGGAGCTGGGCTCCTGGTCACTTGCTCAGGGCAAATGGGGAAGTAGGATAGGACAAAGGTTAAACTGCCTGGGGCACTCGGGCGGCTGGGTGCAGGGTGCTTTTGAGCTGTCAGGCGCTCAATGTTATTCAATGGAGATCTTGAAAAGGGAACAAAGGCTGCAGGCTCGGGATGGTGGACCTTCTGGAGCGACCAACACTTCGAGGGGTAAGTTGGGATCTTGGAGGGTAGGTAGGCACCCCGGAGTTGGGCACAGGAGGCCGGGGGGCGCCAGGTGCAGGGGTGTCTTTGGACGTCGGGAAATCTTACCCTCTGTTAGTCGCGGAACGAGTGGTCCCTGGTTCTGAGTCTGCAGGCGTCTTCTGGGACGTCGAGGAGGGTCCTTGGGCACTGGATTCCAGGTCAGAATCGCCGGGAGACGTACTCAGGGTGTTGGTCCACTCAGGCACAGGCCGGGCTCAGCGGGTGCAGAGTGGGCTGGATTTGATGTTCCTGGATGGAACCAGGGGTATTGCTGTTTGAGCAGAGCCACTGCTCGTTGGAGTCCAAGTCTCTAAGATGGTCAAGGCAGGCAGGTCCTCCAGGGTTCTTGAGGTTGCTGTCCGAAGGAGACGCCGGGATTTAGCAGGAGCAGGTTCAAGAATCAACAGGCCTGTAGGGCTGGGGCCAAGTCAGTTGGTGTCTTCCTCTTGTTAGCAGCTGCACAGCAGGTATTCTTCTTCTTAATCTTCTTTCTTGTTTCAAAATCGGGATCTGAGGAAGGAAGGTTCAGGGTGCCCCTAAATACTAAGTTATGGGGCATTACCCGTAGGAGAAGGGCAGGGACCAATAGGACCCTGTCCTGGGGTGAGTACAACCCCCTATCCTGCTCCTCTCCTGAAGGAGGGGGGCAGTAGCCTATCTCTGATTGGGCAGGGCTCCACATCCTCAAAATGGCAGGAGCCCGGAGTTGTGCTTCACCTCGCCTCTCCCATCTGAGTGGTGGAGTTGGCACAGGCTTGCCCACCCCCTTTCCTCACGTAGGGTTCCCGCCAGTCTTCCCGCCAGAGTGGGGGTCAGAACCAGTGGGGGCCAGTTGCTGGGTACAGCAAGTGGTCTGGAGAAGCTCACAAAGGCGGTATGCCTTTGAAGCTTCCCCCTGCCCATCCTGGAGGAGGAGGCCTATCACCTCGCCCAGGATGTGCATTGTTGCAGGCCCAGGAGAGCGGGGGCTCTACACCCAGGGGTCCAGCAACATGCCTGCTGTGTGGCAGCCTAGACAGCCTCTCAGACAAGACGTGGATTGTAGATAAGGTTTCAGGGGGCATCTCTAAAATGCCCTCTGTAGTGCATTTTACATAAATCCCACACTGGCATCAGTGTGGGTTTAATGTGCTGAGAAGTTTGATATCAAACTTGTCAGTCTTCAGTGTAGCCATTATGGTGCTGTGGAGTTCGGAATAGTGTGAAATACTACAGGAGTATAACCCGTAAACCACGTCGGGAATAGAGTAGGAAGGTAGAGACAACAAACAATATCCCAACAGGTATTATTCTGGAGACAATTAAGCAAGTATGCTGAAAGCATTACTGGTACAGAAATAAGGAGACTTGAAACAATTTTAGATATTGGTTGTTATTCATCATATACTTTTTAACAGAAAGAAGGGGAAGAAAGTGATACAGTTATAGCAGCACTGTATGACAAAATCAATAACAACCCGATTGTACTTGGTGCTCAGGTATGTGCAGGTGACATAGGAAGCGACGCAAGTGACAATAATGGACAGCGTGAACGGCACAAGGTGAGTGACTGTGCAAAATATATACTCTATATGTATATGTCTCTAACATGGAGTTCGTAATGACAACCTCCTAGCACCATATACTCTTAATGGCATCACTGAACTTACAGTGCCCACGAATGGCCCTGGGTACTGTAGGGATACAGGGCTCATGCACCTGTGCCCACACCACTGGCATAGGGCGCCCAGCTAGGGGGGTGACTAATGTATGCCAGGTCAGTGGATTTGTGGGCATGGCACACAGGAATGTGTGCCATGTCGACTCTTTGTTTCGTTCTGCACCAGGACACTCAGTCTGCAAAGGCACTGTGTGGGTGTCAGGGTGCAGGGCCCCTAAGGGTGGCACAATAAGTGCTGCAGCCCTTAGGGGTCTTCTCTGGTCACAATGCCGTGGGTACCTAGGGTACCATTTACCAGGGTCTGACATGTGGCCAGAGATGCCAATTGGGTTTTAGCTTCAATACAGTTTTAGGGAAGGAACACAGGCCCTGGGCATCTGATTGGCAGGAGCCCAGCACACACTCAGTCAAAGTACATCAGCAATTCAGCAAAAAGTGGGAGCATACCATGCAAGAAAGATGGCACTTTCTCACACCTTGCTACCTTAAGCCCCCTTGGGCACCTTGCTCTGGGGATGGTGTGTGGCAAAAGCTCTCTAGCCCGAGAGGCTCCAGGCAGAGGATAGGGGTTGGGGCCACCAGTCGAGCTGATTCCAGAGAATGTGATGGAGGGAGGTGGTAAACCAAAATTTTGTGTACCCCTCTCAAAGTCAATGTTCCATAACGTTAACATTTACTAATGGAATGTTTTGTGAACTAATCAACCATAGTATAAGATGTATATATTTTTTATACACGGGAGTACTAATTTTGCCTGCATATTGCAATAAAAATTAACTAATATGTATTGTTATCGTGTTGTGAATTAATGCACAGCTTAGACATAAACAAATGCAGCTTAAATGTGCTTATTGTACACGTTTTGTGCTAAGAAGTAGTCGAATATGTAAGCATAAAATGCATTTATGTGGCTTATTTGCTAGGTAACAACTAATGGGGAAACATTAGTATGGTGGGAGGTAAACAGAAGGGTTTTATTTACATATTTAACATGAATTTGTGTTTGTTTCTATGATAGTTCCAAAAAGTGGCCTCTGAGGCCTGTATGAAAAATGGCTGCCCGGGTAAACTGTGAGCAAGAGCTGGACAGCGCAGGCGCGCCTAAAGTCTGCAAGTCAGAGTGAACTGCCTGTGCTCGAGGAGGTTCAAGACTACCTTGCCCGGAACCTAGGGTGGGGCCAAACATGGACGCTTGAATGTTGTGATCATGGGAAAAGGTCCTGATGTTGCAACTGGAGGAAATGACAAGGCTATGGACTGTCCTAAAACAAAGCCCCTTTATTTTTCTGCTGAATCGTTGAGAAATGATGTTGTAATGGTGAGAAGATGCTCATCCACCCCGAATTGTCCATTCAGAGTTTGAATAAGTAGTAGTAGACACTTTTTAGATAGATTAAATTAGGAAATTAGTGTATAAAAACCCCTGGTTTCGTCTAGAGGGGGTCGCTTTTTCGATTTTCACTCGAAGTGCTGCCCGACTGGAGACTGACTCCTGGATGTAAGAACTTTTTGAATATATTTGTTTGCTTTACAGGATTGAAGGATAAGATGAGGGTGTTAGTTAGGGATGTTAGGAGAGAATGAATTTGCAACTATCTGTGTTTAGCTAAACTTTAACTGTTTTCTAAAATAAGCGATTTTTCCTGAGCTCAAAATAAAATGATCATTTTTTAAATAAAGTTTAAGATTTTACTGAATAAAGAATTAATTAATGCATAAATTTCAGACATAATAAAGTTTTGCTTTTAATAAAATTGGGAAAATGGAATTTTAAAAACTGGTCTTGTGATTTTCCTACGCCTATTTTTCTTTCTAGCAGATCCATTGCCACTATGGTGGTGCGTCTGAATAATTAAATGTTTGATTAAACCATGGTAAAGTGTAATAAACTGTAGGTGTAAATAATAACTGACTAGATAGGATTTAAACACTCCACCAAATGTTACAGCATTTCTCCATTGCGATTCACCAAAAGTCCTGAAGCCAAGTGTAAGTGAACAGAGTAAACGTGCAGTGTTATGGGCCCCACTGACGAAAGGATGTGTGTTTAAAGGTTTCAGGGAAATGGTGAGTACTGATTAGAAATGATTTTCGGAGTCCCGCTGTAGCAAATGTGGTTGGTTTGGGGGCGTCGGGGACCGTGATAACCGCAGCAAGAGCAAAGAGACCTGCTCACCACTGCGCGGCTCCTTAAGTAGGGACGTGGTTTGGGCCGCTTGACCCCGGAGGCACTTCGGTGCTTCCGCGACAGCACATGTCCTGGCCCGATCACTGTCCATGTCTGAATCAGCACTCAGGGAGAAACACCCCGGTCCTGTGGATGGCCCCCCGGCTCCCCGCCATATCGACAGCTCTCCTGAGGGGGAAAGCCTCTGTAAATAATGCGCTATTCATCTCCCACAAGGACATACAATATTGCTGACCAAAGACTGTTTTAAGGTCCAGGCTAATAACTGCTTCTCTGAGTGGATTCAGTTATACTGTGAGTAAGGTTTGGTATGCAACGATGCATGGAGAATCGAGGTGTCTGTGCCCATCTATTATTTATTAGAAATTCTCTCTATAACTCTTTGGTTCCTCTACTTCCAGGAGAGATTGTTTCTGACCATACATTTTCTACACTATCCTAGCCTAGGGTGCCCTAATCCTTCCCAAACTTCCTGTACTCCTCCAGGGGCAGCAAGTGTTGCTCAGTGTCTTATCTGTGGACCTGGAAGGACTTTCTCCTGCAGGGTCCTAGTGTCTTCATCAAATGGCATTGAAATAGTACATCTCTAATATAAAATCTCCCTTTTCCTAAAGGACAATTATGTAGCATCTCCACCTCATTTGAAGAGATTAAAGCACTGTGTCTTTCCATCTATCTGCTCTTTCCAACCTGGAGTTTGTTGAGTCAGTTGAGCTGCTCCTTTTGCTGGGATGATGAGGATGGTGTGGTGTCCATGCTCTTGTGTGGCTCCAGTTGGGGTGCACGCCTCCTCTCTGAGTATAGCCTACTCTAAATCTCACGTTGGTCTACCGCAATTGCTTTTGTTCTATTTCTGCAAATTTCCCACACTTCATTGCATAGATCACAATCTCCCCTTCTTTGAAACAGTTTCCCTGCAACCTAACAATACCTAATCTCCTCTACCCCAGCTAGTCATCTACCAACCATCTGCATGAACCCACATAGACCCAATAATGATCACACCTAACTCCTAGTAATTACATCTACCGCACATAAACTGGAGTAAATGCGTGGAATGTTTCCTTGAGAGCACAAACTAATTCCAATAACCAAAAATGAACGCTGGATTAAACACAAATTATGGGTTTCGGAGTAGCCTTCTACTCACCGTAAAGAGATTCAATGCCTCGTCAGTGGTAGCAAGCGCTATATAAAAGCAATTATAATGCAATTTCTGTATACATATCTCTGGGAACTCTCCACAACTCTTCCCATAGAGCACTGCCTCTCCTTTCTTTGAAACTGGCAATCACATGCATGCGACCTACCAGCATCCTAGTCTCTGTCAAACTGTCTGTTCATCCTGTCAGTCATTTGCATGAACTCCAGTGGCGACTCCTCCGCAAAGGCGGAGGAGCGTCACCCCACTGCCTTTAGCAGTGAAAAAAAGGAAGACTAAAATGATAATAACTTGCGTTATCATTTTATTTGTTCCTGCTGCAGCGTCTCGGCGGGGCTGGCAGATCTGCTCTCCTCTCAGAGCAGGGGGAAGAGTGGTGGGCACTATGTAAGTGCGCATGAATGTTTGACCGGGCTGACCAAGCATTCAAGCACACTTTGCATGTTCTTCATGCGGGCTGCACTGCAGCCTGCATGAAGAACATGCCCAGGCTCCCATTCCCTGGCTGAACGCCGAACCATGGCTCTCAGACCAATCACAACGCTGCATTGCAGCTTTCTGATTGGCTTTGGGGAGCCTGGGAGCCCAGGTGCTTCTTGCTTCCTGTTTCCACAGAAGAAGCCAGGAAGAGGATTTAGGAGAAATGGTGGCGGCCTTTCCAGCCGGCTGGTCAGTAGGTAAGTGATTTATTATTGTCTTGTTTAACCACCTTCCCCCTTGCCCCACTGCTGCTTCCCAGGAGCAGCCGCCCCTGATGAACTCATATAACACATGCAAGCGATAACATCTGTCTCCCATTAGATCATCCATTCCCACCACAAAGGGATGGAGGTAAGTGCGTGGAATGGTTTTCTTTTGACAGCACAAGGCTGAGAGTTTGATTGGAATTTGCAAGAGGGTTACTCCATCAGAGACGTGAAGGATATCCGATCCGCGTTATTACAGTGCCATAGGATATAATGCACTTGTACTAAGTTGGATGGGATAGCTGCCAAATAGTAAAGTAGGCCCTAAATCTAACAACGAGTAACCATTGGATTAACCACTAGTCTTGGGGTTCATAGAAGCATGCATAAAGTGCATCAATACCTTGTCTAGGGTAGTAAGGGCTATTTAAAAGCATTTACAACTCAGTGCAATGCAGTGGCGCAGTGACTGGCAGAAAAGACTCCACACAAGCAAAACCAAAGCAACTTTATTCACCAGAACGAAGATTACAGAGCCAATTTGCCTCAATGGAGCGGTAATAAAGTAGGAAAACAGCACCTTCCACTGTACTGATTACAATCTCAGCTGGAGAAAGCTTACCAGAAGGCATCAAGCAAACTGGCAGCGTTGCACCCACTCCTGAGGACTAAAACCTTTATGGTGTGAGGTTTGTGTATGCAACGCAATTATTTAACCCACACCATCATATGCTACCCAGGTGTGGTGCGGTTACAAGGAAAAGTATCGAAATCTTTGCAAAAACTCCAAAACAAGGCCCACGTATAGCAGCAGGTGCTCAAAACCACCAGTGTGAGATCAAATCTGGCAGCCAGAGAAGAACAGGTCAACCACACTGCAACACTTCCGCAAACCAGGCTTTGGTTCCATGAACCCAAAGAGGTTACTAGAGTGATACCAAAAGCGGTTTATCTAATTAGGGAATGAATCATACTCAATGATGCATTGCTGTCACTGGCCACTGATATCTAATACAAAAATAATAACCTTAACGGCTTTACACTACTCAGAAAAGGCCAAATAGCAGCAGTGTAGCTTCCATTGGTGCAGCAAGTGCAGTGGCACCGGGGTCCGGAGGCCTGAGGACCCCACTGAATCCTGATTATTGCTGTATTTTGTAATTCAAACAGCAGCCAAAGGGCCCATTTCCTTCCTAGCACTCTGGCTTCTGGAACTCTAGTGCGTGTCACTGGCGTGTGTATGTGTGCGTGTGTGTGTGTGTGTGTGTGTGTGTGTTTATATATATATATAGGGAAACAACCTTTACAACGCAACTTTTACAACGCACTACCATTACAACGAAACTTTTACAACGCAACATCCATTACATCGCATGCCATTACAACGCAACCATTACAACGCATGACACTACAACGCATACCACTACAACGTATGTCATTACAACGTATACCATTACAACGCATAACATTACAACGCATAGTACCCTTACACTATCCAACACTTACTCTACTGTTGCACTCCCTGGAGTTAGAATAGTAGTTTTTACCCCTACACTATCCAACACTTACCCTACTGTTGCACCCCCCTGGAGTTAGTATAGTAATTTTTACCCCTACACTATCCAACACTTACCCTACTGTTGCACCCCCCTGGAGTTAGAATAGTAACTTTTACCCCTACACTATCCAATACTTACCATACATGCAATGTAATGTTTTGCGCTGTAATGGTATGCGTTGTAAAGGTAGTATGCATTGTAATGGAATGCGTTGTAATGGATGTTGCGTTGTAAAAAATGCATTGTAAAAGTATGCGTTGTAAAAGTATGCGTTGTAACGTCATACATCCATATATATATATATATATATATATATATATATATATATGTATATATATATATATATATATATATATATATATATATATATATATACACGAATCAGTTATCTTGGTGAAAGTTGGTGAAAGTTGTCTCCACTACCCTTCAACCTCACGACACTCCCTGCGTGTAATAATATTAGCTAAGACATCTGTAATAACATTACCGTTTCTGTAGTGCACGCCACCTCTGTCCTCTCAATTAATAGCTATTACTATTACCCCCAAAATGGTGCTCGGTTTATTGTTGCACGTCTTAGAATAAGTGTTGTTGTTGTCATGAAGAAAGCGCATATTTACTATACTCTGCTTTAAACATAATTAAAATACATTGGTTGTCTTATATCAAACAGTTGGCCCTTTGGTCTGTGGTGTTTTCTTTATACTAGGGCAGGAAGGGATTGATGGTTTTAGGGGCGGAATGACCCTTTTCTCACGGCTGGCAGTTGTTATCGGACGCGCACCCCTCCCCCCTGACCCAGACGCACCCCCGGCAGCGCGCGGCGTTGCTTTCACTTTGATTCCCTCGGGTCCGCGCGGGAATGGGCGCATTCTTCCCGCCACTGAGAGCTCTAATCTGCCTCCTCCGGCCCGGCCCAGGGGTGGGGGCGGTGTGCAAGCCGTGAATACAGCAGCATTTGCATCTTAAACCAACCTGGTGACGCGCAAAGCTTTCTTGGCTTTCTTTTAATGATGCGATTGTGCGGCTGTGGCGATTTTTGCAAAATTGTAGATTGGCCGCATTTGCCACATAATCCATCCTCTGCATCATAATCTGCAGATTTTAACAAAAAAAAATATATAGTTTCTAACTCAAACAGTTCAAAAGCTGGTAAAAACGGTGGACCTCATTTATGAGAAGTGACGCATCGCTGTGTGAAAACAGTGATGCGTCACTTTTCACTGCGCCCTCCTTGCGACACCAATGATGCGTCATATTTAATGTATGACGCATCATGGCGCAATGAGTTACAGATACGTCAGTATATCAGACGTATCTGTATGGCACAAAAGTGACGCATTGCTGGAGTGTGTCACAAAAGTGACGCAACTCCAGCAATGTGTCCTTACACATGGGGCAAGCCCCATGTGAAAGGGCCTGCGTCAGTCTTACGCCTGCTGTGAGGCAGGCGTAAGAAATTGACACATTTGTGTCCTAGAAGTGGCGATTTCACTGCGTCACTTCTACGAGGCTTTTTGCGGAGGAACGCCCCCCCCTGCATACATTATACCTGGCATAGGTATAACGTAGCGCAGGGGTTTACAAAGTGACGCATCTAGGTAGATGCGTCACTTTGTAAATATGGTGCAATAAGGCACATTTTTACGCCGCTGGTGCGTCACAAAAAGCGATGCACCGGTGGCGTAAAAGTGACGCACGGCCTCATAATTGAGGCCCAGTGAGATGTGTTCCAGCGCAGTGGACGGCCCAGTGCAAAGGTTGACGGGTTACCTTTCTGTAGTTTATTGATATATTTGGGTGTTAAACTGGTACTAAAGAGGTACAACTAATGCCCAGTGTCAACAGCTTAACAAATGGTATAATGAAGTAATACTATCACAAAATGTGCCGCATAATGCTGCATAATTTGTTTTCTTGCTCTATAATTTACTCAACTTCACCGCATAATTCGGCCCACCCCTGCCACATAGTTCCAGTGGCCCTGGCTATATTTTATCATGAGTGTGTGTGTGTGTTGTGTCTCTTCCATGTGTATGCACAGTGAACGTGTTGACTATACTTTTGCATGTGAGGTTGAGCTATTGTGCACATGTATATGCATGATGGGAACACTTGTGTGTGTTGGAGGTGTTGTGTGCGACAGATAATGTGTATATGGCTTCCAGATTGTTGGCCGTGGTCCTGTGTTGTGTGCCATAGTATATATCTATGGAGTAGGTGCATGGGCTTAGATGTATGTCAGTGTTTATACCTATGGTATATGTGTGTGTGTGGGGGTGAGGGGGCATGTCCATGGCGCTGTCTGTAGAGGTTCTATGTAGGCGTTTCATGTGTGTCTATGGTGTGTTATGTTGATGTTCTTAATAATGTTTATTGAGTGGATTTGGGCATGTGTGTGCGCGTGCACACACCTTTGTATATCAACGGAGCTGAGTATGTGTGGTGAGCAGTATTTGATGTGTGGTATGTTAAGTGTACATGTATGTTTGGTGCCTGAGATCTCAAAAATGTAAAGGTATATGCAGGCCCTATGTGTGTCATGATTGTGTTGTATATGTGGTCTTGGGTTTGGTGTATGACAGTGTCTCTTTGGATAGATGTATCATCACTCTGTGATGTGGGGGTTTGTGTGAGTTGGATGTTTTATGGTACATTTGAGTGTGATGTGTGTAGTGGGCATGTGTTTTAAGTTCTGTGTTTTTATTAGTTGTATGGGCCAGGAGACTTTGTGTGCCTATGTTATTTATGGTGGCAGTTGGATGCTGCAGTTCTGGGAATTGTGGTGGGTTTTATGTGCCAGGTTTGTTCTCAGTGATTGTTGAGTGTTTGCTTGTGCTATATTTGGTGTTGTGTATGTCTGGTGAGTTTGGGTAGTTGTTAGTGGTTATTGAGTGTTTTTTGTGCTATGTCTGGTGTTGTGTGTGGTTGGTGAGATGGGTAGTTGTTAGTGGTTGTTGAGTGTTCATTTGCACTATGTTTGGTGTTGTCGGTGAGTTTGGGTAGTTGTTAGTGGTTGTTGAGTGTTTGCTTGTGCTATGTTTGGAGTTGTGTGTGGTTGGTGAACTTGGGTAGTTGTTAGTGGCTGTTGAGTGTTTGCTTGCGCTAAGTTTGGTGTTGTGTGTGGTTGGTGAGTTTAGGTAGTTGGTAGTGGTTGTTAAGTGTTTGCTTATGCTATGTTTGGTGTTGTGTGTGGTTGGTGAGTTTGTCTGCTTGTTAGTGGTTGTTGAATGTTTGCTTGTGCTATGTTTGGTGCTGTGTGTGGTTAGAAAGTTCAGGTAGTTGTTAGTGGCTGTTGAGTGTTTGCTTGCGCTATGTTTGGTGTTGTGTGTTGATGGTGAGTTTGGGTAGTTGTTGGTGGTTGTTGAGTGTTCACTTGTGCAATCTTTGGTGTTGTGTGTGGTTGGTGAGTTTGTGTTTGAAATGGATGTGCAGCTGGTATGTGTATAAGAGAGTGCATGTTGCGTTGTGCTAAGTGCTCTGGGTGGTGTGTATTCTCTTTGTTTTAATTCGGGGTGTTTTAGCTTGGCCAGACGATGAAGGGAGGAGGTTGAGGTCGGAGTAGCCTCGCGGGCCGCCCTGGGACCCCTGGGAACAATCAAGATGGGCTGTTTTCATTCCACTTTGGCAGCCACTTCCATAGAGCAGGGGTCAGGGTGGGAGGAGCCTGGGGGTCACACTGGGAGGATGTGGCGTCACTGAGGATGTGGCGCGGCGCACAACAGTTTGTGTACAGGCTCTCACCTCGTGCTGGGGGACGTGCAGAGCGCATGTGTTTACAGATTGATTCGCTCACGGGAGCCCACGAGCACAGCATCTGAAGATAACTGTGGCATGCAGGAATTCGTGTTAATTTGACTAAAAGATAAAGTGAGCAAACCTGATTTTCCTGGTATTCGTGGCCCTTCCAGAGTACCCATTGCACGTGCTGGTGCGCACACGTACACACTAGAGATGGGACCAACATCATGGCCTCATTTTCAGCCGTGGCACAACCTCTGGGGACCCGTCGGGGCGCATGGAAATTGTGCCTACCGAGAAGGCAGCGGAGGTTCCGTGTGGCCGAACTGAAGACCAGACACCAAGGGACAGAGGGACGTAAAAGAGAGAAGACATTAAGAAACAGATTGCCATGTTTCAGGTAGACTTGTGGACACAAAGCAGGACATTTACTAACCACTTGCACCAGGAGTGTCACAAAAGTAATGGAAACCCGGTGCAAATTGTTGTTTTTAGATTTAGATTGCAAACAAATCCTGATTTGCTTTTGAAAGATTCCTAAAGTAACACATAGCAGTGCTGTGCGCTATCCCTTGCAAAACACATGGGTTTTGACGCAAAGGTCTAACTACGAAAAAAGTTAGACAGGACTTGGAGCTAAAAATGTACCCCTCTTTGCGGCAGGCATAAGGTGTGCGGCACTCTACCACAAGTGGGAAAATTATTAAACGATGTCAAAGCATAGCTTTGTACTTAAAGGATAACCTTCCTTACAAAAGCAATGCGTCACATTACACACACATACCCTTGGACTATGGTGCGTTGGCGCATTGTGGATAAAAGTGCCAGCTCTGAGGTCGGGGGGAGGTTAGACAGTGCCATATCTTATGCTCTCTCCCTTGGACACAACGCAACACAGCAATTTTGATCAATGGACTGTGTTGCGCCAAAAGTAAATTTGGCCCCCGTGTATCAGTCACAACAGGTCGTGAGTTATCCTCACACAGTGCAGGAGTGCTGCCTGGTTAGAGAGGTTTCTAGGCATGATACAGCGATGCGCAGTAGCACATTTACATCCTCAGCCTCGCTAACAGTGGAAAATCTACTGCAACTAGAGTTTGCCAACAGGTCAGCTGAGGTTTCTTCGTCATACGAGAAGCCAGATCAGAGCGGGGTGATCCAACTGTTCATGTCTAGTGTTGGAATTTCCGCCATCCACTGTGGCCACTGGATGAACCGACAAGCGGCGCTCCACTGTCAGTGGCCACTTGTCTGGATTACCAAAAATCAGGGCCACCGGAATTAAGTTTCAGTGGAGGGCCAAATTATGTGGCAGGGTTGAGTAAATTATGCACCAGGAAAGGCAAATTATGCGACACGTTTTGTGATAGTATTACTTCATTTTTTTGTTAATTTTCAACTTGTTAATACTGTCTGGGCATTAGTTGCACCCCTTTGGTGCCTATTTAACACCCAAATATAGCAATAAGCAACAAGAAGGTGACCAGTCCAACTTTGCAATGGACCTTCTACTGCGGGGGAACACTTATCACTGTGCTTTTAGTAACTTTTGGCCCATTTGAGCTAGAAACTATATTTTTTTAAATATGCAGATTATGCAGCAGATGATGGATTATATGGCAAATTCGGCAAATCTATAATTATGCAAAAATCGCCGGAGCCGCACAATAGCATAATTGTGGTGGCCCTGACTAAGATGTGGTGGGACATTTTCCAGCTTGCAGCAGAATGGTGATCTTTAAGGAATTTAACTCTGCCATAAATGGTGATCCACAGCCCACTACAGAACAGACAGCTTATCCGCCACAATTTACAGAAGACTCACCTGTGATGCTTGGAGGATCACTATTAGAGTCTCCCCCAAGAGACATCGGGGCATATTATCAAGGGTGGCGATAGGGAATTTTTGTCGCTTAAGCGGCAATAATTATATCGCCCTATTAGCAAGCTGTCGCTAACAGCAGTTAGCGACAGCTTTTAGGTGATAGCAAGCGGTTTGGGGCCCACTTTGCATGTCAGCGATATTTATCGCTAATGACATGTAAAGGGGGCGTTTTCAAACTGCTAGCGACTGAAAGCAGTCACTAACATCGCTAGGAGCATTTCATCGCTAATGCGTGAATATCGTTGTATTCTCAGCGATATTCACGCATTTCGCCGCTATCGCCGGAAAATTTGTCACTTTGGAGATAAACGTTGCTAATAGCACGTTATCTCAGCGATAAATTCCGGCGATGCTCAGCGATAAAAAAATCGTTGCTAAGCCTATTTAGCGATAAATATCGCTACTTGTTGCTAATATGCCCCATCGACTTTAAAAGAACTCCAAATAAGGGGATTTATCTCTACCCAGGGGTGAAGACAGCGAATCAGCCAGGAAGTGACAGATTGCCTTGCCTTTCCCACCGGCCTATGAAACAGGCAATCTGTCTCTTTCCCCTGGGTCGGTAAGAGTAACTTGGATGCTGCATTCTATCTTGTACCATCAACATGAAAAATACACGCAGTTCAAACTCCTATATGCTTAGTTGGAGTTTTATATAGCGCCGACCACACCAGTGTGACAACAGAGAGCTGTACAATTGATCTAATACTAAACAAATTTCACAAAATGAGCACCACAATTTACACACTGCCTTTAGAAATTTACCTCCCATGGGAATACCTAAATGATGAGCATATTTAATGATGCTGTGACGACTTTGATCGCAGGAGTCCAGAGGAAACTGCATTTCCTTTTCGTAGTTCGAAAGATGCAGAAAGTAGCTGCTGGGTCAGTCATGGTTCCTTCTTCGCCTGTTGGACAGGGGCTTCAGACACAACATGCCTGGCAACAGGAGACTGGGCTAGTGGCCAAACGAAGACATGGCGCTGTGGCCATCCAAGGGGGTGCTGGAGTGCCAGGAAGAGGAGAAACTACAATGTTTTACTTCTGCAGCCATCTTGTAGAGGCCTCTCTGGGCCCTGGAGGACAGTAAACAAAATGCAGGATGTCCGTCAAGCAGAGAGGCAGGGAAGCCTCCATCTGAGAGGGACAGGGGTGATATGCAAAGATAAGGACAGTGATGCCAGATAAGGACCACCAGCGCCGCATCATCTTCCCAGCTTCCTGCTTGTTTCAGCGGCTCAGGGCCTACCAAAGCCGCTGGTGTGCCCGTGCTGGGACACCATGATTGCCCCCTCCTGGGCCCGGGTGAGTGTTCCTTCACCGGGCAGCATGCTCCTCCAATGACCGGATAACGCCAGGAGGTACAATCCGCAAAGATGGCTGTCCAAGGCGCAAGCCTTGAGGGATGCTCCAGGAGGCAGCCATCAGCCCTCAGGTGAGATCCCACGTCATGGGGTTTGAAAGGATGGACGGGTATGCTAAGAGAGGAACCCTTGGAGGTCTTAAACCCACAGGCAACTCTGCTGCCTGAGCCTGTATCTCCTGTGGACCCCCACTCTCATTGGTCCCAGTGGTTGAGTCCATTGAAAGCCTCATCCTTGGGACGTGACCGAAGGGGGCGGTGGTGGGTCCTTGCGAAGACGGAGGCCATTGCCCATTCGTATGTACCGGGAGATGGATGCACCATGGAGGGGCAGGTGGAGTGAACTTTTCCTGGACTAGCGGGAATTATTAGAGCTGGAAGCCGTGCACGTGAGTGCCACAGGCCTCATGTGGCCTATCCTTGGGGAGCATTATGGGGCATAAAGATGGATCCGGAGAGAAGTTCTTTGAAAACATCCAGGTGACCACAGAAGGATGTATGACGTTACAACGCACACTTTTGCAACACATACCTTTACAACGCATTTTTTACAACGCAACATCCATTACAACGCACTCCATTACAACGCATGCCATTACAACGAAATTTTAAAAACTACATTTACAACGCATACCATTACAATGCATAATACCTTTACAATGCATACCATTACAACGCATAACATTACATTGCATGTTTGGTAAGTATTGGATAGTGTAGGGGTAAAAATTACTATTATAACTCCAAGGGTGCAACAGTAGTGTAAGTGTTGGATGGTAATGTTATGAGTTGAGATGGTATGCTTTGTAATGACTGCGTTGTAATGACATGCGTTGTAGTGGTGTGCGTTGTAGTGTCATGCGTTGTAATGGTTGCATTGTAATTGCATGCGTTGTAATGGATGTTGCGTTGTAAAAGTTGAGTTGTAATGGTAGTGCGTTGTAAAAGTTGAGTTGTAACGGTTGTTTCCCCCACAGAAGGAGCTCCAGGCTCTGGCAAGACAATGAAACCCACAAAGGAGCCCGTCTCATAGGTGCATTAAAGCTGACCCTGTGTCCATGCTCACAGAGGCCCATCACTACTTTAGCAAGGCGATGAAATGGTGTCATTGCAGGATCTGACGTGTTTACCTGTACCCTGCCCCTGTTCTGTTTAAAACGTTTTCAGTATAAAGTATAATGCATATCCCACAGAGGGGCCCATGAAATATTGAGTGCAATAAGTTTGTAAACACAGAGAACCGAGGCGCTGTGTGATATGTTTACTTGTCCAAGGGTAGGCAACTTAGATAAATGGAGAAACAAAGGTTAGCCCTGGTTCGATAACTAAACTTTACGCATTAACGAACATTGGTTCAACCAACAACTTCATTTTCCCGAGAATTTTCTTAACACAAATTAAAGTCAGGGCACTGACCCCCCCAGCCTTTTGGAGGTCACGCCTTGTGCACAAATCTACACATTTAAAGTGAAACACTGGCGGCAGAAAGGGTGCTGGTTTCTAAAGGTTGGGGGCGCATTCCTTTCTTCCTAGCCAAGCAACAACACCTCTGCCCCCGCCCCCACAGCTTCCTGTGCGCGCCCTGACGGACGGCCTCCAAAGAAAAGAGGGTTTTAGGAGAGTCACGAAGCCAGGGGTGCCGGGCAGAAGAAAGGCGGTGCTGAGGTCCACTGGGACGACCTTTACAAACATATCACACCACACAACAAGGGCTGTATGCCACAGCGACCAAACACCCATAGGGAAGATGAGGCCTGCTCTTTTATTACAAGAATATCTAGGGGCAGATTTATGATGACTGGCGCATCCCCAGGGATGCGCCAGTTATCTTGTGCCGCAGTTCCGCCACCCATGGTGCGACGCATTTACAATGCGGCGCACCATGGGGCAAAAACGGCACAGATGCGTGACGCATCTGTGCCGTAAAGGTGGTGAATTGCTGGAGTTGCATCGCAAGCGCGACGCAGCTCCAGCATGGCTCCGGGGTGCCCCATCTTTACAATGCTGCGTCAAGACCTACGCCTGCTTCAGGCAGGCGCAGGGTTTTGACGCAGCATTGGCCTGAAAGTGACTGAGTGAAATCTTATAGATTTCACTCAGCCAGTTTTGCGAGGCGCACCTGCCCCGGAACGCCAACCCTGCGCCGGAACGCCCACAAGTGGCGCAGGGCTTTACAACGTGACGCATCTGCCTAGATACGTCACGTTGTAAATGGGTCGTAGGGATGCGCCACCTTTACGCCGCAGTTGCGTGACGCAAACGTGGCGCATTCCCAACATAAATCTGCCCCTTAGATGTTAAATTGCCTTAAGTCATATGTGGTATATTCAGCTCGCCCTGGCCTTTGAGCCTAAACAAGATGCATTCTGGGGTTTGTGGTTTCACTTCTGGCACTGTAAAAAATGGTCTGATAAAATTCTGATTGCTGTATTAAATATTCAGGCTATATGTTGCTATAGTTTCAACTGGGCACATTCTGGAATACTTTCCATTATATCTCAGACTTGAAAACAGCTTCCTGAAGTGTCTGCTTGGATTGAAGACTCGTCTTTTCCTTTCTGGGAACCCTTGGTTCAGCTGCCAAGAGGTTCCATGCATTGTGCCACCTTAAGTCAGCACAGCTTTGTTGGGGTACACCACGTTGCTGCTTTCAAGAACTTCTAGTTTCGCTTTCATGACTAGGCAATGGCCAGGCCACTGTAATTATGTGACTGTAGAGGAATATAAATACAACGCAGGGTTGACTACTTCATGCAGCAAGGAAGGGGAAATTATGTAGCGTGATGTGGAACATTTTGTTGCGGTAAACCTTCATTTTATGTCTCCTCGCCTTTAGACAAACACCTCTTGTAAACCATACGAAAAACTTACAGTGGGGTTAGAAATCACCTGTGCTTTAGATGGAAATAGTGGAGAAGTGTCGCTCAATGGTTAGAGCGGCAGACCCTGATGCAAAGATCTAACCCGCGACCACGGTTCAATTCCCCGCCTCGGTGGGTCTTGGGCTCAAAAATTCCACGGACCTGATAATTCTCGCCTCGGTGCCTATTCCAATCATGGAGTCCCACTCTGCAACTCTGGGCAATAGCTTGCTTAATCTCCACAACGGTCCCCGCAATGCTAAGGATGCCTGGCCTCCACCTTGGGGGTGCCCAGGAGTGGACACCTCACAGGGAAAGCCAGGATGGGTTCCACAGCGGTATTCGTACAAGCGCCTTGAGATCCTTGCAGGTGAGTAGTGCGCTATACAAGTATCAATTTACATTTTACATTTACAAATATATCCAGAGTATCTGTTTGCTCCTGAGCAGTGCTGGTACTCCACCATTAAATGCAATACAGTAGTGCTGAAAAATGTTCATACTCCCCCATTGAATATGGTAAACAGTCATAATATCGATTCCAAAATATAGAATGGACATAATATCGAAGTAAAAATATAGAATGGACAAAATATCGAATGGACACAATATAGTGGTTACAAATATCGAATTTAAGGTAAGTAATATCGATTTTCAAAATATAGAAGTCAAAATATCGAAGTATACAATATAGGCATTAAATATATCGATTTTTTAATAATATCAATTTTTTTAAAGTGTTTTGTATGTTAGTATATGTGTGAAAAGTGTATATTAATTTTTGTAATGTATGTTTAATGTATTATAAGTAATGAATTTTATGTTATTTAATTTGTGCGTAATTTAATTCTGTAGCGGGTTGTGGGTTTATAGGGGAAAAGGTGGGAAGTAATTTAATTATATTAAATTAAATATTATTTTTTGGCAATTATTATTAATTTAGCTTTTTAGTTCTGTAGCGGGTTGTGGGTTTATAAGGGAATAGGGTGGGAAGTAATTTAATTGTAATTAATTACATATTTTTATTTATTTATTGGTATTCATTTTGAATTTATTGTTATTTTTTAATTGGTAATTAATTTTTATTAATTGCCAATTAATTTGTATTAATTGATTAATTGTTATTTATGTTAATTTTCTAAATTTATTTTCTGTAGCGGGTTGTGGGTTTATAGGGGAATAGGGTGGGAAGTAATTTAATTGTAATTAAGTAAATATTTTTTTTCATTTATTGGTATTGATTTTAAATTTATTGTTAATTAATTTTTAATTGGTAATTAATTTCTATTAATTGGCAATTAATTTTTATTAATTGGTAATTATTTTGTAATAAATAAATATTTGATAATTATGATAATTGTATTAATGTATTTTCTGTAGTGGGATGTGGGTTTATAGGGGAATAGGGTGGGAAGTAATGTAATTGTAATTAATTACATATTAAAAATACTTTTTGTGTATTGATAATTAATTTACTGTTAATTTTTACTTGGTATTATTTTTTATTATTAATTAGTTTTTGTTATTGAAAATTAATTAGTTGTTAAATAATTATGAATAGGTTATTAATTTTTAATAACTAATATGTAGTTGTATTTCTAATTAATTATTACATCATATTAAATTGGTTATTAATTTCAATTAATGTTTTATTGGTATTTATATTTAATTTATTTTTAATAATATATTAAATCATTACTTTCCCTACTGTTAAACTCACCGGAGTGGGAATAGTAATTTTCACCCTCCCGCTATCCAACGCTTTCCCTACTGTTGCACTCTCTGGAGTGGGAATAGTATTTTTACCCCTACTCTATCCAACGCTTTCCCTACTGTTGCACTCTCTGGAGTGGGAATAGTAATTTTTACCCCTACGCTATCCAAAGCTTTCCCTACTGTTGCACTATCTGGAGTGGGAATAGTAATTTTCACACTCCTGCTATCCAACGCTTTCCCTACTGTTGCACTCTCTGGAGTGGGAATAGTATTTTTTACCCCTACGCTATCCAACGCTTTCCCTACTGTTGCACTCTCTGGAGTGGGAATAGTAATTTTTACCCCTACGCTATCCAATGCTTTCCCTACTGTTGTACTCTCTGGAGTGGAAATAGTAATTTTTACCCTTCCAATATCCAACGCTTTCCCTACTGTTGCACTCTCTGGAGTGGGAATAGTAATTTTTACCCCTACACTATCCAACGCTTTCCCTACTGTTGCACGCTCTGGAGTTTGAATAGTAATTTTTACCCTCCCGCTATCCAACGCTTTCCCTACTGTTGCACTCTCTGGAGTGGGAATAGTAATTTTTACCCTTATGCTATCCAACGCTTTCCCTACTGTTGCACTCACTGGAGTGGGAATAGTATTTTTTACCCCTACGGTATCCAACGCTTTCCCTAATGTTGCACTCTCTGGAGTGGGAATAGTAATTTTTACCCCTATGCTATCCAACGCTTTCCCTACTGTTGCATTCTCTGGAGTGGGAATAGTATTTTTTACCCCTACGCTATCCAACGCTTTCCCTACTGTTGCACTCACTGGAGTGGAAATAGTATTTTTTACCCTCCCGCTATCCAACGCTTTCCCTACTGTTGCACTCTCTGGAGTGGGAATAGTAAGTTTTACCCTTACGCTATCCAACGCTTTCCCTACTGTTGCACTCACTGGAGTGGGAATAGTATTTTTACCCCTACGCTATCCAACGCTTTCCCTACTGTTGCACTCTCTGGAGTGGTAATAGTAATTTTTACCCCTACGCTATCCAACGCTTTCCCTACTGTTGCACTCTCTGGAGTGGGAATAGTATTTTTTACCCCTACGCTATCCAACGCTTTCCCTACTGTTGCACTCACTGGAGTGGGAATAGTATTTTTTACCCCTACGCTATCCACCGCTTTCCCTACTGTTGCACTCACTGGAGTGGTAATATTAAATGTTACCCTCCTGCTATCCTACGGTAAAATATTGTACATTTTTTATTAATAACTTAAATTAATTATATCTTAATTTTAAGGTTATTTGAGTATTTTTAAGTATGTTTTAGTTAATTATATTTATTATTTCATTAATATTAAATTACTTTTAAGACATTTAAAAAAATTCGATATTTTGACTGACTATATTTTTTACAGACTATGGGGTCGATTAGGATCGCGGTTTTTCCGCATCCTCGGGGCCGGCGGAAGGCACCGCCGGCCCAGAGGATGCGGAAAAACCGCAGCGGACTGACCAAAGACCCACCGCCACATTAGGATGGCTGGTGGGTCCTGGTTTCCGTCCGCAGCTTTTCCGCCGCGGCTGGCTTACAACCGCGGCGGAAAAGCTCTAATATGGTGATGGTGTCTGTCAGACACCGTCCACCATATTAGGATGGCCTGTAAAGTATGCCTTTCCGCGGCGGGTTTTCCGCCGTGGAAAAACATACGGAACATCACTGCGGGGGCCCGTTGCGGGCCCCCTAGGTGAAGGGGGGGTGGGGGGTGCACATGGGGGGTACCTATGGTACCCCCCTGCATTTGCATGCAGAAAGCGGCAGGCACCGCGCGGTGCCTGCCTCTTACTGCATGCAAATGCAATGCGTGCATTTTTAACATTGCGGCGGGTGCAGCTTGAAGCTCCACCCGCCGCAATGTTATAAATAGAGGATGTGACCGCAACCCTTGCGGTCACATCCTAATTGCACAGGAGGGAACTCCGCATGCCATGCGGAGGTTCCGTCCTGCTCTGGGGTCGCGGACGGACGCAAGTCCGTCCGCGATCCTAATGACCCCCTAAATTTTGGATTCGATATTTTTGTACTTACCTGTTTGTAGATAGGAATTCGATATTTTGGCATTCTATATTTTGGTGACTATATTTTGGTAAGTCTATATTTTGTCATTCTATATTATATCAGTGATCCATTGAATATATTGCAGTAGTGCTGATAAGTGCTGGTACTCACCCATTAAATGTAATGCATTAAGCAGCACACATGAAGAAAATCACTCATTACCTCTCCCTGAAAGCCCGTAAACAGACTGTGGTGGCCTTGGTTACCTCCCGGCTAGACTACTGTAATGCTCTCTACTCGGGTATTAACCTAGGCCTGATACATCGTCTTCAGACTGTTCAAAACGCGGCAGCTAGATTTATTCTGGATGTCCCCAGCCGTTCATCTGCCACTCTAACCAGGAAGAGTCTACACTGGCTCCCGATTCAGGCCAGGGTCTCCTTTAAGATCCTATGGTTGGACCCGGCCTCGTGGCGTGGTTCGCCTCTGTCCCTCCGCACCCCGTGAGCGTAGTCCTGTACCCCGAACCCCCTGCGCATCCCCCCTGTTAGCGTAGCCTGCACCCCGAGCCTGGTCGCCCTACTCCAGTTAAGCCTAGAACCCCCTAGTACCTCGACCAGGCCTGCCTTTCCCGTCCCACGCCCGGCTCCGAGCACTTAACATTGCCTGCCCCACAAGGCCCGGACGCCATCTTCCCTTCCGACATCCCGGTCTCCCTGGGCCTAGCGTGACCCCGGCCCCCAGCGAAACCCAGACTCCAACGGCGCGCCAGTCCCGGCTGGGGGGTAAAGGGCCCTGAGTGAGATAAGACCAAGGAGTTTCGATTGCACCTCCGACCTCCCCTGGGAGCCTGGTTTCTCTCACACCTCTGGCCTTCCCTTGTGGGCCGGATTCGATCGCACCTCTGGCCTCCCCGAGTGCTGGCTCCAGACCCGCTGGGCGTCTGGGAATTCCCGGACCCTACTTTTCAAAGGATCAAAGAGCCGACCGCCGGACCTCGCCCACGACCAGCCCCCAGGGCTTGCGACCTCCGCCTGCGAGGGTCCGGACATGAAAGGGCTAATGGACTATATCTGGGCCCGCCTGACAACTAGCGGGCAGTTGTATCTTGGACCTGAAGCCCTGCTGATCTGATCGCGGCTGACCCTAAGAAGAACTCATCTTGAACCTCTGAGCCCTGCTGACGCTGTTGCGGCTCCCTCTTCGCAACCAGGAACTGAACCACCTGAGCCCTGCTGACGCTGTCGCGGCTCGACCTCTAAGACCACCTGAGCCCTGCTGACGCTGTCGCGGCTCGACCTCTAAGACCATCAGAGCCCTGCTGACGCTGTTGCGGCTCGACCTCTAAGACCACCGGAGCCCTGCTGACGCTATCGCGGCTCGACCTCTAAGACCACCGGAGCCCTGCTGACGCTGTCGCGGCTCCCCACTAACTTCTCCAGATCGAGCCCTGCTGACCTCGTCACGGCTCGAGGAGTACTCTGGTCCGGCTGGACCATCGAGACCACCATCACGACCAAGCCGACTCGACGGAGGTGAAGCAGCCAGTACGACCTTCATCGCCCGTACCCCCCGGCTCGAGGATTGAGAGCTGTGCGTAGGGTACGCCCCGTATTGCCCCAGAGACTAAAAGACTGTCCCGCTTCCCCCTTCCTGAACCCTCAACGACTTCGTGATCCGTCAATCACTGTGTACATATGAGTGCTGCCTTCTTTTATTTCCTTATATAAAGAACTTGTTACTAAGAACCCAACGGTGTGGTGTCTGTTCGTAAGTGTGGTGTGAGCTCAGTGTGTACGATCCTAGACTCGACGTCCTCCCCGGTGAGGACCTCATCTGTGGGAGAGGTGGGTCTTGGGGTGACCGGGTGAGCATAACCTGGCCCTCTGAGATTGCCCCTCCTAACACTATGCTTGGTCCATGGGGTTCTTTTTGGAGATGGCTCTGAAGATATTCGATCTCTCCTAGCCTCCTATACTCCCTGTAGAAGCCTACGCTCTGCCAGTAAGAACCTCTTGATTGTCCCTCGGGTTCGGAAAGTCAGGTGGGGAGGAAGGGCCTTTTCGGTTGTGGCCCCCAGGCTGTGGAACACTCTTCCCCTGGAATTAAAAACTCAACCTGCCATCGGTCCCTTTAGGAGGGCATTAAAAACATGGATTTTCTCAGAGGCATATCCATAAGCTGGCTCCTGGTACATACATTTTCAGAATCTTTTCTGTTAGGCGCCTTGATGCCCACGGGCTAAGTCTGCGCGGTACAAGACTGCTTTCATTTTATTTCATTTCACATAGAAGTTATAGGCACCATTTCAGATTGTTTAAGGGACAACTTCCTGCACAAAAACAATCTTCCTCTTCAAAACAGGCACCCTAGCACTATGGTGCCAAGGTTTCTGCGTTGGCGCTAGGCAGCTTGAATAGCGCCAGCGCAGGCGGAAACGCAGGGCTGCACCGTATTCTTGTAAATACAGTGCAGTCCTGCGTTTCAGAAGTGGTAGAGCGCGGCATGAAGTAAAGGAGGCTAACGCCACGCTCCAACACTTCTTTGTAAATATGCCGCTCCCTCTTTTGCTGTCACCACTCTTTCCCTGGCAGACTCCAGGTCAGTATGTCTTTCCCAGCTATCCACTTTCAGAGAGGAATCTGAGTCTCAGAGCTCAAAACACAAGGGGGGTTTATTAATAGGAGTATTTTTTTCTTTACCCTGCATGATATTCTTGATAGGTGTAATTATCAATACCAACCATTTCAAATAATTAAATTGTCCACCTGCTATTCATCTTTTTTTTTACAAGTCCAGTATATGTGGTAAACAATGTGAGTAAATTGAAGAGGAACTGTAATATTAGCAGAAGTCTCAGGAAAGAGCAAAGCTTACTAGCCAGACTGAAATAGTAGCAGCATTACTGAGAAATATTAGAACGTCTGTTTTCTGTAGGCTGCTGAAAAATCAAAGTGAGCAGAGGAAGCAGCAGAGTTGAAGATAATCAGCCACTGGGCAGCAACTTGGTGCTCTAAGTGACAGAACTCATACTACAGTGCAACAAATGCTTCACACCTGACAGAGAGTAAGTTGAATGAGGTATGGGTGTCTGCTGCAACAATAAAGAAACGTGAGTAGCTCACACGTTTGTGCATGCACTGAGAACAGGGCTCTTAAAGAATTTAACCGGAAAAGAGATAATATAAACTACAATATATGCATAAAAACATTTGAATGTTCAAATTCTCTTTATATGAAATATATAAAAGTTATATATTAACAGTATATTGAAAGAGGGGGAAAAGAAGTTTCACAATACTAATCAGTGCTGGAGCAGCAAAGTAGGGGCGACAGAAAGAAAGAAAGAAAGAAAGAAAGAAAGAAAGAAAGAAAGAAAGAAAGAAAGGAAGAAAGGAAGAAAGATGGATGAAGGCAAGAAAGTAAGAAGGAAAGATGAAGGCAAGAAAGTAAAAAAGAAAGATGAATGCAAGAAAGTAAGAAGGAGGAAAAAAGAGAAAGAAAGAAAGAAAGAAAGAAAGAAAAAGTGGAAGATGGAAGTTAAGGAATAGATCGTGAAAGACACACAAATGAAAGGGAAGGAATGAAATAAGCTAAGACATCCTATGAAAGAAAAGGATGGGGAGGAAAGAAACATCAAATAAGACATAAACAAGAAATGGAAATACAATTGAAATAAGGAAGGATAAAAAAAAATAAAAGGTCACTCAGAAATGCAACAGGATAAAGAAAGGAACTGATAAGCAGAGAAGGAAAGGGAAAGAAAAAAGAAAATTAAGGAAGAAAGAAAAAAACAACAAAGAGAAAGAAAACATGGTATAGGAGAAAATATAACGTAAGTCACAGAAAAGGCAAGAAAAGCATTTAAAGTGAAGTAAACACAAGAATGTCATGGAGAGAAAACCAAGGGAGAAGGGGAAAAGAAAAGCAGGAGCTGTACAAACAAGCAAGCAACGAAAGAGAGGATGAGTAACAGAATACCTATTCACAACTTCAGGAATCTCCATTTAAGAATCTTTAAATTGGTGTTTGCGTTTATAAACCACAACAAAGCAAAGAAACGTGTCTGTGGCCCAATAAAAGTTTCCGAGGCTTTAATCTGGAGATCCATCTAGCTCCCATGAAGTGTTGTAACTCATGTGCTATCACAGAGCCATAAACAAAGAAACACACAATAAAATACCAGCTGAATGGAGGTGTTCGAGTTCTAGCTGTGTTGCTAAAGTAACTATATAACAAATGTCCCCATGTCCCATAAAACAAGGGTCCTTTCTGCCCTCTCCTTCCTGCTCCCAGACACGTGAGAGATTTGTGGCAAGTGATATGTGTCATTTATCTACACGGTGGGCTTGTTTCCATGATCTATGGGCCACTGCCAGGGACTGCAGAGATAAACCACCCACTTTCTGTTGTTTATCTGTCACCTACACAAGAAGGTTGACCACAGAGCTCTAAGACCCCAGAAAGGTACTGACCAAGGCACTAAAAAGGAACACACAATGATTGTTTTCTAGAATAACAGTCAGTGTCAAAAGTAATAACGAGGTTGTGTTTTTCCGTGTTCAAGACTTTTTATGCCATTTCTTATTCAATCCAAGTGCAAGTTCATCACGCCATGGAAGACAAGAAAGAATGACTCAGCAAAACTGTCCCATCTTAAATATATAGAATGTAAATATAATATTCACTGAATCAAGCGAATCACGTCGATCAAAAAGACAAGCCTATAACTGATCACAGGAATGTGAACACGAGAACATTACAAGTGTATATTATAGGAAGACGAGAACAGGAAAGGCAGAAAAGACAAAAGGAAAAAGAGAACAGAGGAAAGAGAGAAACATTCGCCAAAAGCAACTGAGCGAGTATGAGAATGGGATGAGGTCAACGTGTGGAAAATTAGTACGGTTTGGTAAACATTATCTGCGCCATCTTGCCCTTTTTCCCTGATGCCACACTTTTGTCGTGCGCACCCGCCATTTTAGGTGCCTCGATCAGAACCACCCTCTGCACGCCACTGGCCCCCAGCATAGCCCTTCGCCCTCGCAAAGCCCGCACGCTGACAACCCCCCGCTCTCACATGCCTTGGGTCATAAACCCCTCTTCAGCGCAGCTCTGCCTCAGAGCCCCATCCTGTTCCCAGCGCGACACCTCCCTTCATTCCTTTCATGATCCCAGGCCCTTTGATACAAAACCCCCTTTTCCTGTGCCCGTTTGTCTTCCTCGTTCCCAGGCCGACACCTAGCTCTGCCGATACTATTTATTGCCCCTCCCCGTACAGTAGAAAGCTTCCCTCATCAAAGGACCCCCGAGTTGATCAAAGCCCCCACCCTATGAGATCCGATCAAACCCCCACATTCCGTGAATCGGCGGAATGTCCAGCTGCGCGATAATCATCACCTGTTGTGACCGGGGTGGGGACTTCAACTGTAAATGTGTGTGGGAACGGGCCTGTAGGGGAGATTCAGAGGATGTCCTTTCATACTTCAAAGCATTACAAGACTGTGTTACCTGCAATAAAATTCATTTAACTGTGTATAAGAGGCCAGGCCTCAGAGATGCGGGTAGAGCACCTCATGACGATACCTGCTGTCTGAACTGATGTGTTCTCCTCCGGAGAGAATAAACCTCGTTTCCTGCCTTCCCGTCTCCAGCGCCTGCCTCTTCATTGATTAATATTTCGTGGGTTAAAGAGGCGATACCGCCGGGCAAATATCGATTGTCCATTGACCTTAGATTTCACAATTGGCGTCCCAAGCGTGGGGCCCATCAGCGACTCGTGGATCCAGTGGGAGAGGTCCTGACGACAGAGTGAACGACTGCAACGATCGGGAGAGCTCTTGCCAAATAGACCCTCGTCTGGCAGCCGATCATCCGAACTTCACTGGTTCCGAACAGACCTCTCTCGAGTGATCTACGGTCCTGACTGGGAACCATCAGGAGTGCTGCGAGGAATACGAGGAAAAGAGGACGATTGGGCGCTGGATTCGGAAGACAAGAAACTGTCCATGCGGTCCGGGTAAGGTCGTGTAAACACGACGAACTGCGAAATAATTGTTTAATTGTTCAGAAAATACTAGTATTACTCTTTGTTGACCTATTTGGAGATTCACTGTCTGCACACGAAGAAACAGTAGGCTCTTTCTCTTTGCAAACAGTGAAGGATAGGTAATGCAGCCGTCGTGCCTATCTTTCTCCCCCACTGATTGATTATTTATTAACGGTTTTCGGGAGATTCCCTCTCCCGCACTGATTAACTGTTTTTGACCCCGAGCTACTGTTCGCGGATTGTTTTCTGGAGATTCTCTGTCTACAAACAGGAAAGAACAGGTTCCCCTTTGCAGATAGTGAAAGGGTAGAGGGCGCAGACCTTTGCGGATCTACTTATTCTCCCCACTGGTCGTTTATTTATTGTTTATTTGTTATTGGTTCATGAGGTATTCACTGCCTGCAAACAACGTAGAATAGAAATATTCTGTCTAGTCTTTGCACACAGTGATAAGATAGGCAGTGCTGACTTTTTGTCCCTCGTTGTGAGCTGTCATGTCTGTCTTCTCCCCACTGGTCGATAGTTGGTTCAGCCCGGACCGTTTATTAGAGGTGGACCATCTAGCTCCGCTGGAAGGCACCCCTAATAAAGACATGTTCATAAACTATGGATTAGTTACCATAGCCTATAGTAAATTGTGGCACAGGTATACCAAAGAAAATCAAGAGAAGCAGTGGCCACTGATAGGATCCTTCGATCTTGATAAAATAGAAACATTAGAAATAGCCCTTCGTAATAATAAGACAACGCCTATTATGCTCGACAGTCTCGGTATGTGGCGCAAAGAAGCAATGCAACGAAAGAAAAGAGACGAGGACAGAGTAGGTACAGGAATATATCGACAGGACAACCCCAGGACACAACGACCCGAAAGTAATCCCCCGACACTACGCACAGGACGGCCAGACTTAGGGCAAAACCAATGTGCTTTTTGTAAATATGTCGGGCACTGGAAAGCCCAATGTCCGACTCTACTGAACGAGAGTAGGAACAGAGGGCCGACAGGAGTAACAGGCCGGCAGAAAGGGAAAAGGCGCGGGACAAAGATGAATCAGACTGGCATGGACAAACCAGATAGAACCACCACGTTCGATTATGCCCGATGGCACAGATTTCGCCAGGCCGATTTCAGCGACATGTTCGAGTTCTCATAGATCAAACAACGCTAAGATGAGAAACCCAGTCAAGCTCTAAATTAACAAACGACAAACCCAGAATAAAGCAAAAAGAATAATGTACACACGTGATCAAGCATTCTTACGTTTAGCCAAGTAGGGAAAAGTTTAGGGTAAAAGATAATTATGGCCAATAACTGCTTTTTGTTTGTCTTGGGTCTTTGTATATAATACTTGTACTGTCTCCCCGTCTGAGTTTGTGTGTACGTGATGCATGAATCTATGTCATCCCTCTGCCTGTGTTTCCGTGTTACTTAACTTGACTGAACAGAAGCCTTAGCATGAAACAACCTGGAAAGAAAGGAATGGGAAAACGAAATCAGTAGGCCACTGATGAACATGAACTTTTATTTTAACATAACAAGCAAGAAACGATAACAAAACGTAATAATAACACCTATTAATGCCCGAACAACAAGAAACGTTAGAAACAAGAACGGTAAACTGTAGAAAATGAAAGTCAGCAGAACATCCCCCCACTCTGGAAACTTCCAAGGTGGGGCAGGGTTGCGGCTACGCCCAGCCGGCAACAACCCATATAAGGCGGGTCCTGCTGCCAACAGTCGGCCAGGAAATCGTAACATAGGGTGGAGCCGGAGGAGAGACAGGGGCCAGCGGGACCCGACCGCGGTGGCACGTGGGAGTTGCAGGTAGTCCCGCCACATGCCCTCCCGGTCCGGCCACCAATGGCCAGGGACTGGGGCCAACTGGATCCGGCTGCAGCCGATAAGCCAAGGAACCCGTTCATGGGGCCAGAGCAAGGGGCGTCCGGCCGACATCCACCGGAAGCCCGGCCCAGAGACGGACGGGACACTTCTTTCTTTTCTCCTCCGTAATGGCAGCAGCAACACGCCAGGCGCCACTTGAATAATGGCTGCGACAACTCTGGGGGGGGGGATGTCTTGTACATACCTCTGCGAAAATTAGTCCAGGTCGGGCTGGGAGGGAGAGGCGACGCGGACGAGCCTCTCCCACCTCCACAGGTAGGAGGCTTCCCAGCCCCAGTCCGGCCATCACAAGTACCTCCACTGGAATTGCTCCTGGTCGGGCTGGGAGGGAGAGGCGACGCGGACGGGCCTCTCCCACCTCCCTGGATAGGAGGTCTCCCAGCCCCCGGCCCAGCGCCGAAATCCTCCAGCCAGGCTGCGCCAATACCTGCGTAGCACCGAACATGCAACGGTGCCCATACCTGCGCAGCACCGAACATGCTATGGCTGCGTCCATAATTGCACAGCACCGAACCTGCGCCGCAGGTGGCCATAATTCCGCAGCACTGGGCATGGGACTTGTGGAGCACGGGATGTGGAGCGGCCATCGTGCATGCCCATGAAAGAGAGCGGCATGGAGTGCACCGGGAGAGGGAGACGGCGCGAACGAGTCTCCCTCGCCCCCCCAGGTGGGGGCGCCACAGCTGCACCCTAGCCGAATGTCCTGCTCCTACAACACAGAGTTCCTTTTTCTTTCACTCCAAAAGATCTCCTCCACTCTTGCAGACTCGACGAAGGGCGGCTGCTGCAGGGCCTCAAAATGGCGTCTGGGCCCCCTGGAAGGCGGGTCTAGGCCGCTAGAAGTAACTTTGACCAGCAATGTAACTCGGACGCTTGTCCACCGGGGCACGAGCCCCCACCTCCGACAGCATCTCCACAGCTTTGAAGATTCTACAAAAGTCCCAGGAGCCCTCGGCCCCTGCAGGCTTCCGGTGAGGAACAACTGCCTTGATCGCTAACGAAAATAAGCATGACATAGCCACTCCTTCTGTTAGCATGAATTCTCGAACTGCCGAAAAGGACTCTGGTCCAACTGCCGGTTGTAGGAAACATTTTTCCTGACGCTACTTCCGGACTAACCCGGCCCCGCCCAAAATGGCGCCGGTGTCAATAGGAACTTACGAACACCTCGTGGTGTTTTTTTTTTTTAGCTAAAAAGACTCGATGTTCTGAAATATGTATATGATCCTTTGTACACTTGACGAAAAAGAGGGAGGGTTCACTCGACGAACATGTAGAAGGGCCCCGTGAAAACTGTTTTTTCAATGTACGATTCATTATGATATTATCATGTAACCTCGCTTATAACACACACCCATGGTATACCTATAGGAAATTTGATTGCAACTAGTCCAACTGTGCTTCCAACTACGAAATGAATGCTCCTTGATCCCTCAACTATTTGATAGACGTTTTTGTTCCCTGCAAATGAATGAATAAACCTTTTTAACATGTTTTTAATCCCACAAAACAGCCCCCCACTGTACACACTTTAGCCATTGCCGTGTCCGGCCAAACCGAGATCATACTGTCATATCAACATGCTGAATGATTGTGCAAATAAAGGTTTTCCAAACTATGAAATGGGTATTGCATGCTTTTTTATAAAATATGGGATCAGCGGGAGAGATTTTTCTGTGCACCCTGCTTTGTTCTCTTTTCAAGGTTATCAAAAGATGGGTGCCCAGCTCCGGATGAAGGATCGAATCTACGACACGATACCCTGCTTCCAAGTATGCGACTGGCTCAGGAATTAACGCACGAAGAAGGACCTCGACTTCTGAGGATGGGTAAAGTGAAGCGGTGTAAATGATAGAATGTTATAAAGGTACGGCACTCAAAGGTGCTAGGGAACAGAGTTGGCCGAAGAGCCGATATGCCTTAGAACATCACTGCGTAGGAAAAGGGATTTAAGGACCCCGATAGCTAGATGCATCTAGAAACTAGATACCTCGCTCTAAGGGCTTCTGATTTTCTTTAGCGTTTCCCTATACACGGCCTATGACGTCACATTCGGACCGTCTCCCTCACGAACTACCTATCGCTCGCCATTCTTGCCACTCTACCCCGCCCCTCCCCTGGCTTCAGAAACCAAGACCCCAGGGATTCTATCCCGAGGAGACAAGACGAGTATGAGGTAAGTAAAGAACTTTCATGCCCATGCATTTGAAATGCGCGAATGTTGTCCCCCTCCCTTCCCCTCTTTTCCTCCCCCTACAGGTTACACTGGAGATCACAACTTGGGTATGGTGAAGATCCGAAGCCACGCCATGTCTGATACACGAAGCGGACTAACGTTGCCAGATGGCACCTAAGCACACCCACAAACTACTCTCGTAACGAAAGAGCCAAGAGGTTGTATGAGATGATAAAACACGGTCACCCCTGTGCCGTGCTGCGTGAATGGGCACGTGTCAAGTATGTCTGAAACTATGCCGTGTTGCGTGAATAGGGCACGTGTCACGTATGTCTGCATCTATGAGAAAATGTTTTTGTGCAATTGAGACGCTGACTTGACTGACCGAAGGACCGAGAGTGCGAGAAGTGCGATGCAAAGGTGCCTTTTACTCAAAGCATGTCCCCCCTACCCTGCCTAATGTTCGCCCGTCCTGAACCGCATGCTTTCGAAATTCTAACACAGACCCGTGACGTCTCATGTTGATTAATGCGCTGAATAGCCTATCTTAATACACGGCCGCTCCCTATGTTGCACGTGTACTATTTAGCCTATTGTTGCATCTCTCTCTCTCTCTCTCTCTCTCTCTCTCTCTCTCTCTCTCTCTCTCTCTCTCTCTCTCTCTCTCTCTCTCTCTCCCACACTCTCGCTCTCCCTAACGACTGACTCCAAATTGACAAACCACCACCCAATTGGCTCCAAATACCACAAGTATTTGCACAAATTTGTCTTAGATAAATTCACTTTGATGCCATGTTACTACCTCTCCTTTCTGCTAAATATTGATGAAACCTAGACATTGACCAAAAGGGAAAGGACAGGTAAGACGACTGAGGTTCCCTCATCTGGCTCATATTAAGGGAACTACATGTCAGTGGCTACTATGATAAAAATGCCTCAGGTAACACGACCTTCCTCGTCCCGAACTATCTCAATGCCCAAACAAATAAAAGTGAATCAAAGAGTTATCGCAAGCCCCCCCCTCCCGTTTTTTTATGAAGTAGTCGGGTTGTAAGAGACTATGTAGGAATTAGAATGATGTTCTGCAAAGGTTAAGATTAGACCGAAATGAAGGAATTGTTACGATGAACCCTGGTGAAGGAAAATGTTTAGCTAAAGGGTAGGATGCCTTGATAGAAATGAAAAGTGTTTAGCCTATGCTCGTTCCTCAGAAAGATACCTATCAGACCATGGTGATAGCACGTTACACTTTTTTTTCGAAAAATATAAAGCCCTGGAGAACGGTATAGCTTTGTAAGGCTCGTACTAGGAAGGTGGGTCTCTGTCAGAAGAACTGACGTAACTGTAATGCAATAAAAGGTACCAGATCTCGTACCACGACAATGAATGTAACACCAACAAACACCAAAGAAATAGTTACGAAGGAAAGTTATAGGAAATCCAACAAGCCCATCATCAATTATTTATATGATGGTTGTGAACCCCAATGTAACGGATGTTTCTCATTTGCTTGGAGCTGGGAGAGAAATAGACTTATGTGATTACCTTCCTCTGCCAATTCTCTAAAGACTGTCTTTTCAAACTCATTTAAGGGTACCGCTGTCGGAGGAAAGAGAGACCGGATGTGGGAGCACGTGGCCTGACTACAGATCATGGAACATCTGCGACATTGGCCAAGGCGAGATCGCGACAGAAAGGAGTTGCAGGACGAGGCACTGTTTTCGACAAAATAAGAGGAAAGGGCTGACCTGATGCCCCTGCTCAATGTTCAACGTGCGCCGAAAAGTCCCCGCTCTCTGAACTCGGTCATGAGCCCGCCTACCTGGAATTTTCCGTCCCCCTGGTCTGTTTCCGATCTGGCCCTGCTCCATCCCCCTTTTTCTCCGACCTACTCTATGGACTACTTACACACTCTTCTTCCACCTGAACTTTTTGACAATCGGCTCAAAGGACACAGGGCGAAAGGGACCTTTTTGACCAGGAAAGCAAGGAAAAGGTCATGCCCTGCAACGCGAAGCTCAGAAGAGAGCTGGACTCACCGCTCCACAGTGCCAACAAACGACGACAACAAATGCTGAGAACTCACTAACTTCGAACAACGACGCCCTTGATTATTGTTTTTACTATGTCTCATTTCTCTCCCAGCCGCTATTGTATTGATTATGCTCCAACCAAATATGAACAGAACTACATATGTAACAACCTATCAGTTCACATTCCGAATGAATATAAGTATCTATGAAATGTACTCGATGCTCTCACTACAGAATTTTTACCGGATATTGCATAACTATGACTTTCCTGCAAAACGAGTTTTTCAATAGACCCGCCTCCTAAGACGAAAGATTTTTAAATGTAATGTTTATAGCTCCTTCACCTGGGTTCCTACTTTTCTGCTTATGAACACCACAGTAGACATGGATAGGAGATAGGCCAGCAAGATGTCTTGGATATGTTAAAGGGAGGACTGTGGAAAATTAGTACGGTTTGGTAAACATTATCAGCGCCATCTTGCCCTTTTTCCCTGATGCCACACTTTTTTTTTTTTTTTTTTTTTTTTGTATGTTCTTATATAGCGCTCGAATCACCCGGAGGCATCTCGGCGCTTGCCTTGGGAACCCGTCCTGGCTTTTCCCTGTGAGATAGCCCCTACAGGGCATCCCCAAGGTGAAAGCCAGGCATCCCGCCGCGGGGGGGCCGTTGTGGAGATTAAGCAAGCTTAATGCCCAGAGTTGCAGAGTGAGAACCCATGATTAGGGCAGGCACCGAAGCGAGAATTATCGAGTCCGTGGACATTTGAGCTCAAGACCCTGCCGCGTCGGGAATTGAACCCTGGTCCCGGGTCTGACCTCTGCTCCAGGGTCTGCCTGCTCTAACCAGTGAGCCACACTTCTCCACTTTTGTCGTGCGCACCCGCCATTTTAGGTGTCTCGATCAGAACCACCCTCTGCACGCCACTGGCCCCCAGCATAGCCCTTCGCCCTCGCAAAGCCCGCACGCTGACAACCCCCCGCTCTCACATGCCTTGGGTCATAAACCCCTCTTCAGCGCAGCTCTGCCTCAGAGCCCCATCCTGTTCCCAGCGCGACACCTCCCTTCATTCCTTTCATGGTCCCAGGCCCTTTGATACAAAACCCCCTTTTCCTGTGCCCGTTTGTCTTCCTCGTTCCCAGGCCGACACCTAGCTCTGCCGATACTATTTATTGCCCCTCCCCGTACAGTAGAAAGCTTCCCTCATCAAAGGACCCCCGAGTTGATCAAAGCCCCCACCCTATGAGATCCGATCAAACCCCCACATTCCGTGAATCGGCGGAATGTCCAGCTGCGCGATAATCATCACCTGTTGTGACCGGGGTGGGGACTTCAACTGTAAATGTGTGTGGGAACGGGCCTGTAGGGGAGATTCAGAGGATGTCCTTTCATACTTCAAAGCATTACACGACTGTGTTACCTGCAATAAAATTCATTTAACTGTGTATAAGAGGCCAGGCCTCAGAGATGCGGGTAGAGCACCTCATGACGATACCTGCTGTCTGAACTGATGTGTTCTCCTCCGGAGAGAATAAACCTCGTTTCCTGCCTTCCCGTCTCCAGCGCCTGCCTCTTCATTGATTAATATTTCGTGGGTTGAAGAGGCGATACCGCCGGGCAAATATCGATTGTCCATTGACCTTAGATTTCACAATTGGCGTCCCAAGCGTGGGGCCCATCAGCGACTCGTGGATCCAGTGGGAGAGGTCCTGACGACAGAGTGAACGACTGCAACGATCGGGAGAGCTCTTGCCAAATAGACCCTCGTCTGGCAGCCGATCATCCGAACTTCACTGGTTCCGAACAGACCTCTCTCGAGTGATCTACGGTCCTGACTGGGAACCATCAGGAGTGCTGCGAGGAATACGAGGAAAAGAGGACGATCGGGCGCTGGATTCGGAAGACAAGAAACTGTCCATGCGGTCCGGGTAAGGTCGTGTAAACACGACGAACTGCGAAATAATTGTTTAATTGTTCAGAAAATACTAGTATTACTCTTTGTTGACCTATTTGGAGATTCACTGTCTGCACACGAAGAAACAGTAGGCTCTTTCTCTTTGCAAACAGTGAAGGATAGGTAATGCAGCCGTCGTGCCTATCTTTCTCCCCCACTGATTGATTATTTATTAACGGTTTTCGGGAGATTCCCTCTCCCACACTGATTAACTGTTTTTGACCCCGAGCTAAAGTTCGCGGATTGTTTTCTGGAGATTCTCTGTCTACAAACAGGAAAGAACAGGTTCCCCTTTGCAGATAGTGAAAGGGTAGAGGGCGCAGACCTTTGCGGATCTACTTATTCTCCTCACTGGTCGTTTATTTATTGTTTATTTGTTATTGGTTCATGAGGTATTCACTGCCTGCAAACAACGTAGAATAGAAATATTCTGTCTAGTCTTTGCACACAGTGATAAGATAGGCAGTGCTGACTTTTTGTCCCTCGTTGTGAGCTGTCATGTCTGTCTTCTCCCCACTGGTCGATAGTTGGTTCAGCCCGGACCGTTTATTAGAGGTGGACCATCTAGCTCCGCTGGAAGGCACCCCTAATAAAGACATGTTCATAAACTATGGATTAGTTACCATAGCCTATAGTAAATTGTGGCACAGGTATACCAAAGAAAATCAAGAGAAGCAGTGGCCACTGATAGGATCCTTCGATCTTGATAAAATAGAAACATTAGAAATAGCCCTTCGTAATAATAAGACAACGCCTATTATGCTCGACAGTCTCGGTATGTGGCGCAAAGAAGCAATGCAACGAAAGAAAAGAGACGAGGACAGAGTAGGTACAGGAATATATCGACAGGACAACCCCAGGACACAACGACCCGAAAGTAATCCCCCGACACTACGCACAGGACGGCCAGACTTAGGGCAAAACCAATGTGCTTTTTGTAAATATGTCGGGCACTGGAAAGCCCAATGTCCGACTCTACTGAACGAGAGTAGGAACAGAGGGCCGACAGGAGTAACAGGCCGGCAGAAAGGGAAAAGGCGCGGGACAAAGATGAATCAGACTGGCATGGACAAACCAGATAGAACCACCACGTTCGATTATGCCCGATGGCACAGATTTCGCCAGGCCGATTTCAGCGACATGTTCGAGTTCTCATAGATCAAACAACGCTAAGATGAGAAACCCAGTCAAGCTCTAAATTAACAAACGACAAACCCCGAATAAAGCAAAAAGAATAATGTACACACGTGATCAAGCATTCTTACGTTTAGCCAAGTAGGGAAAAGTTTAGGGTAAAAGATAATTATGGCCAATAACTGCTTTTTGTTTGTCTTGGGTCTTTGTATATAATACTTGTACTGTCTCCCCGTCTGAGTTTGTGTGTACGTGATGCATGAATCTATGTCATCCCTCTGCCTGTGTTTCCGTGTTACTTAACTTGACTGAACAGAAGCCTTAGCATGAAACAACCTGGAAAGAAAGGAATGGGAAAACGAAATCAGTAGGCCACTGATGAACATGAACTTTTATTTTAACATAACAAGCAAGAAACGATAACAAAACGTAATAATAACACCTATTAATGCCCGAACAACAAGAAACGTTAGAAACAAGAACGGTAAACTGTAGAAAATGAAAGTCAGCAGAACATCCCCCCACTCTGGAAACTTCCAAGGTGGGGCAGGGTTGCGGCTACGCCCAGCCGGCAACAACCCATATAAGGCGGGTCCTGCTGCCAACAGTCGGCCAGGAAATCGTAACATAGGGTGGAGCCGGAGGAGAGACAGGGGCCAGCGGGACCCGACCGCGGTGGCACGTGGGAGTTGCAGGTAGTCCCGCCACATGCCCTCCCGGTCCGGCCACCAATGGCCAGGGACTGGGGCCAACTGGATCCGGCTGCAGCCGATAAGCCAAGGAACCCGTTCATGGGGCCAGAGCAAGGGGCGTCCGGCCGACATCCACCGGAAGCCCGGCCCAGAGACGGACGGGACACTTCTTTCTTTTCTCCTCCGTAATGGCAGCAGCAACACGCCAGGCGCCACTTGAATAATGGCTGCGACAACTCTGGGGGGGGGGATGTCTTGTACATACCTCTGCGAAAATTAGTCCAGGTCGGGCTGGGAGGGAGAGGCGACGCGGACGAGCCTCTCCCACCTCCACAGGTAGGAGGCTTCCCAGCCCCAGTCCGGCCATCACAAGTACCTCCACTGGAATTGCTCCTGGTCGGGCTGGGAGGGAGAGGCGACGCGGACGGGCCTCTCCCACCTCCCTGGATAGGAGGTCTCCCAGCCCCCGGCCCAGCGCCGAAATCCTCCAGCCAGGCTGCGCCAATACCTGCGTAGCACCGAACATGCAACGGTGCCCATACCTGCGCAGCACCGAACATGCTATGGCTGCGTCCATAATTGCACAGCACCGAACCTGCGCCGCAGGTGGCCATAATTCCGCAGCACTGGGCATGGGACTTGTGGAGCACGGGATGTGGAGCGGCCATCGTGCATGCCCATGAAAGAGAGCGGCATGGAGTGCACCGGGAGAGGGAGACGGCGCGAACGAGTCTCCCTCGCCCCCCCAGGTGGGGGCGCCACAGCTGCACCCTAGCCGAATGTCCTGCTCCTACAACACAGAGTTCCTTTTTCTTTCACTCCAAAAGATCTCCTCCACTCTTGCAGACTCGACGAAGGGCGGCTGCTGCAGGGCCTCAAAATGGCGTCTGGGCCCCCTGGAAGGCGGGTCTAGGCCGCTAGAAGTAACTTTGACCAGCAATGTAACTCGGACGCTTGTCCACCGGGGCACGAGCCCCCACCTCCGACAGCATCTCCACAGCTTTGAAGATTCTACAAAAGTCCCAGGAGCCCTCGGCCCCTGCAGGCTTCCGGTGAGGAACAACTGCCTTGATCGCTAACGAAAATAAGCATGACATAGCCACTCCTTCTGTTAGCATGAATTCTCGAACTGCCGAAAAGGACTCTGGTCCAACTGCCGGTTGTAGGAAACATTTTTCCTGACGCTACTTCCGGACTAACCCGGCCCCGCCCAAAATGGCGCCGGTGTCAATAGGAACTTACGAACACCTCGTGGTGTTTTTTTTTTTTAGCTAAAAAGACTCGATGTTCTGAAATATGTATATGATCCTTTGTACACTTGACGAAAAAGAGGGAGGGTTCACTCGACGAACATGTAGAAGGGCCCCGTGAAAACAGTTTTTTCAATGTACGATTCATTATGATATTATCATGTAACCTCGCTTATAACACACACCCATGGTATACCTATAGGAAATTTGATTGCAACTAGTCCAACTGTGCTTCCAACTACGAAATGAATGCTCCTTGATCCCTCAACTATTTGATAGACGTTTTTGTTCCCTGCAAATGAATGAATAAACCTTTTTAACATGTTTTTAATCCCACAAAACAGCCCCCCACTGTACACACTTTAGCCATTGCCGTGTCCGGCCAAACCGAGATCATACTGTCATATCAACATGCTGAATGATTGTGCAAATAAAGGTTTTCCAAACTATGAAATGGGTATTGCATGCTTTTTTATAAAATATGGGATCAGCGGGAGAGATTTTTCTGTGCACCCTGCTTTGTTCTCTTTTCAAGGTTATCAAAAGATGGGTGCCCAGCTCCGGATGAAGGATCGAATCTACGACACGATACCCTGCTTCCAAGTATGCGACTGGCTCAGGAATTAACGCACGAAGAAGGACCTCGACTTCTGAGGATGGGTAAAGTGAAGCGGTGTAAATGATAGAATGTTATAAAGGTACGGCACTCAAAGGTGCTAGGGAACAGAGTTGGCCGAAGAGCCGATATGCCTTAGAACATCACTGCGTAGGAAAAGGGATTTAAGGACCCCGATAGCTAGATGCATCTAGAAACTAGATACCTCGCTCTAAGCGCTTCTGATTTTCTTTAGCGTTTCCCTATACACGGCCTATGACGTCACATTCGGACCGTCTCCCTCACAAACTACCTATCGCTCGCCATTCTTGCCACTCTACCCCGCCCCTCCCCTGGCTTCAGAAACCAAGACCCCAGGGATTCTATCCCGAGGAGACAAGACGAGTATGAGGTAAGTAAAGAACTTTCATGCCCATGCATTTGAAATGCGCGAATGTTGTCCCCCTCCCTTCCCCTCTTTTCCTCCCCCTACAGGTTACACTGGAGATCACGACTTGGGTATGGTGAAGATCCGAAGCCACGCCATGTCTGATACACGAAGCGGACTAACGTTGCCAGATGGCACCTAAGCACACCCACAAACTACTCTCGTAACGAAAGAGCCAAGAGGTTGTATGAGATGATAAAACACGGTCACCCCTGTGCCGTGCTGCGTGAATGGGCACGTGTCAAGTATGTCTGAAACTATGCCGTGTTGCGTGAATAGGGCACGTGTCACGTATGTCTGCATCTATGAGAAAATGTTTTTGTGCAATTGAGACGCTGACTTGACTGACCGAAGGACCGAGAGTGCGAGAAGTGCGATACAATGGTGCCTTTTACTCAAAGCATGTCCCCCCTACCCTGCCTAATGTTCGCCCGTCCTGAACCGCATGCTTTCGAAATTCTAACACAGACCCGTGACGTCTCATGTTGATTAATGCGCTGAATAGCCTATCTTAATACACGGCCGCTCCCTATGTTGCACGTGTACTATTTAGCCTATTGTTGCATCTCTCTCTCTCTCTCTCTCTCTCTCTCTCTCTCTCTCTCTCTCTCTCTCTCTCTCTCTCTCTCTCTCTCTCTCCCACACTCTCGCTCTCCCTAACGACTGACTCCAAATTGACAAACCACCACCCAATTGGCTCCAAATACCACAAGTATTTGCACAAATTTGTCTTAGATAAATTCACTTTGATGCCATGTTACTACCTCTCCTTTCTGCTAAATATTGATGAAACCTAGACATTGACCAAAAGGGAAAGGACAGGTAAGACGACTGAGGTTCCCTCATCTGGCTCATATTAAGGGAACTACATGTCAGTGGCTACTATGATAAAAATGCCTCAGGTAACACGACCTTCCTCGTCCCGAACTATCTCAATGCCCAAACAAATAAAAGTGAATCAAAGAGTTATCGCAAGCCCCCCCCCCCCCGTTTTTTTATGAAGTAGTCGGGTTGTAAGAGACTATGTAGGAATTAGAATGATGTTCTGCAAATGTTAAGATTAGACCGAAATGAAGGAATTGTTACGATGAACCCTGGTGAAGGAAAATGTTTAGCTAAAGGGTAGGATGCCTTGATAGAAATGAAAAGTGTTTAGCCTATGCTCGTTCCTCAGAAAGATACCTATCAGACCATGGTGATAGCACGTTACACTTTTTTTTCGAAAAATATAAAGCCCTGGAGAACGGTATAGCTTTGTAAGGCTCGTACTAGGAAGGTGGGTCTCTGTCAGAAGAACTGACGTAACTGTAATGCAATAAAAGGTACCAGATCTCGTACCACGACAATGAATGTAACACCAACAAACACCAAAGAAATAGTTACGAAGGAAAGTTATAGGAAATCCAACAAGCCCATCATCAATTATTTATATGATGGTTGTGAACCCCAATGTAACGGATGTTTCTCATTTGCTTGGAGCTGGGAGAGAAATAGACTTATGTGATTACCTTCCTCTGCCAATTCTCTAAAGACTGTCTTTTCAAACTCATTTAAGGGTACCGCTGTCGGAGGAAAGAGAGACCGGATGTGGGAGCACGTGGCCTGACTACAGATCATGGAACATCTGCGACATTGGCCAAGGCGAGATCGCGACAGAAAGGAGTTGCAGGACGAGGCACTGTTTTCGACAAAATAAGAGGAAAGGGCTGACCTGATGCCCCTGCTCAATGTTCAACGTGCGCCGAAAAGTCCCCGCTCTCTGAACTCGGTCATGAGCCCGCCTACCTGGAATTTTCCGTCCCCCTGATCTGTTTCCGATCTGGCCCTGCTCCATCCCCCTTTTTCTCCGACCTACTCTATGGACTACTTACACACTCTTCTTCCACCTGAACTTTTTGACAATCGGCTCAAAGGACACAGGGCGAAAGGGACCTTTTTGACCAGGAAAGCAAGGAAAAGGTCATGCCCTGCAACGCGAAGCTCAGAAGAGAGCTGGACTCACCGCTCCACAGTGCCAACAAACGACGACAACAAATGCTGAGAACTCACTAACTTCGAACAACGACGCCCTTGATTATTGTTTTTACTATGTCTCATTTCTCTCCCAGCCGCTATTGTATTGATTATGCTCCAACCAAATATGAACAGAACTACATATGTAACAACCTATCAGTTCACATTCCGAATGAATATAAGTATCTATGAAATGTACTCGATGCTCTCACTACAGAATTTTTACCGGATATTGCATAACTATGACTTTCCTGCAAAACGAGTTTTTCAATAGACCCGCCTCCTAAGACGAAAGATTTTTAAATGTAATGTTTATAGCTCCTTCACCTGGGTTCCTACTTTTCTGCTTATGAACACCACAGTAGACATGGATAGGAGATAGGCCAGCAAGATGTCTTGGATATGTTAAAGGGAGGACTGTGGAAAATTAGTACGGTTTGGTAAACATTATCAGCGCCATCTTGCCCTTTTTCCCTGATGCCACACTTTTGTCGTGCGCACCCGCCATTTTAGGTGTCTCGATCAGAACCACCCTCTGCACGCCACTGGCCCCCAGCATAGCCCTTCGCCCTCGCAAAGCCCGCACGCTGACAACCCCCCGCTCTCACATGCCTTGGGTCATAAACCCCTCTTCAGCGCAGCTCTGCCTCAGAGCCCCATCCTGTTCCCAGCGCGACACCTCCCTTCATTCCTTTCATGGTCCCAGGCCCTTTGATACAAAACCCCCTTTTCCTGTGCCCGTTTGTCTTCCTCGTTCCCAGGCCGACACCTAGCTCTGCCGATACTATTTATTGCCCCTCCCCGTACAGTAGAAAGCTTCCCTCATCAAAGGACCCCCGAGTTGATCAAAGCCCCCACCCTATGAGATCCGATCAAACCCCCACATTCCGAGAATCGGCGGAATGTCCAGCTGCGCGATAATCATCACCTGTTGTGACCGGGGTGGGGACTTCAACTGTAAATGTGTGTGGGAACGGGCCTGTAGGGGAGATTCAGAGGATGTCCTTTCATACTTCAAAGCATTACAAGACTGTGTTACCTGCAATGAAATTCATTTAACTGTGTATAAGAGGCCAGGCCTCAGAGATGCGGGTAGAGCACCTCATGACGATACCTGCTGTCTGAACTGATGTGTTCTCCTCCGGAGAGAATAAACCTTGTTTCCTGCCTTCCCGTCTCCAGCGCCTGCCTCTTCATTGATTAATATTTCGTGGGTTAAAGAGGCGATACCGCCGGGCAAATATCGATTGTCCATTGACCTTAGATTTCACAAACGCCAAGGTCATGTATTAAAACCAGCGCTGTTAAAGATTGGTTGTATCCATATTTACCGGGAGGCGTGGCTTGGATGGCGAGGAGGAAGCACACTTAAGTCCGGAGCTCCAGGCCCCCGAGTCTAACTAGCGGCGAGAAAATCGGCGAAAAGAACCCTGTAAGGCAGCAAACAGAGCAGGCGGTGTGCGAAGGTGGGGAGCACAAGAAGAACCGCTCAGAAGAACCAAAGCGGCAACTTTCAAGAAGTTACGAGTGGGGGAAAGAGCCAAATAGGAGAAAGAGACGGCGCTCAAGATGGCGGCATACATCAAAGCAGGAGTGGTATACTAGTGGTATACTAGTACCGGACCGAAGGAAACAAGCAACCAGCGGAACCACCACGCACCGTAAGGAGGCGAGAAGCGGAAGTGGGCAGCTGGGGCGAGAAGTAAAATAGACAAAACACCGTAAAGGAGGGTATACCGAAGACACCGCCAAACGAAACGAAACCGGAACCACGAAACAGGGAGCGGCCATCTTGACACGACCATTTCACCAGCAGAGAAATAACAGGCAGTCACAAGCGTGCCTTGCGGCGAGAGGAAGTGAGAGGCAGCGGTGGCAGGTCAGGCGGAGCAGCAAACAAGCATAAAAAATACACGCAGGCGCAAGAAACACAGCGAGCGCGGGCATCGGAGGGGATCGACCAACCAAAAAGAGAGAAACCAGGAAAGAGCGAATATCGGGAGGGGACTGGCCAAACACCGCCAAAAACACAAGTAAGTCAGCTGTGAGAGCATCGCCGGAGGAAGCGCAGCGACAATCGGGCTGCGGGTAGACCGAGGTGGGGAGCGGCAGCCATCTTGGAGTGGGCTCGCGGCACCTCCCACACAGCACGGACCAAAGCGAGCACCCCAAAACCGGCTGGCACAAGAAACAAGCCGAGTAGACACCGCTGGGGGGCAAAAGAGGCCAAGCACAGCAAGGTGGCACAGTGCGGTGGGGACCAGAGGTACCAGTAAAGGCCAGTAAGACCAGTCAAGGCCCCGAAGGGAGGAGATGTGAGGTGGCAGCCATCTTGAGGGGGCCTATAAATCAATCGAACAAACGAACATTCGGCTCAACAATCAGAAACAACCTAGAGCCACAACAGCGCACAACAGACGGAGTTCCCCCCCGGTGACCCAACACACAGCAAGCAAGCAAGCCAAGTGCAGGCGTGGCGAGAAGCAGTGGCCCAAAAGCACGGCAGCATTGTGGCGGCCATCTTTTGAGGTGGCTGGTGGACAGTCGGCAAGTTGATAAGCGGCGGCCAGCTGGGGGGCGAACTCACGAGACAACAAACGAAAGTAGCCCAGCCGTCAGCCGCAAACGCACAGCGCGACCCCCCTGAGAAAAACGCACACCGGTGAGAGCCTAAAAAGGGACAGCGGACCAGTCAGTAGGCGACCAACGGTTGTAGCAACGCCCCCTCAAGCCCAAACAGACCGCAAGATACCGTGAAGTAAGAGAAACCAAACCAGGCAGGTGAGGGCAAGCCAGTTCTCAACATAGACGCGAAGCAGACGTGAAGTGTGAGGCGCAACAAAAAGAGGAAGTGGGCAACAAGGAGCAGACGCTACCGTAAAACCCACCGCAACCATGTAACCAAAGCCAAGCAGCACCCAAGAGCAGAAGGCCTGCAGCGCAGGACCAGCCATTACAACCAGGGAGTTTTTCCCGGCCGCGCAGGCAAGGGAAAGAACTTTTGAATCTGGCGGGGGCGAAGACGAGAACCAGGACAGTCAAGTGGCCAAGCCGTTTCCGGGAAGAAGCCCCACAGACACAGAAAATCACTGCCACTAAAGCGGCCAGAGCTACAAAAGACGACTCTGCCAAACAGCAAAGGGAAGGAAGGCTCCTAACACACCAGATCAGAAGAGGTTTCGAAGCAATGGCGGGGAAAGATAAAAAGAAGTTAGCCAATGACCCGAAAAAAAGCAAGAACGAATACGGAGACTCTCCAATCAAACTCAAAAATGGCCAACATGGCGAAGCAACGATGCTAGATACACAATTAACGAAGATAACAAACTGGCAAAAGCAACTAAAAAGACAATCGATAATATCTAGATGGAACTGATAGTCATAAGAGCGGAACAAAGCAGGGCCAATGGCAGAATAGACACAGCGGAGAAAAGAATAAGCAACCTGGAGGACCTCACTAACGTAACACACAAAGATCTAGGGATAGTAATACGGAGGACAAGCACGCTGCAAAAAATGTTGGAAGAGCAGGACGACAAGAGTAGGAAAGGCAATATAAGATTACTGGGAGTGCCAGAGGGAGAAGAAGACACCCCAGGCTCATGCGCAGCCATGCTGGAGATCCTCCTACCGAAACTGACGGGTCTGAGTTTTGACAGGCCTTTCGAAAAAGAAAAAGCATATAGAATCCCAGCGAAGAAGCTACAAAACAGCAACGGCCCAAGGCCAATAATCTGTAAGCCGCTGCGAGCCAACCAAACGGATGCAATCTTTGCAATCGCCAGAAAGGGTCAGCCGATGCTCATGAACGGACAAAAGATAACAATCACGCAGGACTACTCTAAATTCACAGTAGAGACAAGGAAAGGGTTCCTGGCTCTGAGAGACAAAATGCGCAAGGACAACATCACCTTCAGTTTCGCTGGACCGTCAAGAATGAAAATAACCGGCAGGAATGGTACCCTGATCTTTGACGAACCTAACGAACTAAAGGCATACCTAAGGGGTCCAGAACCGGAGCACATGGAGGCGCAGAGCGCAGGAGCTAAGAGAAGGGCCTCGTCAGATGCAGCAGAAGGAGAGAAGTAAGAATGCTGGCAACCAACCCACAACAACGCGGGAACACTAAAAACTAACTGAGAGACCCTAACATCAGACTTTGAGAGTAATGACAACACATCTACCTCGTGCACTCGGAAGACGAGAACAGCAGCACGGCTGGAATCCCTCAGAAGGGTGCCAGCACAAAGAGACTATGCGAGAAACCGCAACCTTTCTACCTCAGACTTTCTTTTTATTTTTTGTAAGCTAGCACAATGCGGAATGACATACCTACCTCAAGCACCAGGAAGGAAAGAGAACCAAACAGAACAAGCCACAGCAGAAGCACCAGAGGTGACACGGAAACAAAACATAGAACTACCATATCCTTTTTGCCATATGTGAACCATGTGGGAGTAATTGCTATGCAAGGACATGAGTGTGACAAGAGGGTTTCTTTTCTTCCTTCCTTACAGCCACAGACTCGGGGGGGGGAGAGAGGGAGGACCCTTGCTGTCGCACGCCCATTTTCCAAAAGGCGGGGGGAGGGGGGAGGGAGGGGAGGAGGGAAGGGGAAAGGGGGGGAGAATAGGGAGACGCGAGCAATCACCCCAGTACAGATGTATGCACAACTTTTTCTTTATATCCTTACTATCTCTATCTATATCCTTACTATCTCCAATCCACAGCCCGGGGGGGGGGATCCTAAGTGGGAAGCAAAGATCAACAACGATGGGAGCAGCAAACCTAAATGACCTACCAATGAGCGGCGACACCAAGAAACCGCCATGAGCACATCAATACCAGCCATAACAACCACCGGCCTCAAGGTGGTGTCCATGAACGTGAAAGGCCTGAACCACCCAGTGAAATGCAGGAAGACTCTTGATTATCTAGCAAAACTGAAGGGGGACTTTACGTACTACAAGAAACAAGGCTCTCACAAGAAGACGCTAAACACCTGAGGGCTAGGTGGATAGGAGAAGTTTTCTGCTCACCGGCCAAGCACAAGAAACATGGGGTGATCACAATGGTAAGCAGGAAGGCCAACCTGACCCTAGACAAAATACACACGGAAGAAGAGGGCAGATTACTGCTAACAAGTCTAAAAAGAGGGGAAGAAACAATACACGTACCCAACGCTGACGACAAAGACTTCTGGCAAGAAGTAGGCACAAAACTATCTGAACTCCCCCAGGAAGAACACCTCCTAATGGCAGGAGACATGAACCAAGTCCTAGACCAGGCGATAGATAGACACCCGCACAGAATGAGCCACAACTCCCACAACCCCAACATCCTGAAAGACATATGCACCAAGCTCCAGCTCACAGATCCGTGGAGACTACAACACCCAGACGCCCGCGAATACACTTTCTACTCACACCCACACAACTCATACAGCAGGATAGACTACACCCTAATGTCCAGCACACACTCAAATCTTATCGACCACACAGAGATCGCTCCAATCACCATCTCAGATGACGCACACATCTCACTCTCAATGAGCGGCAAACACAATGACAAACCAACCAGCAGATGGAGACTAAACAGCGACATCCTACAAAACCCCAACAATGTTAAAGAGATAGAGGAAGCCATAGAGGAATACCTGTACCTCAACGACAACGGAGAAGTGGAGAAAAGCACCATCTGGGATGCCCTGAAGGCCACACTCAGAGGGAAACTGATTAACATTAAAGCCAGAATGAACAGAGGCAGAAACAAGGAAATAAAGGAACTAGAAGAGCAAATTGCCCTCCTTGAGAAAGACCACTGCGCAAACATTAAAGACAAAAACACCCTGACAACACTAACTAAGAAAAAATACGAGCTCAACAAGATCCTGAGCGAAAGAGCTGGCACATGGTTAAACAAATTCGAAGCCATAAACCTATGCTCAGCCAACAAGGCCGGGAATCAACTGGCATCGTATCTGAAAGCGAAGCAGAGGCAGCACTCGATTGCAGCAATAACTGACAAAACGAATAAATCACAGACAACAAACAGAGGCATCCTGGAAGTCTTCAGGCAATTCTACCAGGAGCTATATAGCGCGGATGACAATCTCGACGCTGATGGGGGAAAGGACCTACTCAGCAAAATCAACCTGCCAACACTCTCAGCCGAGCAAAGAGAAACACTAGAAGAGGATATAACAAACGAGGAAATTGACGCAGCAGTCAACCAACTAAAACCAAGCAAGGCACCGGGGCCTGACGGATACACAGCAGCCTTCTATAACAAATTCCTTGAACAACTAAGAACAACCATGGCAGAGGCCTACACACACTGCATCCAAAGAGGGCGGATAACGGATTCAATGGCAGAAGCAAACATCATCGTGATCCCCAAAGAGGGGAAAAACCCGCAATTCCCACAAAACTACAGACCAATCTTACTCATCAATGTGGACTGTAAAATATACGCAAAAATACTTGCAAACAGGCTAAATAGGATCCTACCGCTACTCATCCACAACTCACAAGTAGGCTACATTAAAAATAGACTATCCCAGGACAACACGAGACTACTGTGCCATCTCATTAACCAAACTACACAAAGCGAAGAACAGGCAGTGATGATAGCGCTCGACGCGGAGAAAGCTTTTGACAGAGTCTCCTGGCCCTTCCTAGACACCTGTATGGGGAAATTCGGATTAGGAACTAAATACAGAACAATGGTGATGGCCCTTTACAACAAACCAAGAGCCAGGGTAGTAGTGAATGGAGGCACTTCCGAACCGCTAACATTAGAAAGAGGCACAAGGCAGGGCTGTCCCCTGTCACCCGGCCTCTTCCTGCTAGCTCTAGAACCACTACTAGCCATGATAAGAGACAACAGCGACATAACAGGCGTCAAAATCAGAAGCAAAACAGTGAAACCAGCAGCATACGCTGATGACGTCCTCATCACCACCAAAAAACCAGAGACTTCAATCATGGCCCTAATGGAAACCATCGCGAAGTACGCAACAGCCTCAGGATACAAGCTTAACAAAGACAAATCAGAATGCAAACCAATGAATATACATGCTACGAGAGCAGTACTAGGTCAATCAGGCCTCGCCTGGCAAACGAAACCCCTCAAATATCTGGGCCTACTTTTCGGGAGGAACCTAAAAGCAACCCTAGAACACAACGAGGAAGCCACCCTCAAAAAAATAAAGGAGAGACTGGACCGCTGGTCCCCCAAATACATCAGCTGGTGGGGAAGGGTGGAAACAATTAAAATGATGGTAACCCCTGCCGTCAACTATACACTCAGCATGCTGCCGCTAGCAATGACAGAGGGCTTTCACAAGAAGCTAGACAAACTAATAAACAGATTTTTATGGAGAGGCAAGAAACCAAGAATCAGCCTGCAGAAGCTGAGACTAACGAAAGCCCTAGGCGGCCTAAACATAACGAACTTTAAGAACTTCCAAACCGCCTGCCTAGTGAAGCAAGGAATATTCTGGGTCGCAAACAAACAGAACTATGAACCGGAGTGGCTGAAGTTGGAAAGGAACATCCTGGGGGGCTGAACCCAATAGCCATGCTCACAGCACCCACACAGATTGGATCCTATTATCAAACACACTAAAGATGCCTTACTGAGAGTAGACAAACTAATGGGACAAAACATCGGCGGAACAAACTGGGAATCAATCTGGTTCAACACAAGGATACGATACCAGGGGAAGATCCTGAACAACGAGGCTTGGATTGAGAAAGGAATAACCACACCACACCAGCTGGAAACGAAAAAATCACTGATCACCTTCCAAAATCTGAAGGAGTTCTACACCCTCCCTGACATAGAACTATATACATTCCTGAAAATCAAAACTGCAACAACAAAGGCGAATCTAAGCAAGAACCCACCAACCATAATCCAATACATGTGCAACCTCAACGCCACAGGCCACCACACAGCCCAAATCTACAAACTCCTAAGCCCCCACACGTCTACACTGAACAAAAAGGTGACAAGTGCATGGGAAACACTAGGAACAAGACAACTCAATCAATCAATCAATCAATCATGCCATTTGTATAGCGCACTACTCACCCGGGAGGGTCTCAAGGCGCTTGGGGGGAGGGGTATGCTACTGCTCGAACAGCCAGGTCTTGAGTTGTTTCCTGAAGGCGAGATGGTCCTGGGTCAGCCGAAGGTGGATGGGGAGGGAGTTCCAAGTCTTGGCAGCCAGGTAAGAGAAGGATCTTCCTCCGGCGGTGGCTCTTCGGATGCGTGGTACGGCTGCGAGGGCGAGGCTGGTGGACCGTAGCTGGCGGGTGGGCGTGTAGAAGGTCAGGCGGTCGTTGAGGTACTTGGGGCCCAGGTCGTGGAGAGACTTGTGTGCGTGGGTGAGGAGCCGGAACGTGATCCTCTTGTCGACGGGGAGCCAGTGCAGGTTCCTCAGGTGGCTGGAGATGTGGCTGCGTCGGGGGACATCCAGGATGAGTCGGGCGGAGGCGTTCTGGATGTGCTGGAGTCTTTTCTGTAGCTTGGCTGCGGATCCGGCATAGAGGGTGTTTCCGTAGTCCAGTCGGCTGGTGACGAGTGCCTGGGTGACAGTCTTCCTGGTCTCGGTCGGGATCCAGCGGAAGATCTTGCGAAGCATACGCAGGGTGTTGAAGCACGATGAGGAGACGGCGTTGACTTGTCTGGTCATCGAGAGGGAGGGGTCCAGGATGAAGCCCAGGTTGAGTGCGTGGTCGGTTGGCTTGGGTGCGGTGCCCAGGGCTGGGGGCCACCAGGAGTCGTCCCAGGCGGAGGGCGAAGATCCCAGGATGAGGATTTCCGTCTTGTCCGAGTTCAGTTTCAGGCGGTGATCTTCATCCACTCGGCGACGTCTTTCATCCCTTCGTGTAGGCAGGTTCTGGCGGTGTCGGGGTCTCTGGTGAGGGAGAGGATCAGCTGGGTGTCGTCGGCGTAAGAGATGATGTTGAGGTTGTGCTGGCGTGCTGCGAGAGGTTTCATGTAGATGTTGAAGAGGGTGGGGCTGAGTGAAGATCCTTGCGGGACGCCGCAGATGACTTCGGTGGCCTCGGAGCGAAACGGGGGGAGGCGGACTCTTTGTGTTCTTCCGGCGAGGAACGAGATGATCCACTCCAGTGCCTTCTCTTGGATACCGATGTTGCTGAGGCGCTGGACTAGGGTGCGGTGGCAGACCGTGTTGAACGCAGCGGAGAGGTCCAGGAGGATGAGGGCCACTGTTTCCCCCTTGTCGAGCAGGGTCTGGATGTCGTCGGTGGCTGCGATGAGGGCAGTCTCGGTGCTGTGGTTGGCTCTGAAGCCGGACTGCGAGGGGTCGAGGGATCCGTTCGTCTCGAGGAAGGCGGTCAGCTGTCTGTTGACGATCTTCTCGATGACTTTAGCAGGAAAAGGGAGGAGCGAGATGGGGCGGAAGTTTTTGAGATTGGTGGGGTCCGCTGTAGGTTTCTTCAGGAGGGCGCTGATCTCGGCGTGCTTCCAGCTCTCCGGGAAGGTGGCGGTGTTGAAGGAGGCGTTGATGATGTTCCGGAGTTGGGGTGCGATGGTGGAGTCGGCCTTGTTGAAGACGTGGTGTGGGCAGGGGTCGGTCGGTGATCCGGAGTGGATGGTGTTCATTGTGCGGGCTGTGTCTTCGGTGGTCACCGTGGTCCAGGTGCGGAGGGTGGCGAGTAAAAGAGGAAACTATGGAAATCGGCAACAACTAATAAAGTCACACCACAACTGGCACAAACAAAATTCTGGCTGCTTCACAGAGCCTTCTGGACCCCGGCGAAGCTCCACAAAGCAGGCATATGAGAGACAGGAACATGCTGGAACTGCGACAAAGAGACGGGAAGTCTAGAGCACCTCATATTCGAATGCCACAAGGTCAAAAGCTTCTGGAAGAAGGTATATAGCTTCATCAACGATGTCACGGGGAAAAACATACAAGGAGGCTTCGCTGGACTGACCACGGGATTCATGACAGATAACCTAGAGAATAAGGAAGAGAGGGACCTAGTAGACATCCTGCTAACTGCGGCGGTAAAAATCATATTAACGAACTGGAAAAACACAGCAAAAGCAACCTTCAAGAATTGGATAAACTGGGTCACCTTCCATAGAGGCGCTGACAACATCACTGGCAAATTCTCAAAGGAGCACAACGCTAAGAACAAGATGTGGGAAGACCTCGACGCACACCTAGAGACACGCCAAACCTAACCACCCCCCCCTTCACTCTTCTTTCTCTCACACCAGGGGGGTACAGTATACTCAATGCATAATGTATAGTGTGTAACCATGACGCAAGATATAGTGTACAACCAAGATGCAAGAAGCCAAACTCAACTGTAACCCCCCGCCCTTTTGCATTACTCTGTACTGTATATATCCTCTGATAAGCACATTTTATAATAAAAACTTTTTTGAGATAAAAAAAAAAGATTGGTTGTATCCATATTTACCTTCAAGGAACAATATTGACAGCAAGAAAGAGTTCAGTTTTTTTTTTCATCTTCCACATATATTCATCAAACCTTCCTCACAGTTGGTAGGGCTGGCCTTGTTCCTTGATAATATTTTTTGTATATACATTTCTTCATCTCTTCTCCCATGAATCACCAATGGCCACTAAGTGTGAGATGGCAGCTTGTCCCCATCTTTCCAGCAAATCATTGCTAATTAAGATGCTCTGGCCATCAGAAGATCATGAAACAGTTCATCCTAATTGTAAATTTGATGTTTCTGCATTTACATCCAAACCTGCGAATTTGGCTTCAATGTTTAACCAACAACGTTTCTATTTTATTCACTATCTGTGATAAGAAGCATTTTATCAATTTCACAGTTGACTATAGGAGAGTACATTTTTAGGTCTGGGTTTTGACCTGTTGCTAACAATATTCATAGAGTGGGCTTTGTGTCTGCCCCTTTCAACCTCTGGCTTTCTTTGACTAGCCTCTTTCACTCACTGGCTTGAGACTGTGTCAATCACGCCTTGGCATAGTTCAGTGCAGTACTCATTTTTCACCTAATGCTGTTTAAGTGTATCCTAATGCTGTTTAAGTGTATCCTAATGCTGTTTAAGTGTATCTTAATGCTGTTTAAGTGTATCCTTATGCTGTTTAAGTGTATCCTTCCAATCCAACTTGAATTCTTGCATTAAACAGCATAAGGGAGAACTTTACAATTACAACCCTCTCTAACTGTTCCTGCTGGCTCCCCCTGTGTCTCCCTCACAAATGTGCTAATGCTGCATATTTGAGCACAGTCAACCTAGACCAGTAGGTTTACCAATGCTTGTTTTTCATTGCACCACTAGCAGACGATTGAATCCCTGACTTAACATCTTAGATGGAGTTCAGGGTAAGTTATGAATTGAGTCAAAAGTAGTTTGCACGAACGTGGCTGAATTGTTTTTATCTGAAGCTTCCTTATAAACTCCATGCCATCTTTCCTCACTCACCTCCGCCATCAAGTGATCTGTCTGATGTAAGGACCAGTTACTTTCAATGAAATAATGAATTAGTTCAGCAATGGACCATGTTGGTCCATCTTCTAAGCTATAAATTCCTGATGTGAAGCAGTGTTTTATGATTTTAGTTTCAAGCATTTTTATTGGCTCTAATGTCACTGTATTAATCAGTTAACAACAATCACCTTCTGCAGTTTTCCCCTATAGACACTCAATCAGCCAATCAATCCGGTGTTTGTTAAGCGCGACTACTCACCCGTAAGGGTCTCAAGGCGCTGGAGGAGGGGGCGCAGGACATGCTTTAGCACTGGTGGTGCCCAGAGCGAAACTGTTTGTTGGCGCCCTCCAATGACCACCTCTGCCAAGGATTCCCTCACTACCCCCTTTTAACGGTGCCCCTCAAGTCTCCTTTACAACTCTCTCAGATGCATTTAATCAGTTTATAGCACCACTCATACCAATGTAGGGTGTCAGAGCACTTTAGATCACACACACTTCCCAAAGACAATCAGTCACAGGTGTGCTCATCAGCATATAGAAAATGTAACATAAGACAGAGGACTAATGGAGTAAGACTACTCATAGGTGATTCGAACTGGTAGACAGTATAGTTTAAGAGTGCTTGGTCTGGAGAAGCACAAACTCAGAATTTAAAATACAACGCCATGCTTGGGAGTTCTCTTTAATAATCAAAATGAATTGATTTCTATCCGAATGAAGCTTTTTTTCCAACATTAGGATAATGAAAGACTGGAGAAAAAATAAGAACACTCTAATTTATGCCCTGCAGTTTGCATGCAGCTGTTTGATGACGGTTAAATGCTCACTGTTCTATGTTAGGATTTCAACTTATAAACTACAAGTAACAAAAGGATCTCTCAGACAAAAGCAATAACCCACTGACCTATTTATATTATATGTACTTTGTGATCTGCATGGTACATGTTCTTTGCAGCATGCACATTGATCCTCTGCACTTACCATGAGTCAAAACTTCCACTAGACAAATCTTCGATCTCTCAATCTCTCTGAAGAATATTAACCACCATCGGAGTTAGTTTTACATTTTTTTTATTGCCTGAAAATTGCTGGAGGCCAGGTACGTCACAGCAGGCGCCTTTTAAACAAGAATATACTTGCAAACAAGACGCCCCCACCCAAAGTCAGCACCTGGGCGCTGTTGCACCGCATTAGAGCTGGCCCTGAACACTGGTTTCATCGTTGCATTCATATCAATTGGGAAATATACTTTCTTGGCGCCAGTGTTCTCGAATGTCGTAGTGTATAAACCTTAGGACACCTAGGCCCATATTCACTGATGTTTTGCATCTGGTTCATGTTACCATTTTAGTGCAGATCTGATGCAAAATCCTGCTTGGTACTTACAAAGCAATGCAAATGGATATTTGAATTGCTTTGTAAAAAAACAGTATCACAGGAAAGCTCTTTGCACTGCCTGTAGAGTCGTTAGAGACTCAGTGACCACGCGGACAACGGTTTCGGTAGAGAGCTTCTTTATTCAAGTCTTACATGCATGGTGGTCAGTGGTGAACTGCCCTTTCTTCCCCCAGCTCCTCCCTTTCCTCCCGCCCTCGGCTTTCCCTCGGGCTGGTCCTAGTGCCTGACCAGTGTGGTCACTGGGCACTGTCCATTCACAACATTACATCTCCCCCCTCGGTGGATGATGACACAGTGGCATTGTCCCTGGTCAAGTCACGAGTTAGTTTCTTTAAGGTTCTTCAATCAGGCGCGATGGTTTCTTGATCACACGTCTGGGGCGTGCTTGGGGGTCGGAGTCGTCACTCTCATTCTCGTCAGTGATTCCCCTGGGCAATGGGCTGTTGATTGTCAGTGTCTCGAGGTCTTCTGGCTCCACTTTAGGATCAGCCAGCAACTCGGTGACATTGGGTCCGCACTTTTTGAAGTATGTCACGTTTCTGGTGAGTCGCTTCCCTTCGGCCTCCGCTGTGATCATGGTTCCTTTCTGTTGGATCACTTTGAGGGGAACCTCACTGTATCGACAGTCTGTCTTCCGGTGTTGCTCTTGTCTCGCCAGCACCCAGTCTCCTTCCTTTATTTGCCGGGGGGCCGCGTGACGTCGCTCATCCGCATAGTCTTTCATCTTTTCCTTCTTTTCTTTGTCTCTTGCCGCGATCTCTTCGTGCTCAGAGTCAGTATCCAGTTCTGGCGCAGTTGGGTTCATCATTGGTATTCTGGTGCGCACCGGGCGTCCTAGCATGACGGTAGCGGGACATTTGCCCGTGGTAGAATGGGGCGTGTTTCTATAGGCCCGCAGCACCTCGTCAAGTGCTGTCTGTAGGCGCCTCCCGGTGATTTCGGCTTGCTGGAAGGTCCTCTTGATCGTGGCCATGAAGCGTTCAATCATTCCATTGGCCTGTGGCCAGAGCGGCGTGATCTTGTGGTGTGTGAAGTTGAGGTGTTGTGCGAACTCAGCAAAGTCGTGGCTATTGAACGGTGGTCCATTGTCCGACTTCACCACTAGGGGGATTCCCCATGCGGCGAAGACCTCATCTAGGATGGGTATGGTACTTGATGCTTTCGTGGAAGCGCACAGTTGGGCGATGGGGAATCTGGAGTATTCATCCATGATGACTAGGACATATTGGCCCGATTTGATTGGCCCAAAGAAATCAATGGCGATGTGTTGCCAGACGCCCTCCGGTAGTGGGGACATTTGCAGCGGTGCAGGGGGGTCCGGACGACTTACGAGTTGACATTGCGGGCAGTCCTTCAATGTCGCCTCCACCATTTGATCTAGGGTTGGGAACCAGACTCTTTCGCGGAGTGCTCTTTTTGTAGCTACTACACCCCGATGTCCTTCATGCGCTAAGTGAATGACTCCTTGTCTGAGTTCTCGTGGTATTACTATTCTCTTGTCTCGTAGAATGAGTCCATTGGCGGCGATCGACAGGTCTTTGTGGACGTGTTTGAATGCCGCCATGTCCGTGTCGTTTTGTCCATTGCTTGGCTGGCGTCTCCAGCCGTTGGTTTGGATCATGTTTTTCACTTCTTGCAAGGTGGCATCCTTTTGTGTCGCGTCGCAGATGGCATCCAGAGGTACAGCCGGAGGCCTCGCTTGATTCACTACGAAGTGAATGTATTCGTCCGCTATTGATTGTTCTGATTTGTTGTCTTTGATGGGGTGTCGTGACATGTAGTCGGCCGGGTTTGCATCTTTGCCAGGCTTGTGGATGATGGTATATGTATACTCTTGCAATCTTAGGCCCCACCGCTCTATTCTTGGTGGCATTTTTGCTTTTGGGTTTCCAAAGATCGTGATCAGGGCTTGATGATCAGTTATGAGTGTGAAGTGCTTCCCAAAGATGAAGATGTGGAAGTGTTCACACGCCCAGACAACCGCCAGGCTTTCTTTTTCTGGTTGCGAGTAGGCTCTCTCTGTGTCCGTCAGGCTTCTGCTCGCATACGCTACTATGTGCCTTTGGTCTTCTTCCCTGTCATACTGGGCTAGGATGGCTCCTAGTCCTACCGGACTGGCGTCTACTGTTATCTCTGTCTTCATTGTGGGGCTGAAGTATGCTAAATTCTTTGCTGTTTCAACAGTTCTCTTAATTTCGCGAAATGCTCCTTCACACTGGGTGGACCACTGGAAGGGTTGCCCTTGTTTAGTGAGCTTCCTCAGCGGGTAACTTAATGTAGCATAGTCGGGAATATATCTTGAGCAGTAGCTGGCCATGCCTAGGAACGAGCGTATATCGCCCACGTCCTTCGGGCTTGGTGTGTCGTTTAGCGCTGCTACTTTTTCTGGGTCAGGTTTCATTCCATTTCCAGAGAATAGGTGTCCAAAAAACTTTAGTGTTGGTTTGTGCAGTTCACATTTAGCTTCGTTAAGTGTGAGGTTCGCGTCTAGCAGTGCTTGACAGACCTGATTCAGCGCTTTGTTGTGTTCAGCTGTCGTTGCTCCGTATACGAGGATGTCGTCACTGTAGTTCAAAACCTTTGGGATGTGGTGTATTGTTCTCCTGATGGCCTCTTGGAATATCTCTGCTGCTGATGACACTCCGAAACTTAGCCTCTTGTATCTGAATAGGCCGAGATGTGTCGAGAATGTTGTGATGTATCTAGATCTTTCATGCAGCTCTAGTTGATGGTATCCTTTGTTGAGGTCCAGTTTTGAAAATACCTTTGCTCCGTTGAGGGACGTGATCATGTCACTGATGTGTGGTCCAGGATGTCTCTCTCTTTCGATGGCCGTGTTGGGCGCTCTCATGTCTACACACAGACGAACTTGACTTGTTTCTCCTTTCTTTGGGACTACCACGACCGGGGAGACCCACGGTGTCGGCCCTTCCGTTCTCTCGATGATGTCTGCTTCTAGCAGGTCGCTGAGTTCCTTCTCCACGGCTTCTTGTAGATGAAATGGTATTTTTCGGTGGTGTTGCGCCACCGGCGTGACTTGGTCATCTATGTGTAGCTTTATTTGACAGTTCTTCAGTTTTCCTAGTCCTTGGAACAGCTTTGGGAACTTTCGGATGAGTGATGGTTTGTCAGTGACTCTGAATAGGATATCTACTAGTTTCAGACGTTCGGCCGTTGCTAGGCTCAGTAGGCAGTCAGCCTCGGGCCCTTCAATGACATGGATGTACGCTGGTATTGTCTGACCTTCATATGACAAGTCAGTTTCGAACTTCCCCAGGCATGTCAGTGGCTTTTCAGCCATCCACGTGTAGTACACCTGCACATGGGCCTCCATTAGTTCGGGTGGGGGATTCATCCGGTGATATTCAGCGGCTGGCAGATAGTTTAGCGTTGCCCCACTGTCGAGCACGAACTGCGTGGGGTGAGAGCCAATGTTGATATCCAGGCGCGGGTATTCCTTTAGTTGGTCAAGGTCTGCCACTCGATTGAGGTATTCTTTTCGAGGAACGGGTGATGGAGATTGAGATCCTCTTGAGGAGGATCGCCGAGACCGACAGGTCCTGCAGGAGCGGTCGCTTGATTGTGACGACCCAGAAGATGAGTCACGTTTGGCTTCGACAGCTCTGGCATGATGGCGACTGTCTGGGTATCGTCGGTGACTTCCCTTGTGATCACTCTTCGGCACTGCCCCGCACATGCTTTCGAAATGGTTGTCTCTCCCACATTTCCGGCATTTCTCACCCAGCGCTGGGCATGCATCTGCATGTGGATAGTCGTAGCCGCATCGGAAGCATTTGCTGTGCTTGTCCGAGCGTCCTTTCGTGTATCTCGTGTCTTTGTGCCCTCTGTGGGACTGGTGGTGGTGTTTATTAGACCTGGACGAGCGGTCACGTGGCGGAGACCGCCTGTGTTCGTGCCGAGATTGCATCCTGAATGCTTGTTCCGGTCTCTCGCTTTTCCCGCTTTCCATGCTTTTTGCGTAATCATCAGCTTGCTCCTCTACTCTCGTCATGTCCACGATTTGTGCTAGTGTGTAGCTTTTCTTCAGTAGCTTACGTCTTAATGGTTCGGAGAGGCAGCCTTCTATGACTCTTAGTCGCAGAGCGTCTTCCTTTGAAAACTTGTCAAACTCGCAGTGTTTCGCTAGGCGGTTCAGACGAGTCACGAACGCCTCCATCCGTTCCCCTCGCTCTTGCACAGCTCTGTTGAGGGTATACCGCTCAAAGTCGACGTTCTTTCTGTGTAGGAATTTACCATTCAGTGCTTCCCGTGCTTTTGTGTAGGACTCCAGCGCTTCTTCTGGCAGTTCTTTCAGGACCCGGCCTCCGTCCCTGCCAATCAGGTTCCTGAGGAAAAGTAGTTGTCCTTCCTCGTCAGTTATCTTGGATGCTTTTATGAAGTCGTCGAAGTCTTCAATCCATTCTTGCCACCGCAGGCTCATGCTCCTGCCGAATTCGATAATGAGGGGTTCAGGGCGCCGCAGGAGAGATGCTCTCGACATGCTCTCAGGGATAGGGTCGGTCATTGTTTGCTCGTAGTGTCTGCCGCCTACTTCAGTCCGTATACACTCTTTGGTCCGGTCGCGTTGCACTCACCAGTGCTTGTTTGGTGTTTTCGTTGCACTCGCCAGTGCTTGTTTATAGTCTTCTGTGCACTCGCCAGTGCTTGTTTATGGTCTGCGTCGCACTCGCCAGTGCTTGTTTTTTTTTCCGTTTTTTTTTCTTTCGTTGCACTCGCCAGTGCTTGTTTATAGTCTTCTGTGCACTCGCCAGTGCTTGTTTCTTTCTTTCGGTGCACTCACCAGTGCTTGTTTGGTACTTTAGGGCCTTTGCCTGACCCTAAAATGGCCGCCGGAAATCCCTCGCAGGGGATTGGTTGATACCGCCTGACTTCAAGATGGCCGCCGGGAATCTCGTTTTCGGCGGGATTTCGGCCGATCTCATTCGATGAGCTGCCGGGAGTCTGGCTGGGTCGGCGTCGTCACTCACCGGGGCCGGGGTCCGCCGCTGGAGACAGGTAGCAGGCAGTCTTCTTTCCTTTTTCACCGCCGAGGTGGGCACTCGGTGGGTGGTGGTCTTGCCACGCTTCCGCCGCCGAGGTGGGCACTCGGTAGGCGCGCTTCTGGCTCTCGGTGCCGCCGAGGTGGGCACTCGGTAGGCGCGCTTCTGACTCTCGGTGCCGCCGAGGTGGGCACTCAGTAGGCGCGCTTCTGGCTCTCGGTGCCGCCGAGGTGGGCACTCGGTAGGCGCGCTTCTGGCTCTCGGTGCCGCCGAGGTGGGCACTCGGTAGGCGCGCTTCTGGGTCCCGGTGCCGCCGAGGTGGGCACTCGGTGGGCCTTCCGCCGCCGAGGTGGGCACTCGGTGGGCGCTTCTCGTCCAATTTCGCCGCCGAGGTGGGCACTCGGTGGGCGCTTCCAGTCCGCTGTTGCCGCCGAGGTGGGCACTCGGTAGGCTTTTCACTGCAGGGCACTGCCGCCGCAGGGGTCCACACGTGCAGGCTGCGTTTAACTTCGTCGCCAGTTGTAGAGTCGTTAGAGACTCAGTGACCACGCGGACAACGGTTTCGGTAGAGAGCTTCTTTATTCAAGTCTTACATGCATGGTGGTCAGTGGTGAACTGCCCTTTCTTCCCCCAGCTCCTCCCTTTCCTCCCGCCCTCGGCTTTCCCTCGGGCTGGTCCTAGTGCCTGACCAGTGTGGTCACTGGGCACTGTCCATTCACAACATTACACTGCCTTGCATTACTTTGTCAGGGAGGTGTTCCATGGGTAGTGTAAGGGTGTTCCCGTGCATTCACTTATGAACTTTGATGCAAATCCATATCTACAAAGACGTGTAGCCAAGGATTTGCACCAAAATTCTGTGCCTCACTAAGGTTGGTGTAACATGGAGAAAGATCTCCATTTCTCCTCTGTATTCCCTCTTTGGCTGTGTGCCGCATACTGACAAAGAGGAAATAGCCTCAAACAATAGTTTTTTGCTGAATAGTACACCTTCCAGCACAAAAATGATCCTGACCACAACGCAGACACCCTTGAGCCAAGCCCTTGTTTATCAGTGTGGCCATCTATTATTGAGTATTTCGCCCTACTCGCTAAAAGTATACCCACCCCTGCCACTTTTTTAGAAGTAAAAGTTCCGGGGTCGTGGCTTGGACGCCGGGAAGAATGGCGGCGTAATTCTGTCCTCCTCCAGGCAGCTGCATCCTTGTCGATTATAGAGGGCTGCTATCCGACCCCAGTTCCTGAAATAGGAGGAATTCGCATGTCGGAACCTCATCCTAGCATGCCCTGAAAATTTGGGCCGATTCCGAGCTCGGAATCCTGGAAGGAAAGACCTCTTCGTTCCGACCGCTGATGGCTGCGGAGCGGGACGGAGACTGATGCCGGCTATGACAACGCGGCTGTCCGGGACACCTGATCCGCTCCACCGCAGACTGTGACGGAGCCTAAACGATGCCGAAAACGGCCTCAATAACTCCCAACCAGCGACACGAACTATATCAGAATCGTGAGTAAAGAGACTGCTTCTTGCCCACGTTTATGCTGACTGATAGGGAAGGGGAAAAACGGCGCGAAGTATCGGCAGTTTAAATGGCGGAATGATCAAGCTCCCGACTTTACCCGAGGCATTCAGCGTCCCCGCTCCTATGATCTGCGCTACCTATATGCGACTACTGGGGCCGTCTGTACTGGTCAGCGAAGGCTCATAACCACAATAACTCGGAACCTGAAAGGGTCTGTGTGCAATGCGCGGCAGCTAAGGACACGAGACACGCTTCAACAAAATGGCGGCAACTAGTGCATTGTGACTGGTTCTAGCGCTCAGCAACACAGCCTTATACCCTCACTATGGCTATTAATATAATGAGGGGCATGTGCACTCTGTCGATTCCTGAACTGTCTCTTCTCCATGCCAAAGCACCGGGTGCAAACGGACTTGCCGGAATTAACTTTTTGCAATGGCGGCTTGAAATGGCGGCTCCCCAGCGTGTCTGACGTCGCGCTGACATCGCAATTAGATCAACCTGCTGCTAGCTCACCCTGCTGTTCTGTTGCCGTAACTGGGACTGTGCATACGATTTTGGCTATGAGGAGTGGTGCAAACGCTTAAAATCTCCCATGCAGGCGTATTTGTGAAGTAAAGCTGCGAGTAGCAATTGATAGAGGGCATGAATTAACGGTTTTGAATGGCGGCTCCCCAGCGCATCTGACACCACGCATCTGCCACCATGCTTGGATCACCCTGCGCTTTGATGCCGTGTGGCCTATGGTGTAAACAGCTGTACAGTATATCACTGCACACATTCATAAGACCGAATTAAGTGCTTGTTAACTGCTATAAGTGCCAGATTTAAAGTCATTAGTAATAAAGAGAACTGGGAGCATCTATATGTAGACAAACCTGCAACAAGGTGTGTTATGCTGATTGATCCCTTGCAACAACTTATTGTAACCGATATTTACAAGGAGTGACATATGCATTATACAAAATGGCGGCGCCTGCCGATGAGTGCTCATGAGAGGGAATGCAGCTTATAGGTTGTTAACGCATACATAACTTCCCATTAAATAAATCACTTTCACTAAGAGAGAAGTGTCTAATCTGCTGCCCTGCACTGTCACAACACAGATCAATCTCAACGCTGTGTATCTGGTGAGCAGCGAGGTATTTACACAACACATCGCTGCACACGACTAAAGAATGGGGGACAAGGACAATGGAGTAGCTTCTAAACGCCTGAAATCTAACCCACCGACACCAGTCAAAGGGAATAAAGGAATGGCAGGAATGGCAGAAGCCATGGAAACAATTCTGAGCAGGCTAGAAGAAGTTAGAGACTTGGCCAAATCCACCAAAGAAGAGGTTGTTGCTATCCGCCAGGATATCAAAGATATCAATTCAAGACTAACGGAGTCCGAGAGTAGGATAAGCAAATTGGAAGATTTTGAAAATAAAACATGTGGAGCTATCAAGAACCTCTCCTTATGTTCGGACCATCTTGTGAGGAAAGTTGCGGAATTGGAAGACAGAAACAGAAGGGGGAACCTAAGAATTTTTGGTATGCCGGAAAAATCAGAAGAATCCCATGCCTCATGCATACCCTTCCTCGAGGAGTGGTTCACACAGGTCACAAATCTAACCTTCACTCAACCACTGGAGTTCGATAGAGCACATAGAGTACCAGGGCGAATCTCTAAGGATCAGAAGGGCCCAAGAGCGATTGTGTGCAAACCACTAAGGTACCAGCACACAGAGCAGATACTTACCTTCGCTCGCAAACATAACCATGTGCTATGGAAGGGTCACAAAATCTTTATCTCACAAGATTTCAGTAAGGAAACTATGGAAATCAGGAAAGCCTTCCTTACACTGAGACCACAACTGAAGTCACTTGGTCACATGTATGGCTTTATTGGCCCAACAAAGTTTAGAGTAACAATACGAGGTGTGACCCATGTGTTCTCTGACCCACGAAAACTGCGACAACACCTGTTCGACCAAGGAGATGGCACCATGGAAGTCTCCCCTTCAGCTCAACAAGGAGCCTCTTCATCTGGCCTAGGATGAGCTTTTGATTTTGGTTTCTGGTACTATCACTCGCATGTTCCTGACTCCTCGTAAAAGTACCTAATCTGACCTGAGTCCGGTATGAAGGTCTCTTGACCGATATTGTTACATGGTTAATGGCCATGACTGGATTTGGTCAATGTCCATTTAAAGCCTACTCACCTGGCGGCCTGTTCTGTTCTGTTTGGTCCTGTACTGTCCTCTGAACCCTTTGGGCCCTCTGCCAGCGAATCCTCTGATACCCGGAACTGTGTCGAAACGATTTCTTAAGTCCTTGTCTTAAAAGTTGTATCTTAGAAGTTGCATCTACGCTGTCATGATATTACTCATATTACTCTTGGACCTCAAATAAGTACTTTGCTGTGGTGTTGTTCTGAAGCACTCTTCCATGATGTTATGTACTCCATGATATCTCACCTGCAAATACTGATGTGCTTAGTTCACGCTACCAAAATCAATGTAGTGATTTTTCCTGTACCCAATGTTATGGCATCGTTGTTGTTTATTGTTGCCTACAGGCCTGGTTCCTTCTTTTTCTCTAGACTGGGGTTGCAGCCCCAAGGATTAATAGCTATGAGTAAGCTGTTTGGAGGCGGTCTCGAGGTCGTCATTCCCGAGTCGCCATGTTCTTTTTCTACTACTGGGGAGGGAGGGGTGGGTTGTGGGTAAGGGAGGAGGGTGGAGGGAGGTTGGTAGGGATTAAGGGGGGGATTGTTTTTGCATTTTGTATACTGTTTTGTTTTGTTTTTTCCATCTTGCATCCTAGCGTGCATCCATTGTACCACACTGCATTCCGAAGCTTACATTCTGTCCTTCAATTTCCTGCATATTGTGCTAGCCCTGCAATTAATACGAAAAATGATACTGCCAGTATTGTCAAAGGTATAGGACTCTCTTCACGACCCAATCCGTATGCATTCACATGTGTTATGAGACAATATCAGATGTTGTATAATTGATGGCTCCTGTTATAGATACTCCAATAGGGACAACAACTATAGCTAACCTTAGAATATTATCGTTGAACGTGAAAGGCCTTAACCAACCGGTTAAACGCCAGAAGATACTTGATTATCTACGTAGGCAACGTGGAGATATAGCTCTGCTGCAGGAGACAAAACTAGAAGCGAAGCAATTTCACACACTGCGCAACAAATGCTACACCGAAGTGATAGGCTCTGAAGCAATCTCAAAAAAGAATGGGGTGGTGATGCTAGTGGCCAAAACTGCAAATGTGGAGGTGATCTCCTCTACAACAGACACGAAAGGTAGATGGATCTCGGCGAAACTACTTAAAGATGACACTGAATTCTTTATCACGACAATATATGCCCCAAATGCACACGACCCATCCTTCTAGCTAGGCCTCACAAAACAGATCAATTCCATCCCCGACACGGCAGTCCATATTTTGGCAGGCGATTTCAATCTCCCATATGACCCGATACTAGATAGAGACTCTAAATGCGTCTTTCGCCCAGGCAGGGACCATAAGGCGTTCATGAAACTGTGCAATAGGTTCCATATGGTAGACACGTGGCGCTTATTACATCCTGATGGTAGAGACTATTCCTTCTACTCCCCACCACATGACTCATTCTCGAGAATTGACTACGTACTCATATCTAAAAATGCGGTGGCCAGAGTTGAGGACGCGGACATTGCTCCCAGATTAGTCTCTGATCATTCCTGTGTCTCCCTCACACTATCTAATGTTAAACCATCTACCCGTCAGTCCATGTGGGTTATTCTTAATGACACGAAACACAAAGAAACCCTTGACACCGCCATTAAAGATTTCTTAATGATAAACAAAAGAGGGGACACCTCAGACACCATTCGTTGGGAGGCACTTAAATCCACCATGAGGGAACTTATCATAAAAATATCCACTGCAATTAATAAGAACCGCACCGCGGCCTTGTTGAAGTTAGAAGAGGACATCTCAAAACTCCAGCGCAAATACCTGATGGGTAGAAACCCTAAAGACCTAACTGAACTGTCCAATCGAAAATATACCTATAACAAACTGATCAGTGAAAAGGCGGGTATTTGGCTGGACAAGAGGAAGCGTTTTAAAATCTGTGACTCGAATAAGGCGGGAAAGGGGCTAGCGGCTTATCTTAAATTTAAAATTAAAAAAACACCATTACCTCCTTACTTGATGGGAATGGCACTCCTAACTCTGATCCCACTAAGATTGCGAACATTTTCAAAGACTTTTATGAGAAATTCTATGCTAGGAACATACACGTTGACAGAGACAAAATGGAGACGTACCTCTCAAAATGTACACTTCCAACACCTACGACCGCAGAAAGGGAATCCTTGAACGAACCGGTCTCTGAATCAGAGGTTATTGCCGCGATCAAGTCCCTCAAAAAGGGGAAAGCCCCTGGCCCTGATGGCTATACAGCACCATTTTATAAGACCTTCGCCCATACTCTTGCTACTCCACTATTGGAGGTCTTTCAAGAAATTAGCACCACAGGAGAGGTAAAGGGAACTATGGCTGAAGCCGTAATTGCAGTAATACCCAAGGAAGGCAAAGACTCTAAACTCCCCAAAAACTACAGGCCTATCTCGCTGATAAACTTAGACTGTAAGCTCCTGGCCTCAATTTTAGCAAGACGCATCCAGAAGGTTCTGCCGTCCCTAATACATCCATCACAAGCGGGATTCCTGAAGAACAGGCTATCGAGTGATAACACTAGAACTCTGGCTCACGTTATTGAAAAGGCGAGATTCTTATCCACACCCACTGTAGCAATTACACTGGACGCTGAGAAAGCGTTCGACAAAGTAGACTGGACTTATTTAAATGCTGTACTACACAAATTCGACCTGGGTCCTCTATTCACTAAATTAGTCATGTCCCTCTATGCCTGTCCCTCCGCTATGGTAAGAGCCGGCGGCGCTTTTTCCGCCCCCTTTCGTCTGGAGCAAGGCACTAGGCAGGGTTGTCCCTTGTCCCCGTCCTTATTCCTCCTGGCTATTGAACCCTTTCTGTACTATATAAGGGAAAATCCCGAAATTGCAGGAATTCGGTTCGCAGACTGTACAATTAAACTCACGGCCTACGCTGACGACGTATTGGTCTTGAGTGAAAAAGCTGATAAAGCTATACCAGCATTACTCTCCACAATCGAAGAATTCTCAGGTGTATCCGGATACTCCCTGAATAAGGACAAAACAGAAGTGAAATTATTAAATAACCTGTGTGATAAAAACATCCTGGGCGACTCCGGACTTACCTGGCAGCCGAAGAGTTTTAAATATTTGGGTTTGGAATTTGAGAGGGATTTGATAACCACCCTAAAAATTAATGAAGAGATACTCTATAAAAAAATACAAAAACTATTAGATGGTTGGTCACCGAAATTCCTCTCATGGTGGGGTAGAGCGGAAACGTTAAAAATGATGATCAGTCCCCTGGTAAACTACATGGCATGTATGCTCCCCATGACCTTCACAGAGGATTTTCTGCATAAGGTAGAGAAGTCATTCACGGACTTCCTGTGGAAAGGGAAGAAACCGAGAATTGCCATGAAAAAATTGCAACTTCCAAAGCTCAAGGGGGGTATAGGTTTACCCAATTTCAGAAACTACCAAACCGCCTTTCTCTGTAAACAGGGAGCTTCCTGGTTTGCCGAAGACCCTAACTATACGCCTTTATGGATTGACATTGAGAAATCCATTATAGGCAAGGCCCCACTTTCTGCTGTGCTTACAATGGACCTCTCACACCTTACGCATTCTAAATACATCATGCTTAATACCAAGAGAGCTCTTTTGCGAATAGATCGCATTCACAAGAATGGTCTGCAAATCCACAATTCCTCTTCTGCATCTTTATGGCGCAACCCATCCATTAAAATCAGCGGCTCGCCCCTTTTATGGGACCACTGGTCTGATAAAGGTATCAATGTGGTTGCAGATCTCCACGAGAATAACATGCCATTGCCCTTCTCGACTCTGCAGGCGAGACACTCCCTAATACCGATTGACTTTTACGCTTTCCTGAAGCTAAAGTCAGCTCTATCCACACGAACATTCAAACTAGCGACACCTTGGCTAAAATCTATGCTCCCTCACTTTCACTCCTCTGGACATTTCGTCTCAAAAATATATAAACTACTTGCACCAACACCCAACAAATCGATGAGGCGCAATGAAATCAAATGGGAATCAGAACCAAACAACACTGGTATAAGCATAGACTGGGTCAGGATACATGCATCAGCACTCACACACAAGGTCTCGCCGATACTATCGCAGACCAAGTATATGATACTCAACAGGGCATTCTGGACCCCACAGCGTCTATTTAAGGTTGGCCTGCGAGACACACCGACATGCTGGAACTGCTCATTGGACGTTGGTGATCTTCCACACATGTTATTTAATTGCCCTATGCTTCACACATATTGGGCTAAAATCTTTGACTACATTGGTCACACATTTGCCATACATCCTGCAAGGGAATTCATCTACATTATCCTGGGAGCCATAGACCCACTATTAAAGGGAGACCATGACCGCCAGCTTCTGGATCTCTTGCTAACATTGGCATGCAAGGTGGTCCTATGCATTTGGAAATCAGCGGCTGAGGTCTCTTTCAATGCCTGGAGGGAATGGTTGTCCTGCATTAGGGGCACTGACAATCCCGCTCTACACTCTTCACCATGGCAAGTCACCAGCAAAACACTATGGTCCTCCTTAGATCAGGCCCCCTTCACCTTCGATCCACCATGAGGCGTTACCTGATGAAGTCGATACTTAGTAAATCCTGGGGTGCCCACTGCACGAACTATACTGGGTATGACCTATGTTCATGAGCATAATAGCTTTAGACATACTGCGCAGGAACGACGAAGTATACATGTTATTAAATGGCTGGATTGGATGGAGGTTTCTACGGAACTGTGTACAATAGTAAGAATGCAATAATGGTGTATTATTGTTTATTTAATATCACCTCTTTTACAGATCCGAAATGATGTTTGATTTCTTGTTTAATATACTTTTCTTTCCTTTATTTCATGTATCGTTTTGTATGTACTGACCCATGTCTGATTACGGCATCACTCCAATACGATTGTGAAACTACTGCTGCTTTATTGCCGTTATCATTTTTGTTACTGCTCAATAAAAAAGATTTGAACACAAAAAAGAAGTAAAAGTTCCATATCATTCAGCTCGCAGGAGGCGAGTTTCCTACCGGAGGCCTTTGTCAGACTTCTTCCTTTCTAGTTCCTTTAGTATATTGATGCACTTTGTGGGGTTTTTGAATCCTCTATGTTGTTATGTGTATTTTATATATAACTGTGATGGTCACTGTCCATAGTACGTGTGAGTTTTGGCAATTCATGTGTGCCTGCTGATGAAATCGGATCACTGACATAATATCGATGTCAAAAATATCGAGATACCAAAATATCGAGGATAAAATATCGAGGGACAAAATATCGACTGCCTATCTTCAAACAGGTAAGTACTAAAATATCGACTCCAAAATATCGACTTACAAAAATATAGACTGTCAAAATATCGATTTTTTTAAATGTCTTAAAATTAAGTTAAAAATAATATATATAAATATATTTAATATAAACTTAGAAATAATTATTAAATAAATGTAATATTAATAATGAATTAATATAAATTAAAAAATTATATCACCAAAAATAATACATATATATATATATATATATATATATATATATATATATATATATATATATATATATATATATATATATACATATTATTAAATAAACATATTAATATAATATAATTTATTTTAATTTAATTCCATTAAATTAATTTAATTTAAATTTAATTTTACTTTATTTTTACACTGTACCCCAAAAACCCAAAACTGACCCTGAACCCTAAAAATACCCCTTTACCAAAAAACTGAAAACTGACCCTGAACCCTAAAAATACCCCTTTACCCAAAAACTAAAAACTGACCCTGAACCCTAAAAATACCCCTTTACCCAAAAACTAAAAACTGACCCTGAACCCTAAAAATACCCCTTTACCAAAAAACTGAAAACTGACCCTGAACCCTAAAAATACCCCTTTACCCAAAAACTAAAAACTGACCCTGAACCCTAAAAATACCCCTTTACCAAAAAACTGAAAACTGACCCTGAACCCTAAAAATACCCCTTTACCCAAAAACTAAAAACTGACCCTGAACCCTAAAAATACCCCTTTACCCAAAAACTAAAAACTGACCCTGAACATAAAAAATACCCCTTTACCCAAAAACTAAGAACTGACGCTGAACCCTAAAAATACCCCTTTACCCAAAAACCCAAAACTGACCCTGAACCCTAAAAATACCCCTTTACCCAAAAACCCAAAACTGACCCTGAACCCTAAAAATACCCCTCTACCCAAAAACCCAAAACTTAAATTTAATTTCCAAAACCAATTACTTTTATTTACGAAGTTAATTTTATTTAATGGTCAATTATTAATTAATTAACAAATGTAAATAATTTACATATTTAATTAGTTATTATTAAATTACTCCCCACCCTATCCCCCTATAAACTCACAACTCACTACAGAAATGAATTTGCTAATTATTATTTATTTATTCTTTAAATATTTATAATTACCAATTATATTTTAATTATTTACAAAATAATAATTAATTAACAATTATTATTAATTTACATATTTAATTGATTAAATTTAAATTACTTCCCACCCTATTCCCCTATAAACCCACAACCCGCTACAGAAAATATTTTACGAAAATATAATTATTGATCAATTAATCAATTATTATTAATTACCAATTATATTTTAATTAATTAACAATTAATAATTAATTAACAATTACTATTATATTACAGATTTAATTAATTATATTTAAATTACTTCCCACCCTATTTCCCTATAAACCCACAACCCGCTACAGAATAATATTACACAAAAAATTAAAAATATTATTAACTTACCTTAAATTCGATATTTTTGTTGTCTATATTATGTCTAGTCGATATTATGTCTATTCTATATTTTTGATTCGATATTATGTCCATTTTAGTCGATATTTTTGTTGTCTATATTATGTCTAGTCGATATTATGTCCATTCTATATTTTTTACTCGATATTCTGTCCAGTCGAAAAAAAAACAACTCGATATTATGACTGCACACCGATGAAATTGGTTGAGTATCCAGGGCGACGCTCCACTGTTCCTTCCCCCTTCACCCCTTCTGTTCCCTTTATCCAATAATATGAAGCCAACTCTTTAACTTGTGCCAGTTGTTTCCTATCATAAACTAAAGTTTCCCTAAATTGTAATTCCCTCTGTCCTCCGCAAAATGTTAATTCCCTTTGCTACTCCGCTTCTCCCATTTTTTGCAGTTGTTAAAGTATTCAATTGTGAACCCTCCCAGACTACAGAAATAGGAGTCTCCAAAATTCATTATTATAAGCCTTTGAGGATCTGCTTGTGTTGGAGACATGCTTTTACACAGCCAAAGAGTAAGCTATTCTTTTGTAAATGGAGCAGGCGGTCATTATTCCTCGCCTGGCCTCCCCGAACACCAGAACCAGTACAACATTCTTCCTAATGTTCAAGTTGTGGCATTTAATTGTATCATTGTCCAGAATCTCTTCAATTCTTTTCTTTTGAGTCCTGTGGGAGCTCTTCCTGGTTCTGCAAGTATTCAAAGGCCTTTCGGAGTCCTTTCTGAGTCTCTTCTCTTGCCATCCCAGTGTGATATCCGTGGCTCATTGTCTGCTATTCAGGATGTCCTTGGGAGGTAACCCTCCTCGCGGCCTGCTCCAGGGTGATTCTCTGTATTCATTCCTAGAATGAGGATTTCACAAGCCTCAATGAGAGACTTTGTAGACCAAAGTTATTATTTGGAGTGGACACACAGCGTCATGTTTTCTTTGCCTACTTATTGGTGGAGGCAGAAAAAGAAGTATGGCAGTGCTGTCAGTTTGGATGGTCTTGGGGGCAAGTCTGTGTTTTCAAGGAGAGCTTCAAACAAATCAAGGGTGAATTTCTCAATGTCCTTGCTCTCTCCTCCTTGTGAGACTCCACAACATGCACATTTCCCACCTAGAATGTTTTTTTTATTCATCCTGGGTGCTTGTAAGTTTAGATTTTTACCTTCTAGCCAGAGAAGAGGGCTATCTCTCCTCTTGTTCTAATATTCTCTCATCCATTGTTTTTTCCAATGAGAACTCTGTTCCCCAACACCGTACTGTCCCTAATCACTACCTTCAAGTTTTGCTTAAATTCCTTGCATACTCCTCCAATTCTTGCCTTGGTGTCATTGAAGAATCCGTGCCTAAAGCTTTTGAGGATCTTGTCATCATCATCATCATCATCATCATCAACATCTTCACAGTGTTACTAGATGCTGCAAGTCTTCATGGGCCCATTTTCAATGTCTTACCCCTACTGTAATAGAAATTTCTGAATTACCTCCTCATTGTTAGTTGACCATTTTGCTTAGGATCATAAGTTGTAGGTCAACACTGTTGTCTACGTATTATTATCATGCTCAGAGGGTGCTTTTGTGAGGATCTTAAGAGTGTGTTCCTTGAGGAAAGTTGTATATATTACTAGGTGGTATTATAGTAGGAATCAGCTCTTTTTGTATCAAGTTTTCCCTCCATTTCTCCTGCGAAGGTCTTATAGAGACTTCTATCTTCTTTGCTTTTGAATTTCCCAGGCATCAGGTTGGATCCGGAAACTTGTGTGAGCAGTACCCCTGCGCACGCCATCAGGTGACTCCATTTGGTTGAATACCAGTCCATCTGTTCTACAGATCCATCCTGTTGTTCTAAAGGGTCCATAGACCCCTCCCAATCCCGAAGAGTCCTCAAAATGTCCAGGCAACAACATAGAACCTCTGGGTTCTGCCGGAGTCGACGATGAGCAACACCAGTCCGAATAAGGATAGGGCTGGTTAAGGAACTTGGAAAAATCAATGGACTGGACATATCCCCAGATACTGCCATGCTCTCTCCACGGACAGTGGCTACGGAGGAGGGGGCTTCTTATGCCATGGTGGTATGGAGGGCAGCAGATGTCTCTGGCCTGGAGGTGCCCTCCAGGCATGTCAGGGCTAATCTCCTGATCGAAGTGCTTCAGCCTGTGGTTTCCACCTCTGAACCCTTATTGCCCTTTAATAAAGCACTAACTGATGTCCTTCTAGGCACGTGTTCCAAGCTTAGCACAGGGGCTCCTGTGAAAAGGGCAATTGCATGCATCCATTGCCCGGGAGACCGAAGGTTCCTCAGTCGACACCCCACCTCTGAGAGCTTGGTGGTGCAGGCTTCGACATCCCATGGTGCGCTCCCTTCCGCTCATCCGGATAGGGAATTCAAGAGGCTGGACATGGGAAGAAGATGTTTTCTTCCACCAGCCTGGTGAATACTGCATTCTCATTGGGCTGTTTCTACCACTCCCTTTGGCAGACAGTTGCGCAAGTGCTGCCACAGGTCCCAGAGGAAGCCCGACAGCACTTTCCCAGATGGTGAAGGATGGGAGAGGTGCAGCAAAATTCACCATTATGTGAGGCATAGACATGACTGACTCACTGGGCAGAGCAGTTTCGTCGATGGTGGCCTCATGGCGCCATGCCTGGCTAAGAACCTCTGGCTTCTCGGGTGAGGTGCAGGCTAATCTAATGGACATGTCCATTTACGAATCTCATCTCTTCGAAGAGAAGGCGGACTCGGCCCTGGAGCGCTTCAAGAAGTCTTGTGCTATGGCCAGATCATTGGGCCTCTCAGTACAATCCAGTGTCTATTCTACCTTTCGCCCCTTTCATGGTAGTGGAAGGGGTTTTCAGCCGCGCCAACCATATCCCAACCGCCAACCTGCACAGACTTCATAAGTTGTGCGATGACGCAGCTCATTCCGACCTTGAAAGGAGAATTTCAAGATGCTCACGATAGCTCAGGTCTTGTCTGCCCTAGAACAACAAGACTAGCTAGTAGCTATGAACTTGCAGGATGCATATTTTCACATCCCCATCATGCTGGGCCACAGACATTACCTGCGGTTCGAGGTAGGCCACGAGCACCTTCAGGTTACCGTGCTGCCTTTTTACCAGCGCCCATCAGGTGTTCACCTAGGTGATGGCGGTGGTCGCAGCTCATCTCTTCAGGTTAGGGGCTTCAGTCTTCCCCTGCCTCAACAACTGGCTGTTTAATGCATCCACCTTCAGACTACGGCAAACCTCCTGCATTCGCTGAGGTTCTCTATAAACATGCCGAAGTCACACCTGAATCCGTCTTAGATGCTCCTTTTCATCTGAGCTGTTCTGGACACAGTGCATGTTAGAAATGGGATTTTTGGTAGGCTAGGACTTGCGCGAAAGCCAGGCAGAAACCACCACTCTAGTCAGGATAAGGGAATTACACTCCTAAAATAACCCCTGCTCACCCCCTTGGTAGCTTGGCACGAGCAGTCAGGCTTATCTTATTTATTTTATTTATTTAGTGTTTTATAGAGTGCACAGCTACCTCCGACGGAGGTGTCCCGGCGCTGAAGACCTTATCTCAGAGGAAGGAATGGGGGAGGAACGAGAGTTTAGATCTGGGAGAAGAACCAGGTCTTTAGTTTTTTTCAGAAAAGGGGTTCTGAGGAGGCAAATCTTAACTCTGTGGGTAACTGATTCCAGAGTTTAGAGGTGACAACGGCGAAGGCCCTTCCACCCGTGCGCGTGAGGCGGAAACGGGGGGTAGTGATTAAACGTAGGTTGTTAGATCTGAGGTTAAGCTGTGAATGAGAGAGTCTCAGTCTACGTCGGAGGTATGCAGGGCCACGGTCACTGAGGGCTCTGAAGGCCAGGGTCAGGGCTTTGAATTGTATACGCATTTTTATTGGGAGCCAGTGGAGTTTGATAAGGTGGGGGGAGATGGAGTGTCGAAAAGGAATGTTGTTGATTAATCTGGCTGCTGCATTCTGGACTCTCTGCAACTGGTTGATGAGATAGGTGGGTGCCCCTAAATACAGGCTATTTGCGTAGTCCAGGTGGGAGGTTATCAGGGCATGGACCACTGTTTTCCGGGAGTCAAGTGATAGGTAGGGAATGATTTTTTTTAACATGCGTAGCTTTCCAAAGCAGGCAGAGGTTACTTTACTGATGTGGGTTTTGCAAGAGAGAGCAGTGTCGAATTGGAATCCTAGGTTTCGGGCCGCTGGGACCGGCACCGGGGGGGGGTTTAGTTCGGATGGCCACCAGATATTGGGGGGTAGAGAAGATTTTTGATTAAAGAATAAGACTTCCGTCTTATCAGTGTTAAGTTTTAAATTGTTCTCGGCCATCCAAAAGGCAATTTTTACCATGCAATTGCGGAAGTTGTCAAAGGATTTTTCATCATGGTCTTTAAAGGAGAACACCAATTGTGTGTCGTCGGCGTAAAAAGTCACCTTGATCTTAGAGGTAGTGTGTAAAGCATTTGCACATAACCAACAGTAATACAGTGTAAGCACTACAAAAGGACACTACACCAGTTTAGAAAAATATCTAATATTTTTATATATTTAAGTCAAGACCAAAAACGATAAAAAAATCCACAATACAGTACTTAAAAATCTTTGGTTATCAAAATATGCTTGAAAAACAGTTCCTTGATGTTGATTGCTCCGTCCGGGGCTATCACGGCATCGCGAGCAAACCAATCCAAACAGTTCTGGCTGATCGCGGTGTCGCGGGCCAGCTCCAGTGTCGGGAAGACCCGCAAACAGTACCTTTTAGAAATGCAGAGCGTTGGCGATCTCTCGTTGAGCTTCCGAAAGTACGGGGTCCGCAGGCGTCGGTTGGATGAAGGAGTCATCGGGGCCATCGAAGTCAAATACGTTGCAGATTGAACTCCTCTCTGTTGAAGTTAGGAGCGCTGGTGTCGGGAGGCATCGTGTGCTGCGGTGCGAAGTGCAGCGGTGCTGCTTGCTGTGCCTTCAGGTCGCGGTGCGAGCAGCAGGTCGGTAGCATTGTCAGATGGTGTCGTCGGTGAAGTGGAGTAGTGTGGCTCAATGGTTAGAGCGGCAGACCCTGATTTAGAGGTCTAGCCCGGGACCAGGGTTCAATTCCCCGCCTCGGCGGGTCTTGGGCTCAAAATTCCACGGACCTGATAATTCTCGCCTCGGTGCCTATTCCAATCATGGAGTCCCACTCTGCAACTCTGAGCAATAGCTTGCTTAATCTCCACAACGGCCCCCACAACACTAAGGATGCCTGGCCTCCACCTTGGGGGTGCCCAGGAGTGGACACCTCACAGGGAAAGCCAGGATGGGTTCCACAGCGGTATTCGTAGAAGAGCCTTGAGACCCTTGCGGGTGAGTAGTGCGCTATACAAGTATCAATTTACATTTACTACCAGGGTCGCGGTGCGAAGTGAATGCAGTGCTCGTCGCGGTGCTGTCAGGTTGCGGTGCAAGCAGCGGCATCATCCGTGCTGAAGCGCTTTCATTGGCTGATGAACTGGAGTGGTTGGCGCCAGAGTCGGTAGGCCAAGGCTACGGTGCGGGATGAGGGCGGTGTGTCATGTAACTTTATGAGCGGTGCCATCGAACCATGGTGCAAGCAGCGGCGTAGATTTCGGCGTGGAGCATCGTCGTCGGGGATACCAAGGTATCGTTGAGAAGCGAGGTGGTGCGGGGTGTGGTGCCCACAGGTCGGTGGCGGCATCAGCAGGCATCGTCGGTGAGACCAGGGTCACGGGCAGCATCGCGGCGGTGCCCTCTGCGGTGCCTTCAGGACACAGAGTTTGCAGCATCGTCGGTGACGCCCACAGGTTGCTTCTTCTTCTGTTACTGCACAAAAGACACAGTCCCCAGTGCTGGGGGCAGTAGAACTTGAAGTCTTTGCTGTTCCTGAGACTTCTTGAACAGGGGGCAAGCTCTACCTCAAGCCCTTGGAGAAACTCACAAAAGTAGATTGCAGAAAGTTCAGTGCAGTCCTTTCACTGCCCAACACAGAAGCAGCCACTGCAGGCCAACACAGCAAAGCACACAGCAAAGTGGTAGTTCCTCCTCACAGCTTCTCCAGCACTTTTTCTTGGCAGTCTTCTTAGACCAAAAGAGTTCTAAAGTTCAGGGGCCTGTGCCCCAGTATTTATATCCCAAAATACTTTGATCTCTTAGGCAGAGAGTGTCTGTACCCAGGCAGAACGAGTTCTGCCTTCTCTGGTGTGACTTCCTGGCAGGAGGTGTAGACAGCATGGTCAGAGGCAGACCAGGCCCTTTGAGGTGCAAGGAAATCCCCCCCTTCCCCAATTGCAGCCCAGGTCTATTCAGCCCATTCCTGACCCACCTAAACTATCTGGAACCACTCCTGCTCCCCAGCCTTCTGTCATCCAAGACCTATACAGGCAGTCCACATTCCAGCAGAGGCACATGGGATGACTGAACAACAAAATACCTACTTTCTAAAAGTGGTATTTTCAAATACAGAATGTACAAATCATCTTCACTAAAAGATGCATCTTTAGATTCTGAGTTCAGGCATACTAAACGTTAGTTTCCCCGGGCCAGTTATGTTTATAAGATGTTATAAACAAGGTACCTATTCTGTCCTATGGGGAACAGGTAGCCTTGCAATAGCGAAAAACTAAATTGGCCGTAACTCGCTATCAGGACATGCCACATACACCAGGGCATGTCCTACCTTTTACATACACTGCACCCGGCCCACAGGGGAACCTTGGGCCTACCTTAGGGGTGGCTGACATGTAAGAAAAGGGGAGGTGAGGGACTGGCAAGTGTGCGCACTGGCCAAGCCGACATGGCAGTTACATACTGCACGCAGACTACGCAATGACAGTCTGAGTTACCTTTTCAGGGCTACTCACGTGGGTGGTAGACTCAGTGCTGCAGGCCCACTAGTAGCATTTGATTCACAGGTCCTGGCTCACTTAGTGCATTTGGCTAGGGACTAACAAGTAAATCAATATCCAATCATGGCAACACCAATCCATAACACAATGTACCACAGGAGCACTGGCACGTTACCACTGATCAGCAGTGAGAAAAGTGCGCAGAAACACTACGGCTGCCAAAACACAGTCAAAACCGGGAGGTCAGAAAGCAAAAACACAGGGGAAACACGCCAAAAGATGCCAAGTCTAACAGTGCAGTTTCAGGCTTATCCTACAGAGTAGCGAGTCCTGGATATTCAGGTTATAATACCGATGTTTTAGACTCTATCCTGGATTTCATTGAGACTGACTCTGAGGCTGCTTGGTCTCATGGCCTCCTGCATCGTGTTGGTAAAACATTCCAGATGACGTATGCGGGATCTGCAGTAGGACCTGAAGTACCAGTAGGTGCAACATATGGGGAATCTCTGCAAAATGGTGCAGATCTCGGAGGGATCTGCGAAAAACCTACAGTGGTGGTTGATGAATCGTGATTGGGTCAAAGGGAGACCCCTCTCCCTTTCTCAACCAGATCTCCCTTTCTCAACCCAACTGGAAGAGGTGGAGATCATGGGTCACTGGTCTCCAGCTAAGTCAGACTCCACATCAATTTGATGGAGGTTTGGGTGATCCAGTTGGCATTGAGGGCATTTCTTCCCTCTGTCAAGTGGAAGTTAGTGCAAGTGTTCACGGACTACACCATCACCATGTGCTACTGCAGCAAGCAGGGCAGGGTGGGGTTGGACCCTTTTTTGAAAGGCCCAGCTAGGGTGACCAACTGCCGTGGGTGCAAATTCAGGACAGCATGTGTATAAATTCAGGACAAAGGGTCAAAATTCAGGACAAAAATTCAGGACAGAAGGTCAAAATTCAGGACAAAACCTTTGTAAAAAAGGTAAGTTTTTACAGACACATCAGAGAAGGTCGAGTAATAGTATATCATTAAGCCCATCCATATCCAAACATCAACCATTTGCAAACCTTTCCATAATGTATCCTTCCATCCATCATTTCACTCATCCATCCCTTCATCTACCCTTTCACTCATCCATCTATTATCCATCCATTCACCCTTTCACCCTATCCATTGGTACACTCATCCATCCACTCTTCCACCAATCCATCCATTCATTCATTCATCCACCCAGCCTTTTAGACTTTCAGCCATCCATTCACTTACTCATCCATCCACCCAGTCACTCATCCTTCCACCTATTCACCCTTTCACCCATCCATCCATTCTCCCTTTCTCTCTCCATCGACCCTTTCACTTGGCCATACTTCCTTCCACCCATCCATCTATTCATCCAGTCATGAATCCATCCATTGACCCTATCACTCACCCATCCTTTCTCTCATCCAGCCACCCTGTTACTCCTTCATACATCTATCCATCCTTTTGTCCATCTACCTTTCCTTGCACTCACTCATCCATCATTACATCCACCCTTTCACTCACCTGTCCATCCATTCACCCTTTCACTTATCAATTCATCAATCCATCCATCATTTCACTCATCCATCGACCCATCCACTCGTCCATCTTCCACCCTTTCACTCATCCATCCATCCTTTCACTCATCCATCCACCCTTGTAACCACCCTTCTACCCTTCCACTCGTTCATTCATCCATACATCCATCCATCCATCCTTTCTCTCATTCATTCACCCTTTCATTCATCCTTTCACTAATCTATCCAGCCATCCACCCATCTCTTCACTTAATCACTCGCCCAGCTTTTCATATTAATTATGAGCTGAGCCTTTGTCTGCAGAGTTGCAGACGGAAGAGGCCCATCAAGAATTTCACCCTTGCTGTAGACTTCCTAAAGCAAGGGGTGGAGTGAGGGTAGGGTTCACTATGCCCTTGCACGTAGGCACTCTGAAAAAGTGGAAGTCATGAGTCATGCATTATGCAAAGTGCCAGGCCATAAGGTGACTGTGTAATGGTGTTGTTTCCAGGGCTTTAAGTGGGATGAAAAACGGGTGGGTGGTCTCTCCAAAGGGGGCATTTGATGTAATTAAGGGTGTGGCTTAAAACACCCAAGGTAAAAATCTGTGCTTAGTATAGTGTACCGCCCGACTGGTATTTTGCCTCTTCTGTCATTGTATCTAGATATATAACACAACAAGTAATGTTACACCTGCAACAAGCCAGAACTATTGGCTTTGTCAATGGTTGTTAGGTGCATAAAATAAAAAAGCAGCAATCATGGCTTCCTTGAATATAATATTGAAAATGCGTCAGTTCTAAAATGACGAGACTGTGAAAGAACTCTAGCCCCTTCTTTTCAACTTCTTTCAACTGCTTCTTTTCTGAACCGGATTCTCATGTAAAAGCATTGGCGTTTTTGCACATTTCTTCTGTCTGACAGAATGCCCTGCCCTAGACAAACGGCTGGGGGAGGCACATTTGAGGATAACGTCAACTGCAGTAATACTTGCCTCCATCAACTCCTAATAACGTAGCTGCTCTTAAAGTAAAAGCTTCAGGCCTTCTGCAGCATATCAACCTCATGTGTTGCAGCACCAGCTGATGTCAGTGTAAGGCCTAACCTCGAGCAGGAACTCGGGTCATTACATCCCTTCCCAAAATCGATATCTAAAAGTACATTAATAAAAGATTAACAAACAAAATCTCTAAGTCTCTGACTGGGTATTGGGTTCGGCCTCTGGTTGTAACGCCGTTGGTTGGATCCATGACTTGAGCTAGGGCCGGTATACAACCTTTACAACGCAACTTTTACAACGCACTACCATTACAACGAAACTTTTACAACGCAACATCCATTACAACGCATGTATTTACAACGCAGTCATTACAACGCATGACACTACAACGCACACCACTACAACGCATGCCATTACAACGCAGTCATTACAACGCATACCATTACAACGCATAACATTACAACACATCGTACCCTTACACTATCCAACACTTACCCTACTGTTGCACCCCCTGGAGTTAGAATAGTAATTTTTACCCCTACACTATCCAACACTTACCCTACTGTTGCACCCCCTGGAGTTAGAATAGTAATTTTTACCCCTACACTATCCAACACTTACCTTACATGCAATGCAATGTAATGCGTTGTAATGGTATGCGTTGTAAATGTAGTATGCGTTGTAGTGGAATGCGTTGTAAAGGTAGTTTCAAAGAATTCGTTGTAATGGCATGCGTTGTAATGGTGTGCGTTGTAATGGATGTTGCGGTGTAAAAAATGCGTTGTAAAGGTAGGCGTTGTAAAAGTATGCGTTGTAACGTCATACATCCGCTAGGGCCTTGCAGGGATGGGATGGTCAGCTCCTCGTTCTCTTCAGCCGTGGTTGTTGACGGTTCAGGAGAGTCTGTCAGGCTTAGCTCTCACGGGCGAAGAGGGGAGGTCTCTCTGGCCAAGACATCCCCGATCTCTGTGCCTTCGGGACAGACACCCCTTGTTCCGACTTTTTAACTTTTGGAAACCAGAATACATTCCTAGTGGTAACTTTGGTTCCACGTTTGGCGGTGATAGCGGTGTCATATGCTGGCAGTACAGTCCAGGAGCCTGGTTCGTAGGACTTCCCTCCTGCACGGCGGTTAGAACTGAGCTCCCTGGTGCAATGACTCGACACTTGACCCCTCTCCGTCGGCTAGCTCACTCATTGTTCTGAGTCCATCGAGTTTGAGTGTTGGCTGGCTCATATGGTGGCGGTGGTGCTCCTCGATGGTTGACAAGTGGATTAAAATGTCGTCACTGACATTTAATTCTCCTTGGAGCCCGAACAAGATTTCCCAGGCAGTGTTTTGGAATATTTTGGCGGCGGACGAAATCCCAAAGTTCAGCCGCTTGTACCGACTCAGTCCTAAGTGAGTCGAGAAGGCTGTTATGTACCGGCTCTCCTGTGCTCGCCTCAGCTGATGGCACCCTGCGTTAAAGTCTACTGAGAAAACCGGGATCCGTTCAAGTCGGCTATGATGTCATCTGCGGTTGTTGTGTTATGCCTCGCTCTTTTGATCGCCTGGTTGTACAGGCGCATGTCGATACACAGTCTAATCTTCCCGGGTTGTTTTGGCTTCTCTGCTACTACCATAGGCGAGTCCCAGGGTGCCATTGACCTTTTCAATTACTCTGTGGTGTTCTAGATCATGGAGCTCTTGCTCAACCAGAGGCTACAGGTGAAACGGGATACACCTGTGACCTAGCGCTACCGGTTTAATTGCTTTGTCAATGTGTAGCTTGACTGGTGGTCTTTTCATACATCCTAGTCCAGTGAGGAGTTGCTGGAATAGTTCAAGCACCTTGAACGTTTGTAGGGCCTTGACCAAGTGGGCAAACGTGACTAAGCTGAGGACTTCTGCAGTGTGGCTTTTTACTAGGATTCCGGCTTCTCTATCCATTACTTGGAATGCTGTTGTGAGTTCTTGGTCTTTCGACTTCACCTGCACGGTCATTTTGCCTTTCAAAGGCAGTGGTGTCTGGCTCCGGTATGTGAGTAGCTTGATGTGCGATTGGGTTAGCTAGGGCCATGGTTGTAGTTGGTTGTACTGTTGACTGCCCATTACATTCACGGAAGCGCCGGTGCCGATTAATACCTTGACACAGGATCCTGCAATTTCTATGAGGCACGTGGGTTGTGGGCGCCTCCGGGGTTTCAAGTCACTGGCAAATGAAATGAGTTGAGGTAATTTTTGTTTTCATACTCCGTAGATGAGTTTTCTAGGGGATGTCACTATCATAGTTGTGCTTTGGCTGTCTTTGAGCTTTCAGGGTCTTTGAGAGACAGTTGTCTTATGGACTTTGACTGCGGTCTTCTTCCTTGTGCATTTCTGTTCCTCAGCCCACCATGGTAAAGTGGTTTAGGGTGCTGCATTTTGAACATGTCTGCCCTTGTGCGGGGCATTCTTCTGGGGAATGTTCTTCTCGCCCACAGTATCCACACCTCGACCCGGGTGTGGTCTTCGCCTGCAGTCTTCCTCAGCTCCCTCTACCTTGCTCACGACGTTCTATTTTTATGGTTACTGTTTTTTGCCAGTTGCTGGGTGATGGGGATGGCGATGTCCATCTCTGTTGCTCTTGCGTCCGACAATCTGTAATCTATGCCCGTACGATCTTCATTCTATGTGTTTTGTGTTTTTTGTTTTTTGTGTTACTGCCATCTATTGTTTTATTTAACTTTTTCTTCTTTCTTGTTTGTATCTGTAATGTGAAAATATGTAAAATTCTCCTCACGTAACGTACTTGGTTCTATTGTGAAGCGCTCTGACACATTTGGGTAAAGTCAGCGCTATATAAAATGCATTAAATAAATAAATATGGGCAGAAGGACCCCGAGCGATCCTTGTCCCTTTATTTATCTCCTCTGGCCATGCCTGGCTAGAGGGTGATACAATGTTTGTATGCCCTTCCAGGCCATGCCCCTGATTCTGCTCTCATGGGACTCAGGTCATTGCACTCATGTTTTTCACTCGCCAGTCAGGAAGAAAGAAGCAAGTTCAAAGCACTGTAAAGACCATGGAAAAGGAATTTCCTCCTTTTCAATAAAACTATCCAGAAGAAGGCTTTGAAAAGTATTGAAAATTTATCAGGAAGACACATGAATATCTTTATATGCAGAAAATTAATGAGGCCCCTGATTGGCCCAAAGGAAGGCTTCTGAATTGTAAAATCTTACTTAAAATCTTTAGGTGTGTAACCCTGCCACTGCTTCCTCTTTAGACCTTTGTCAAAGCTTGTCTGAGTTCTTTCATGATGAAATAGAGAACATATACCTAGATGTTTTAGTTTCTCCTGGTAATATTGACGATTGGCCTTAATGTGTGATTGCATCTCATCCACCGAGGGCCTCACTGTTGCCTGTGCCAACTCGTTGGATTGCACTCTGTCCATGAGTTTCTTGTGACCTTAGCTCACTATCCCAACTTCAGCGGCCAGGGCATCAATCATGGGGCTCTCACAGTGTTTTCATATGCTTCATGGCCTGTAGGAGCTCGTCAAAATTCCCCTTGTGACCGTACAGCAGAAGCTCCATAGTAGCGCAGTGGCGGCTCGCACAGGGCGTGCTGCAAGGCAGGGGAGCGGGTGGGGGAGGGGCAGGGTGGGTGGTGTTAAACACGGACAAACGACGGAACGGAGAAAAGTAATTAAATCAATAAATAAAACGATTTACCTTTCGCATGCGCTCCACTGCCGACTCGGCGATGCAGTGCGGGCAAGGTAAATAGTTTAATGTATTTATTTAATTACTTTTCAGCCCCTAGTAAATGGTACCCTAGGTACCCAGGGCATTGTGACCAGAGAAGAACACTAAGGACTGCAGCACTTATTGTGCCACCTTTAGGGGCCCTGTACCCTGACACACGCACACTGCCTTTGGAGGCTAAGTGTTATGGTGCAGAACTAAACAAAGAGTCGACATGGCACACATCCCTGTGTGACATGCCCACAAACCCACTGCCTTGGCATACATCAGCCACACCTTTAGCTGGGTGCCCTATGCCAGTGGTGTGGGCATAGGTGCATGAGCCCTGTGCCCCTACAGTACCCAGAGCCATTCCTGGGCACTGCAAGTGCAGTGGTACCATTTATTTATTTATTTATTTGCTGGTTTGTATAGCGCTTGAATCGACTCCAACTGGAGTATCTCTGCGCTTTTGAGGCCGGTAGTAACAGAGGTGGTAAATGGGTGAGGGAAACTAGATCTTATTTGTGAATAATACAGTTTTCAGGAGTTTACAAAATTTAAGGTGTTCTTTACATTGTCTTAGAGATAGGGGGAGTTTGTTCCATAGAGTGGGGCCAGCAATAGAAAGAGCTTTACATCCATGTCTGTTTTTTTTGGCACGGGGGACCACTAAGAGGAGATTGTTACCGGACCTAAGAGTTCGAGTTGGGACATAAGGGACAAACTTTTGCTCTGGATAGGCTGGCCCTTGTCCGTTCAGACATTTGTGGATAAGACAACATATTTTAAATTTAGTTCTCTGTCTTATCGAGAGCCAGTGCAGCTGCTCCAGGAGGGGTTTGGAGGCAGTACTCGGGGGAGCATTGAGAACAAGGCGAGCCGCTGTGTTTTGAATGACCTGTAGCTTCGCCAGCACCCCGTCGTTGGCAGAAAGCAACAGGCCATTACAATAGTCGAGTATAAGAGTATAAGAGTTAAGAGTATATGGTGGTGGGAGGTTGTCATTACGAACTCCATAGCACCATAATGGCTACACTGAAGACAGACAAGTTTGATATCAAACTTCTCAGCACATTAAACCCACACTGATGCCAGTGTGGGATTTAATGTAAAATGCACTACAGAGGGAACTTAGAGATGCCCCCTGAAACCTAACCTACAATCCACGTCTTGTCTGAGAAGATGCCTAGGCTGCCACACAGCAGACATGTTGCTGGATCCCTTGGTGGAGAGCTCCCCCTCTCCTGGGCCTGCAACAATGCACATCCTGGGACGAGGTGCCAAGCCTCCTCCCCCAGGGGAAGCTTCAAAGGCATTCCACCTTTGTGAGATTCTTCAGCCCACTTGCTGTATTCAGCAACTGGCCCCCACCAGTTCTGTCCCCCACTCTGGCAGGAAGACTGGTGTGAAACCCTACGTCAGAAAGGGGTGTGTGCCAGCCTGTGCCAACTCGACCCCTCAGGTGGGAGAGGCGAGGTGATGCACGACCCCGGGCTCCGGCCATCTTGAAGATGGGGAGCTCTGCCCAATCCCAGCTAGGCTCCTATCCCCCTCCCACAGGAGAGGAGCAGGCTAGGGTATGTACCCACCCCAGGACAGGGACGCATTGGTCCCTGCCCTTGCCCTACCTGTAACGCCCCTAAATTCAGTATTTAGGGACACCCTGAACCTTCTTCCACAGATCCAGATTCAGAAACAAGAAAGGAGAACAAGAAACAAGAAGACCTGTTGTGCAGCTGCTAAAAAGAGGAAGACACCAACTGATTTGGCCCCAGCCCTACCGGCTTGTCGTTCCTCGAACCTGCTCCTGCTCCTGCTAAACCAGTGGTCAGCAACCTCAAAAACCCCGGAGGACCTCACTGCCTTGTGACTCTGACTACCTGGGTCTCCCACGAGCAGTTGTACTGCTCAAAGCAAGTAACAAGCCCTGGCATCAGCCCGGAACCCCGAATCCTGCACACTCTGCACCCGCCAAGCTTGGCCTGTGCCGGAGTGAATCAAGACCCTGAGGACATCCCCCCGGCAATTCTGACCTGGAATCCAGTGCCCAAGGACCCTCCTCGACGACTCTGAAGATGCCTGCAGCCTCAGGACAAAGGACACCTCCGACCACAACCAGCAGGGTGTAAGATTTCCCGACCTCAAAAGACACCCTGCATCTGGCGCCCCACGGCCCCCTGTGCCCGACTCCTGGGTGCCTACCTATCCTCCAAGATCTCAACTTACCCCTCAAAGTGTTGGTCGCTCCAGAAGATCCTCCGTCCCCGAGCCTGCAGCCTTTGTTCCCTTTTCAAGATCCTCATTGAATAACATTGAGCTTGAAGTTTTGAAACTTTAAAATATTCCTATAAAATCAGCCGAATAACGAATTCCGAAGTACTCACCCGTGAGCAGGAGAGAAGCCAGTACTGTACCTTGTAGCCCAGTACTGAACCGCAAAAGTAATCCTAACCGGGTTTACTAGTAACCTGAATTTTCTCCATAGGAATCCATTGTCTGCTTTTCTATGAATCTTCTTCTAAGTGTCTACTTTTGAAAACTTGAAATATTTCTTAAAAATCGTACCTACTACTGAAACGTAATTGCTTACCTGTTTTGCGTAGAGACCCCAGTGCTGGCCATAGGAGCCCAGTCCTGGATTACAAAAGTAACAAGAACGTATATTACCTGTAACCTGAATTTTCTTCCATTGGATAACATTGCCAGATTTTCATTGAAAAGTTTCTAAGTGTGAACTTTTAAAATAGCTTTATATTTCTTAAAAATCAGTGCAATAGCCAAATCGTTTTTGCTAAACTGTTTTCAGCTTAGACCCCAAGACTGAATCTAGGATCCAGTCCTGGGATTACAAAAGTAATCGATAAAGTAACCAGCTGCATTTATGTAGAAAAACCCATTGAGCTCAATGCTAAATTGTGTTTAGAATTGTGTTGCCTACTGCAACCCCTGTACCTATTGTGTTTACCAAGTTTATTGCCCTTCTGCAAGGTACTCATCTGTGATCTCTCATATTGAGAAAAGTATATTTTGATACCTGTTGGTTCTAAAAATAAAACAACTATATCTTTTGATATAAAAACAATTGGCCTAGAGTACAGTTCTTGAGTGTGTGAAACCTTTTGCTGACTGAGTGTGTACAACAAATGCTTTACACTGTCCTCTGGTACTGCCTTACTGCTCGACCAAGCTACCCCTTTAGAGAGTAAGGGCAGACCTGACTTTAACCTCTGTAATACCTCTGGGGTTTGTGGCCTCTATACACACTGTACCTTACTTTTGTCCAGTATATATAGAGCCACTTTCTCATACCCGTCCCAACACTACTGGTGGCGAGGCTGTAGTACTCCCACAGCCGGCCCCCAGGCTCCGAACACCACTGCAGGCCACCCTTCTGTTCATAGGGGTAGGGGACAAAGCCTCGGCACCCCTCTGGGGGCAATGTCCGGCCAGATGCATGGCACTGATTAACCGCTCTCCAACATGTCTTAAGGCCCCTGTACGACTGAAGTCCACAGCTCTTCAGTGCGTCTCTGGCCTCAGTCATGTGGTGCAAATATGGATCCACCGAGCTCCTGTGGCCCCTCTCGATACGTAGCCACCCTCAGGAAAGGAGGAGCCAGTCAGTTCGTGTCCTCGGGGAGTCCTAACGATCTTAGGGATATTTAATCACAGGTGGCCCCCCTGGAACTCGTTACAGTGTGGCCGCTCCAGTCCCTGTATTGGCCATGCCCCCCCATGACATTTTTTATGACATATCTAATAAACTGCAAACTAAGTAAAGTAACATAGTACACTAAGTAGGCTGACATATTGTTTACAAAAGTATTTGGAATACTCTTTGTAAACATACAACTCATCTGTTTTCCTATTTGACTAAATATGTTGTATGGTGAGACAGCTAATAGGAGTTGTCCCTAGCCTACATTTAACAAGCGCATGCAAGCAGGCTGGCCATTTTGGAATGGCATCTCTGAATGCAAATAAAAAATCATTCCAAAGGCCTGTGGTGCATGTGTACATGGATACGCATGCACGGGCAATAGTTTAAAAATTCTAATATATTCGCCCACCGATACTGCAGCGGACAGAGTGCAGGCTGTGAGGGATAGGCAGGCTTTGTCAGTTTATGTTTACATAAAGAGAGCAGGGTGCAGGAAAGAATGAGGAGTGAGAAGAACAATTAGTGAGAGTGAGACAAAATAGTCCCTCATGCATTGCAGTGCAGAGTTCTGATGTCAGTAGTGGAAGGATGCAACTCAAAACATGCTAAGACCGAAATGTTGCTTAGAGTGGGACAAACAAGAATAGAAAAGAAAAACATTGAATCAAGAGCAGAGAACTGAGAGCCAAGAAAGCCATCGAATGCTGAGCAAGGGGTGGACGCAAAGCTCAATTTAAGGCTCCAATAAGTCTGTTTGACTAGACCTGAAACAACAAAGATAAAAGGCAATATAAAGGCAACCTCTTGTGGTGGTGAGCCTTAGCAAGGCCTACCAGTGCTAGGGGTTCTCCCTTCTCTGCATAGAGTCCTCAGACCAATAGAAAGAAGTTGGCACAGAAGCTGGAATAGAAAAGACAGAGTGTATTAAACCTCATGAGGTGGAACTAAATTCACACAACACCCTTCAGTAGTGTATGAGGTAGCACACTGACTGGATGGAGCTTGGTCCTTTTATACCCACATAGGGGCTCTAATGAGGGCGGTACAAGGTACAGAATGCTGGTTTCAAATACATATAAGGTCATACAGAGAGTGTGCTAACAACAAGTGGCACGGGCTAACAGTTAGCTAATTCTGGTGGGCACATCCTGACAGTTACAAGTTGGGGACAGCTGTAAGCTCAACTGAGCATGTGCCAAGCAGAAGAGGCTAAATATATCTCGTCTCAAGGCAGATTTCAAGAGCAATTAACATGAAGGTAGGACAGAGCACATGGCGAGCACATGGCAAACAAAATGGCCGATAGAAATACAAAATGGATTCCGTAAAACGGACAAGATAGTCTCTAAATACAAGATGTCTTCTGCTAATGATTAACCTAATCATTGCTAAATTAATTACTGCATTAGCTGAAGACATTCGTCTATCTCGGGTAATCTAAATATGCATCCTATACATTGATGTTCATCATCTCAGTAATTTCGTAATTTAACATTTGTTCTTTTGTAATATTTCTTTTGGCAGGTGTACAAGCAGTGATGCACATGGAGCAAAGCATAGGACCGAATTGTATACAAATACAGCATGTAAATAGTATTATCAGTAGTATACATAGAATAGTAAGTAGCTTCCAGCCCCAAGTAACAAAGAGTGTCCATATCCAGTTAGAAAATGTCCATGTACCAGTCTCTGGGTGAATTTCTGCAGCAATCTTATGCAGTTTAGAGATTGCATTATAAACTGAAGGTGAGTGATCAGTTATGAAAACACAGCAGCTGCTACCGATGATGCGACATGCACCACCTCAATCAGCCAAAACCACGTCAAGCACCATCCTATTCTGGAGTGCTACAATTCTTGCAATTTGCAGTTCTTCTGTACTGTTCCCAAGTTCCATCGCTGTCTAATTGGTGACAGCTTCCACAACACGAGTTAATCGTTTGATCTTTCTGCTATTCAATGCAGCACCCACAAAGAAGAACAAACCCAAATTGAAATTGACATATTGTTGTAAAGTGGTATCTGTCTGGTCGACTTCATCTGTACTTATTGTTCGTTTGTATCTATTCTTACAACAATACATGCTATAGCCTGAGAACAAAGGTGAGAACATAGTGAAGAACCGGAATAACCCACTTACAGGGTCTCGGCAGCGGGGGAACCGCTCAAATCTCCCATACCCTTCATACATAGTAAAAGGAGACACAGGAGCCTTCGTCTGCAGGAGGAACCCAGATTTATTTAAAAAGGCCGGGCTATGGGACAGAGTCCAAAGCCAGTCAAAGACACGACAGAAGAGGCTGCTACTTAAATCCGTAGCTAACAAGCCTTTTATACATTTCATACTCCAGCCTTTTGGCTGCAAGACCATTGTCCAATCAGAGCAGTGTTTATTGTTGATTAGCCGGATCCAGGTGGTGTTTGCAGTTGGTGACCTGGTCAAGGGAAGGTACACAGTCAAATGTTATTTTTGCTTTGATCAGGGCTTGGTTTCCTCAGGTTTCTTTGCCCAGCTGTCTTGATCAAAAGCCCCGGCTTTACGAGTCATTCTTCGATTGTCTGGATGAAAGTTCAGCAGTCAGACCATTGTCCAGATAACCTGATCAAGGTGACAAGGATGTGTTATCAGGCTGGGAGCAGGAGAGGAAGAATGATTCATTAACTCGGGGTGAGGGTCATGTGACTTTCTGATGACTCTGCAGAGAACAAAGGGCTTGGGCGGGTGACGATTCCTGATCAGGGATGTGGGCCTGTTAAAATAGGTTTTTGTTGAGTCGACAGATTTTCCTCGTACATCAAACTAAAATGACCAGGTGGGTCGGGTGAAAAGTGTTTGTCACTAGATGGCAACGTAAAAATCACTGGAGTCCTATAAAAAATGATTGCCATTCAAAAATACATTTCCTCAGACCCTCCTTTTGCCATAGAGTGGCAAATACTTTATGAAATGTCAATGTTCATAAGCCCATCTGTTTCTTGTTGGACAATTACCATCATATTGGTGTTGTGGAGGCTTGATGGTGGAGGCTTGATGGTCTGGGCACACGTAGCACAGAGCACTGGCAGGCATTGGAAACACAGACAGCAGGAGACCAGGACAGCTACTCCCAATGCAAGGAAGATGAGGACCTTCCAACCCCACTGGGAAAGAAGGCCCCAGATCCAGCCGGTGAGGGACCAGTGGCCTTCATCCAGATGTACCTCGGAAGAGAGACGATGCAGACGTTGGATGGCATCGTACACTGTAGGTGCGTTGTCTGGGATGTACACGCAGCAGCTGGAGCCGATCAATTTGCATACGCCACCATGATCAGCCAGGATGACGTCCAGGACCATGCGGTTTTGGAGCATTATGAGGCGGTCCGCCTGCAGCTCCGCAGTGATGTTAGAGAGGGCACCAGCTGTTACTGTGATGGTGGCCTCAAGGACCCTGGTCAGTCCTCAGATAGCTCGACTGTTTGCCATGGGGCCCCAGAATGTAAGTATACCTTTGAAGAAATCCCCTGCTTCCTGGCCTGCTTTATCTTCGGCTGATATGACACCCCAACATGAGCGTCGCAGGGTGCCCTTCATTGTCAGATGGTAACCTCCATGGGTGGAATATGTTGGTAGAAGGAGGAAGGCCAGATAGCAGGTACCAGACCAGTTACGGGGGAGCCAAGTGTAGGCGGCAGTTCCACAGATAAAGTAGGTGTTGGGGATGCCACCAACTTCGGAGGAGATGTGGAGTTTAGTGTCTTAGTGATGTCACATATACTAGTGCCAACTGTCTTAGTCCCTAGGCCATGGATGCAGACACGGCCTTGTAAATTGATGACGTTCAGAGTGTCTCTATCATTGGGCAGTATCTTTCTTGTGCGGAACCTTGAAAATGTTTGTCGAGTGGTGGAATTGAATACTACCATCTCACCGAGTTCGTCTGGTGGGAGTAGTAATGTGGAAGAGCTGGTTGGGCAAAAAAGAGCACTGGTATTGCCAGATCTGTTCCACCAGAAGTCATCACGGAATGTTCCGAGGACAGGATAGGCAGTGCCATTGACAGTGAAGGCCTCCTGCATCAACATCCACCATGCAAGACAAGACCCAGAGATAGAAAATGGATTAGGAAAGAAAGGGACAGGATGTAGCATGGAATGTGGTATCAGTCCGCACACCCAGCAGTTGGAAGTATTCATGATGAGTTGGTGGTGATGTAGCATTTGGATGAAGGTGTTATTCAAAAATTCTGCACGACGGGGTAATTCATGGGCTGGCAAAGAATAGTACTGATGCTCTGCAGGAGTCGGGATAGGAGTCGGTGATGTAGCAGGATGGGAGATCAGTAAGAGCCAACCAAGAATAGATAGGAGGAGGGAGACTAACAGTGTCACCACGGTGCTCAGGAAGCATCTGCTATGCCGGAGACTGGCATCTTGTTTCTGGATATGGGTGTTTGGGAAGGCGGCCATTGTGCTAAGCCACGGACCCCTAGTGGCTGTCTGTGATTGGTGGTTGCTTCGCCTGAATGCAGAGGGCTGAAGGCCCTTGTGGTTTACCTCAGTCTTACAAACGGCACTACTCTCAGCCTGGGAGGATCACAGCCTTACAGCCTTTGGCACCTGACGAAGTCAAGGGCAAGCTTTCCCTCTGGAACGTAAATTGTATCTGTTGGAGGCAGGGATAGTGCGGTCAGGAAACAGTAGTTCTTGAGCAGTGTTAAGGGAGGGTTCCACCCTTCCTCTTAGAATATTGTCACTTTCTGCTTCAGTGGATGTGGCGTCGCTGAAAGGGATGAAGGCTGGCACTGTCTCTGTTTCTGTGTCTCCCAGTCCTTCCTTCATCCACTGGTCATAGGGGAGAGGCAGAGGGACACGCCGGCAATGGGTAGAGTGTACCCAGTTCTTTCAACCATCCACTTTCACAGCGGTGCGGGTGGCCAGGAGAACTTGGCGTGGCTGTGTCCAGCGGGGCTCGAGGCTCTTGGTCCGCTGGAAGTTTCTGATCAGGACCCAGTCCCCAGGTTGGATGACGTGTCCTGGGCCCTTGCTTTTGTCCGGCATGGCTTTGTGCACCTGGTGGTAAAGAGTACGAAAGTTGTGAGTTAGATTGTACAGGTAATCGGTCAATACAGGGTATTCAACTTCCGACAGTTTCTTAGGTCGAGGGACACCCCAGACATTGGCAGGCCTCCCGAATACAATCTCATGTGGTGATAATCCTATCCTGGTGTGGGCGGTTGTTCTAGTGGACAGTAGGGCCAAGGGCAGAGCATCAACCCAAGTGACACCGGTCTCAGCTACTATTTTGGCCATTTTAGTTTTTAGGATGCCATTGTATACTTCCACTAGACCTGCTGACTGGGGGTGGTTAGCGGCGTGAAATTTTTGTTTTATGCCCAGTGCTGTACAGACATGATCTATGATTTGAGCTGTAAAATGTGTCCCGTTGTCGCTCCAGACCAAACGGGGCAAACCAAAATGTGGGAAGTACTCCTTGAGTAGTACTTTGGCGGTAGTGATAGCAGTGCAGTCTTTGACGGGGTAGGCTTCCACCCATCGACTGAATGCACAGACCACTACCAGGACATATTTTAAGTTCACGCACCTGTCCATCTGAATATAGTCCATTTGGAGGACTTCAAATGGGAAGGTAGGTGGAGAGAATCCTCCCTTAGGAGTAACGTTGCCTTTTCCGGGGTTGAACATTAGGCAAACCATACAGGTTTTAACCAGCTTTTCAGCATATGCTGGTATTTTGGAGTTGTACCATGTAGGTTCCAATAGCTTACAAATTCCTTTCACGCTAATGTGGGCGGGACTATGGGCCATTGTAACTACGGCCAGCACGTGAGTGTCAGGCAACATCCATTGTCTCTCCGTGGTTGTACGGACCCAGCAACCATCACTTCCCTCCTTTGCTAAGTTATCTTCCCACACTCTGAGTTCTTCAGGAGTAGTATGGGACTGAATGTCAAGCACACTTTGCACTGTATTTTCAACCATGCCCACTTCTGTCACCCACCTAGCGGGACCTCCTACATACATTCCTTCCCTCTTCCTCAGCACTGTTTGTCTGGCCGTCTGATCAGCCAGAGCATTGCCTTTCCCGACATCGTCTGTCACCTTCTTATGGGCTTGACATTTCATAATGGCCACCTTTTTGGGGAGTGACAGAGAGTCTAACAGTCGGTGTATTAGGAGGCCATGTTGGATCTTGGTCCCATGGGAAGTAAGGAAATTCCTTTCTTTCCATAACCTCCCGAAGTTGTGAGCCACCCCGAAGGCATATTGGCTGTCGGTGTAGATATTCACCGTGATACCCTTGCTTAACTCACAGGCTCTTGTGAGGGCCACCAGTTCTGCGGCCTGGGCAGAACACTGTGGGATTTGAGCTGTTTCGACTACCTTTTCTAATGTTGCGGAGGCAGCTGAGGTGTTACCATCTGGCCTCTTGAGACATGATCCGTCTACATATAGTGTACCTTCTGGGTCCTCTATTGGGGTATTCTGTAAGTCAACCCGTCCCTTTGTCTCATCCTCTGTCCTTAAAATGCAGTCATGTGGGTCTGAGCGGGCATCTGGAGTGTCTAGTGGAAGTAATGTGGCGATGTTTAGTGCAGTGCATCTTTTGATGTTAATGTGGCTGGCAAAGAGTGTTAGTTCATACCCTGTAAGTCGTGCACTAGTGAGGTACTGTGTCTTGGTGTTGTTAAGGAGGGTGTCTACAGAATGGGGGACCATCAGGGTCAGAGGGGAGTTCATGATGATTCCCGCACTATGACGGACCATGAGGGCGGCTGAAGCTGTCGCCCATAGGCATCCTGGGAGAGCCCTCGCAACAGGATCTAAGGTGGCTAAAAAATAGGCACATGGCCGTTGGTGACCTCCAAACATCTGGGTCAAGACTGCGCATGCACAGCCATCTGTCTCATGTACAAAAAGAAAAAAATGTTTGCCATAGTCAGGGGTACCGAGGACTGGAGCAGTACACAGGGTCTTCTTCAAGTCTTCGAAGGACTGCCCATGCTCTGTAGTCCATGGAAAAGAACTGTCTGTTACTTCGTTGGTGGTGAGGGCAAGAAGGGGTTTGACCATGGCCGAAAAATTTGAAATCCACTGTCTGCATTATGAGGTTAGGCCTATGAAAGCTCGTACCTGCTTTTGTGTTCGTGGGGCCGTCATAGCATTGATAATGGCTACACGGTCAGCGGTGAGCTGCCTTCCCTCCTTCGAGAGGAGATGACCTAAATAGGTCACCTTCTCTTGACAAAACTGAAACTTTTTTAAAAAGACTTTGTGGTTGTGGATGGCAAGGTGGCGTAACAGACATAGAGTAGCTTCTTTACATGTTGGGGCAAAATTTGCAGCAAAGAGGAGGTCATCTACATACTGCAATAGTGTTGTATTCTCAGGAAGTTCCAAGGAGTCTCGTTGGCTTTTTAGGGCTTGGCTGTAGATGCTAGGGCTCTCGGTAAATCCTTGGGGGGCGCGGCAGAATCTGAAACTCCGCCCACCAAGGGAGAAACCAAAAAATTGTCTGCTGTCAGGATGTATGGGTATACTGAAGAAGGCATTCTTCTGGTCAGTGACAGAGAAGTGTGTGGCGTCAGAGAGAACCATCGTCAAGAGGGCAGTGATGTCGGGGACAACAGGATATTGGGATATTGTTATTTTGTTAAGGGCTCTTAGGTCAATCACAAATCTGTATATTTTAGGGGGGAGAGCATCTCCATTTGTCTTTTTAAGAATGGGAATAATGGGACTGTTACAGATGTTGCCACGTGTCTCCTCCACTACGCGTTTGTCCATCAATTCGGATATTATGGTCAACAGGGCCATTTCCCCTTCCGCGGGCAGTCGATACTGCCGAAGGCGGGGGAGAAGTGCGCCTGGCTGGATGCGTACCACATGAGGGGGAATGTTGAGACACCTTACATCAGTGTCTGAGGATGCCCAGAGGGAGGAAGGTAAAGACTGCAACTCTGGTAGGAGAGGACCGGACAGATACATGTAAGAAGCTGCAGTCGGGAAGATTGTTAGGGATACACCTTGGGGACTACACGATATGGTCACATACAGGGCTTTTAGTAAATCCAAACCTAGCAAGTTCTCACTGCAACCTGTAGTAAGTTAAGGACCAAGGGAGCGTCAACATGTGCAGGGCCAATGTCGAGAGGGAGGGGTTCAGAGACAGGACTGGTCACGGGCGTCCCTGCAAAACCCACGGAGACATTCATATTGCCAGAAAGGGGTGCCTCCGGGACTGACAGACGTGCAATAGAAGACCTGGTGGCCCCAGTATCCAAAAGAAAATTATTATCATTCCCCACAACTGACATTTTAACATACGGGCCCCTTTGATCCACTGGAATTTGCACTCTGGTAATACCCCTTTCCTGGCTGTCCTATGCTTGGTAGGATCCTGTCTCATCAACTTCATCATAATCATCATTATAATAAGTGCGTGTTGCTTCGTTCCCATCAAACCTGTTGGTCGGGCGTTGCCGGATGGGGGCGTCATCCCTGGGCCTACGTTCTTTATCCTGTGGGTGGGACGGGCCATGATCCCGAGTCGGCCTCGCTTCCCTGGGAGCGCGAGGCCGAGTCCTCCCTGTTCTTATGTTTTCTGCTAATACAGGACACTCATCTAGCCAATGGCCATACCCCTTACAATAAGCACACTGATCGGTTTGGAGGGCTCCCGTACCTTGAGGACTGGAGGGGGTGGACTGGCGAGCCCTCCGAGGGGGTTGGGATTGCAGGGGTTGGGATTGGGGCTGGGATTGCGGTCTAAAATTTCCGCGGGCATCGGGACCTCGGGGAGGATAAGCTTGCTGTAAAAGAGCCTTAGTCTTAAGATCCCTAACCTTCTTACTTTCCTTATCTTTATCTTCGTTCCCCCTATTCTCATGATATTGAGCCATGGCCAAGGTACCGGTCATAGTTTAAGCAGACCATGTACTCTCAACTTTCTTAACCCTGGCAGAGATCTCAGGAAGTAAGTTGCTGACAAATTTGTCGACAAACACTGGGCCAGAACCTGGAGTCCGGGGGTCCAGACCACTATGTCCCTTCTATTCAGTCTCAAAACGGGTAAAGAAGTCAGCCACGTTTTCATCTTTTCGCTGTCTACAGGCGTTAATTTTGTCCCAGTTAATGACAGTTTCCGGTAAAAGTGTTTTCATAAACGTCATTATTTTACCGGGCAAAGTCAGGATGACAGCTTCTGGTTTAGCCCCTCCTATCCTTGCTTCTTCCATAGCCTCTAGGTCGGCCCATTTACCTCCCAATGCCACTTCATGATCGGTATGCCGTATCTTATCCAAAATTTCAGTGGGTACAACCGTGCCAAAAAGTAAGTCTATATCCTCCAGAACAAGAGTACCTGCGGATATAATCTGGCCTAACTCTCGGTAAAAGGCAGCCGGATTCTTCCGGGGATCTGGTAACTGACCTTTTAATTGCATTACTTCTGACCTTTTCCAAGGGACATGAACCCAAAGCCTGCGCCAGTTTGCTTCGACAGCCCCTCGTCCATTATTTTGGGCGTCAGTAAGTGCATTAACAAAGACAGGAGCTCCCTCTCTCATGGGCATAGCTGTTTCTAAAGGGGCATTTGAAAAGGTAGTCATGTCACGGTAAGCTACTAAAACAGATATAGCACTAAACATCCCCTCTCCCTGAACATCACCCCTTTTTACTTGTGACCTAAAGTCCATCAATCCGTTAGGTATCTGAACAGACACATTTTCAAATTTTTGCATTATCAAAACACACATATATTCAGCCCAAGTGGTGGTTTGTTCCATAATTGTCCATTGTGAAAAGGTGGACCATATTTCTTTAAAAAAATTAATATTTTTGTTATTCATCCAACATTCACATTGTTGCCTCTGTAGGTCTTTCTCTTGAAGAGACGAAAAGCTGATTGCTGAGCGTATAATCGGGAGGAATTAAATAATTTACATAAGTCTTGCTTGACTGTAGACCACGGGGAAGCAGGAGAAGGATGGGTAGGGGTAAAGCCGCTAGTGTTGGACTGGTGGTGACTTGTTGTTATTCCCTCGGCGAGGATGGAGTTAATGGGTGTGGTCGAAGTCATGGGAAAACTCGGGAGGGCTGGTGTGACAGGGGAGATGGTAGGAGGGGCAGTGGGGGCTGGAGCGGGTGGTGGTAGGGGGACATGCGGGGTGTGAGGCGTCAGGTCAGGATACATTGGGGCATATGCAGGAGGGCTTTCTAGCATGGTATCAAGCAAAGAATCGCTTTCTACTCCCCCCCCTACATGGACCATTACTTTCTCCTCACGGAATGGATAACATTTCTGTACCCAGGCCCCATGCTCCCTATCGGCTATTTCTACTGATTTGGTCATTCTATTTTGCAAATTTTCTCTGGCGTGGTCGGCCATAGACATTCGTTCTTGTTTTCTTTCTTGCGCCTTTTGTTTCCTAGTTCTCTGTTCTACCTCTTTTCTCCAAAATCGAACAGACTCAAACATGGACGGGCGCGTTTTTCTTATAATTAATTGGTCCTCTAAGTTTGCAAGGACTTGGGAATCAAAGGAGCCAAAAAATTACCACTGTAACTCCGTGCTACTTTTCTTGGTGTATTTCAACCACAACGAGGAAAACATTATGGCAGCAGGGCCATATTTAATATACATAGCATGGCCAGGAGTTCCTTCTGGAGGAAGCGAGCAGGCCTCTTCCAGCTGGGAGTCCTGGGTGCACATACAACAACATAACCTCTTGAATTTACTAATGGCCGGCATGCTTAAAAACAGATATCAGACACCAGCGGGTTCCCAAAACTCACCTCGCTTTCTTGTCTTTTGCAAAGGACAATTAATCATACAGTTTTCATACAGAACAGACACCAGCGGGTTTTTAAAAATTCACCTCGCTTGCTTGGCTTTGGCAAAAGTCAATAACAAATTGGCTTTTGCGAAGTCAATAACAGACAGACTTGGTGGATGATCAGTCCACCCTTACCTTACAGGGGTAGTTCTCTTCTGCAGACGTAGGGCTGTGTCCTGTTCCAGAAATTATTTGCTAGGGGACTCTAGCGAGAAGGTGGTCAAGTGGCCCAGACCGGGTGGGGAGGAACACCGGGTGAGGCGTCTGGTCTACCGGAATATAACGAGAATCCTTGGGTAGGGAGCCTCCGTCAGAGTCTCTCCGTGCACCTCCTCACATCCACCGTGCCTGACCTCCGTACTCGTGGAGTGCCTGTTCGGGTGCCATATGAAGAACCAGATTAACCCACTTACAGGGTCTCGGCAGCGGGGGAACCGCTCAAATATCCCATACCCTTCATACGTAGTGAAAGGAGACACAGGAGCCTTTGTCTGCAGGAGGAACCCAGATTTATTTCAATAGCCCGGGCTATGGGACAGAGTCCAAAGCCAGTCAAAGACACGATAGAGGAGGCTGCTACTTAAATCCGTAGCTAACAAGCCTTTTATACATTTCATACTCCAGCCTTTTGGCTGCAAGACCATTGTCCAATCAGAGCAGTGTTTATTGTTGATTAGCCGGATCCAGGTGGTGTTTGCAGTTGGTGACCTGGTCAAGGGAAGGTACACAGTCAAATGTTAGCTTTGCTTTGATCAGGGCTTGGTTTCCTCAGGTTTCTTTGCCCAGCTGTCTTGATCAAAAGCCCCGGCTTTACGAGCCATTCTTCGATTGTCTGTATGAAAGTTCAGCAGTCAGACCATTGTCCAGATAACCTGATCAAGGTGATGAGGATGTGTTATCAGGCTGGGAGCAGGAGAGGAAGAAGGATTCATTAACTCGGGGTGATGGTCATGTGACTTTCTGATGACTCTGCAGAGAACAGAGGGCTTGGGCGGGTGACGATTTCTGATCAGGGATGTGGGCCTGCAAAAATGGGTTTTTGTCGAGTCGACAGATTTTCCTCGTACATCAAACTAAAATGACCAGGTGGGTCGGGTGAAAAGTGTTTGTCACGAGATGGCAACGAAAAAATCATTGGAGTCCTATAAAAAATGATTGCCATTCAAAATACATTTCCTCAATAGCCATATCTCTTCTTATGGTGTATATATGGCTTATCATTTAGAGCGAAAGGGCCGGGGGCACTGGAGAGACCGAGTACCGACATATCATCTCAGGGAACTACAAACGTCAAAAAGATGACTTCAGTTTGTAGTTCCGACACTTCCGCGTTCTTGCGGTGGAATACATCGAAAGAGTTTGGTACGGACTTGTGTAACAGATGAGTCCCCGGGTGCCACTTATTTATTTTTCAGAGTTCCCCAGGTGGATTATGAAGACTGCATGCCAGGAGCTTACAGTAAGGGACAGAGGATCTACTGAATTGGCGCGGTAACAAAATAGTCCCATTACAGTTTTTAAACGAGTGTCTGCCGCCGTTCGTTGCCTCCCCAAAGTCTCAGGAAAGTCTTGAGGCAACGACGGACAGGTAGGCAGGGGGTCTCATAGCATGTATTATTTTGAAACACTACGTACAGCTATGAGTACCTAGGAGATCGATAGAGAAAGATGAGCTGAACGAACATTCAGTTAGTTGCATTTATTAAGGATATCCAGAATTAAGTTCATTAGTTTTAATCCTCAACTACACATGACATGGATATTCTTGTCATCCAGTGGTTGATTTTGGATTAATAAAGGGTTTAGATTTAGGCACATTAAAACTAACCCTCTATTACAGGTTACATTACGGCTACCCAGCCTTCGTAGTTATAAACAATATCTCAACCTGGGAGCCTTGAGTAAACCTGTTCTAGAACTGAGATCTAGGGTATTACCATTACATGCAGTCTGTATATATTACTCCATGGTTATAGAGGACTATGGTTTGTTATGTGGAATACATGAATACTGCATATAAGTACGCTTCTAACATTTAGTGCTGAGTTGTGCTGTGGTAATCGGGGTGTTGATGTTGTACCAACCGGTTATCTTTGATCTGTTCTTGTTTTGGGAGGAAGAGCTATTGACTGGAGGTTTAACATGGTATCGAGCAATTACGTGGATTGTATATGAGCAGCTCTATATGTTCCCCTCCATCTGCCTTCTTTCTCCACAGAGCGGGGCCTCTATATCCTGAGCACGGTCCAGGTGAGGGGAGGTACAGTCCCCGGTCAAGCTGGGTGAGCATTTTAATCCAAAAAGCACTTTACACTTAATTGTAGGAACCACACAGAAAGAGAACATGTATGATATCTTCTAAACTGCTTTATTTAATTTGTTACAGATGCCATCTGCAATCACTGATGTGGAGGATTAGTAACACAACAGGTTGTATTTACTCCAACCTTTTCGAATTGATTATTTAGTTATACACTTACACACAATTATATATGCAGTAGCAATTTTTGGGAGCAGAGGCCCTGACTAAAGCCGAGGGAGCACTTGCCCTGGAGGCTGAAACATGTTGGCCCTTTCTGCCAGTAATTTTTTTATACTGCCCGTTGCACTGTTTTAACTAGGGGATGTGCTTATGTTCCAATAAAATGTGTATTATTTCTGGTCACATCACTCTATTTTAAAGTCACCACATATCTTTTGTGTTTTGCACTGCACTCTCTCTTTTTGTAATCAACCATTTAATCGGTCATTTGGTGTCTGAGAAGTGGCTGTGGTTAAGATCCAGTCTGCCATTACTGGAATGGCAGTATGTCTCTATGATCAAGAGACATACCATTGCACTAACTGGATGACCAAATGATAATACTGATCACGAGGTTAAGTTGATGGCAATCCAGATACATTAGCTTGGATCTTCCCACTTATCATTTTGATTGGTAAGGTGGTTTAGTAACACTCACTGCGGCTTTGTTTGTATGATTGGCCAATATTGATCTTCCCACTTATCACTTATATGTTCTCTTCCTTATATGTGTTCTTCTTTTTTTCCTTAGGTTCCTCTTGTAACTCAGGTATTAACTTACCTTTGTGAAGTTTTGATGAACCCGCCATAAGTTTGGTCTTCAGACCCCCGGTTCTTTTTCGTTTGTTCATAATACTGAGCCATGGTTAAGAGAGAAACCGGAGAAGAGGTAGTCCATGAGCCAATATTGAATCTCGTTTGATAAATATATATATATGTGTTGCAATAAATACAGGCAGGTAATGAGGAGATTTTTCTCTATTTTTATTTGTTTGAACGGCGCAACGTACGAAGAGTACCTTAAGCGCTACTTTGATTATAATAATGCATATTCTGCACTATTTTTAGCATGCCTGTTTCCAGCACACTTCGTAGGATGTGTTGCTTTTGTAGTGGTACCAATTTGAGACTCGACGAAGCACAACCAGCCCCCCCGGAGGGGACGCCTAATAGGGACATGTATGTTAAGTATGGTATTTCTTCCATAATGTACTGCATGTTATGGAATAAATATACTAGTAAAGATCCTGAGTTGCGTTGGCCTATGCATGGGTCATTTGATTTGCGAAATATTCAGCATGTGGAGCAATGGATGTTTAAGCGAAAGGCTAGGCAAGATATGTTTGACTGTGTACGAATGTGGGAGAAAGAAGTGCGTGAACGAATGAAGCGTGAGCAAACCTTGATTGAAAAAGAACAGCGAAAGAGTATCCATGCGAAAGCATTGGAAATGAAAAATAGGGAAATTAAAGAAATTAAAGAGAGGGAAGATAAGGAGCGTCATTTACAGGTAAATGGCCAAGACGCTGTTCATAGACCTCTTTATCCTATTCTTAATAAACCCCAAGATGACTATCTCTTATTAGATCGTTGTCCACCTCCGTATACTCTTCCTTCTGCTCCTTATGAGTCAGATGAGGACTCTTCTACAGACCAGGACAAAGCTAGAGAAACTCGCTCAATGTTATCTGCCGAACGTGTGTCTCAGATTAGATCTGCTGCGCGTAAAGCCGTTCGTAGTACTACTACTGCTTATGAACTTCTAGATAGTATGAAACGTTGGCAGGCAAGGGAGCAGATATATTTTACTGAGGTATTTGCTGCAGAGGTTATTGAACGATTTAGGAAACATTCGGTAGAAATGGAGCCCCCTGATGAAGCAGCTGATTGTAAACAATTACGTGACGGTCTTTTTGTCTTCTCCCAGGTGGCTGACACATTCAGACGCTTGGTTAAACTGCGTGTTGAAGCAGCCCGTTTGTGAGAGGAGAAAAAGGCAGCAGACGCAGCTGCACCAACATCTCAGATCAGCATGGCACGAACTTCTACTCTTGAAACAGATAAGAATGTTGTAATTAATTTGAAACTCATGCGGGAAGCCGCGCCTTTATATGTTCCTCCTAAGGGAACGGGTACAAATGATGATAAGAATTCTGTAGATGCTAAAGGGTATTTTATTCATAATTGGGTTTACACTCCTTGGAATAGAGCAGATGTTATGGCCCTTAAAAATGCATTGCCTGATCCGCGAAAGAATCCAGCAGCCTTTTATGAGGAAGTTGAGGGTGCAATTAGTTCTTGTACTATGACTTTGCCTGGTATTGATTTGTTTTTTGGATTAATATTACCGCCTGATATGTAGAGAACTGTGCGTAAAGTTGATGACCGTGCGACATTTGGAGCATTATGGAAAGATTTAGAGCAGTTAGATGAAGATAGAGAACCTGCACAGAAACCGTGTCAGTTAATTTTAGACCTTCCGGCAGCTACATTAATTAAGTTAAAGACGATTATTCCCCCTAAAAAGATAGATTGGACTGTATTAGCATCGTGTAAGCAAAAGGCAGATGAATCGGTTTCAGATTTCTTTACACGCTTTGAAGAGGCATTCCACGATGTTAGTAGCGAGTCATTAACAGATGACATGGGTAGGCATCGGTTTGTCAATAAATATGTCGCAAACCTTTTGCCAGGAATAGCTAGTCACCAAGAGGCCAGTGAGAGTTCATGGACTACCTCTTCTCCAGTTTTTCTCTTAACCATGGCTCAGTATTATGAACAAACGAAAAAGAACCGGGGTCTGAAGGCCAAACTTATGGCGGGTTCATCAAAACTTCACAAAGGTAAGTTAGTACCCGAGTTACAAGAGTAACCTAAGGAAAAAAAGAAGAACACATATAAGGAAGAGAACATATAAGTGATAAGTGGGAAGATCAATATTGGCCAATCATACAAACAAAGCCGCAGTGAGTGTTACTAAACCACCTTACCAATCAAAGGCGTCAAACCAACAGCAAGTGCCGCAGAACGGCTCATACCAATCAAATGGTGTCCAGGTTCCAACTGCCAAGTTCTTAAATCGACCAAATGGTCACTGCACGGCGAATCAACAGAAGAGATCTCAGTCGAGGACCGGCGCCACCTGGATGGTCAGATCAGAAAGAAAAGAAAAATGCAGTGGATGCCAAGACTCGGGTCTCCTCAGGCAGCGATCGCATCCAAAGCGAGATTCTAATCTTTCATCGCGACCAGTCCTTCGGGCATCCGAGTCGCCGATGAGCCCCGCGTTGGAAGTGCCAATTTGTGGTGGTGAGCCTCAGCAAGGCCTACCAGTGCTAGGGGTTCTCCCTTCTCTGCACAGAGTCCTCAGACCAATAGAAAGAAGTTGGCACAGAAGCTGGAATAGAAAAGACAGAGTTTATAAATCTCATGAGGTGGAATTACATTCACACAACACCCTTCGGTAGTGTATGAGGTCGAACACTGATTGGAAGGAGCTTGGTCCTTTTATTCCCACACAGGTGCTCAAATGGGGGCGGTACAAGGTACAGAATGCTGGTTTCAAATACATATAAGGTCATACAGAGAGTGTGCTAGCAACAAGTGGGAGGTGCTAACAGTTAGCTAATTCTGGTGGACACATCCTGACAGTTACAAGTTGGGGACAGCTGTAAGCTCAACTGAGCATGTGCAAAGCAGAAGAGGCTAAATATATCTCGTCTCCAGGCAGATTTCAAGAGCAGTTAACATGAAGGTAGGACAGAGCACATGGCGAGCACATGACAAACAAAATGGCCGATAGAAATACAAAATGGATTCCGTAAAACGGACAAGATAGTCTCTAAATACAAGATGTCTTCTGCTAATACTTAACCTAATCATTGCTAAATTACAACACTCTAACCAAATGAAGTCAACAGTATGAAGAAGTAATTAAGGAAATAAACAGCAGAGTTCATGCTGCACTTTCTCATTTTTACATACGTTTTAAACATTGTGTGTATCTGCCATAATTGCTGCATGGGTCATTAAATAACTAAGAAATGGAAGGAAAGCTTTGCTTTATAATGATAAGATAATGACTTTATTGTGTCAAATCACTAAACTACCTGGGTCAATTCCTGGGAAAAAAGTGCCTAACAATTATGTATTTCAAAGGAGAAACTACAGAAAACATTATTAATAAATCAGTCATAAAACTCCACCTAATTTCATAATATTTACTAGAATACGACTGCAGCCTAATGGAGCTCTCCTTGAGTACAGCAGGTGACTCAAGAGATATAGAATAAGGGATATTTTGGTGAGCATGGAGAGAAGTTTAACTAAGAAAAGTAGTAAGTCCCTATAAACCATTGGTGAGGCTATGTTGCTAAAATTATATAAACAGTCCTGAATAAAGTCAGTTATACGTCCACCGAGCTACGCTAACACAGAGAAAGCTTCATGTATCCCAAATTGGTACTCACATGTACAGTAGGTAGGGTAAAGATGCTGGGGAGCGGGGTATATCCTGATATGTTTTCAGAAACTTTTCCAGAATACTGCCCAAGCTTTGGGCTCTATCAACCTTTGGCAGTGCAGACTTCATCAATATACCGGCTTGAGACCGAGAACCTGAAGGACTGTAACCCACAAACCACTTGCTCGTTACAGGAGGATGCCGTGTTCTGGGCAATGATCAGTCCTGTGAATATTTGCTGTTATTTGGTTCTAAACCTTCCTTCACCATGAATAGAAACACTCAAGAATGCACACTAAAAATACATTTTTTATGATTTCATTAAAATCTAAATGTTATCCAAGTGCACATTGTGTGCATAGTAGTGACTATAAAAACATAATAGTGGCAACAATAGCAGCCAATAAACAGACTATTAGAAAGAATTGCAACATCATACAAGTATGTTAGAAGTCTGAGGTGTCCGCCCGTGGCCTCTCAAAAGGTGTTTACAGCTTCAGTCTGTGTGAACCCAGTCTCTGAGTTTCCTGGAACTATGAAGATTCCTCACTCCCTAACACTTATCTATATTCAATTTAACAACTATTTTCAGATTATTTTGAAAAGAACAGGAGCCTTATTGACGATAACCATCAACATGCACCTTCACCTACTTCTGCGAAAGATCATTGACTGTTTAAATTGCATACATAAACAATTTCTGAACTATCAAATCATACTGAAATTGACATTCAACAATATCTGCGTGCAAACAATACTAAAAGGAATATGTAATCTATCATTGAAAAATGTATAGTCAAATAAATGAATACATGAAATGTAATGGGGTTACATAGGCAAATAAATTGAAAAGATGACATCACTCTCAAGGAATACAAGACCACAAAAGCCCACACACCCATCCAACCTACACTGAACAGAACACACCACACACTCAGTGTTGGTGCTAGGATGGTGACACTCTTTGCAGCTTCACATACTGGCTGAATGTGATCTGTGATTTAGGGACAGCATAGACTTGGTGGGGAAAACAAAAGAATTGGGGATGTGGAAGGAAGTGGAATTTGGGAGGAACCTCAGAGGAGAATGCAGCCCCCATGCCACTTTAAGACGAGGATATTTTATAAAACAGTGGTCCCTATTTTAGAAACAAAATAGTCTGTGAGGACAGACAAAACAATTTTCATACACTTGATAGGTGAAATGACTTTTGTCCAGCCGGACAAGAATTTTTATTTTTATTTGATTTAGAACGATAATTATGAAAATGGAAGAACCATTTAGTATCAAGTGGGCACAGCCGTGACCCATACAATACAAGACAAGACAACAAAACAATAGTGGCCAAGAGGGCAAAGCAAAAATTGCATCTGTATACTATTAATCAGTTGTTACAGATTTTAAATTTCATTATAACACTCCACTGCAAATGATAATATTTCAGTCATATATTGCATTTGGGGGTTCAGAGGTCGATGACGTTTCGATGCCGTATTTTAATCTAGGGCATCATCATCAGGACAGGAAATGACAGTTGTTGTCTTAAACATTATATTTAAACTAAGCCTTTAGTCACAATACTAGGTGGAGGCTTAATGTGGCCGTATTCCGTGACGAGGTCGGTCAGACTGTTTTTTTGGAATCTCGGGTAGCAAGGCACACTGTTGCCCCTGCCAGGATAGGGAGGAGAGCCCAATGGCTCAAATAAAGGTCTGCTCAATGGCGTTTGTTCACCTTTCAGACCGAGCAGCAATGGCAATCAATCTATTGTTTTGTTGTCTTGTCTTGTCTTGTATTGTATGGGTCACGGCTGTGCCCACTTAATACTAAATGGTTCTTCCATGTTCATAATTATCGTTCTAAATCAAATAAAAATAAAAATTCTTGTCCGGCTGGACAAAAGTCATTTCACCTATCAAGTGTATGAAAATTGTTTTGTCTGTCCTCACAGACTATTTCGTTTCTAAAATAGGGACCACTGTTTTATAAAATATGCTACTGCCCAAGGTCCCTATACTATACCTTCTGGGTTCCCTTGTTTATGTGTAAAAAAAAAACTTCAAGACGAGGAAGCCAACCAAGCATGTGCACAGGATTCCTGAGAGCCAATACACATTACGCTTGTCTGTTTGTCACCCATCGATGACATGACAACTGATCATCGTAAAGGCTTTCCTTACACAGCCTGGTTGTATGCCAAAATATTGTTATCAGAAATATTATTTGACTTAAATATTGTGTCTTAAATATTGCTTACGAAAATATTATCCCAATGAGAGCAGTTTTTCTTTCATTTACTCAAATGGGGTGATAATTTTGTAAATAATGTTAATGACACAATAGTTGTGCTAGATGATATTTTGATCACAATATTCTGGTACCATATAGTCTGGCTTAGTGTCTCCGCAATGGCTCTTGCACTCGGACCTCCATAACTTCTCTGGTATCCTGGTTTTGTTTCCTTGGCATTGGGGGCTTCTTTGCTGGTTCCCATTTTTCATCATTCTTTATTGGGAACCCTCCATCTCCACTGGTGGAGCTATTTCTTCTCTTGCACATGCATGATGTTTGCCAATGTTTGTTTCCTCGCAGCCCCTCTACTTCTGGTGTTTCCCGTCCGGACAAAAGCTCATCTTTAATTCTCTGGCAAACGCCTTCTCCGAAGTGTTGGGTTCTCTTTATTTAGTTTCCTCCTGGAGCGACGCTTTGCAGACCAAAAGGGATTAGAAACACAACAATCCACAACAGGAATGTAGAAAGAAAAGTACTAGAGTTTGTTGAAATGTTTATTTAAACTATATTACAGAATCGATTATATTATGTGATTAATGTAATCAGTGTAACTACAATGACATTTCTGATTTTGAATCCAAGATATCTTTTGAAAATACCTTTAGTATCCAGGGGGCAGCACTCAGGAGATTTTCCCAGTTGGATTATCTGGATATCAGGATGGACCACAAATTGGCACAGCTAACGCGAGGCACTTCCTTACAATTAGCATCACCATTTGTGTGGAGACTGAACAGAAGTGGCAAAAAGCTGTCTCAAACCACTAGAACTATTAGCTACCAAGAAATTGGCCAATACCATGTGTAAGGATTCAGTGGAGTTCACGTTTTAATTAGTGAGAAACTTAGAATTAAACAGGGTTTTTAACTTTTCAAGTTATTTCCAAAACGCACACGTTAAGTGTATTTTTCTAGTTATGGGCATCTTAGATTACAAGTTCTTTAAAATATTTCCCGTGTTCACTTCTCTTTTCTGAATTCCTTCTTCTCCCTGTAGCTGGAATGTGATACTGAGCATTGGGCAGCCCGAGGCTTTGAAGTGGGGTCTCTGGGTCACATAATTAGTGCACTACAAATTAAGAGGTAAGAACAACAAACAGAAAAGTACTGGTTTCAGCTAAAAACCCTGTGGCACATAATGCGTTCACTGTGTGAGGGTGATTAGAATTCCAAGCCCAGTCTCCCCCCACACGCCACATGACATGGGCTGCTCCGTGCCTTTCCCAGAGGTGCTGTGCTAGCTTCCTTGCTGAGCTTTCTGCCACTGCTGGGTGTCACCGCTGCTCCCAGGTGTGTGTTTACAAGGGATAACTTTACATCTATGTTCTGGCTTGAACACCTGTGACGATTTATTTATTTGAAATATCAAACTTACACGTTTAAAAGAAACTTCAGTGGAATGACTTTCAGGAGTGGGAAGTGGGGGGGCTGAATTATTATTACGGATAGTTTGTACTCACGTTTTGTTACAGGCCACAATGAAGACATATTTGCTTAGGAGCAAAATAGAGAAAGAAGCCCGTTATAGAAAAATTGCTAAACATACATCACATTTATTGCTAGTAAACAGGGCCAATAGAATTATGCAGCAGAGAAAGACCAAATTATGTGGCAGAGTTGAGTAAATTATGCTTCAAGAAAAGACAAATTAGGTGGCTTAGTGGCACATTGTAAAGGCAGTATCACTTTGAAGTAAGTACAAATGCAGTCCAGAAGATATGTACTTATAATAACAAGTTTTATTGCAGCACAGAGCAAGTAGGACCATTCCCCATCTGACCAGAGCTCCAACTGCCAAACAAGCAAGTCAGAACTCTAGAACTAGGAGCCCCACAGTAATCTAGATTGTTGGCCTAAGAAGAGACAAGCACTGTACAACATATCTCCCCCCCTTATTAAGGAAAAACAAATATGATGATAAACAATAGAATCAATGTACATAGTCATTAAGATAAGTGGGTGGGCGTCGGGGACGAGAACTCCTCGACTTGAACTCGTCAGAGGAAGACGTAAAAGAAGAAGTAGGGGTAGAATCAGAGAAAGTAGGAGTAGAATTAACTGGGACATTACCATGCGAACAGGCAGGAGCAGGAGCATCACCACCACCCACCTCCTCCCGTCCAACAGATTGAGGGGAGGAACTATCCCCCTCACCCAGCGTCGTGTTAAGGAGAACTTTTGGTGGCCTACGGTCGATAGCGATGCTGTGGATTGTGTTGTGAGATGTAGTCTTTGTAAAGAAGGAGAGAAGCGTTTAAAAATAGTGGGGTCACACTCACCACAGAAGATTGGCTTTGAGAATACTCCGTGGCACAGCATCTGCTTAGATTTCATAGGCCCTATGAGTGAACTACCCATGAATCAACGTTTTGCAATAGTTGTCATTGATTGTTACACGAAATGGCTTAGTGTGCAATTTGTGAAGGAGATTGACACTGACACTACTATTAACTTCTTGAAGGGTGTCTTCTTGAATGAGGGATATCCATCTGTCCTTATCTTGTGGAACATAACTATCCAATCCTCCCATGCCATGGACGGATTCCCTGGTTCGGTCAAGAATTGCGGAGGAAGTGCAACGTTAATTGATTGTGCCATCCTTGTTGTATGACTCGTTCACTGAGGTTACGTGAATATCAAGGAAGAACACACGCCAAAGTTAGTCACAGCGCTACAGAGTATGATTTATATTGAGTCTGACGCGATAATGTTAAGAGCACAGTCTTTATATATTGAGCGTGACTCAGAATGCATGCGCTTAAAATAAAATTAAAATTAAAAGTCACCTCCGTGTGTTTTCTTCAATTCCTTCCGACCTCCGACACCCTTAACAATAGTAATAACGAGGACTCGAGTGAGGTACCTCTCCCCGGTAACTTCAGAAGTCAGTGGACCACAAATCCAACATGGCTGTCAGCGTCCTACGTCAAAACGCACGTACGCTTGACACCAGGGTTGAAACGCGGTGAGATACGCACTGGATGCGTTCCAACAGTGCGTTTCACTGTCGCTAGGATACTGGGAGAGTTCTCTGGTTGATACGTTACCAGGGCTTCTGTGCTGACGTCACCTCCACCACGAAGCCGTTGGGTAGGTTGAAGATCCGACGTCACTTTTCCTCGGTTATGCGCTACTTCTCTGTTATTATCTCCAGCTGCAGACTCCAAAAGCTTAGCTGTGGTCAGAAGTCGTATCACACGTCCAAGTCGCCAAATGAAGTAAGTACAAATGCAGTCCAGAAGATATGTACTTATAATAACAAGTTTTATTGCAGCACAGAGCAAGTAGGACCATTCCCCATCTGACCAGAGCTCCAACTGCCAAACAAGCAAGTCAGAACTCTAGAACTAGGAGCCCCACAGTAATCTAGATTGTTGGCCTAAGAAGAGACAAGCACTGTACAACACACTTCATTAGTTTGCCAGTTTTACACGTTATCCTGTTTGGGCAAGGGTTTCTTCTCATTAATATAAGCTTAATATCCAAATGCAACCATTCACACCTGAACGGTGGCCTGCTGCTGCATAACAAAGGGCCTGACACTGCATAATAGATTTTTCCTCCACGAAATCCTCGTCCATGTGTTTCATACCTCACTTCCGTCTTTTCTAGATGCCGTTAATGCCCTAATTTAACAACAGTAAACTTGTATTAGAAAATACTGACATCTCTCAAAGGTGTTGAGCAATCACGGACGTGTAACGCCGTGTTTGGGAGCGTAATGTGGCTGATGTTTTTATAAAGGGCGATGATTCGGTTCAAAGGGTAGCCAAATCAAACTAAACCATACAGAAGCTATGTTTCCTCCTGTACTTTACACTTCGTATATCATTTAAATTGCATTGTTTCATTATTTCTTCTTTACTTCTGATTTTTTTTGTTCTCGTTATGAACCGCATCATCGCCGGTAGAGATATCTGCCTGCTCTGGTTCCCTACACAATGAGAACAAAACCACTTCCGGCATGCTCAATGTACCATTATAGAGCGTCCCCTGCCCTCGCAGCGCCGTGATCCACTCCTCGCTCCTGCCTTGAGTGGTCGCTCCCCTGCCTCAGCGCTGCAAAGTGATAACGTGGTATCGTATTGGGAAACTGCACTGGGACAAAGTTTTGCTTTTATAGCGCCAGGATTACAATTGCGCTTACATTGCTTGGCTTGCTCTGTTATAGACCTGCGCATTGTTTCTGTGTTTTCCCCCGGCGTCCTGCTCTGCCCTCCCCTCCATTTTGACTCTGTTGTTGTTGTGCTCCGTTCCCTTGAGCCCGCCCCGCCTCCCAGCTGAGCCGCCCTCCCACTACCATTATAGAGCGTCCCCTGCCCTCGCAGCGCCGTGATCCACTCCTCGCTCCTGCCTTGAGTGGTCGCTCCCCTGCCTCAGCGCTGCAAAGTGATAACGTGGTATCGTATTGGGAAACTGCACTGGGACAAAGTTTTGCTTTTATAGCGCCAGGATTACAATTGCGCTTACATTGCTTGGCTTGCTCTGTTATAGACCTGCGCATTGTTTCTGTGTTTTCCCCCGGCGTCCTGCTCTGCCCTCCCCTCCATTTTGACTCTGTTGTTGTTGTGCTCCGTTCCCTTGAGCCCGCCCCGCCTCCCAGCTGAGCCGCCCTCGCCCCTCCCCCTCCACTATCCATATATGACAATTGCTCCCGCGCGCAGCGTTCACGCGCAGCGACCGCGCCCCAGTCGCGCCGAAGGTGCGCCAAAGGTAAGCCCGTCTACGCCCGTCCGCGCCTGGACCGCGCCCAGCGCCAGTCCCCCTGCCCTTCGCGCTGCCCAGCCCTCCCGCATTACCTACGATGCCTCCACCCTCCTAGCCCTTAACCCCGGCCGTCCCCCCAACTGCGTCCAAGCCGCTCCTGGACACACCCATGGACCTTTCTCATGCTACACCTGCAAATTCTTCTGCACCGTCAACCACTCCGCTACGATCACACCTCAGATTCCCGACACCAACCACCTACAATGCATCTTGCTCAACACCCGATCGGTCCACAGGCACGCCATTGACCTATGGAATCTACTAGACACCATCTCTCCGGACGTCGCCTTCCTTACGGAAACATGGATGAACGCCTCCTCCGCACCAGACATCACCATTGCCATCCCAGAACATTATAAGATCATACGCAAGGATCGTACCGGCCACACAGGAGGAGGAATCGCTATCGTCCACAAGAAATCCATCCAAATCTCAACCAGCTCTGACGTCAACCTCGCCAACTCTGAACACCTTCACTTCCAGATCCACATCGACCCCAAGACCACACTCAGAGGCACCCTCCTTTACAGGCCTCCAGGACCCCGCGCTCAGTTTAGTGAGGACATCACGGACTTCATCACTCCACACGCGCTCCCCTCCAAGGATTACATCCTTCTGGGAGACCTCAACTTTCACCTTGAGAATAACAACGACCGCAACTCCACCACCCTGCTGGACAACCTCGCCAACCTCGGACTTAGACAACTGGTCACTTCCCCCACCCACATCGCAGGTCACACTCTCGACCCTATCTTCACCTCCAGCAATCATGTCTCCTTCGGCCACACCACGAATCTCCTTTGGACTGACCACAGCTGCGTTCACTTTACCTACAACAAGCCCAAACCCTACAACCACCCCCAACCAACTCTGCAAAGAAACTGGAACAAAATCACCATCGACCAGATCTCCTCATCGCTTCTTCTAAACCCCCCTGCCCACTACTCAAACCCCGACCAAGCCGCCACCAACCTCACCCTATGGCTATCCAACAGCGCCGACATCCTAGCACCACTGAAAAAACGACAAAGCAAACTTGGCAGCAAGAAGGCCTCATGGTTCAACGATGATCTTAAGAAATCCAAGAAACTCTGCCGCTCCCTTGAGAAAGCCTGGAAAAAAGACCCAACCACCAGCACCAAGGACGCCTTCAAAAACGCCACCCGCATACACCATCAACTGATCCGAAAGGCCAAGAAAACCGCCTTCAAGGAACGACTAGACAACAACCCCCACAACAGCAAGGAACTTTTCAACATCGTCAAGGAATTTACCAATCCCTCGGCCAACTCTAACGACATCACCCCCTCTCAAGCCCTCTGCGACTCCCTAGCCTCATTCTTCCACAACAAAATTGCAGACATCCACAACAGCTTCGACAAACAACCCGGAGACCAACCCACCCAACCATCTGCTGGACCTTCACCCCCCTCAAACATCCTTAATGACTGGAACACAATCTCCACTGAGGACACCATCCGCCTGATGAACTCCATCCACTCAGGATCCCCCACAGACCCATGCCCTCACCACATCTTCAACAAAGCAGACTCCATCATAGCACCGCACCTCCGAGACGTCATCAACTGCTCCTTCAAATCCGCCACCTTCCCGGAAAGCTGGAAACACGCCGAACTCAGCGCCCTTCTGAAGAAACCCACAGCGGACCCCACCGAACTCAAAAATTACCGTCCCATCTCGCTCCTTCCATTCCCGGCCAAAGTCATCGAGAAAGCTGTCAACAACCAGCTCGCCGCCTTCCTCGAAGCCAACAAATCCCTCGACTCCTCACAGTCCGGCTTCCGAGCAAAACACAGCACTGAGACCGCCCTCATCGCAGCAACAGACGACATTCGAACCCTACTGGACAATAGAGAAACAGTCGCCCTCATCCTCCTCGACCTCTCCGCAGCCTTTGACACAGTCTGCCATAGCACCCTTCTACAGCGCCTCAGAAACATCGGAATCCAAGGAAAAGCACTGGAATGGATCACCTCGTTCCTCACCGGAAGAACCCAGAAAGTCCGCCTCCCACCATTCAAATCAGAGGCCACTGAAGTCATCTGCGGCGTACCACAAGGATCTTCACTCAGCCCCACCCTTTTCAACGTATACATGAGCCCCCTCGCGGCCATCGCCCGCCAACACAACCTCAACATCATCTCCTACGCGGATGACACTCAACTGATCCTATCACTCACCAATGACCCCAGCACCGCCAAAACTAACCTACACGAAGGAATGAAAGAAGTAGCCGAATGGATGAAACAAAGCCGTCTGAAACTGAACTCTGATAAAACAGAAGTCCTCATCTTAGGTACCTCCCCCTCCGCATGGGACGACTCTTGGTGGCCAGAAGCCCTTGGAAAAGCACCCATCCCGACAGACCACGCACGGAACCTGGGCGTCATCCTGGATTCCTCACTTTCAATGAACAGACAAGTCAACGCCGTCTCCTCATCCTGCTTCAACATTCTTCGCATGCTCAAAAAAAATTTCGTTGGATCCCCACCGAAACTAGGAAAACAGTCACCCACGCTCTGGTCACGAGCCGACTGGACTATGGAAACACCCTCTACGCCGGGACTACCGCTAAACTCCAGAAAAAACTCCAACGAATCCAAAATGCCTCAGCCAGGCTCATATTAGACATCCCGCGTAAAGAACATATCTCTGGTCACCTGAAAAACCTCCACTGGCTTCCCGTCAATAAGAGGATCACTTTCCGGCTCCTAACCCACGCACACAAAGCACTCTACGAAATCGGACCAGAATGCCTCAACACACGACTGTCCTTCTACACCCCCTCCCGCCAGCTTCGTTCTTCCAACCAAGCCCTTGCCACTGTACCTCGCATCAACAAGACCACCATGGGAGGTAGATCCTTCTCCTACCTGGCAGCTAAAACCTGGAACTCACTTCCCACTTACCTTCGCCTTACCCAGAACCACCTAGCATTCAGAAAGCAACTTAAAACGTGGATATTTGACAAGTAATTCCCCACCCCTCCTTAAGCGCCTTGAGACCCTCTGGGTATGTAGTGCGCTATATAAATCCTTTGACTTGACTTGACTTGTATATTTCTTTTTGCACAGTGCCTGGTTCATGGGAACCGTGCCTCGGAGCGCCCTCGACAAGGCGGAGACCACAAAGAGACATCGCCAGCGGCACTAGAGGGGGTCAAATGAGCACTGGAGAGAAGCCACGGAGGAACCCGAGCCTGATAGATAACCCTCCGCCCACAGGGAGCGACAGACCGAGCCTGTCCGGAAGCAGCTCTCGCTTCCTGTCCTTAGGGCCAGGCTTGATGTGTAAGCTAAGCAGGTACCTTGGAATGCGCTGACGAGGGCCCGTGAAGAGGTCCAATGGCAGCAGTGTAAGACAATAGGCCTGCAGGCCCCACCCAATCAGAGTATTGTATTGTATTGTAATTGCATTTATATAGCGTTTACTACCCCTGACGAGGCGGCGAAGCGCTTTTTCGGCGAGTAGCACGCTACTCCGGGACCCACAGAGGATTAGTGTTGAATTAGTATAGTGAAACATGCAAGTACATTTTAAGTGGTGGATAGGTTAGTCAGTTATTTGGATTTGGAATGATGGCAGAAGGATAGAGGAGGACAAAGGTTTGTATTTATATAGCGCTTGTTGACGCACGCTATTCAAAAAGCCTATACAGGATTAGTGGTGAATTAATATGGTGAAATACGAAAGTAATTTCAGTGGTGGATATTAGTCAGTTATTTGGAGTGAGAAGGATAGTGGAGGGATAAAAGGGGAAGAAAGGTTTGCATTCATATAGCTCTTGTTACCCCTGATCGGTGTTGAAACGCTTTTCTGGCAAGTAGCACGCTACTCCAGAATCCATAAAGGATTAGTGTTGAAAATTAGTATAGTGAAATATGAAGTAATTTGAGTAGTGTATATGTTAGTCAGTTATTTGGATTGAGAAGGGTTGGGGAGGGGTAGAAAAGGGAAAAGGTTTGCATTTATATAGCGCTTATAACCCTGATGGGTGTTGAGATGCTTTATTGGCGAGGAGCACGCTACTCTGGAACCTATAAAGGATTAGTGGTGAATTAGTATAGTTGAATATGGAATTTGAGAAGTGAACATGTTAGTCTGTTATTTATTTGTGACCGTCCTGACCAGAGCAGAAGCGGTCGCTCCCCTCACTCCTCCTGGGTATCATAGCGCTATTCAAACGCTGCCTGTGCTCTGTGCTGGCATCTTTCATAATTTCATAGCGCCGCATTGTGCTTTTTGTGATCTAGTCATAGCGCTGCTTTGCAAGTTTTCATTGTGCTTAAAATCACAGCGCTGCATTGTGCTTTGTTCGTGATTGGATCATAGCGCTGCTCTGTTATCCTCCATAGCGTTTAAGTTTCATCACTGCTGCTGGGAACTTAATTGTTAGTTATTGTGCCCCCCTGCTCGCCCCAACCTCACCCTGCTCACTTTTGTTTTCTGTTGCTGCCATTTTGTGGTTTCCCAGCCCGTCCCTACAACACGCTCCCGCCTCCCAGCTGGCCCTCCCACGCCCCTCCCCCTCCACTATCCATTTATGACAGATGCTTATGCGCGCAGCGGTCACGCGCAGCGGTCGCGCCGAAGGTGCGCCAAAGGTAAGCCCGTCCGCGCCTGGACCGCGCCCAGCGCCAGACCCCCTGGTCCCCGCCGTACCCAGCCCACTAAAATCACATATGATGCCACAACTCTCCTCGCCCTCAACCCAGGACGCGCACCACAATGCTGCGAAGCCACCCCAGGACATACCCACGGCCCATTCGCCTGCCTCTCCTGCAAGTTCAACTGCTTCAGGACCCTCACCAAATCCACTTCCTCCACACACAGCTCCGGCTCTAACCACCTGAAGTGCATCCTGCTCAACACCCGCTCGGTCCACAGACACGCCATTGAACTCTGGAACCTACTCGACACTACGTCACCGGACATCGCCTTCCTTACAGAAACATGGATGAACACATCATCAGCACCCGACATCGCCATAGCCATACCGGACCCCTACAAGATTACCCGTAAAGACCGCACCAATCAAACAGGAGGAGGCATCGCCATCATCCACAAGAACACCATCAAAATCACGACCACATCCGAGGATAATCTTGCAACCGCTGAACATCTCCACTTTCAGATCCACACCGACCCTAGGACCACACTTAGAGGCACCCTCATCTATAGGCCTCCAGGTACCCGCAGTCAATTCAGCGATGACATCACCGACTTCGTCAGCCCACATGCCCTCGCCTCCGAGAACTACATTCTCTTAGGAGACTTCAACTACCACCTTGAAAACAAACACGAAAGCAACACCACCACCCTTCTGGACAACCTGGCCAATCTCGGACTCAAACAACTTGTTGACACACCCACCCATGTAGCCGGACACACGCTCGACCCTATCTTCACCTCCTGCAATCACATCTCCTTCGATCGCACCACAGCTCTCCTCTGGACGGACCACAGCTGTGTTCACTTCAGCTACAAAACCACCCTGATCCACAACCGTCCACAACCTATTCCTCGGAGAAACTGGAACAAAATCACCTCCGACCAACTCCTCACATCACTCAACCAACACCCTCCCACCCTCTCAATGGACCCAAACCAAGCAGCCACCAACCTCAGGCAATGGATTACCCACAGTGCTGACGAATTAGCACCCCTGAAAAAGCCCCAGATGAAATCAGCCAACAAAAAGGCTCCCTGGTTCAGTGACGAACTTAAAAAATCCAAGAAGCTATGCCGCACCCTGGAGAAGATATGGAGAAAAAACCAAACCTCCGACAACATGGCCTCCCTCAAGACAGCCACCCGCAAACACCACCAACTGATTCGATCCGCCAAGAAATCAGCATTCAAGGATCGTCTCGACAACAACTCCCATAACAGCAAGGAACTCTTCAACATCGTCAAAGAATTCACCAACCCCACCGCAGCATCCAACGACATCACCCCCACCCAAGACCTCTGCGACGCGCTATCGTCCTTCTTCTACAACAAAATTGCCGACATCCACAACAACTTCGAGAATACTCCCAGCGATCAACCCTCCCCACCCCCTTCAGATCCCACTCCGCCAACTAACAACCTCAGCGCCTGGAACCCAACCACCACTGAAGAGACCATTCGCCTCATGAACTCAATCCACTCTGGCTCGCCTACCGACCCCTGCCCCCACCACATCTTCAACAAAGCTGACTCCATCATCGCACCCCATCTCCGTGACGTCATCAACTGCTCATTCAACTCTGCCACCTTTCCAGAAAGCTGGAAACACGCCGAACTCAGCGCCCTTCTGAAGAAACCCACAGCAGACCCCTCTGAACTTAAAAACTACCGACCAATATCCCTCCTCCCATTCCCGGCCAAAGTCATCGAGAAAGCCGTCAACAGCCAGCTCGCCGCCTTCCTTGAATCCAACAACTCCCTTGATCCATCTCAATCCGGTTTTCGAGCCAAACATAGCACCGAAACCGCCCTCATTACAGCGACCGACGACATCCGAGCACTCCTGGACAACGCAGAAACAGTGGCCCTCATCCTACTCGACCTATCAGCCGCCTTCGACACAGTCTGTCACAGCACCCTTATACATCGCCTCAGCAACATCGGCATACAAGGAAAAGCCTTAGACTGGATCATCTCATTCCTCGCTGGGAGAACGCAAAGAGTCCGCCTCCCCCCTTTTAGATCAGAGGCTACCGAAGTCATCTGCGGTGTACCCCAAGGATCCTCACTCAGTCCCACCCTCTTCAACGTCTACATGAGTCCTCTCGCCTCCATCGCGCGTCAACACAACCTCAACATCATCTCTTATGCCGACGACACCCAGTTAATCCTTTCCCTCACCAAAGACCCCAACACCGCTAAAACCAATCTTCACGAAGGCATGAAAGAAGTAGCCGAGTGGATGAAACATAGCCGCCTAAAACTCAACTCAGACAAAACGGAGGTGCTCATCCTTGGATCCTCCCCCTCAGCTTGGGACAACTCCTGGTGGCCTTCCTCTCTGGGCATAGCACCCACACCCACAGACCATGCACGTAACCTTGGCTTCATCCTAGACTCCTCTCTCTCGATGTCCAGACAAGTCAACGCAGTCTCGTCCTCCTGCTTCAACATACTTCGCATTCTCAAAAAGATCTTCCGCTGGATCCCCCTAGAGACAAGAAAGACTGTCACCCACGCACTGGTCACGAGTCGACTGGATTATGGTAACACACTATACGCCGGAATCACAGCAAAACTACAGAAAAAACTCCAGCGCATCCAAAACGCGTCTGCGAGACTCATATTAGACATCCCTCGCCAAGATCACATCATCGGACACCTAAAAGACCTCCACTGGCTTCCCGTCAACAAAAGAATTACTTTCCGCCTTCTCACCCACGCACACAAGGCCCTCTACAATCTAGGACCCGAATGCCTCAACACCCGCCTGTCCTTCTACAAACCCACCCGCCAACTGAGATCGTCCAATCAAGCCCTCGCCACAGTCCCGCGCATCCGAAAATCCACCATGGGTGGCAGATCCTTCTCCTTCCTGGCTGCCAAGACCTGGAACTCACTCCCCACCCACCTCCGCCTTACTCAGAACCACATCTCCTTCAGAAAAGAACTTAAAACCTGGCTATTCGACAAATAATGAACCCCTTTCCCTAGCGCCTTGAGACCCTCTGGGTGAGTAGTGCGCTATACAAATGCCCGAACTTGAACTTGATCTTGAACTTGAACTTATTTTGATTGAAAAGGATAGTGGGGGGATAAAAGAGTAAAGGATTTTTTTTTTAGGTTTTAGGAGTAGGAGGAGGCTTTTGGATGAGTAAAAAGGAGTTTTGGAGGGGAGGAGTCAGAGGGAAGAATTTAGAAAGGTTTGTTTTAGGGGATCGGTATAGTAAAAGGTGTCAGATGATGCAAGAAGGGGTAGAGTAGGACAGAGTCTAGAAATTGTTATTTTGGGGAACATAGTAGTGGTATGGGCTTTGGGATAAATGAGAGAGTGGGTGTAGAGGATATATTGATAGATGTATAGGATGAGAGATAGGATAGTGAATTGGAAAGAGTAGTAGAAAGAAGTTTGAGATGAGTCAGAAGGTTGGGCTAGAAGATATATTGAGAGAAGTATAGGCGGAGAAATAGGGTAGTGCATTGGAAATGCTAAATTAGAAGAAAGTGTATAGATCCATAAGTACATTGAAAGTATATAGATACATAAAGGAGGTACGTATACGTAGATTAAAGATATTGATAGAGGCACGGGATGAGAAATAGGGTAGTGTATTGGATATGCTTTTTCAGGAGAAAAGTAACAGACACACAGATACAAGTACATGGAAGGTACATAGATGCACAATGGAAGTAAGTACATGTAGACCAAAGATGATTTATTTATTTATTTCTCAACAACATAATCATTCTACATGTTTATAAAAATCGATACACAAATGTAGGTACATATCTATAGTGAAAACAAATGCTTATATACAGAGGGATATGCTGTAAATTTCTGTTTGTGTTTGGTGCTTATGTGGGGAAGAGCCAATTCTTGAGTAGTTTTCTGAAGATACGGTGGTTGACCTTATGTTGGGGGGTAAAGAGTTCCATAGTTTGGCTGCTTGAACAGAGAAGGATGTGCCACCCATGGTTTTTTTCTTGTATCTTGGGATTTTGAGGCGAGATGCTCCTTTAGAGCGGAGGTTCCTCTGTTGAATGTGTTTGGTGATTTTATTTTTGATGAAGAGTGGTCCCATTCCATGTATTGCTTTGTGGGTGATGCAAAGCAGCTTGAACATGGATCTTAATGAGTCAAAGGTCAGCTCTTGCAACCCACGAGGACTGATCAGAAGGGTAAAAGCATCCTATGTAGAAGCCAGGGTGCAACCTGGCGGACAAAGGCTCGTGTCCCTGTGGAGCTCAGCTCCTGCTTTCCTGAGTTAAAAAAAAAGTACCATTGAGGAGGGGGATGTAAACACTGTTCTGCATCATAAACTCATCATGAATCAAAACCGCCAAGTCTATTCCTGCAGGATCCTGGAACAATTTAAAAACGATTGCATGTATAATATAAAAAAAACGCAAAAAAAGACATAATTCTCTCTGTTGTTTAATGAGGGGCCATCCATGCAGAGGCTGTCTAGAGAATTAAAAGAGGGGCTAGATCTTTGAGGCTTCAATCGCCCCAGCACCCAAACGCATTCCAGACACTCAGTTTTATTTTCAGATCGGCCACTCAGTATCCCTGCACACCAAAACTCTTTACTCGCCATTGAAATTCCCTGTGGGTATTTCTGGAGTTGTATGGAGTTTCTTTTCCAAAACATAGCACAATTTTAGGTCTTGCCTAAGACAGACAGCACATGGGTTGTCGCTTGTTAGGTTTCGCCTGAAACAGCACAGGCGCTGTCACTTGTGAGACATTTTGGTAGCTTACAGTGGATTTAGAGCCCATTGCTTACAATTGGGTGGCTTCACCGTCACGCTCATTTTCTTGCTTCACTTTGGCTAGTATGTGCCTGATTCATGCCCTCTTTGTGTGTTTGTCCCTTCTCTGGAACATGGCCCAGGAACATGTGCCCTACTTCTTTCGCTTTCTGCCCTACTTTTTTTCTTTTAGTTGAAGGACTCCATAATAGTGCATGTGCTTGCAGGCCGTCTCCCTTGTGTGCTTCTACCCACCTCCTCGTTGTTGCTTGCCCCCTCCCACTTTCCCGTCTTTTTGCATACCCCATCCCACTCTGTGTTGTTGCTTGCCCCCACCCCATCCTGCATTGCTGCTTACCTCCTCCTGTCCTGTCCCATGGCCACGTTGTTGCTTGTCTGCTCACGCGATGTCCTTCCTTGTTGCTGGCCCCTCTCCACCCCTTTGTCCCGCCTGAATATACAGCATTGAAGCCTTGGGAAATCTAATAGGTCTCACCTTCAAAACCTAAAGGCTAATGCATTAGCCATGTTGCACAGCAGTGAGGCAGCTGTGCAGCATGGCTGAAAGTAAAAAATAAAAAAAGGGCATTGGACGGATCATAGTGCTTTGTTTTATTGCTGGCACTGACTAAACTCTCTGTATTGCATTTCCAGAACACCTGTGCCTAACCATTTTAATCCAACTTTTCTCATCGTTTTGTCACCAGACACCAATGCTCAGATTTCGGCTATTTACCAGTGTGCAAATCAGGACGGCCTGCCAATGATTAAGATTGTTTCTCACAGATTAAATAAATCGCTTCTAGTTTGTAATGGAGCTATGTTGTGCACTCCCAGAGCAGCGCAAACTACAATTCCCAGCAGCCTTCATGATCCTGTAGTGCAGTGTTTCCCAAACAGTGGCTTAAGGACTACTGGTAAGATTCAACTCGCTTTTTGGTCGGTCGCCAAAGTCCAGGAAACAAAGAAAAATGCCATTACATTTTGTATTAGTAGTCTCACATTTGCGCTTGTCAGTGGATGTGCACACAATTGTCAGGCTGTGTCTTATGCTGCTTATTTTTAGGCCGAGCCTGGGCAGTACATGCACTGCTCTGCGGCATGCTGTATTGGAGTATGGACTTCAAACCCGTTCACTCTCCGCCCCTATTTTTCATTGCCTTTTGTCATTGTCCTTTGTAAATGCTGGCTTCTGACTTGTTACCAATCTTGTTAGTCCCTCTTTAGTACCGCCGTGTCTGCATTTGTAACCTCCCATGAGGACTGGCCCTTTTACTTCTGTTGTTACAGGGTATGTCTTATATGTCTGTAAGCACTATTTTCTTTCATGAGTTTCTCCTGCTGCAGGAACAACATGCTTAACTGCAACATTGGGTGCGCCATGCACGCTTTCCCTTTCCAAGCAGCCTGGGACAATGGTGGCCGCTTCTTTGAAGTGAAATAGGTCTCGCATTTACAAGAGTTTGAGCCATTGGCATTGAAAATGACAATCCTTTTTATTTATATGTTAATTATCGAAACAGATAAATAAAAGGCATTGTCATTTATGTTTCAGCCTGGATGTTGGGGGCTGTAAATAGACGTATAACTCGCTGGTGATGCCCCAATATACTAGGCTGTCGAGCCAGGCCTTGGCCATGGGTGGGCGTCAAATATCTATGGGGCATATTACCAAGGGCCATTATCGACGCATTAGCGGGACTTTTTCCTGCTAATGCGGCGATAATTTTATCGCCCTATTACCAAGCTGTCGCTAACACCAGTTAGCGACAGCTTGTAGGCGATAGCGGGCATTTAGGGGCCCACTTTGCATGTCAGCGATAATTATCGCTAATGACATGCAAAGTGTGCGTGCCAAGATGTTAGCGACTGAAAACAGTCGCTAACATCGCTATCTCCTATGATCAACACAGGCGTTGTTTTGGAAATATTCGCGCTAACCTGCCCTGACCAGTTCTTAGCCATGTTATCCAATGAGAGGTGGATAACATGGCTAAGAGCATTGTCACTGTAATGCCTGAATATCGCTGTATTGACAGCGATATTCACGCATTTCGCCTGTTTTTTATTGCTCCTGAGATAAACCTTGCTAATAGCAAGGTATCTCAGCGATAAAAAAGGGTGAAGGGCAGCGATAGAAATATTGCCGCTAAGCCAACACAGCGATAATTATCGCTAGTTGTTGGTAATATGCCCCTATATATTTTAGTAAAAAGTAACCAGACTGTACCTAGAAGCGTTTTCATGGGTGTCCATTAAAAGAACACACTCCAGAATTCAACTGATATCACCCTAACATTACCTCTCAAGAAGAATACATCTTTGGCATGGTGGAGCTCAAAGTGATTCCATCAATTAAAACATATACTTGCTCCAAGCAGTTTTTATGTTTGATACTTAACCGGTTGTACAGGGTCGGACAGTATGAAGGGCCGGCTAAACCCACGGTCACTGGAATTATGTGGCAGGTTAGGAGCAACTCAGGTGGCATGGTTGACTAAATTATGCAGCAAGAAAAAAGAAATGATGTGGTGTAATGAGGCATGTGATAGTATTACTTGTCATTTTTACATTTCTTAACACTAGCTGGGAATCGGTTTCACCTCATGAATACCAGTTTAACACACAAATATAACAATAAATAACAGAAAGGTGACCAGTCAATCTTCGTCAAGGGGATTTTACTGTGCAGCAACATATATTGCAATGTTTTGAGCTAAAAACTATTTTTTTGTTCAAATCGGCAGATTGTGCAGCAAATTATTGTTTATGTGGCAAATATAGTAAATCCATAATTTGCAAAAATCACACTGTGGCAGCAAAACTGCATCATTTCAGTGGCCCTGACTAAGCTCCAATTATGACTGTTTTACTATCTTTCTTTGCTTGCATGAGGGGCCAGTACACGCGTGCTGCAGTGTTGCATTGGGCCTCAAAGCAAGGACCCACAGGAGGGGAAAATTGAAGCAGAGAAAACACCTTAGTTTGGAGTCAGAGAGCTGACAGTCAGGGGGATAGTGCAAGATGGGAGCTCATGTTTTTAAATAAGGGAAAAGAGCAGAGGAACCAGCCCACTCCGCAACACACTAGCTGTCATTAGCACAACAGGTGTAGCAGCGGTGGGGTTCAGGGGTATGAGGTACTTACTGGATCATTATTAGGACTGCCTTTCTCTTAAAAAAGGGGTAAGAAGGTTAGTTTTCCGTGGTAGCATTAGAGCGAGTGCACATTTTCTGCAAAAAGGCGGGGGAAAAACATTGGAGCTCATTTTTTTAAAAAAAGGAGGAGATGTTGCCTAACAGTGAGAGCTGCTGACTTTGGAACCGAGTTCAAGTCCTGATGTTGCATCAACATTCTGTGATTCTCGGCAAATCACTTAATCTCCCCATAACTAAACAAAACAATCTGACCTTGTGTAATGGAACTGGTTCTCATGTAAACTGTTCCAGTTCCCTCTGGCCAAGTCTGCGCTGCATAAAAATCATTTGAAAATAAAGCATTTACAATGCAATAGGTCTCGCATTTTCGCAAGTTTGAGCTATTAACATTGCAAATAACAATGCCTTTTATTTTTGTTTTTGTTTTTAAAACATAAATAAAAGGCATTGTCATGTACAATGCCAATAGCTTAAACTTGGGTAAATGTGAGACCTATTGCATTGCACATGCTTGTTTCCCTACTCAGAGAGAAACCTTCCCCATAGTGCCGCCCTTTAAGACCAGATCCCCACAAGGGTAGGAGGGAGAGACGGCAGCTCGAACAGTGCTCCGAGCAGGCAGTGTAAGTGTCCCTCTGTGAGTACGTGGTAAACATTAAAGAAAGGGTGTTATATGTTACATGTGCGGGGGGCACAGTCTGCGCAGTAGGGTCTCTTACCTGTTCCCGTGCAACAAGTAGCTTCCTCTCCCGTTCGCTCCACCCATACCGAGACATTGTGGCATACTCCTGGTCAGGTGACTGGCCCGCGGTGACGTCACGCCGAAACCTAGCGCAGGCCCTCGCTTACCTGTACAGTAAATGCTTCCAGTTTCTTCCCAGCCTGTCGGCTCACAGCAGGCTAGTTAGAGCTTGCACAACCACTTTCATGTGTATCTGTTTCGGGGAAAAAAAAGTTATGAGCTTCTCATGTAATATTGAACCTTGAAAATCGAATACTAAATGTCAGATGCCAATGCAAATAAAATATAATGTTAGATAGAGAAGCCATGTCTGCATTTATGGCCGACTCCGTTATAGTTTAGTGGCCTCATTTCAAGTGCGAGGTGCTAGTCTACTTACTCCTGGCTTTGTAACAAGAAGGAGTGCATTCTGTGTCTGGTAGTTTCAGATTAAAAAATGAATATATGCATTGTATATCCTAGTATGCAAAGACTCTCTGGGAAGAAACATGGACCGGCTGAAACAGTCACACATACAAAGGGCATCTATTTATAGTTTTTATTTAGAAAGTTAGTGCTGTTTCTATGTTTCTATTTACACTTGAAACAGCTCCATGAATTGAATGGAACATATCGGTATTACAATAATTCAAATCACACTAGGCACAGAGAGAACGTAGCAGTGGATGTTTTAAAAAAATGAATAAATCCATAATCAGCAGTTTCTTTAGATGTCACTCTAGGAATGTGAGCTCTAAAGGAACACAGCCATCACGTTAATATGGTCACTAGAAATCGCACTGAATAACGGGGGGAGTGGCCTGGTGGAGAATGCGGGGGCAGCGTCAAGCAAGTGCCATGCAAGCGTTGTGTGAGCCATACACGTGCACATCACCTGTCCGGGCGTGTGCACATCTCCTGTCCCTGTCCGGGCGCGTGCACATCTCCTGTCCCCCTTTGCAAGAAAAAGCGACGACAATAGATCTTACCAAGCGAGCTGCGCATTCGCTGCGTCGCTAGGCGAGACCTAAAAAAGTAACTGCGAGTCTGTTTCAAGAGTGGAGTGATGGCCAGGCATGGTGGGGAAGGTGTGAATGAGGCAGAGAAAATAGACTGCTAATCAGAGCCACAGCTATCAATAGTGCTGTATGTGCATTGTGGCCAAGGACTGTGAGGGGCTCACAACACCAAAATTATGGGGAGCAGTTTTTGGTAAATGTATGTGTTTGTTTGCTGAATTTGCCCTATTATATGTCTCACATTTATTGTGGGTTTTGAGCAACAGAAAATGTATCCATGAATTAATCACATAAGCTCAGTGGCTGCATTTGAACCGGGAAACAACCTTTACAACGAAACTTTTACAACGCACTACCATTACAACGAAACTTTTACAACGCAACATCCATTACATCGCATGCCATTACAACGCAACCATTACAATGCAGGACACTACAACGCATACCACTACAACGCATGTCATTACAACGCATACTATTACAACGCATAACATTACAACGCATAGTACCCCTACACTATCCAACACTTACCCTACTGTTGCACCCCCCTGGAGTTAGAATAGTAATTTTTGCCCCTACACTTCCAACACTTACCCTACTGTTGCACCCCCCCTGGAGTTAGAATAGTAATTTTTACCCCTACACTATCCAATACTTACCATACATGCAATGTAATGTTATGCGTTGTAATGGTATGTGTTGTAAAGGTAGTATGCGTTGTAATGGAATGCGTTGTTATGTTATGTTATGTTATGTTAAGGCCGTACTTTTAGAGCGCACGGCTGCCCAAGAGGGCGTCCCGGCGCTTTGGCAAAGAGACCTGAAACCTAAAAACACAAAAGGCAGCAGCATATTTAAAAAAATGTGTTGTAATGGCATGCGTTGTAATGGAATGCGTTGTAATGGATGTTGCGTTGTAAAAAATGCGTTGTAAAGGTATGCGTTGTAAAAGTATGCGTTGTAACGTCATACATCCTTTGAACCTGTCCCTCCAGTCACTCCAATCCTTGTCATAAACACCCCTTTCAACCCACGAATTTAAAACATTTTGCTTTGGGGGGCTCAGAGCAAAAAGGTTTGAAGATCTCTGCTCTATAGATTGTACCTGCAGACACCTTCTGCCTGACATGTCCCTAATTCCCCTGACTTTTTCTAGTGTAGCTAAGTAGAGAATTTCCTTTTATGGGAAACTGTCCTGCTCTGATTTACTTTATGATAACTTTAAAATATTTTGTCTTTTCATTAATGATTTTGAATTCCTTTGAATTATATTCATGCATTGACTACTAAATAACGACTCATTTAATTATTTGAATTTTTTATTTGGCTAATCTGCTAATAAGCCTCCATGATCTGCGAATCTAACATTTTCTGTCATTTGTTTGGGGGGAAAGGGGTGCGGGGGGGGGGCAGATGTACTTATTGAAATGTAGTGACTTGTGCCAGTCTCAGATCAGGACTGTTTGAGTGCATCCCGTGCTTGAGTTTTCTCCAGAAATGTGCACGTTGCAAAGCACTGCAAAATACTAAGCAACAAAGGTTGATTTTTGTACATATTTCCTCTAAATGTATTCATTGCAATTTAAAGCACAGTGAAATAGAGAATTGTACCCAGAACTAGATAATCTGTTGGTCATTTGAGGAAGTTAAGATTAAAATATATCATTGCCTCATCTGCAGTTCTTCTGGACATGGTGTATGTTCTGTATTTTGTTTGTTTGTTGCATTTTTACATTATACTTATCCACACTTTAATACACAGTGAGATATTGAATTTGGCCCCAAATCAGGTATTTCTTAGTCGTTGGCTTAAACTGACTTTCCTTATTTCCAAGATCAGTAGTTCTGCTAGCCTTATCAGAAGCATCTTTGGTCATTGTGTTTATTCATCAAAGGTATGCAAACCCTCCTGGTGATTGCTGCACACGCACTTTGGGAGTGCGGATTCCCTTTACAAAACACCACTGATGAGAGACACTAATCCCCTGAAGGTGATGTGTGGGCTTCCCATAAGGATCTGGAGCCCACCTGCTGTATGGAGGCTCGTAGGTCACTGGTCTATGCTTGTCCACTGTTTACACTCCTTCGGGTCATCCCTGTGGAATGCACAACTTGCCCCAACTGTTATTATCCGCCTTACAAACATAGAGCTTCCTTGAACAAAGAGGCTTCAATACTTGCCTTCAGAATGGGAAATAGATGGGAAGAGATTTGTAAATTGTGTGTTACACTACTTTGGAAGTTCAGATGGACCATAATGGCTCAGACATTGACTCTGCGTTACATCTGGAAAGATGAGTTATCAAAGGCCCGTGGAACGAAGTGGTCCTGACCTCTACTGTTGAGATGGACTGTGAGTGACAGAACATATCAGAAAGGCTCGTGTGTGCAAATGAAATTATCTAATATTTATCTATGTTACTTATGGTATTTTAAATTACTGGATATTCCCTTGAAATGCAACAGAGCACTGAGCATAGCAAAGGGTGTCGAACCTTGCTAACATTATTTAGCTCCATTACTCAGGTCCGTATTCATAACGACGAATGCTCATCTACGCAACGCAAAGAATTCCCATTTATTAATTTACACCTACTATTCCACTAATATGGTCATTTCTTTTAATGAACAAATCTACTAATAGAGGGTGAAAGTGAAGCAGAGAGTGAATGTAGGAGAAAAACCACAAACCTGTAAATATTTGACTGTTCACAAACCTCAGTGAGACCCCTTCCCACCCTGGTGAGGGTCAGAGATGTACTCCTGTAATGGGCAGAAGTAGATCTGTATCTAGGATGTTAATTATGGTGGGTATCATTCACAGAATTGATGGGTAAAATGCTTTCCTCATGTAGGAACATAGTACAATTGCACTACTGCAAATCATTTACGTGTGCAGAAATGAACCCCTATTACATTTGCTGGTGCTCATTGCATGTGATGTGTTTGGAATTTACTATACAGCTCCAGAACTTCTACAGTCTGTTTTATCCAGGCTTGATGCAACCAGGCAAGGACAGCACAGCTCTTCAGGAACCACACAAGTGATAGCAGCATGCTATATACATGCTAGACACAACACACAATTGAGGTCTTGCTGTAACAGCAGTGTATGTCATTGACGAAGCCGTACCATATTACTTGGAGAAGCATGATGTTTGCACATGCCTAGTGTAGCAGGCAACTTCACGAGAATGATGCGGCAAGGGATTGAGCATGTACTCCTCCCAAAGATAATGCTTGTATTTAAAGAGCGCTTTGGCACTCCCTTTGTAGTTCCGGGGTATAGTCTCGTTGAAAAAAAACAGGTATCAAGTTATCTTGAGAAAGTAATTTATTAATTACATCCTGGTTGTTCCAGAGTGTTATAGTATTGTAGTTGGAACAACAGCCGACACGTGTTTCGCTCTTAGCGGTCAATCGGACCAGGGCTTTCTCAAGGCTTCCCAAATATTCAGATTTTCAAAATTTAATTAAGTACAGTTCATAGATCTTCAGATGGGTAGGTTTGATGCTGAAATTTCGACAGTGCGGTTTGAAGCAAAAATCCTGGAATAATCTCACTTCATCTGTTCAAGCGTCCTAGTAGTCTAACTAGAATGATGCAGCTGGTGTTTGCCCTAGGAAGGTCCTCAAAGGCTACCCTGAAGTCAAGTGCCATAATTAGGGTCCCATCCTGACATCTACGACGGCTTCAACGCCACTACCGCCCCAACAACCATCGCCCCCACCACCACCACCTGCACTTACAGGCTGCTCTCAAGGACCAGCGTCAACGACGAGGATACCAACGAGATCATGAACACCATCCACTCTGGATCACCGCTAGACCCATGCCCTCACCACATCTTCAACAAAGCCAGCACAGCCATCGCACCCCATCTCCGGAAAGTAATCAACATCTCCTTGGAGACAGCAACATTCCCGGAAAGCTGGAAGCACGCCGAGATCAAAGCCTCACTCAAGAAACCCAAGGCGGACCCCAAGGTCCTCTAGAACTTCCGACCCATATCTCTGCTCCCTTTCCCGGTGAAGGTCACTGAGAAAATCGTCAACAAACAGCTGACCCGCATCCTTGAGGAGAACAGCATCCTGGACCCGTTCCAGTCCGGGTTCCGCAGCAACCACAGCACCGAAACCGCCCTCTTCGCCGCCACCGATGACATCAGGACCCTGCTTGACAACGGAGAAACAGCAGCTCTCATCCTCCTGAACCTATCAGCCGCCTTCGACACGGTCTGCCACCGCACACTACGAACACGTCTACATGACGCCGGAATCCAAGAGAAGGCCCTGGACTGGACCTCATCCTTCCTCTCCGGCAGAACTCAGAGCGTCCACCTCCCCCCCTTCCGCTCCACTGCCACTGAAATCATCTGCGGAGTAACCCAGTGCTCCTCCCTCAGCCAGACGCTGTTCAACATCTACATGGCACCACTCGCCCACATCGCCCGAAAGCACAACCTCAACATCATCTTCTATGCCGACGACACCCAACTGATCATCTCCCTCACCAAAGACCCTCACACCGCCAAAACCAACCTCCACGAAGGAATGAAGGCCGTCGCCGAATGGATGAGGAACAGCCGGCTGAAGCTGAACTCAGACAAAACTGAGGTCCTCATCCTCGGCTCCACCCTCTCAGCCTGGGATGACTCCTGGTGGCTGACAAACCTAGGAACAGCCCCGACACCCACCGACCACGCACGCAACCTGGGGATCATCCTCGACTCCACCCTCTCCATGACTAAGTAGATCAACGCCGTCTCCTTATCCTGCTTTAACACCCTCTGAATGCTCTGCAGGATCTTCAAGTGGATCCCATCGAGACCAGAAGAACGGTCACCCAGGCCCTCGTCACCAGCAGGCTAGACTACAGAAACGCCCTCTACGCAGGAACGTCGGCCAAGCTCCTAAGACGATTGCAACGCATCCATAATGCCTCAGCACGTCTGATCATCGACATCCCCTGCCGCAGCCACATCACACCCCACCTGAGAGACCTGCACTGGCTCCCCGTCGACAAGAGGATCACCTTCAAACTCCTCATCCATGCACACAAAGCCCTCCACGAGACCGGCCCAGCCTACCTCAACAGGCGGCTCAACTTCTACTCCCCCACCCGCCAGCTAAGCTCCGCCAGCCACGCCCTCGTCATGATCCCCCGCATCCGAAGAGCGACCGCCGGTGGCAGATCCTTCTCCCACCTTGCCGCTAAGACCTGGAACACACTCCCCACCAACCTACGGCAGACCCAAGACCTACCGGCCTTCAGAAGACTCTTTAAGACCTAGCTCTTCGACCACCAGCAGCACCCTTCCCCCCCAGCGCCTTGAGACCCTCTCGGGTATGTAGTGCGCTTCATAAATGGCATGATTGATTGATTGATTGATTGATTGACTCCTCTGTCTCACTGATGATTTTTGCCCAAAACAACTCTTTTGAGGGAGACATTGTGCAGTGTATTGCAGTGATTAGTGAGTCTGACTACTTTGCTTCAGCTCCTGAACCACAAGGCTGCCACCTTGACCCTGCATCTGGTGGCGGCAAAGGAAAAACCGGGGATCCGGAGCATGGAATTGAAGTCGATCGAATAAAGTTCAAGATCCTTCGGTCTGACATGTTGGCCATTCACATCAGCACAAAGGGCTTGATTTAGATCTTGGCGGATGGATTACTCCATCACAACGGTGATGAATATCCTGTCTGTCAAAAATAAATTCCATAGGATATCATGGGATTTATATTTCATTGGCCGGGATATGGTTCACAGTTGTGAAGGAGTAACCCGTCCGCCAAGATCTAAATCAGGCCCGAAGTCTCAGATGCCCCCATCCACAACAGACACTTCACTGCACTCAAGCATTGAGGACCACTGTTGCTGCTGGCCAGATGACTGTGGAGACAGAACTGACTTTTTCCCTGACTACCAAGGAAAAAAAAAAGGCTTGTGGTGTGAAGTCATGGATTCCTGGAACCTAGCACTGGAGTAGGATGCCTCTTTACTCATGTAGAGGAGGGCATGTTTCTAGTCTTTGAATGCCTTGTGAGTAAAACACAAAACAAAGGGAATTAGACCCCTTTAAAAATATTGGGTCAATAGAGTTAAACACTGGAAGAAGTTGGAAGAATTTACCGAATTCTTCTAACAGAGAGCCCTCCAGCCTTGAACTATTGATTCCGAGTCAATCAATCAATCACGATTTGTAAAGCGTGGCTTATCACCCAATAGTGTATCCACGCACTTGCAGGTGCCAAGTGCTAATTTGAACAGCCAGGTCTTGAGGGCCATTCAGAATTTCTGGAAGTGAGGTGATGGTCTGGAGGTGCGTGGGGAGGCTGTTGCAGGTCTTTGCTGCAATATGGGAGAAAGAGCGTCCTCCACTTCTGCTTCTGTAGATTCGGGGAATATGGGCAAGTGAATGGGAGGCGGAGCGTAGTCTTCTCGATGGTTGGTGGAAGTTCAGACGGTGGTTAATGTAGGCAGGTCCTTGGTTGTGTAGACTTGTGTGCGTGTGTCAGCAGCTTGAATTGGCAACTCTTCTAGACAGGGAGCCATTGGGACTGCCTGAGGTGGGATGTGATGTGGGTTCGTCAGGAAGTCTAAGGATGAGTCTGGCTGCGGTGTTCTGTATATTCCGAAGTCTCTGCAGGAGGTGTGCAGCGATTTGTACGGCAGAGCCGATGGCTGATTGATCGCGTCTCCCTGCCTAGAATGGAGCCTGTATGGGGTGGTTCCAGAGTCACGGAGCTTGAGATCGACCCAGAGTGCAAGAATTCGATTGCTGATGCATTACTGCTCTCCCAAGTGCATACTATGATGTATTTTGCATGCGGGATCGAATGTAATCCTTGATGCAACTTCTGCTCCGGAGTGGCCGTGAACACACAAAATGGCAGATCGCCACAGTTCCTACACCAGACCTCTGAGCGTGCCAGCAAACTAAGGATGAACCTAGACAGCGCTGACTCTGACTGCATTGAACTTGTTCCTGCACACAACAAGGTATTTATACCTTAAAAGTGATTCTCCTGGTAAAGTGGAGCTTTTTTTCATCCGAACGGTGCCTGACTTTAAAATGGCAGATCGTGCGCGTTTTGTTTTAATAAACTGAATAAACGCCACTCTGTTCATAGCGAATTAAAAATCAGCTCTAATCCTGCTAAAGTTATCTTTAAGATTCTTAAAGAGCTCAGCACAAAAAAATCTGCTAACAATATTCCCACTTCGGCGGCTCAGTGCGAAGAGCTGGCCTCCTTTTTTGTGGAGAAGATCCGGGGCATCTATCAAGCTTTCACCCCTGTGATGGGACCTCACTCTATCTCTGCCACGAGACCTAGTCCTGTCTCAAAACTGTCAGCCATTCCCAAAATCTCTGAGGAGGAGTTTGATAAGTTAACTAGGCATTATAAATCTGGCTCCCCGGCAGATCCCCTCAAGCCTGCCCAATTTAGAAACTCTTCTTTGTACTGTTTGGCCCGCTACATAGTCTTATTAATGCCTCTTTTTCAGCTGCTACTGTGCCAGCTAGGTGGAAGCAGGCATGGGTCTCCCCCATACTTAAAAAACCTACCTTAGACCCTTTGAAGCCCGAAAACTTTAGGCCTATTTCCCTGCTACCCTGGGCCGCTAAGATTGCTGAGGCTCATGTAAACTCAATCCTTACCAACGTTTTAAATGCCAATCATACTCAGGATGAAACTCAGCATGGGTTCCGCGCCGGTCATAGCACAGAGACGGCGCTCTTGGCTATGACGGAGCATCTTCGGTCCACTCTTGACCATGGTCAAACGGCGGCACTGATACTATTGGATCTCAGTGCCGCTTTTGACACTGTCTCCCACCAGTTTCTGCTCCATCGGCTTGAGGAGGCAGGGATCACGGATATGGCTGTTGCTTGGTTTAGGTCTTTCCTGACCGACAGATCATTTCGTGTTTCCACTCCTCCCCTCCTTTCCAGGGTGCATTCTGTTGAGCAGGGTGTTCCTCAGGGCTCGGCTTTGAGCCCCACCCTGTTCAATCTTTACGTTCAGCCGCTGGCTGCGGTCGCCAAAGCGTGGGACCTTAACATCGTATTGTACGCTGACGATACGCAGCTAGTGGTCACCCTCTCGGAAGGTATCAACATGGACCACGTAAGGTTCAAAGGAGGTCTGGCCACTGTAGAAGAGTGGATGACAGCTAATTGTCTACAACTAAACGCCACTAAGACAGAGGTGCTATTGTTCGGCAGAAATACCGAGTTATGGGGAGATCACTGGTGGCCATCTACTTTGGGGAAAGTTCCTACACCGAAGACAGAAGTGAAAAATCTGGGGGTCTGGTTAGACTCAGCTCTAAGCTTCTGTACCCAAAGGAAAAAAGTTGCCGCCTCCTGTTTCGGCATACTACGCAGCTTAAAACCGGTCTTAAAGTTCTTTGATCCTGCTACCAGGCAGCTGATTGTCCAATATATGTTGTTGTCCAGATTGGACTACGCATGTTCACTGTTTTTAGGTGCTAATAAGGCAGAAATTGCCCGTCTGCAACGCATTAAAAATGTGGCTGCTAGGGCCTTAGTAGGTCTGCCACATTTTAGCCCTACCTCTGCTACTATCTGGAAACTTCACTGGCTTCCAGTAGCTCAGTGGATACAGTTTAAGACCTTATGTATCTCATTTAAAATCTTAAGACTGTCTATCCCCAAAATGCTGGGGCCACTGCTGAACATGTATGTGCCCACGCGGGCTCTACGATCAGCTGGTCAGAACCTGGTTGAGGTACCCCGGTTCAATCAAAGCAGAGCGGGTGGACGTTCCTTCCGCTTCCTTGCAGCAAAATTATGGACACTCTACCAGTACATATTCGGGAAATGGAGGAGGTGCTCCAATTTAGGAAAGCCATCAAAACGTATCTATTTCCTTTGAAATAACCTTTCTTTTCTCTTTCTCCCGATTTCCATTCTGTTTTTCCTTCAGGATTAGCGCCAGGACGCCCCTTCGCTGGGGCAGCTGTGCGCTTTACAAGATATTATAACATAAAATAACATTCCTTACTATAATTGCTACCGGCACCTCTTGGCCTCATCTGGCAATCAACTACTGATGCGCTGATATCGACCCCCTTTTATCCATGTATTCGCCGATACTTGATTAATGCCTGACCCTGAGATGGCAGAGCTTGTCCATTACCAGCTGATCGGGACGCCGATGAAGCTGTAAAGTGCAAGGAAAGGGGGTCACAAGGGAATTACTGAGCGATCGTGTAGGTGGCAATGTGTGGACCCCAGATCTTGTGTCTTTTGGTCTGATTTATTGCTTTCTATGGGCTCCACAAGCGACCCGATGTCCGCTTAACTTGGGAGCACTCTGGTGATAGCACCCACCATATAACACCCGCTGTTACCTGTATACCTGAAGATCTTTCGGTGGGGCTCTGACCGCATACAAACTCCCAAAGACGCACGGTGGCGTTTCCAGAGGCGGCAATCTGGTGCATCAAGATGGCGGAGGCCCCGGTCTGACTCGGTGACGGACCCGTGAGGTGCAGGCGGCCAGCGCACCGGCCCCCTAGTGAAGCACCACTGAAATACGGCGAAAGAGTCCCTTGCGTTGCCGCGACTGGACGGCACCGGGCAGACCAGCCAACACTGCGCATAGAATCACCCCAAAATCACTGGAGGCCATGAGGTGAGCGCAAACGGCAGACCCTATGGGGGGGGGAGGGCAGAGCTGCAGCGACCCTTATGACATTTGCCATCTTAGTGTCACTGTAGTGACAGGGGCCGCAGAAATGTTTGGCCAACATTCCGCCAGGATTGTAGGATAGAGCCGGTAGGTCCATGCCTGACCCTAAGATGGCTGCCGCTCAGGACATCCCCACAATGACAAGGCCAGCATAACCAAGATCTAACAACTAGCAGACGACTCTGGCTATGGGCAAGAGATATTAAGAAGGAGCTCCTAGCCCACACCATTAAGCTATCTGCCCTGTGCGCTCAAAGAGGCGGGGATTGGCACCTAACACTTAGCGAACATCTAGAAGGAGGAGTCGAGAGTCGTGGGGGCCCCAGGAAATGAAGCGACACCAACAGAGGGCCCCAAACACCTTTGGAGAAAGCGCCTTCGATACACGAAGAACGAATGGCGGCCGGTGGTTGACCGGACGGCGCTCACCTTACCCGAAAGAGCCACTAATAACAAGTTCTCGCAATTCTTCGTTGCTACCATCACTAGATAGAGAATGTGCCTGGGACAGGGGCGCCTGTTGGGACCCTGGGACAAAGTAAACAGAGCAAAGAGGCAGCGATGGAGCAGAGGTGAGTGAGGGGTGGAAGCGACCCCCACCTAATCAACGCACAATGACAATTTCTGAGTATACCCCTAACCTCCATCCTGACAGTGAAGTCCGAGCACTATGTCCAACGCCCGGTGGAGCTGCTCTGTTCAGCTATTGAGGAGATCGGCCTTGGTTCACCCCCTGACTGTCACCTACCCAGCCAGACTTTGGGTACAGTTTTTCTCCCCCTCTCCCTGTCTCACCCATCCCCCCCATCGTATTTCTGTAACTCTGCTTTTTCCTTGTCTCCTATATATCTGTTCCCATTTTGCACTGTCTCGTTCTTTGTCTACTTCCCTTGCTCCTATCCCGTCTCACTTGAATCTTTCCCCTTGCTTGCTACACTGCCTAGCCCCCTGTCCTTTTGTGCCCTTTGACTAAGCACTCCTTCTCCCCTTCTTGGGGAAAGATCCAATATATATACTCTGAAATCTCAGCGAACCCGCTGAGAGAGTCCACAGCGCCAAGGGAGCCACTCACAGTTGAGGTGTGGTATGGCACCCCTTGCCAAAGCACTCCCTCTGCCCTTTTTGGGGAAGGATCCTGTATATAGGCCTTTGAGTCTCAGAGATCACTCTGAGAGAGTCCACTGCGTTTAGGGAGCCTCTCGCAACAGAGATGGGGAAATGATACCACTTCCCCTGGAATCACAGCTTACTGGACTTTGGACACAGCTTTGACTCGTCTACCGGTTTGTGTCCCCGTCACCCTCCCTTTCCTCTTTCCATGCTGTGTCTCTCACCCGCCCCTCCTCTTTCCCTCCTCCATTCTTTGTCTACTTCCCCTGCTCTCCCCCCTCCCCTGAATCTCTCCCCTTGCCTGCTTTTTCCCTTACGTATATATCCTTTTTGTTTGTCTCAACCTTACTTGTAACTATGTTGCCATGCTCTAATAACTGTGTAACCTTTGTAACGATGTAACCTGCAATTATGGTCTGATACTTATGTAAAGCGCTCTGGCACCTCCGGGTCTAGCCAGCGCTATATAAAACCTTTTAAATAAATAAATAAAATAAATAAGGGTGTTGCCCTAGTCCAGTCGGCTTGTGATGAGGGCCTTTGTCACGGTGCGTCTCGTGTGTAGGGGTAGCCACTTGAAGATCTTACTTAGCGTGCGCAAAGTGAGGAGCAGGTGGAGGAGACAGTGTTGATCTAGGATTTCATGGGGACCTTGTTGTCCATGATGATTCCGAGGTTTCTGGCACGGTCACGGCGACTGGGTGTGGGTCCTGGGACTGACGGCCACCAGGAGTCGTTCCATGTGTTGCTGCTGTTGCCAAAGATCAGAACTTCCGATTTGTCAGTGTTCAGCTGCAGGCAGTTGCTCTTCATCCAGTCTGCGACATTTGACATTCATCTGTGAATTTTTTTTCTGGTTGTTCGTGGGGTCGTCGGTGAGTGAGAGGGTGAGTTGGGTGTCGTTTGCGCAGGAAATTATGTTGAAACCGTTGGATCTGATGTTGTTAGCCAGCAGGGTCATGTATGCATTGAAGAGCATTGGGCTGAGGGATGAGCCCTGGGGGACACCGCAGGCAATCTCTTTGGGTTCAGAGGAGAAAGGTGGGAGGTGGATCCTCTGGGTTCTTCCGGGAGGAAGGAGGTGATCAATCTAAGACCGTCCCCTTAGATGCCATTGTGGTGGAGTCTTTCGATCAGCGTTTGGAGACATACAGTGTGGAAGGCTGTCGAGAGATCGAGGAGGATCAAAGCTGATGTTTCTCCTCGATCTAGGAGGGTTCGGATGTCATTGGTGACTGCGATCAGGGCATTCTCAGTGCTGTGATTGCTGTCAAAGCCGGATTGGGAGGAGTTGAGTAGCTGGTTCTGCTCCAGGTGAGTCATGAGTTGTTTATTGATGACCTTTTCTAGTACCTTCGCTGGAAATGGGAGCAGGGAGATTGGTCGGCGGAGGGTTTTTTGAGTAGTGGTCTGACTTCAGCTTGTTTCCAGGTATCTGAAATGTTGCGAGGGTGATAAAGGTGTTGAGTAGGGTGGTAAGTTCCAGGCCGATCCTTTGGTTTCCGAGGTTGAAGATGTGGTGCAGGCATGGGTCAGGGGAGCTCCAGAGTGGATGGATTTCGTGGTAGAGGTGGTGTCCTGGGTGGAGAGGATGTTCCAGGTGTTTATGATGTGGTTTGTGTCGGTTACGTGGACGCCAAACAGGTTGTCAAGCAGAAAATATATTTTCAAAAGCGCAGCCTCCCTCAGTCCCATTTCCAGATATGTTGATGGAGTACTCTAGCCCAAGAAAAAAAGTGGAAGATATCACAGAAGAAACTGTCATGTTATTACATAGGTTCCAACAACACAGAGAGGTCCTTGGCTTCATCATATGTACCAGAACATCCAGATTTTTAACAAGTGACTAAAACTTGTAACTTACATTCCAGGCCCCATGTACAAGTTATCACCGTAAGAAGCCATCTTTATGGCACTCTCAAAACCCAACTCCAGTGCGTCCACGGACATGAGTATCTGATCCACAGACGTACAACCCATTAGGATAGCCAGCATGGAGTCGATATTCAATGAGTGAGGGAGGACAGGCTGATCACCCTCCAGTACGTACATGCTTTGCAAAAACCTGAGCACTGATAGACGAGCCAAGTCGCGTCATTCCCTGAGGGTCAGAGCCTTGTCACGGAGAAGTAAAGGAAAAACAGAAGGGTTGTCACACTGAGGAGAAAGAGCATTGGACGACTTCTCCTCAGGCTTCTTTACTGGTAAACCAAGGTTCGCCCTCGGGTGGTTGAGGATGCCCATCGCCTCCTCTTGGTGGACCTACTTGCCCCTATCGAAGACCCATAACAATCAGAATGGGGCAAACTGGAAGAAAGGATTCTGTGTTGTAACCCTCGACCCTGCTCGCTCCTTCCCTCTGGCTTGTGCCTCTGCTGCCAGCACCTCGACAACCCCCTTATCCACCAGGCACTGCCAACACCTGTTACAAGTGAACGGTCAAGAGAGGGAGAAGGAATGTAGCGCCAAGACTAGCTCCTGCCCAGGGTTGGATTGGGATAAAAAATCGGCCGGGGCACGCATAAAAAAATCGGCCCACATTTGCATAATGCCTTCCCTCAAATCACTGCTTTCAGCGTAATTTTACATAAAAAAGCGGGGAGTGGTAACAAAAAATTGCATGCATCAGTTTACACTAGTGAAACACACCTGAAAACAAGTGAGGCCACTTCTGCTCAGGCCCCCTGCCCCGCTCAGTATGCACACATTAATGGGAGGCCCAGCGAAAGAAAAGGGGTGACACCTCTTCCTGTTGCTGCTATACGGGAGATAATGAGTGCCCATCTCCCTCCAGAAAGGCCACTCAGACACCCACTGGGCGGCTGGCGGTATAGTGGAACAACAGAGACACCGCCCAAATCGACCCCCAGGCTGTTTAAAAGCAGCCCTCAGCTAGAACCCGGCCCCTCGGGCATTGCCCGAATGCCCCCGTTACCAATCCGACGCTGCTCCTGCCCCAAATGTTCTCCTCCACAGAAGAGGACACAGTCACAACACAATGGGGCATATTACCAAGCAATAGCGATAATTATCGCTATTGCTTGGTTAGAGACAAAAATTTACCGCAAAGCTGCGGCGATTTTTATCGCAAATAAACCTTGGTATTACCAAGGTTTATCGCAAATGCGATAAAAATCGCCGCAATGCATGAATATCGCTGAAAAGTCAGCGATATTCATGCATTACCGAGCTAATGCTCTTAGCCATGTTAGCCACCTCCCATTGGATAACATGGCTAAGAACTGCTCAGGGCAGGTGTTAGCTTTTGGAGATATTCGCGCTTAGCGCGAATATCTCCAAAAGTTGGTAATAGGAGATAGCGATGTTGGCGACTGTTTCCAGTCGCTAACATCTTGGCACGCCCACTTTGCATGTCATTAGTGATAAATATCACTGACATGCAAAGTGGGGCCCAAGATGGTCACTATCTCCTACTAGCTGTCGCTAACTGGTGTTAGCGACAGCTAGGTAATAGGGAGATAATTTTATCTCCGCTTTCTTGGCTTTTAAAGCCAAAAAAGCGGAGATAAACCCCCTTGATAATATGCCCCAATATCTCTTAGAAGACCTACTCCCTTCATATTGCAAATGTGAAATACCCACAAACAACGAGCCTAAATTACCCTGCGTGCAGGTCTCAGTGCTTAGAAATAGCACACGTGCGATAGGCAGCGCTATATCAAGACAAATTATTATATTTACATGTTAAAATTGTCCTGTAGAAGCTGTGAAATAAGTTTGTAGTACTTTATTTCCGTTTCTGAGAGCGTGCGTAGGTACACTGGCTGGCGACACACGTTGTGGGACAAAACTTCGCCCCCACCAACATTCCTAGATAAAGGACTATCAAACGCCCCCTTCTGCTCGGCTGGGCGAGCTTTAAGCTGTGTAGTTAGTTACAACGCAGATGCCAGTGACTATATCATAATGCAAATAGGGCGAGCAGATGGGACCCGAGGCAGCTGGAGCGGCGGGCCCCTCGCCCTGCCCTGCGACAGAAGGCGCTTGACAAAAGAAAGCAGGTGAACATAAAGGACGGACTGTGTGTTTATCCATCACAGGAGGAAGAGGAACACGAGGCGGCCATCGACACTCGACCTGGCTGGGCTTTAGCCAATAAGCGCGCAGAGGTCAATTTATGTGTGACAACATTTACAAAAGACATCAGAAAGGAAGACGACTTCACCAATCTTTTATTAAAAAAGTGAAGGTTGAAGGGAGTTCTTGAATGCGTACAATAGCTTACCAGTAAACACTAACGAGGACAACATTCCTCTTTTCAGAAATCAATATTCTTTATTTGGAACAATTCCCTAGAGGCTCATGATTAAAGGAAAGGTGTCATGGATTCTTTATTTTTAATTTAACGTTTTCAATACAGAATTTGAAGTGCACCCTATTTTGCATATACACATGTGGCGTGGCTTAATTTGCGTTTTTGGTCTTACTTTAATCTTGCTAGAGTGGTTTTGCTTTATTTTTTGCCCCTTTGTAGCACTTTTTTGTGTGTATTTTCATCTTTTATCCACTTAATAACGTGTACTTTGGTTTAAAATAGCATTCTAGGTAAAGTGCATTAATATACAAATGCATAAGAACAGGGTGTAACCTACAGCGCTATGAAGCTTGTGTGGTACAATAGATGAGGCAGTCCTTCATGGACAAACCACGGCTGTCGCTTGATGGCCATTTCCCCGGAGGGCGTTTGGCAGTCAGTTAGCGAAGCTCATTCGTACCACCTCCATCAATGTCTTCTCGTCAGATCAATAAGGAGACCTACATTTTAGAAAAATTCTTTGCACGGGAGATGGTTTTGTTAACAGAGCTCAACAGTTGAAATAGCCAATTTAGGAGCAATTTCCTATTATGAGAGTGAATTCCTCAGTGGGGCAGATTAACAGGCATAGAGCTTGCGACCACAGGCGATGAACACCCATTAAGAAATATTTACTGTCTACAACACTACATCAGGGGTGGGACGGAGACATTGGCAGTATGGTATCCTCATAATCTTCAGGCCTTCAAACCCCCCAACGCCAGCTTATCCTGAGATATTTCTTACATATGTGTTATATAGTTGGTGGGTCACTCATACTTGCATCTACACCGACAGCAACGGGAGCTGCAGACGGTCCTCCCGGCTCGAGTCCCCGCTCGGGGCTCCCGCGATCCCGTAGTCATCTAGCGGGTTCTGGGCACGTGAAGCTAAAGTAAACCAGAGGATTTCCTGGCCTGGCCATGGCAGTGTGGCACTAAGTGCAATAGGCTGGAGGTTCCTCGTGTTGTGTGGAGGCAGCTGGTGTTATGCCGGTGCAGCTTGTGCTCGTTTGAACAGCCTGTACGCCGTCCACCATTTTGAAAAGAGTGTATTCCCACCCGCGTAGCGGTCAGTTTTTTTATGTTACAGGCAGGCCTGCAAATCTATTGCCATGTCCCAGCCCATACACCTGTGGCACCGCCCTGTCCAACCTTACCTACTGACCATGTCCACCCCATCGCCAATTGTATTGCTGTTGCTGTCATAGGCTGGAGGTAGAGGTCAGAGGATTTGGGGATCATGGCAGAAAGTTGAGTTCCAGAGGATTTCTAGAGGGCACAGCAGTGGGGTAACAAGGGTTGGCCCCATATACTTGCCCTGAGGCACCTGATGATCTCTGCTCTCCCGAAAGTAGCCCGCTGTGGACGAATTCTGTGGCAAGGTCATGAAGGGCGGTGGACATCAGCAGGGTCATGCCAAGTACCATGTGGGAGCTCTTTAAAAGAGAATGTCAGCCAACCCACATCTGCTAACTGCCCCTGCCTCTTACTCCCACTGGAGACTGAGAGCAAGAATATGACCTAGGACTTGGCCATGTCGCAACCCCGTCAAAGGCATCACAGTACCCCAAGGCACCTAAAGCACCGAGGGTTACCCTGCAAGAAGCCATAAAACTCACACGGGAACGATCTCTGTCCACAAACAACCACACTAAAATCAACATGCCAGCTCAGTGCAGGGAATAACTGTCTTCTAAAACCGAACATTGTGGGTCACAACCAAGCCCCAACAATCCTCCGCTTTTTCAGACCAATTGCAGCTAACTGCCTTGAACATTTTATAGGAAAAGCGCACGAAGTCCTCAGGCCATAAAAAGAACCCACAATAGCATAGGTAAGGGGCCAATAACACTAAATGCTCAAATGAATCCCTCTCAACCTTGAAAGCCAACAGTTCAGGCTGGGTAGGATGGGCCAGCAGGAGGATTGCATGATACTTTCAGTACCTTCAGTATGAGGGTTCAACCAGAACGCCTCAGACGACTGGCGAGCATAGGTTTGTGCCCTGAAGTAGCCCAGAAAGCACATAATAGGGCTCAGGTCCAGAAGGGCCATGATGAATCAGATGGGGCCTGATGCAAAGCAACAGACCAAGAAAAACAGTGTCAGTCTTTTCCCCACTTTCTCTGCAACAGCAATCTGTTGGGTTTTCTGTACATGGCCTCTACTGATTACCACTAGGTTTCATTTCTGCTCTAGTCACCTTTATTCCCTGTGTGCTCTCCCCACGTGCATTGGGCCTGCCTGTCACCAGGAGCACAGCTTTCATTAGCAGAGCAGATGTAGTGGCACTCATGGGCGTCCGCAGGGGGGGTCAAGGAGGGGCGCTTGCCCCCCCCTGGAGCACCCCTCCTTGCCCCCCTGCCAGGGCCGTCTCTAGGGTGGTGTGACCGGTGCCATCGCACTGGGTGCTGGCTTCCTGGCGGCGCCGTGTTTACAACTTAATTATGATTTTAAAAGCCCCTGCTGCAAGTTCCTTTCCTCCTGCAATTACGGGGCCTCACAAAAAAGTCAAGATAACTCCTGTGATTAATGTTCTTCCTAGCCAGAGATCACAGTTTTGTATAGTTGAGTTCTTTGACGTATGTGAAGGTAGTACAGAGGGTTAATATGCCTGCTGCCAAGAACGTGTACCAAGTAGATTAAAGAGTGCATTTAATGTAACTAGATCAGCAGGTTACTGCTTTTAAAAGAGCCATCCTTTTCTTACTTGCAATTTATAACTTAAAGTCCTAAAATAGAATAGTGAGGTATTAACTTTCATCATAGAAGTGCATACACTCTGCTAAGTATAGCACATTGATTAATGTTGCAAAAAGGGTTAAATTGGGTAGAAATGGAGTCTTATTATTAAAGAAAACTCCCACCTATGCTGTTTCTTTTTCGACTCTGAGTTTGTGCTTCTCCAGACCAAGCACTCCTAAACTATACTGCCTACCAGTATGGATGACATGCGACTCCTACACTTTTAGGGGCATATCATCAACGGTAGCGAATTTAGTCAGAAGCGCCAGGAGACCTCGGACTTTATAGCGCGCTCTGACGCATAACAAGATTGAGGCAAAGTCTTTTCAAATAATTATTGGACACTGCCTAGAACAGTTGCTGTTTAGTAAATTACTAAGCAGAAAGAATAGTCACATTTGAATAAAAGAGTGGTGTCTGCCTCTTGCTCTGGTGTTGTTTTTGTCCTCGGGCTGCTCAACGCCCCGTCTCACCTCTCTGAGAGCCAGTGCCCCTTTCACCCTCTACCTGCCGCCCACCCCTTCCCCGCCTCTTTTCCCGGTTCACACCTTGGTGCTTTCACACTTAACGTCACCTCCAGCTCGCATTTTCAGAGAGGGCCCTGGGCTCCCTATCACCGACATGAGGAGGAAGAGAGAGGGAGGACAGAGGAAGACTTGGTGGGGTCGGGGAGACGAATATGGTGGGGGTGAGAGTGAACGAAGAGGGGGAGAGAAAGAGAGAGAGAAGCAGTGTGGAAAGAGAGACTGAGAAGTAGGGAGGAAGGAAGATGAGAGAGCAAGTGGAGGGGGAGTGGGGAGTCTGGGTGAGGGAGAGCAGCTTTAGAGAAGTGAGACCTGTGTTCTTTTTTTTTTTATTTATTTCAAAATATTTTTATTGAAAATAAATTTTACATATCCATAGCAAACATTCTTAATACTTGTACTGTTCTTTCAAGATTGCGGCCTGGCGGGGCCTGAGAGAGAGAGGAAAAGGAAGAGAGAAAGAAAAGAGAGGAGGGGGGGGGGGTCAACGTTCCAAGTATGCGTCGAGAGCTTCCCACATGTTCTCCTTGGCAGTATGATTTGCCGCCTTTTGCTTGGCAGTGAGACCTGTGTTCTAACTCCGCCAGTGAAGACAGCGGGTCCAAAGGAGAAAGAACTAGGCCAGACAGAGTAGGTCCAGGCAGTGTGCACGGAGGCAGGCTCAGTGGGTCCGGAAGAGGGACAGGGCAGGCAGAACAGCTCCAGTGAAGGGTGAGCAGAACCGGACCAGGGCGAGCCGATCCGGACCAGCAGATCAGCCCTGAGCAGGGAGACGGCGCGATACACAATCAGAATGTAGTGTTCAGCTTTTGTGGTGCCAGGGGGTAACTTGAGAGTTCAGGGTGGGTGTGGGTTTTAAGGTGCCATGGGGTAATTTTAAGGTTCACGGTGGGTTAGGGTGCCAGCGGGATAATTTTATTTGTAGGGTGGGTATGGGTTTTGGGGTACCAGGGGGGTAATTTTAGGGTTCAGGGCGGGTAGAGGTTTTTGGGGTGCAAGGGGGATATTTTTGGGTTCAGGGTGGGTATGGGTTTTGGGGTGCCAGGGGGACAATTTTAGGGGGCATGGGCAGTATGGGTTATGGGGTGCCAGGGGGTAATTTTAGGGTTCAGTGGGTATGAGTTTAGGGATGCCAGGGGAACAATTTTAGGGGTCAGGGTGGGTATGGGTTATGGGTGCCAGGGGTGTAATTTTAGGGTTCAGGGCAGGTATGAGTTTTGGGGGGCAGGGGTAATTTTAAGGTTCAGGGTGGGTATGGGTTTTGGGGAGTTGGGGGGTAATTTTAGGGTTCAGGGTGGGTATGGGTTTTGGGGTACCAGGGGCGTAATTTTAGGATTCAGGGAGGGTATGAGTTTTGGTGGGGTGGGGTAATTTTAGGGTTCACGGTGGGTATAGGTTTTGGGGTGCTAGGGGGTAATTTTAGGGACCAGAGCAGGTATGGATTTTGGGGTGCCACAAAAGAAAGAGATGGCTGTGGCACAACAACCCTATGGCGTATGAGATCATAAGCAGCCTGCTTCCTGCCCCCCATGGCTCCTCCTGCGCCCCAGTGTTTCTTGTGCCCCACCTGGCACACATCATGTCGGAGGATGGTGATGAAGTTAACATTTTGCCCCCCCCCCCAGGAAAAATTTCTGCGGACGCCCATGGTGGCACTGGTGCTTAAAAGTGCAAGGGACCCAGTGCACTACTGTTATGGCTTTTAGGTTCATGGCTCCCATGGCACGCTACTACTCTCACATGTCCCCTCTGAGCACACTCATCTTGGGCCTCATTTATGAAAAGTGACGCATCGCTGCGTGAAAACAGCGATGCGTCACTTTTCACTGCGCCCTCCTTGCGACACCAATGATGCGTCATATTTACAGTATGACGCATCATGGCAAGGAGTTACAGATACGTCAGTATTTCTGACGTATCTGTATGGCGCAAAAGGGACGCATTGCAGGAGTGTATCACAAAAGTGACGCAACTCCAGCAATGCGTCCTTTCACATGGGGCAAGCCCCATGTGAAAGGACCTGCATCAGTCTTACGCCTGCTGTGAGGCAGGCGTAAGAAATTGACGCATTTGTGTCCTAGAAGTGGCGCAGTGAAATCATATAGATTTAACTGCGTCACTTCTGTGACCCTGTGTTGCGTCAAAACGCCCCCCTTGCATACATTATACCTGGCGCAGGGATAATGTGGCGCAGGGGTTTACAAAGTGGCGCATCTACCTAGATGCGTCACTTTGTAAATATGGTGCAACAAGGCACATTATTTACGCTGCTGGTGCGTCACAAAAAGTGACGCACCGGCGGCGTAAAACTGACGCAAGGCCTCATAAATGAGGCCCCTTGTGCTTAAACCATACTTTTGATGGCCACTAGTTTTGTACCTTAAGGTTTTTAACAGCTCCTGCCTCTTCTGACGTCTGTGTTTGTTTATATTTCATCAGCTAGATGTGGACCCCTTTACATACAATTGCTAACTTCTGCTGCTACCAGCTACCACTTCCCCCTGATCTTTAGGTTGAATCCTGGGAGTTGCCTTGGCCACTGTGATCGAGCCTTGGTAACCCTGAATCATGGTACTCGGCTTCACCACAGACTTAGACCGCAGAAGAAAGATCACAAAAGTTCCCCGAATGCAGCTGTCGAAAGAACAGACTGCACCCTCTTCCCTTTCTGTTTCATCATTCTTAGAACTTCCTCTTCCTGTACTTCTCTTGCAGACCAATGGTTTTAGCAATTCATTGGACACATCAGTTGCACCATATCACCTTGTCCTCTTCGTTAGCACGGGCCTTTCTGTATCTTAAAGGCCCTCACATGATATTGTGTACAGTGCCCCACTCCCATCAACTGCCTATCTTGATAAAGGTACATTTTCTAGCAAAGGCAAGAAAGTTCCTGACTACAAATAAAATGAAGAACCATGCTTTAATCCTCTCTTGACCACAAGAAATGTTGTAAAGCCTTCTACACATGTCATTTGCCGAATAGAGATGGGACCTCATGAACTTGGGAAAAATCTGAAATTTACTTGCACAGTATTACTCATAGTTATGCTGCAAATTTATTTTTTACTGAACTCTCAAACAATAGCAGGACTTTTCCAGTAAATCTACAACTGTCATAGATGTTGTCATGGGCTTGCTTGTCCAAAGCTTTAGGTCATCCACATTTTTACCTGGTAAAAAATTCTCAACAGGTGAGTCATGAAGAAAAGTGCATTTTTCATTTCTATTTTCCTCATGCTTCCCCGTGAAATACGCAAATGCTATATTCAATTTCCAAAGACTTACTCTTAGTTGAACCCTTACCTCTGAGGCGGAAAGCCGGAGGAGAAAACTTCTTTTTTAAAAATTGTTGATCTTGTGTGTGTACCTACTTTTAAAACCTGTATTCTCACCTGTGCTCTCTTCTGGCCTAAAAGCGCCAAGCAGGCTCTTGACAAAACAGCGGATTTCGCGCTGTTTTGGGACATTGTTGATCCAGGGACGCCATCGCTGCACACGCGAGGCCACGCCCACCTGACAGGCCACGCCCACACCACCCGCCTATAACAACCGCGCTGATCACTAGCGCGCTTAGTTGAACCCTTACCTCTGAGGCGGAAAGCCGGAGGAGAAAACTGCTTTTTTAAAAATTGTTGATCTTGTGTGTGTACCTACTTTTAAAACCTGTATTCTCACCTGTGCTCTCTTCTGGGCTAAAAGCGCCTAGCAGGCTCTTGACAAAACAGCGGATTTCGCGCTGTTTTGGGACATTGTTGATCCAGGGACGCCATCGCTGCACACGCGAGGCCACGCCCACCTGACAGGCCACGGCCACACCCCCTGCCTATAACAACCGCGCTGATCACTAGCGCGCTTAGTTGAACCCTTACCTCTGAGGCGGAAAGCCGGAGGAGAAAACTGCTTTTTTTAAAATTGTTGATCTTGTGTGTGTACCTACTTTTAAAACCTGTATTCTCACCTGTGCTCTCTTCTGGGCTAAAAGCGCCTAGCAGGCTCTTGACAAAACAGCGGATTTCGCGCTGTTTTGGGACATTGTTGATCCAGGGACGCCATCGCTGCACACGCGAGGCCACGCCCACACCCCCCGCCTATAACAACCGCGCTGATCACTAGCGCGCTTAGTTGAACCCTTACCTCTGAGGCGGAAAGCCGGAGGAGAAAACTGCTTTTTTTTAAATTGTTGATCTTGTGTGTGTACCTACTTTTAAAACCTGTATTCTTCACCTGTGCTCTCTTCTGGGCTAAAAGCGCCTAGCAGGCTCTTGACAAAACAGCGGATTTTGCGCTGTTTTGTGACATTGTTGATCCAGGGACGCCATCGCTGCACACGCGAGGCCACGCCCACCTGACAGGCCACGCCCACACCCTCTCACCTCAAATGTGCCTCCCACGCAAGCGCAGCGGACGAGCGCAGCGGGAGCGCCGTTTGCGCGCCGAAGGTGCGCCTAAGGCAAGCCCGTCTGGGCCCGTCCGGGCCCGGACGGAACCAGGCCCAGGGACTCTGCCAGACTTACCACCCAGCCGCCTGAGGTATTCAGCAGACACGCTGCGGGACCTCCGACCGGTAAAAAACCCAGGCTGTCTCTACATTCACGATGTAGGCAAACCCTTCACAAGCTGCACGCGTTGTGACACAGCCACCCCTACCCTAGCCAATCCCAGGCTACAACTTGGCCTACTCAATTGTCGCTCCCTCCCCAAGCACGCACTCGAAATCAATGGGCTGATCCAGGACCAAGGCTTAGACGCATTGTTTCTAACAGAAACTTGGCTCTCTGATAATACCGACGCTGACATTGTCATCGCCCTCCCCCCAGGTTATCTTATCCAAACACGCCACAGACCCAGAGGAAGAGGAGGTGGGCTGGCTATAATCTACCGCGATCATCTCAGCTGCAGAATCACAGACGCCAAGATTGAAGACGCAGAAAGCTGCCACTTCTCCCTCCTAACCTCCCCGACGCATTCCATCTCGGGCCTGCTCATCTACCGTCCCCCGGGTACTCCTGGGAAATTCCTTAACGCAATGACCGAGACGACCGCTCAATTGGCTGCCTCCGTCTCCAACTTTCTTATCGTGGGTGACCTTAATCTTCATTTTACAGATCCGTCGGACCGGGCCGCTCCCGACCTTCTAGTGGACCTTCTGTCACTTAACATTCGACTGGTGAATAAGGAGCCCACCCACGATAAGGGACACCTCTTAGACCCCGTCCTCACGAACGACACCAATATCACCACTAGTCCCTCTCTGTCATTGCCATGGACTGATCATTTTTTAGTCCCCATTTCCTGGAATTCTCCCACTTGCATCACCCAGTCCGCAAAAATCAAAGTCACTGACAGACGCTGGCATAAACTCATACCATCAGAATGGTCTGCCATTCTCGCCAACTCCATCCCATTACTCTCTCCTGATGTTACCACTGCCGATAAACAGTTCAGCTCATGGATCACATCCTCTCTGGACACACTCCTGCCCAAAACCACCACCCTCAAACACACCAAACGTATACCACCGGCCCCGTGGTATACTTCAGAGCTCAAGTCGCTTCGGCAGAACTGCAAAAGAGCCGAACGTTCCTGGCGAATGGAGAAATCTAAGACCAACAAGGATGTCTATCTTACCTCCTTATCAGTATACAAATCCTCCATCAATACAACAAAAAGCCTATTCTTTCAGGAAAGAATTGAAAAAGCCTCCTGCTCTAGTAAAGAAACCTATACCATCCTGAAGGACCTTCTTAACGTCCCCGTTCCCATCTCCAGAAACCCCCCAGACCCCAAAGCAGATCAGGAAAAATGCCATCAGCTAGCCAGCTTTTTCCAAGAAAAAATTCAAAAAATCCTGAACTCTATCCCTCCATCTAACCTGAGCGACATTGGCGATCCTCTGGACACTTCGATTTCCCCCACACTTACTTCTTGGGGGCAAACATCTATCGAAGAAGTCGAGAACACTCTAAAAACTATCAAAAGCGGATCCCCCAGGGACCCCGCACCGCTGCGGTTCCTCAAGGAAGTAGCTCCCACTATCATCCCCCCCCCTCACCCATCTGATCAATGCGTCTTTTCAACAGGGATTCGTCCCCCCGAGCTGGAAAGCAGCAGCTGTAAAAGCGCTCCTAAAGAAACCCTCCCTGGACCCAGCGGATTTGGCTAATTACAGACCAATATCCCTCTCCCTGGGACCAGCAAGATCGCCAAGAAACTGGTGAACAAGAAACTTTCCCAGTTCCTGGAATCAAATAGTCTGCTAAAAAACTCGCAGACTGGTTTTCGTCCAGGTCAGGGCACTGACATCGCCCTCCTGGCGGCGGTGGAGGAGGCCAGGGCACTATTAGACGAAGGGGGATCAGTGGCAGTGATCCTCCTCGACCTAAGTGCGGCCTTCGACACCGTCAATCACCAACTCCTGATCAAACGGCTCAAAAAGGTAGGAGTAGAAGGTACTGCTCTTTCCTGGCTCTCCTCCTTTCTGGCCCAACGATCCTTTCAGATATGGGAAAATAACACCTGCTCCTCCGAAACACTCCTCCAGTGTGGGGTACCTCAGGGCTCCTCCCTGAGCCCCACATTGTTTAACATATACATTGCTCCATTGGAGGAGATCGTCACCCCGTTCGGAGTGAGCATCATTAGTTACGCGGACGACACACAACTTGTCGTCTCCCTTTCCCACCCTAGTAAACAACCGTCGGACCTATTCAACTGCTTAACGCATGTACAAGGGTGGATGAACAATTCAGATTTAAAACTGAATGGATCAAAGACGGAAATCCTCCTTCTGGGTCAGAAAGGACTCATCTTCCCCATGGACGCCTGGCCACCCTGTCTAGGTCCTCCCCCTGACCCTAAACAAGAAGTAAAAAGCCTGGGAGTATGGATCGAAACTGATCTTTCATTCACCACGCAGGCAAAAAAAGTAGCCGGTACCTGCTTCGGACTACTGAAATCTATGAGAAAGATCCTGCCCCTACTTCCACCTATATCCCAAAGACTTCTTGTTCAAGGCCTCATACTCTCCAGGATCGACTACAGTAATGCAGTCTACCTGGGGGCACCTGAGGCAACCCTAAGTAAACTTCAGAAAATCCAGAATGCGGCGGCCCGGATCCTCACCAACACCCCGGCCAGAGCTTCAGCCAAACCTGCTCTGAAGCTCCTTCACTGGCTGCCAGTGAGGGAACGTGTGATTTTCAAAGTCCTCTGCCTAGCGCATAAGCTACTGCAGAATCAAGGCCCTCCCATTCTGAGGAAATTCATAAAGCCCTACAAAGCCTCCAGATCCCTGCGATCAGACACGGAATCCCTTATCATCCTGCCCAGATTCAAGAAAGCCTGCTCGGGTGGAAGGCGCTTCTCGGTCCATACCGCACGCCTCTGGAATGCTCTTCCCCGAGACTTGAGGAAAGAACCCAATTACCTACGATTCAGGAAACGGCTCAAAGCCCATCTGTTTCCGTAATTCTTAACCCTCCCCTGCTGAATTTTGTCCTCCCCCCCCTCCGACGCCGAACCCACAGAAGTAGGGATCTCCAGCGCTGGGATACCTCAGGGTGACTACGCGCTTTATAAAAATTTTTAATAATAATAATTCTTTGACAAGAGCAGGTTTTCATATGTTTCCAGGGTTAAAAACTACCTGCAAAGGCCATGAGCACAGTTCAGTCTTGCGAATGTGCCTGTGTTCCCCAACATCTGCAGAGTGCCTATCCCAGAATTAGCTACATTCCAGCAGAGATGTCATGAATGTACAAACAGGCAATACTCGGGGCAAAAGTCTTGCCCATTGAAAACCCAAGAAATGCGTATGCGCGGGCGCGCATGCAAGCGCAGTTTTCTCAAAGAATTACCCAGATGGCGAGGAAGAGGAGGAGGGTAGCCCAAGGTCGCCACATGCCAGGTAAGTGGTTTTACTTTAATGTTAAGTCATGTAAATTAATTGTTAACATAGAGGGTGGGGGGGGCGGGTGGCGTAGCATAGCATAACGGAGTTCCACAGAGTTTGTTCGCAACTCCGTGGACCTCAGCGTAGCCCCGCTACGCCCGCTACGCCCAGGGTTAAAATGTCATAGAATCTCAGATGCTGGGTCAAAAGGTATGCCTTAAGAAATGTTCAACATATCTTTCATATCTCGTAGAAGTGAGGGTATATGTGTAACACGTTGTCTCAAAAAGGGGTCTGACAACTTAGACAGAGGATCAAGGGGCGTATTATCAAGGGCCTTATCTCTGCTTTTTTGGATTTGAAAGCCAAAAAAGGGGAGATAATGTTTTCACCCTATTTACAAGGCAGTGCTAACAGGCATTAGCGCATGTTTGCGTCCTTTTTACCGACGCCTCACTTTGCATCTCTAATGAGATGCAAAGTGGGCGTTTCCACACACACAACAAAATATTGCTGACTTCACATCGCTATATTTACAAGCATTGCCCTGACACACATAGCGATAATAAAATCCGCGCTAAGCGCGGTTATTGCCGTAAGCTAATGTCTTATAATTTTCAGACTTAGCTATCTTTATTAAGGGGGGTGGAGTGTCGTGGTACGACCACCAGGGGATATTTACAAGGTTTTCCCCATCGCTGCTGGAATATCGCTGGAAATTTCCAGCGATATTCCTGCATTTCGCCGCTATTGCTGGAATTTATATCTCCTTGGAGAAACGCGCTGTTAATAACGCACGGATATATGACATTACCACGCGTTCTTTTACCACGCAGACCATTACCACGCATTTTTAACAACGCAGGACCCTTTACCACGAATACCTTTACAACGCAATACACTACAACGCAGGTACTATTACAACGCATACCATTACAACGTAAGTATAGGTAAGTAAATAATATGGTAAAATAATGTAATTATTAATAATATTTTTTTTAATTAATAAATTATTATTTTAATATTTAATATTTTAATTATTTATATTATTATTTATTTATTAATTTTTAAATATATATGTTAAAAATACCCCTGTACCCCAAAACCCAAACCCAGCCCTGAAACCTAAAAATACCCCTGAACCCCAAAACCCAAACCCAGCCCTGAAACCTAAAAATACCCCTGTACCCCAAAACCCAAACCCAACCCTGAAACTTAAAAATACCCCTGTACCCCAAAACCCAAACCCAGCCCTGAACCCTAAAAATACCCCTGTACCCCAAAAACTGAAAACTGACCCTGAACCCTAAAAATACCCCTTTACCCAAAAACTGAAAACTGACCCTGAACCCTAAAAATACCCCTTTACCCAAAACTGAAAACTGACCCTGAACCCTAAAAATACCCCTGTACCCAAAAACTGAAAACTGACCCTGAACCCTAAAAATACCCCTGTACCCCAAAAACTGAAAACTGACCCTGAACCCTAAAAATACCCCTTTACCCAAAAACTGAAAACTGACAAAAACTGACCCTGAACCCTAAAAATACCCCTTTACCCAAAAACTGAAAACTGACCCTGAACCCTAAAAATACCCATTTACCCAAAACCCAAACCTAAAATATTTTAAATAATATACTTACCAATACTTACGTTGTAATGGTATGCGTTGTAAAGGTATCTGCGTTGTAAATACCTGCGTTGTAATGGTATGCGTGGTAAAGGGTCCTGCGTTGTAAAAGTTGCGTGGTAAAGGTAGGTTGTGGTAAAAGTTGCGTGGTAAAGGTTGTATACCATAACGCACTATCCAGGCGATACATTCCAGCGATAACTGAAATAGCGCTAAGCGATATTTTTCTCCGTTTGTTGGTAATATGCCCCCTAGTGTTTATCCTATACCAGACACTATAGCCCTACTTGGGGGTAGATGTTTATGTTAATGTAACTTTGGCAAAATATACCAATAAGGTAGCTTTGGTTGCTTATCCTCCAATTATTCTTCCTTAAAATTGGTAATCCTGTCTTCTTCTTAAGCTTCTCCCACCATGAAGAGTATCTCATTCAAAATTTCACGTGTGGATCCCTCTGTAATCTCTCGTGGTTTCTTCTGTTTTTCAGTAATTTGTAGCTTTCAATTCTATACTCTCTAGGGGCATTAAGACAATGGTTCCTCCTTTGTCTCCCGGTTTTATAACAACCGTCTTCACATTTGCAAGCTCTTTGAGTGCTTTACATTCGTCCGTGGACAGGTTTGATAGCGGTTCCTATTTCTGTTGTTGTTCAGTTGGTTGATGTCTCTGCTGACTGCTTGTTTAAAGGCAAGCACTTCTGGAGGCATAGGGCCAGATGTAGGTCGGCAAATACCGGTCGGTAACGGCCGATTTCGGTTGTTACCGACCGTTATTTGCAAATGGAGATGTAGGGGCCTTCAAATTTACAGAATCTGTAAATTTACAGATTTGGTAAATTTACCGATTCTGTAAAATACCGAATCGGTAAATATACCAAATCGGTAAATCCAGATGTAGGTGGCACTTCAAACAGTGCCACAGGCCATTACCTATTCGTTATTTACCATGTAATACTATTGCATGGTAAATAACGAATACCTGTGTACAAGCACATCTGTGCATGTACACCTGTGCCATGTGGCACACATACATGCCCTAAGGGCACATGGCACACAAGCCAAAATCAGGGGTGCAACAGGGTGTCAAAGTGACACCCTGTCCCCCTTGCAAACTCGGTCCTTTTTACCGAATCGGTATTTACTGATTCGGTATTGACATTGATTCCTATGGGCCAGTAGGCCCATAGGAATCAATGGCAATTACCGAATTGGTAAATACCGATTCGGTAATTACCAAATCATACAGATTCGGTAAAAATTACCGAATTTTAACATACATCTGATTTACCGAATCTAGAATACCGAATTGGTAAAATTCGATATTCTAGAGTCGGTAAATCAGATTTACCTACGTCTGGCCCATAGTCTGTGCAGCTGGCATGAACTTAGATTTGTTGAGCTTCAGACTCATGATGAAGATGTAGACTTTAAACTGTCCACCCAGAAGCCTCTTGATGGGTTAATCCCTGTCCCAGCAAAAGTAGAGTTTCCACCATATTTAAAGGATTCTGTAAAAGAGGATGTCTGGAATTATTCTGAGAAAGATATTGGCTTGATTAAAAGTGTTGAAGCCTCAAAAATAACCCTAAAAAAAATGCTGAAATTCCTCGAACACCACAGTACAGCCTCTCACCAGAGGCAGTGGCTGGAATAATCTCTGTAATTGAATCCATGTTAGAGCATATCATTCTAAAAGAGATTTTAGGTAGTCCTTGTAATTCCCCGATCATGAAGATACAGAAAGTGGAGGGTCATACAGGACCTACTTCTCAGCCTTTATTGACCCAGTAGACAAAGCTTTTCCAGGTTGCCTAAAGGCAGTGGCTACACGTGGTGTCAGCATTCAACAATGTGAGGGGACCGTCATGGGTTACCCTCATACAATTAAGCTACCCCACTATGTACAGATTGTACTAACCCAATTCCAGACCTCAATACATGACCAACAATCAACTTACAAAGCACAAGCAGATTATTCTTGCTAAAGAGAACATCGCAAAGAAAAGATGCTCATGTCTTAATCCTGCCACACATTGCCTGTTGTTGAAAAAATGATGAGGGGGATAAACTATAACTGTCTTGATGTTACTGAGTTGTGTACCAAACCAAGGCTGGACATTTGAGATGTCCCTGTGGAAGAGCCTTATTATATGCTATTTGTGGATGACTCTTGGTTGAGAGATGAAAGAGGGATTTTGAAAGCAGCTATGCCGTTTGCACCTGAGACGGTGCAGTAGAGGCCTCCTGTTTGTGTAATGTAACCTCTGTGTAGGTGATCAAACTGATCACTCTTTTGTGTCTCTGGCAATTCAAAAGTCTCCATCTAAACTGATAGTCTGTTCGGGTTTGGTGTGGTCCACGATTTAGGACCGTTGTGGCCCCAGAGGTGTTTCATGACCTTGTCTGGTTTCTCCATCAGGAATGGAAATTATGTCATGAATCTTCGTGATGCATTACTGAAGCCAGTCAAAAAGGCTGTTGTGAAGTGTGCAGCACACAAGAGTGAAATGATTTTGTTGCAGCTGGCAAGAGAAACCCTGATGAAATTGCCTGACATTGCTCTCTTAGGTCTTGTGCCTTGAATGGAGATTTTTCAAATGAAACTGAATATGACACTCCTATGAGTTAACTGCTGACCGCTGCTGATACGTGGGGAGAGGAGATTGCAGGAAGAGGCCCCAGTGTATGAACAGGAAAGGTGGATCAGAGCAGGGTGTAATAAAAATGAGAATGAGGTTTGGGTCTTTGTAGATGGATGCCGTGTATTATGTTGGCCCCTATGGCACATTATTTCCATCAAGCAACCCACATAGGCTGAAATGCTATGGTTTGTCTCTTTCGTATGTATTGGTTTCATCCCAGGTTTCTAGCAGCTGCAGCTGAGTCATGTCACTTTGTGTTACTTGCCAACAGTTGAATGCAGGGAGAAGTATCCCAGTCTTTACCAGCCACATAGGTAACCACATACATCTCAACATTGACGAGGTGCCTCTTTGTAATGAGCACCCTTAGACTTTGGTTGTGGTTTGTCTCTTTTCTTGGTGGGTGGAGGCTTTCTTGACTAGGAGGAATGACATTCTTACTGTTGCCAAATTATTGCTGACAGAATTAATCCCTCGTTTTGGGATCCCCATTTCTCTTGAATTAGATTGTGGCAGTCATTTTAAGAATGAAGTGATGAAAACATTGTGCTTGGCCTTGCAGGTGGATCAGAGGTTTTATTATAGTTACCGACCTGAGGCTTCAGGCATCGTGGAACAGATAAATGAGATGCTAAAATCCTGTCTTTCTCGTGTATGTACTTTAAAATGGCTTGATGCCCTTCCATTAATATTGATGAGTCTGAGAAGCATTCTGGATAGAAGGACAGGACTCGTATGGAGAGGGCTATTAGTTTTTCTGCCGTGCTTGTGACTGTACTAGCAGATGACATGGTTCTTGACTACTGCAAAGTCCCGGTTGAAGTGTTGTGCTATGGCTCTCACCAGGTTGAATTACCAACTCCCCCACCAAGCAGTCCTGATGATTGGGACATGTTGAAGAAGCATGTGAGGATGTTATGCCAGGATCCCATATAGTGTGGCACCTATCAAGTTATCCTGGTCATGAATACTTCTGTTAAATGCAGAGCTCTTTCAAATTGGAATCATGCATCGCACACCAAAAGAGTAAGACAAGCTGGTGATAACAACTACTGAGCTACCCGAATGCGTAGACCAAGAAGAAGAGTGTGCACAAGTGTCTCATGACAAAAGCAGAATCAGTAAACCAAGCTGAAGAACCTATTAGCACAGACTCTGAGCATAGAGAAGGAGAAAGCAGTGTGACCAGAATGGGCTCAAGAAATGAAAAGTGGCCAAGTAGAAGAGAAAAACAGAGAATTTCCAGCCTGAAGAGCGCATTGCAGAGGTTATCAATGAAGAGATAGAGCCACATGAGCAAAGCACCAGTGACATTGAACAGCCAGTAGACAGGAGGTCAAAGAGAACACAGGTGCCTAGTCGACGGTGCTCAGCTCCTGAATGGGCATACTTTGCTGAAAGTTAAGCTGGCCTCAGAGTACAGGAGATTGATGATAGGCCAACTATTTTCGGAGAAATTTCCAAGATCCAAGCTGACACATTCTTGATTCTGACAGAATTTTGATTTTGGCTGAACTAAAGTCAACTGACACATTTGAAAACAAATGTACTTTTACCTTAATCAGTGTGATGACCTTTAGGGCTCAGGCTCCAGTATAAGAGTAGAGTCATTTTAGAAGATTGATGTAGGGTTAGGAATTGGCTTCGGAACAGCTGAACTCTACATTCTTTATGGACAAGTGTTACATTCTAATATCTTGTATCTATTATCTAGTTTTATAAGACTGTTCCTTTAAATGCATGCGACATGTTATGTTTCTGCTTGCATTCTGTATTCTGAACAGAGTTTTCCTGATGTAGCATTCTGCACTTTCTGGTCAGTTGAACCTGAATGCAACTGTACAAGTAACCTATGCTGTGCTGTTGAATAAACCTTAAAATATAAGCTGTTTCCTTAATTACTACAAAATTTGGCGACAAGGACAACCTTACTCCAGCCATTTACAGCACAGGAGCGGAGTTTTGGACCCAATTTGCAATTTTACGGATTTTACCTTCATGCTGGTGTACTTAGAAATTATCTACACCATCTCCACTTGAGGAAGATTTTTCTGTGGATCGCTACTCGAAAAGTACTCGTGGATGTTTTCTACGTGAATTTCACTTTATTTCAAGCATATTTGAACAAGCGCCTTCAAGTTACAATAGCTAATTTGGTCTTTCGACTGGATAATCCTGTGTTTATTTATACTGCCATACTATCCACTCTTCAAGATTTGGATTTCCATATTCTCAAACTTTGAAAAGGTAATTATTTCGTTCGTTTACCTGCGGACCGCTGCGATCTCAGAGTTGTTTATTCTTGAACAGCGTGTGTGCAGCGGGTGACATCGTGTGTCCTTGCGCGCTCACCTTCCACTCATCTTCGGAACCATCGGAGCCAGCGTTCGTTCCAGCCTCATCGCGAAGATCCCTGGCAACCTGATGTGACGCGTCAGTGAACCTTGACACTGAGGTTCGACGTTCACGCACCACGTCATCACGCAGTGGCCATTTTGAGTTCTCCGTCTTCTCTTAACGCCGATGCGCATGGCTGCGCATTTTGGTTACCATAGTTACTTTGTGTAATCTTGACAATTTATGCAACTACGCCGATGCGCACGGCAATGGGATACATTCGACTCTGTATGGTAAATTTTACTTCATTCTCTACATCGTCGATGTGCACGACTGCACATTGAACTAATTACAATATACTGCGATATAATGCAGTAGAAATTCAGCTACTTAAATGTCCAATTTTTTTTTTTTTGTGTGCGGTATTTACCACTAACACTGCTTTACAGTTACAGTCTTTAACACACTATTGTTATTAGCATTTTATTTAGTATTGCCTTTACATTATCTTAGTTATACAATATATTCATTTACTCTACTTTCCTAATATATTAACATAATGCAGTTTGACCCTCCTGCAAAATTTTTACAAATTAAAGGAGACCCTCCAATGCCTTGGTCCAGATGGAAGGAGTAATTTTTCAATTACATGAGGGCTATTGATGGGGAGCGTTTGGGTGCGGAAAGGAAAAGAAGTATCCTTCTGCATTGTCTTGGTTCTGAAGGACAAGAAATCTTCAGAACTTTACCACAGTTGTCAGTTCCTGCTGGCAGTGGGGATACCATCAATGTTTATACTGAAGCTCTTAATATATTAGAAAAAAGATTCAAACCCACTGCAAACATCGCCTTAAATCGTTTCAAGTTTTACACTAGGGAGCAAAAACAGGAAGAATCTTTTGATGATTTTCTCACCTCTTTAAGGGCTCTAACATTGCATTGTAATTTCGGATCTATGTCTGATGAAATGATTCGTGACCAAATTATTGTCCATGTTAGGAACAAAAAGATTCAAGATAAATTGTGGTGCATTGGTGATCCCAACCTGGAAGAAACAATTGCCATCGCTAAATCCACAGAATTGTCGGAAAAATGGATGGACGTTGTTGTCAAACAGAATTCTAATCCTGGTAAAACTGTTTCTGAAGAAGAAGTTTGTGTTGTTAAGCCCAAAATTGACAACAAAAATTTTATTCCCACACAAGTGAGATCCAAAAATCCATATGGTATAAATAACAGGAGAACAAATGTTAGTAATAACTTTGTTTCTTGTTATAGGTGTGGTAGTAGGTCACATATTGCATCTTTTCAAGGTTGCCCTGCTGTTGATAAAACATGTAATATTTGTGGTAGAGTAGGACATTTTGGTAATGTCTGTAGAGAGAGGCATTTTAACAGTCAATTACGAACATGAAAAACACGTCCATCCTCTCACAATATTACTCCCGCAAAAGTTTCTTCCATTAACAACAGCAGCGAGTGTGCAGAACAAAACCTAGATAGAGCTTATGTTGTCTCTATAATTGAAAATAGTTGTGTTATGGTAACCAGTAGGAAATCACCAAAATATATCTTTCATGTTTTTCCTATTGCAATTGAACTTATGGTAGATTCTGGGTCTCCTTGGACCATAATTACTCGGGAGTATTTTAATGAAAAATTACAAAAGGTATGTGATATGGCTAACTTTCAACAATCTGATATATTAGCAGAGGGTTTTAATGGGAACAAAATTGATGTTGAAGGATTTTTCAGGGTTCCGTTAAGCTTTAGAGGCAGATTAGCTCATATCAAACTGTACATTGCTGTTAAAGGTATTAATGTGCTGGGTTGGCATGACCAATGGGAACTGGGTATCATGTTAAATCCGCGTGGTAAGGACCCCATTTCACTGTGTAGTGAGCAAGATATGTTGAATTCAATTTGTCCCAGTGAAGTAGAAAAAAACGATATTTCCTTCTGGAGCAAAAAATTTGATAAAGTTTTCTCTGATCAGTTAGGGAAATTAAAAAACTTTACACATAAAATAGTGCTGAATGAAGGAGCACTTCCTGTTAAGCAAAAATTAAGAGGTGTTCCTCTCAATATTAGGGACGAGTTGAAAGATATGTTGAATGACTTACTTAAAGATGACATTATAGAACCCATTGAGTCATCAGAATGGGTTTCGCCAATAGTTTTAGTACGGAAGCCTGATCAAAAATTAAGAGTCTGCATTGATTTGAGGGCATTAAATTCCAACATAATTATAGATTGTCATCCCCTTCCGAATATAAACGAGCTTGTTTCTCTATTTGATGGTGCGCAGATTTTCTCCACATTGGATCTCAGATCTGCGTACCATCAAATTGAACTCACTGAGGAATCTAAAAAATACACAGCTTTCATCACTCCCATAGGTCTCTTTCAGTATAAAAGAATGCCATTTGGGTTAGCATCTGCTGCCTCTGTTTTTCAACGGGTTATGTTCCAAATTTTTAGAGATCTTGATTCCTTTGTGAAATGTTTTCAAGACGACATCTTGATATTTTCTAAGGATGAGCTGGAGCACGCCTCACACTTGAGTGAAGTTTGTAATAGACTGGAAAAATCTGGTCTTACCCTCAAAGCACACAAATGCAAATTGTTTAGTAAATCTGTGGAGTATTTGGGCCATACATTGTATGGGGAAGGTTTGATTCCCAAAAAATCTAATGTGGAGGCTATCCTTAAAGCTCCTTCTCCAAGTAACAAAGAACAACTACTGTCCTTCTCGGGCATGTGCGAGTATTACAGTAAATTTGTTGCTAATTTTGCTACTAAAATGGAACCATTAAGGAGGTTATTAAGACAAAGTAATGAGTTTCTTTGGAAAGCTGAACAAGAAAAGGCATTCACTGATATTAAGAATGATATTGTAAATTCGCAAACTTTAAAACCATTTAGAATGGGAAAAAAATTTATTATTACCACTGATGCAAGCCTGTATGGTCTGGGGTGTGTGTTGTCTCAGACGGATGGTGCTATAGAATGGAATGTGGCTTTTTCTTCTAGGACATTGAGTGAGACAGAGCGCAGGTATGCCGTTATTGAACGAGAGTTGCTCTCCTGCGTCTGGGCTATTGAACATTATAGGATTTTCATATGGGGCAGTAAGTTCATCTTAAGAACGGATCATAAGCCGCTTGTCCATATTTTATCGGTTGGTGGAGGTTGGAACTCCACGGCAAGAATTGCACGCCTGGCATCAAAATTACAGAAATACAACTTTGTCTCAAAGAGGTTGATTTTGTGTTGAGTTTGTCCGATTTAGTTTCTCCTCAATATCGAGACATCACAGAGCAGTGTTGGTTGAAATGTCAAGAAGATGATGAAAAATTGGTTTGGTTAAAAAAATATCATCTTGAGCGTTGGCCCAACAAATCCGATATCAGAGATGATTTACTTCCATTTTACAACGTGGCAGATGAATTATGGTGCGAAGGAGATTTGATTTTCAAATCTGGTAAATGTATTCCACCAGTTGGTATTCAAGAAATGATACTTCAATTAGCTCATAAAACCCATCCCGGGATTTCGGCCATGAAACGCTTAATAAAATTGGACTTTTGGTGGCCAGGGATGGACAGATTTGTGGACCGCACATTGGGGGAGTGTAGTGAGTGTTGTATCAATGACAAAATGTTGAAATTGCATGTTCCACCCCTCAAGGCTGTACAATGGCCGGAATTTCCCTGGTATAAAATAGCGTTTGATATTTCAGGCCCTTTCCATATTTTGCCAGAGTCTTCACGATTCGCACTAGTCATGATAGATTATCATTCTAAGTGGCAGGAAGTGAAATTTGTGGCTAAAGTTACCCCTGAAGTGGTTATTTCTTTTTTTAAAGAAGTCTTTGCGAGAGAAGGTTCTCCCTCTGTTTTAGTGTCTGATAATGGGGTACAGTTAGTTTCAGCTGAGATGCAATCATTTTACAGGGTTGCAACATCAAGCACATTCGGACATCTCTTTACGAACCACATGAGAATGGACAGGTAGAACGATTTAACTGAGTTTTAAAGGGTTTTGTTGCTGATGCTGTCAAGGAGAAAGGTAATTGGCTGAATGTGCTTAGAAAGAAGCTATGGACTTATCGCATAACTCCTCATACCACCACGGAAGTTAGTCCTTTCAAACTTCTTAAAGGTAGAGATCCTGCTTCAGATATTTGTCCCTGGTGGTTTAAGGAGAGATGCAGAGACTTGACGAAAGATGTAGTTGACATTTGAGAAATTGCCAACAGGGTTCATTACAAGCAGGGTAAGTCGGCCTTGTGGTACAATAAAAAATGGAAGACCAAAGAGCATAATCTAGAAGTTGGTGATTGGGACAGGATATTGAAACCTTTCATGGTCAGTAAAGGCATGAGTAAATATGGCAGGCCCATGCAAGTTAAAAAAGTTTTCAGCAATTCTGTCATTACGCAAGATGGCAAAGTTTGGAACGTGAGTAAAGTGGCCAAATGTCCCATGCAGAATGATGTTAAGTCACAGTCTTATGGTGATTTAGACAGAGTTGGAATAAACGACAGTTCGTGTTCTGACTCAGTGGCTTCAAGGGTCAAAGATGATACACGTGTCAGAAGAAGACCCACTTCCTTACAAGATTTTGTGTAATACATATTTGTGTTGTTTTCCTAATGAGGGGGATGTGTTACATTCTAATATCTTGTATCTATTATCTAGTTTTATAAGACTGTTCCTTTAAATGCATGCGACATGTTATGTTTCTGCTTGCATTCTGTATTCTGAACAGAGTTTTCCTGATGTAGCATTCTGCACTTTCTGGTCAGTTGAACCTGAATGCAACTGTACAAGTAACCTATGCTGTGCTGTTGAATAAACCTTAAAATATAAGCTGTTTCCTGAATTACTACAACAAGCCAATAGTGCTACAGAATTCTACCTGAGATGCGAAGATATTCGAAGACTGCCTGTTTGTGTTAATTTTGAGTTTAAAATGTTTCCCCTTCTGATTCAAGAGGAATCATGTTGGCTTGTTCATGAAATCAGTGTTTAGCGATGGGGATTACAGCGTCACTAATTTCTATTATATTGATGATAACCTTATTAACCGCATGCGCGTTAGAGGTTTTCCCGCTGTGCGCGGCACTTTTCAAAAACCTGCGTTACATGACGAGCTGAGCTCGTCATGAGCGTACGAGAGGCGTAACAAGGGAAATCTTACTTGGAAGATGAACAGGGATGAAAAGCGTTTTATGGTAGAATTGGAGACAAGAAGGGAAAAGATTGCAAAGGATCTAACGAGTAGCAAGGCGACTAATTGGGAGAAGCAAGAACACAAGTAAAAGGATGAATGAGTACATCCTAATTAAGTTTGGATACGGTGGAGGAAGAGAAGTTATGTATCAGGAGATCGAAGAAATAGGTTAAGAATCCATTAGAGCTGGGATGGAGTAAGTATGTGCAAGGAGTTGACGTTCAAAATGAATTTATTTTTAGCTGGAAGGGAATCTGCAGTATGTGGAGTGTACTACATATGTAGAAACAATGCTTATTTTCGGTTGCCATCTAACTGGGTGGGTAGTTGTTATATGGGGTTAATGTTTCCAAAGATATATAGTGTATATATTAGAAAACAATATTAGTGTCACTCATGGAAGATCTGTCGGCAGTGCAACACAATTAGCGTGCAACATTTTTGGAGCTTTAATTCCTTTGGTAGGGGATATTGCGAATGATGTTAAAGTTAGAAAGTTGTCTATTTAGGTTGACAGGCGGCAGCTGATATACCAGGAGCATTGGATGCCGTTAATTCAGAATTGGTAGCAATGAAGGCCATGGTTCTTCAGAATAGATTAGCTGTGTATATTTTGCTTGCAGAAGAGGGCAGAGGTTGCAAAGTTTTGCATGTTCAACAATGCTGCACTAATGTGCCAGATAAGAGGAAGGATATCAACAGTGTGAAGAATATATGTGAAGACTATTGCAAGTTTAACTAAAAATGTAAAGGAATTGGAAGAGAGAGGTACCTGGGAAGCAAATGGGAAGGATTTCGCTGCTGTGGGTAAATTGTTTAGTAAACTTTGTAGTAGACTTTTAGAAGCAATCTTGAGACCCATTTTCATTATTGGAATGTGTGTGATTGTTTCTAATGGTGAAAGCATTCAAACTGATCAAGGCAAAGAATGGATGTAAACACCACAAAGGAAAGGAGAGAGCAGCGGATGGAACAGAATTTAAAAAAATGAAGAAAGAGAGAAGACATAGAACTATAAGATGTACAGGGTTGAAGGTGTTGGAAGAATATAGACATAAGCAGAAGCGGTTGGCAAACAGTTTCTAGCACTGTCATAAGGAAAAATGATCCATGTTTGATGTTATTGCTTCCAGAGCCATTAGAGGTGGAAATATCTGACAGTGTTATCATCATTTACTTTTTCATTAATAATATGTTAACCTGCAAAAGTTGTAAAATGTTACAGACTCCTGCTCGCCATTGCCTTCGTTTTTGGAGCATTAACTGTAGGTCCCTCCCCAAACATAAAGATAAAATGTTTGGCTTTCTCAACGCGGAGAAACCTGACGTTCTTTTTCTCGCTGAAACATGGCTGCATGCCAGTTCAGGACCCGACATTACTATCGCCCTCCATCCTGACTATGTTATTGTCAGGAAGGACAGAGATATAGGAAAAGGTGGAGGTATTGCAGTGATTTTTAAAGCTATTTATTGCTGCAAACTTGAAGCTCTGCCTCTCCAAGGTTGTGAAGCCACTCAGTTCAAACTAGCAGTTAACCCTCAGCTGACCCTATCTGGCCTCCTGGCCTACCGTCCCCCGGGAAACCCAGGTTTATGGGCAGCTTCCTTTTCAGATTTTATCGCCCCTCTCCTGTTAAAGCCGCTAATTTTACCTTTCTTGGGGATCTTAATTTACATTTAGAAAATTCTCAATGCAATGTCAGCAGTGTCTTCCTGTCTGATTTGGAGGCTCTGAATATCGTCTTATGTAATTCGGGGCCCACACATGTGGCAGGACATTTACTCTACCCCGTCCTCTCTAATCTCTCTTTTGATTGTAGTCTTCCTGCTTTTCCCTTGGAAAGGTCGGACCATTTTGCGGTTCAATTTAACCTGGTGACCTCTGGGACTGAGAGCAGGGTCTCTCCAGATTCTTATGAGAGTTTTAGACATTGGGGCAAACTGAATGTGGAGGCCTTTAACATCTTATTATCCAAGAACTTGCCGGACATAAATTTGCCACTGCCTTTGCTTGATCCGGCTGTATCGAATTGGCTCACTGCAGCTGTAAATACATGTATTGCCTCTTGTGTCTAAGCATACCCTCCCCCATCGTCCTCCGGCTCCGTGGTTCACGGATTACCTCAAAGCCATTAAATCCAAGTGTAAAGCTCTTGAGAGGAAATGGAGGCAATCCTACTCTCCTCTACTCTCCTCTACTCTCCTAGCCGCAAAGTTGATTATAAAAGAACCCTTAAAGATTATCATAAACTATGCAAAATGGCCAGAGCCACTTACATTGCTGACACTGTCACGCAGGCCCAAAATTGCCCACGCACCCTCTTCTCGGTGGTAAAGAAGTTGACAGGCCCTGACACTCGATGAGGTTCAATGTGATCAAATTACTGACTTCTTCATCGAGAAGGTTGAACTTATTTATGGTACTTTGGGTTCCTCTTCCCTCCCCGTCAGATCCATGTGGACTTTGACCTACTCACGAAAGTGAGCTTGATTCCTTAGCCAAATTATGTACCTGGCTACCATTTGCTGAAAAGTATTTTTATGACTGTCTGTTAAGCATTAAATCGGGCTCTCCACGTGACCCTTTGCCAACTAAAATATTGCGTCAACTCCTTCCTGACTCTCTTAACGTCCTAAAAGAGCTTCTTAATTCCTCACTGAGAGATGCCTTTGTCCTGCTTGAGTGGAAACACGCAATGATTATTCCACTCTTAAAAAAGGTTGGAGCTGACCCCTTGATACTGTCAAATTTTAGGCCAATCTCTTTACTTCCCGTGCTCTCTAAGATCCTGAAAAGACATGTCAACAATCAATTAACTCACCATGTGGAGAGATTTGGTTTCTTGCATCCGTCCCAATCGGGCTTTAGGGCCAGCCACTCCACAGAAACGACTCTTCTTGGAGTCACTGAGAGATTGCGTCATTGCATGGACTGCGGAGAGACAACAGCACTCATATTACTTGATTTGAGTGCCGCATTCGATACAGTGTCGTATTCCATTCTTCTTGCCTATCTCCAGTCCTTGGGAGTGGAAGGTCCCGCCTTGGCCTTTGCTTGCCTCCTTCCTTAGTGGCCGCACCTTTCAGGTCTTTTCCTCTAAAGCCTCTTCTAAAATCTGTTCTTCAGCGAACGGAGTGCCCCAGGGGTCTATTTTTAGTCCCTTACTCTTTAATATCTATATTAGACCCCTGGCCACCATTGTGGATGATGCTGGTCTTTCTCTATTTTCATACGCTCACGACACACAAATCATCTTTTCTCTTTCCGCCACCGAAGATGATAACATCTCAGCCCTCAAACAGGGATTGTATAAAGTCTCAGAATGGATGCGTAACAACTTTTTGAAGCTGAACGGGGACAAGACAGAGGTTGCCATCCTGGGCAAACGCAAGGACCTATGGGGCCCCCAACACTGACCCCAAGAAATGGGTCCTCCCCCCCAACCCGTTGCCCAGGTCCGCAACCTTGGCTTTCTCATTAATGAAATCCTTTCTATGCGGCAGCAGGTGGGGAGGGTGGCCGCTACAGGCATCACCATTTTAAGATGGCTTCATAAAATCCTCTGGATGTTTCCTGACTCCACCAAAAGGACGGTTGTCCAGGCCCTGGTCACCTCTCGCCTGGATTATGGCAACTTTCTTTATTAGGGGGGGGTGTCATGAAGCACTTAGAAAGCTTCAGGTGGTGCAGAATGTGGCTGCCCGCCTCCTATGCCATATCCCGGTCCCTCCTGAACCTTCATTGGCTCAGGATTGAAAGTAGAGTTAAGTTTAAGGCGCTTTGCAATATTTTGAAGATCAAACAGGGTGTTGCTCCTCTTTATATACAGGAGCTCATTCATGCCTATTTCCCTACACGTTCGCTCCGGTCTTCCTCCAAGGGTGACTTAGTGATTCCCAGATTTAAGTTGGTGAGAATGGGCGGCCGCTCGTTCTCCCACTAAGGCTCTAAGATTTTGAATTCCTTGCCTACTTCATTGAAAACTGAAACCATCTATTTCAACTTTCGAAAGGGCATCAAGACATGGCTTTTTCTGCAATAAGCTGCATTTTGTTCTCTTTTCACCCTTTTAGACTATCCCTTGGCACCGGGAAACCCTATATGGGTAGCTGTGCGCCTTAAAAGTTAAGTAAGTAAATATATATTTACATGTGTGATTGCGTATTTTAATGTTATTTCACATTTTGGCTTAATAAACTGAATGAATCATATGTTTTCGATTATCTTTAATTAGAATGTGCATCTTAATATTAGCATGAGTGGGCCATGGTGTCCTTCTCCATTTTAAATATAAAATTTGCATTTCTGCTGGTTGTGCATAACTTTCTTTTCATTGCAGTCAAAAGAATTATCATTTTCTTGTTAAAAATGTTGGGGCATATTATCAACAACAAGCGATATTTATCGCTAAATAAGCTTAGCGAATTTTTTTTTATTGCCGTGCATCGCCGGATTTTATCGCAGAGATAACGTGCTATTAGCAACGTTTATCTCCAAAGCAATAAAATATTCGGCGATAGCGGCGAAATGCGTCAATATCGCTGGAAATCCAGCGATATTCAGGCATTATCGCTAACAGGGACTTAGCCTGAATATCCACCTGCCATTGGATATACAGGCTAAGAACTGGTCTGAGCAAGCGTTAGTTTTCAGCGATACTCGCGCTTAGCGTGAATTTTTTAATCGCTACGCCCGTGTTGATAATAGGCGATAGCGATGTTAGCGACTGCTTTCAGTCGCTAACAGGTTGGGTATGCCCACTTTGCATGTCATTAGCGATAAATATCGCTGACATGCAAAGCGGGCCCCAAACCGCTCGCTATTACCTAAAAGCTGTCGCTAACTGATGTTAGCGACAGCTTGCTAATAGGCGATGAAATTATCTCCGCTTTGCGGCCGAAAACGGTGATAATTTTATTTTGCCTGCCTTGGTAATATGCCCCTTTATTCTTTGATAATTCAGTGTTCAAAGGTCCTTTAGCTCCAATTAATTGTTTGAGTGATGATTCCAAGCATGTGCTTAGGACGAGGGGCAGAGGAGGGGAACACTTCTTTGTGAGAAATCGAGAAAGCCGTGAGGATGAGAGAAACAGGCATTATACTAGCCATGAGAAGGAAGCCAACACTGATTTATTTGGGAACACTGGCTTTTGTTTGGTCCCAGTGCTGAGAGGCTGTAGGATGAAACGTTTGTATGAAATTTGATGTTTAACTCTGTGAAACCAATGTTAGTCACACTGGCTTTGCCCCTGTTCTCCATTGCAGACATAAGATTCACTCCTACCCTTGAGACCCCAGGTTCCTTATATTTCTGCTTGTATCCTTGCACCCCCTGCTTATCAATTCCCTGAGTTAAACTGTCATTTTAGATTAGCATAGAGTATTTCCCACATGGGAAACTGAATCTTTATGCAACATATTCCTTCTTTAAATGACTGCATTTTGCATTGCTTACTTGACCTGCTTGGAGGATTTACAACATTACTGTAACCAAGTGATTATTAAGTTATGAGCAAAATTTCTGAGCTGAGAATGAGATTTTAACTTTGCTAAGGTGGTCAATTCTCACGATTGTCTTTGTCACTTACCTATGATTAGATGTGCATATAAGTGTGAGAAAGGTATTGTTAAAGTATATCAGTGTTTACCTTTTTTGCATGACTCCTCCAACCTGATTGTCGCCTGGAAACAGCTCCACGCACTTTCCAAGTGCCACATATAAATACGCAGAACGCACAAATCTGCGAATGGCCTCGTGACTGTTGCGTGTAGTCTCTCTTGTCTCCATACAGTCCAATGTATAAAAATACATATGTCGCAAGAGGGTGTTCTCAAAGCTTACATAGTAATATATATTTTTTTTGTCAGACTAGATGAGGAGGCGAGGATGAGAGAGGCATATTTCACTATAACACAATTTAATTTAATTTAATTTAGGGTTTATATAGCGCTAGGAATCGACTCCCGGAGGAGTATCTCCACGCTTCGACCGCTGGGGAACCCGTCCTGGCTCACCCTGAGAGATGGTCCCAGATGGGTATCTCTAAGGTGCGACCAAGCATCCCCGGCGATCTGGGGGGGCCGTTGTGAAGATGAGGCAAGCTGATGCCCAGAGTTGCCGCGTGTGGTCTCTGACTAGAGTAGGCACCGAGGCGAGAATTATCGAGTCCGCTGACCCTGGTCCACGACCCTGCCGCGTCGGGAATCGAACCCTGGTCCCGGGCCGTTCTCTGCTTACGGGTCTGCCGCCTCTAACCAGTGAGCCACACTTCTCACACTGACACAATGACATAACTTTGGTCATTTGCTATTATCGGCTTATCAAACATGGCTAAATATGTATTGCTAAAGACAAGCCTGCAGGAAAGTGCCCTTTTTGTATGACCCCCCCCCCCCCCCCCACACACACACTTTTTGCACCAATTCTGATGGTTATGAATACGAAAGTGCACTGGAGCCTGCTAACCAGGCCCTCATAAGCCCCTGGTAAATGGTATCAGAGGTACACAGGGCTTGGGAGTTAAAGGGGTCGCCAGGGCCTGAAACACTGTTTGTGCCACCCTGAGTGACCGGAGTAAACAGATGACAGCAGTCCTGCCATTTCAGACTGCATGAGCAGTGCAACATGCTCAAACTCAGCTTTGCCCTCGCCGTGTGTGGCAAGGTCAAAGTGCTAGTCTTAATATATGCCAGTCATCTCTAAAGTAGGCCTCTTGAGCCCAGGAAGCAGGGTGCATTATAATAAAGGTGTGGACCTATAAGTGCAAGCTTATATGCCCCTGAATTGCTAGCCATTGGACCCTCAGAGGAATCATCAAAAAGTAGATGGTTCAGTGCATTGTGGGAAATGTAGTCCTCAGCTCCAGCAAGTTTCAGGTGACTATCATTTTCCCCCAGATGTCAAAAATTCTTTATGCTGACCTTACTGATACCAAGGCTTGTTGATGGTCAGTCTGGCTACCACTACCTTCACTCAACGCTGCAACCCGAGGGAACTCCACAGTACCATCAACCAATCACCTCAGTGGCCTGATTGTCAACCTTTTGCATCCATTTCCTCTCGAGCACTGTCTAAGCTGTAAAACCAGCTCCCCGCAGATCCTACTTCCCCACCTGGGACCACCAGAGACACTCTGCACCTGGGCCCTACAAGCCAGGTAAAATTCAGCTGACTGTTATTGCCTGGTGATGAGACTTGCTTCTCCTTACTCCCCAGTGCGTTCTATGCAACTCGACCAGCAAGGGACAAATTGTCACTAGTGCTATATACAATTGGCCTCAATGCTAAAGTTCTGCAGTATTGAATTGCACGGATTTATTTTTCCTTCTAAAATCCATAACTCCAGTTATACTCATCCGATTGTGTTCGTTGTGGTGTCTAAATTTATATACAAATCTGCCTTATTTTGATATATTGGTGTTGGATTTCTTTTGAGTCCTGTCAATTACTTAGCATCCCCGTTGATACTCTGAAATGCTTAACCGCCGTTCCTCTAGTAAAGCCTGACTGCTGTGTGCCACACTATCAGGTCTACGCTAGTAATGTATTAGTGTGAATCCTAATGACCTATTTTGGGGTATTGTGAGAGTATTACATAGTGAAGCATAACCAGCATCACTGCATAAGAATCCACTTTCCTACAGTGCCCATGACAATGTTAGTTTTAAATTGGTGGCCATTATACTGTAATTCATAATACAGTGTTCTAAAGGCTATTTGGCTAAAACCCCTTGAGCAACACATTTAACAAATCTGAAGTCTCTTAAGCATTGTGAGCCTGAATTCAGCATACAATGCAGCTATTGTTCTTTCAATGTTTAAACTTTCTTCCAGACTCAGTGTTTCAGCCATCTTGAAAAGCTCTTAGAAGGCGGTTTGTAACACCATGCAGCACCTGTTCCCAGGTCAGAGGGACGCTCTTTTATCTCCCATAAAGGGTTTCACAGAATGCTTTTCAGTTTCCTATTTATTCAGCTTGTTCTTTGTTGCACTCGGTTTGCAGCTGTCGTTGGAAGTCAGGTTGAAGCCTTTCAGTGTGTACCTCATTGCAAAAGTTGTACAAAGCAAATCATGCACGTACACCAAAACAGTGCAGACACTTCAATTATTTTCCCTTTTTAATGAAAGTTCTAGGCATGCCCCTGTGAAAGGTACTACTTGTTCAGATTTTTTGAGTGCCTTTGTTTCCACTGGCTTGATTTGTAAATTTTGCATTTACAATTTTTATAAATTTATTCACCATGTGAAAAATTCCTTTTAAGGAGTACATTGCTTATGGCACTTTTTCATCACTTGCTATACACACCACTTGCGCTCAACATCTACTTTACTTAAATGTAAGTGTAGCAAATGTTTTTGAAAGCCTCCATGTTTCATCTTGATGGGTGTTCACCAAATGTGCACTACCCACTCACCACCGTTCTAAGTCACACTAACACTTATCTAAGCACCTCATATCTTGTGTGTCCTCTGCAGTTATAAATGCTGTCTGTTTTAGGAAATATTTACAGATCTTGATTTTGTGATTCTTGATTGAGGATTTTCCTAGCGGAGATTTGTCTTTTTTTGCACTCGTAACTTGCACTGATGCGGAAAGAGTTTTTGTGGTTCGAGCGCTCATTTACCTGCCTGGAGTAGTAGTCTTTGCATTGATTTAGGTAATATAGTTTAGGTCTTGCCTTCTAGACAGTGCATGCGCTGCTTGTTGCAAGACATATTGTGGGTTTACCAAGAGCATACATGGGCTTGGAACCCTCCCACTGTTGCGTTGCGCTCGCCCTTGTGTTCTCCCCCGTTGCTTTCTCGCTCATGTGCTTCTTCCACTCACTCTCCACATTGCTGTCTGGTCTGTTGAATTTTCTCCCTACCCACACCCTCCATGCTGGTTCCACCAGCCCCTCCTCTCTCGCCACTGCTACTCCTACCCACTTCTCTACTCCCTCTGTTGCCTGTTTACCAGTATGCTTCTTCCCTGTGTGCTTCCTGTTGCTCTCCTGCCTGTAGATTAGCCTCCCCACACCCTCACCCCTCCATGTTGCTTCCTCCCCACATTGCTTCCCCAACTGCTTTAAAAACATTTTTTTTCAAAACAAGCTCACACTTTTTTTTTTTTATGTACTGATCCAACTGGGATTGGTAACTAAACAGAAAAAAGAACCTGCATCATTTTGTAGGCGTGTACATGTGTGTTGCACATATCTACAAAATCACACAGGCAGCAGTGTTTATTTCGATTCTTTAGCCATGCTGCACAGCACTGGAGATGCTCTACAGTGTTGATACTCAAAATATGGCCCGGGGGCCGCATGCGACTCTCCTGACCTTTACATGCAGCCCTCTGGGCAGCAGAAGCACTGGGTTGCTGTTTACTACACTCAGCACTAACATGAAAACAAATGTTAAATGTACAAGCACATATTTAAAGGTAAATTGCAGTGTAACTAGGCCCTTTACTTTAGGAACACCTTCATTTTAAAGACAGCCACTAGATATACATGCTTTGCTTCCCCTACATTCACTTAACACCCCCCCAGCGGACATCACTGCAGCCCTCGGTCACACCATAGACCAAACTTTGAAGCCCCCGGGAAAATGTTTGCTCTACAGCATGGCAAAAAATCATTGACAAATCCAATAGGTCCCAAAAGGTGAGACCTGTTGGCTTTGCCACTGCTTGTTGTTCTGGTGACCATCATACGTCTTTCATAGTTGAGCTTGGCTATTCTATGTTCTTTGCTAAAATGGGTAAACAGCGTTTACAGCAAATTTTTCTCCCTGCAGGGAATCACAACGCGGTTGTTACAACGACCGCGTTGTGATTCTGCATACCATTACTCCGCAAGTAGGAACAACGACTTGCGGAGGGAGGGGGACGGTGTTGGATTTAAAATCCAACACCTTCCCTAGTGTTCGCACTGACTAGAGTTGGAATAGTAAATTATACTATTCCAACATCCAGCGCCCCCCCCTCCGCAAGTCGTTCTTCCGACTTGCGGAGTAATGGTATTCGGAATCAGTCTTAAGATGCGTGGTGTGTAGTATAGGGAATTCGGCGCCTCCTGGTGCAATTGCACAAAATTTCTAACTGTGGATTAGGTAAATCAACGGTGCTCAAAGGTGTGGAGAACCACCAGACTCCACAAACCAAAGCAAAAGCTTTATATAAATCTACTAAACTCCCAAGCACACGTTATATATATTCATAAGGTTTCCCTGTTAATGTAAAGACACAATAATTTCAAAACAAAGTATAGACAAATTCTTGTGATCCTTTCTTTTCAGGCTTTTATTCTTTTGGTTTCTGCCACAGCCAACACGTGTTTCGTCGCTTTTGGAGCGTGATCCCGCGACTTCATCAACGCTAAATCTACCAAAGTGTTGAGATTTTAAATGTGGTGATACTTCCAACCCACATTGGGGTTCCAATTTTGTGTCGAGTTATTCCAGATACACCTTATAGTTCCAAATATCCTTTGCCAATCACGTAGTGTTCTTTCTATTTAAAGAGTACGGCATCCCATACTGCTCACGGCAACCACCGAGTACGATAGCAAGCTCCGCAGTCTCGGAGCCACAATGCTTGTGGAGTGAGGGGTGGGGAAGGTGTTGGATTTAAAATCCTGAAACAAAGAGAGGTGAATAATACATGTCAGTAATATTGCATGATTGTAGTATTTGACACAAATTAAGAATCTATTGTTTTAATATATAGAATATAAAACGGATATATGTTTTTAATAAAGCAGAATTGAAATGTGATTAACATTGTCAGGTTAATTATTAAAGTAAATGGTGTCTTTGTGGTTCTACTTTCTGACGGTGGGTGGAATACTTAGAGTATGAATGAAACTACCCCTAATAGTCATATACCCAGAAGTGCAGAGTACACGGGTGAAAGTCAAGGTGATAGTTTTTAAAGCAAGCATAATTTCACCAGGGGAACAATCTTGTTTAACTGATGGGATAACCCAGTCATACAAGCACATTCCCAGGTAAAAACATGGATTTCAATTCACCAAAATGCCAGGGGTAGCGGAAGTGACAACGCACGCCATTTGACCTTTACTTTGACTCACACACACATGCTTATACACACTAACACATTCGCACACTCTTGTGCACATAAGCACACTCTCACCCGCAAGCATTCAATTCAATTCAATTCAATTGATTTATATAGCGCGCTACATACCCAGAGGGTCTCAAGGCGCTTGAAGAAGGGTGGGGGATTACTTGTCGAATATCCAGGTTTTAAGTTGCTTTCTGAATGCTAGGTGGTTCTGAGTGAGGCGAAGGTGAGTGGGAAGTGAGTTCCATGTTTTAGCTGCCTGGTAGGAGAAGGATCTTCCTCCCATGGTGGTTTTGTTGATGCGAGGTACAACGGCAAGGGCTTGGTTGGAGGAGCGTAGCTGGCGGGAGGGGGTGTAGAAGGAGAGTCATGTGTTGAGGCATTCGGGTCCAAGTTCGTAAAGTGCTTTGTGTGCGTGGGTTAGGAGGCGGAATGTTATCCTCTTATTGACTGGGAGCCAGTGGAGTTTTTTCAGGTGGCCAGAGATGTGGTCTTTATGCGGGCTGTCTAGTATGAGTCTGGCTGAAGCGTTCTGGATGCGTTGGAGTTTTTTCTGAACTTTTGCTGTGGTACCGGCGTAAAGGGTGTTTCCGTAGTCCAGGCGGCTTGTAACCAGTGCGTGGGTGACCGTTTTTCTGGTTTCGGTGGGGATCCAGCTAAATGTTTTTTTGAGCATGCGAAGAAGGTTGAAGCAAGATGATGAAACGGCGTTGACTTGTTTGGTCATCGAGAGTGAGGAGTCCAGGATGACGCCCAGGTTCCGTGCGTGGTCCGTCGGGATGGGTGCTTTTCCTAGGGCCTCTGGCCACCAAGAGTCGTCCCAATCGGAGGGGGAGGTACCTAAGATAAGGACTTCTGTTTTGTCTGAATTCAGTTTCAGACGGCTGTGCTTCATCCATTCAGCTACTTCTTTCATTCCTTCATGTAGGTTCGTTTTGGCGGTGTTAGGGTCTTTGGTGAGTGAGAGGATCAGTTGAGTGTCATCAGCGTAGGAGATGATGTTGAGGTTGTGTTGGCGTGCGATGGCCGCTAGGGGGCTCATGTATACGTTGAAGAGGGTGGGGCTGAGTGAAGATGCTTGCGGGACGCCGCAAATGACTTCAGTGGCCTCTGACTTGAATGGTGGGAGGCGGACTCTCTGAGTTCTTTCGGCAAGGAACGAGGTGATCCATTCCAGTGCTTTTCCTTGGATTCCGATGTTTCTGAGGCGTTGTATAAGGGTGCTATGACAGACTGTGTCGAAGGCTGCGGAGAGGTCGAGGAGGATGAGGGCGACTGTGTCACCATTGTCCAGTAGAGTTCGAATGTCGTCTGTTGCTGCGATGAGTGCGGTCTCAGTGCTGTGTTTGGCCCGGAAGCCGGACTGTGAGGAGTCGAGGGATTTGTTGGTTTCGAGGAAGGCGGCGAGTTGGTTGTTGACAGCTTTCTCGATGACTATGGCCGGGAATGGAAGGAGCGAGATGGGGCGGTAGTTTTTGAGTTCGGTAGGGTCAGCTGTGGGTTTTTTCAGAAGGGCGCTGAGTTCGGCGTGTTTCCAGATTTCCGGGAATGTGGCGGAGTTGAGGGAGCAGTTGATGACGTCTCGGAGGTGTGGTGCTATGATGGAATCTGCTTTGTTGAAGATGTGGTGAGGGCATGGGTCTGTGGGGGATCCTGAGTGGATGGAGTTCATCAGGCGGATGGTGTCCTCAGTGGAGATTGGGTTCCAGTCCTTAAGGATGTTCAAGGGGGGTGAAGGTACTGCAGAAGGTTGGGTGTGTTGGTCTCTGGGTTGGTTGTCAAAGCTGTTGTGGATGTCTGCGATTTTGTCGTGGAAGAACGAGGCTAGGGAGTCGCAAAGGGCTTGGGAGGGAGTGATATCGTTGGAGTTGGCAGTGGGGTTGGTAAACTCTTTGACGATGTTGAATAATTCCTTGCTGTTATGGGCGTTGTTGTCAAGTCGGTCTTTGAAAGCGGCTTTCTTGGCAGTCCGGATCAGTTGGTGGTGTCTGCGGTTGGCGTTTTTGAAGGCGTCCCTGGTGCTGGAGTTTGGGTCTTTTTTCCAGGCCTTCACAAGGGAGCGGCAGAGTTTCTTGGATTTCTTAAGATCATCGTTGAACCAAGGGGCGTTTTTGTTGCCTAGTTTGATTTGACGTTTTTTCAGGGGTGCTAGGTTGTCAGCGCTGTTGGTTAGCCATTGAGTGAGGTTAATGGCTGCTTGGTTGGCGTTTGAAGAGTGGGCAGGGGGGTTTTGGAGAAGCGATGAGGAGATTTGGTCGGTGGTGATTTTGTTCCAGTTTCTTCACAGAGTGGGTTGGGGGTGGTTGTGGGTTGTGGTTTTTTTGTAGATAAAGTGAACGCAGCTGTGGTCCGTCCAATGGAGAGTTGTGGTGTGACTGAAGAGATATGTTTGCTGGAGGTGAAGATGGGGTCGAGTGTGTGACCTGCGTAGTGGGTGGGGGTATTAACAAGTTGTTTGAGTCCGAGGTTGGCGAGATTGTCCAGAAGGGTGGTGGTGTTGTTGTTGTTGCTTTTCTCCAGGTGAAAATTGAGGTCTCCCAATAGAATGTAGTCCTCGGAAGGGAGGGCGTGTGGGGTGATAAAGTCAGTGATGTCTTCACTGAATTGTGCACGGGGTCCTGGTGGCCTGTAGAGGAGGGTGCCTCTAAGTGTGGTCTTGGGGTCGGTGTGGATCTGGAAGTGAAGGTGTTCGGCGCTAGCGAGGTTGACGTCTGAGCTGGTTGAGATGCGGATGGAATTCTTGTGGATGATAGCGATGCCTCCTCCTGTTTGCTTGTAGCGGTCTTTTCGGATGATCTTGTAGCCTTCCGGGATGGCGATGGTGATGTCTGGGGCTGAGGAGGCGTTCATCCATGTTTCTGTTAGGAAGGCGACGTCCGGAGAGATGGTGTCTAGTAGATTCCAAAGGTCGATGGCGTGTCTGTGGACCGAGCGGGTGTTGAGCAGGATGCATTTTAGGTGGTTGGTGTCAGGTCTCTGTTTGGTGTTGGTGGATGAGGAGTTGGTTTTGGTGCCGTCGAACTTGCAGGAGTTGCAAGAGAAGGGTCCATGGGTGTGTCCGGGAGCGGCTTGGACGCAGTTGGGGGAACGGCCGGGGTTAAGGGCTAGGAGGGTGGTGGCATCGTAAGTGATGCGAGTGGGCTGGGCATTACGGGAACCAGGGGGTCTGGTGCTGGGCGCGGTCCAGGCGCAGACGGGCGTAGACGGGCTTACCTTTGGCGCACCTTCGGCGCGGCCGTAGCGCGTGGACGCTGCGCGTGTGGACATCCGACATAAATGGAGAGTGGAGGGGGCGGAGCGTGGGAGGGGCAGCAGGGGGCGGTAGCGGGGATGAGGGGCGGGCCAGGGGATATCCACAACAAAATGGAGGGTCAAAGGTGAAAGCGAGGCAGGGGCAGCAAATCCTAAAAAGCGCCGAGTGAGCAGTCGAATTAAATAAATAAATAAATGCACAACAGCCACAGCGATGCAGACAATAGAAATAATGATCACAGCAGCCAGAGCAAGGTCGCGCTAGTATGTCAGTCAGATAGTGCGGCGCTACGCGTGTAAAGCGCTAGAATGCTATGAGGAACGGCAAAGCAATGCTATGGTATTCACAGTGATAACGATACCAATGATGCGTTTAAATCACAGAGCGACGTAGCTGCAGGTGAGCAGGAGCGTGGGGGAGCAACCGTTCTGAGGAAGGTCCAGGCGGTCACAGTTTGGCTGGGGGAGTGGAAGGCTCAGTAATCGTGGGTGGGAGGGGCAGCAGGGAGGTGGTAGCGGGGATGAGGGGCGGGCCAGGGGATATCCACAACAAAATGGAGGGTCAAAGGTGAAAGCGAGGCAGGGGCAGCAAATCCTGAAAAGCGCCGAGTGAGCAGTCGAATTAAATAAATAAATAAATGCACAACAGCCACAGCGATGCAGAATATAGAAATAATGATCACAGCAGCCAGAGCAAGGTCGCGCTAGTATGTCAGTCAGATAGTGCGGCGCTACGCGTGTAAAGCGCTAGAATGCTATGAGGAACGGCAAAGCAATGCTATGGTATTCACAGTGATAACGATACCAATGATGCGTTTAAATCACAGAGCGACGTAGCTGCAGGTGAGCAGGAGCGTGGGGGAGCAACCGTTCTGAGGAAGGTCCAGGCGGTCACAGTTTGGCTGGGGGAGTGGAAGGCTCAGTAATCGTGGGTGGGAGGGGCAGCAGGGAGGCGGTAGCGGGGATGAGGGGCGGGCCAGGGGATATCCACAACAAAATGGAGGGTCAAAGGTGAAAGCGAGGCAGGGGCAGCAAATCCTCAAAAGCGCCGAGTGAGCAGTCGAATTAAATAAATAAATAAATGCACAACAGCCACAGCGATGCAGACAATAGAAATAATGATCACAGCAGCCAGAGCAAGTTTGCGCTAGTATGTCAGTCAGATAGTGCGGCGCTACGCGTGTAAAGCGCTAGAATGCTATGAGGAACGGCAAAGCAATGCTATGGTATTCACAGTGATAACGATACCAATGATGCGTTTAAATCACAGAGCGACGTAGCAGCAGGTGAGCAGGAGCGTGGGGGAGCAGCCGTTCTGAGGAAGGTCCAGGCGGTCACCATGCGTACAACATCCATTTAACAGCATTTTCTACTTACCTTAGCTTCCAGATTCTGCATTATTCCAGCTAATGCACTCCATTTTTAGGTCTCGGCCTAGAGACGCGCGAAACGCGTTCTCGGCAGAGAAATATTGTAATCGTTTCAGTCTCCAAAGCCGACAAAAGGAGACAAGAGCTGGGCACGCGCCCAGCATTCTCAATGGGAGAGGTGCGACAAGTGCTGGCCACGCGCGGATTCAGTCGCGCGCACGCTCACGGCGCCAGCGTCCCCGCCGCGCGCCGATCACTGCTCTCTTCCTGGCCGGCATCGAGAAGTTTCACGCAGTGAGGGCATTGAGAGGTAGGTGCTTGTTCAGAATGTTATGTCCTCTAATTGCATGGACTTGCGGGAGTGTTTGCAGTGTAAAGTACCGGAATGGCGGGAGCAAAGAATGATGTCAGATGTGCTTTGAAGGATTCTGCGAATGTACACAGAACATTCAGTACAGTCTGCTCTCTGAGCGTGCACGTTACTGATCGCCTATTCTTTATTGGACACCAGGGTGCGCCATGTGTTTTTTTTTAATTCAACCCACCAAGATAAACGTGTCTATTCTCTTCTAGAAAAGAGTGTTACCCGTGACCAGTGTAAAATTAGTCGGTAGCCTTGCCTGCTTTCAGAGTAGTGAGTGGTGAGTGCAGAGTGGTGAGTGCAGAGTGCAGAGTGGTGAGTGCAGAGTGGTGAGTGCAGAGTAGTGAGTGCAGAGTAGTGAGTGCAGAGTAGTGAGTAGTGAGTGCAGAGTAGTGAGTAGTGAGTGCAGAGTGGTGAGTGCAGAGTGGTGAGTGCAGAGTGTGAGTGCAGAGTGGTGAGTGCAGAGTGTGAGTGCAGAGTGGTGAGTGCAGAGTGGTGAGTGCAGAGTGGTGAGTGCAGAGTGGTGAGTGCGGAGTGGTGAGTAGAGTGGTGAGTGCAGAGTGGTGAGTGCAGAGTGGTGAGTAGTGAGTGCAGAGTGGTGAGTAGTGAGTGCAGAGTAGTGAGTAGTGAGTGCAGAGTAGTGAGTAGTGAGTGCAGAGTAGTGAGTAGTGAGTGCAGAGTGGTGAGTGCAGAGTGGTGAGTGCAGAGTGGTGAGTGTAGAGTAGTGAGTGCAGAGTGCAGAGTAGTTAGTGCAGAGTGGTGAGTGCAGAGTGGTGAGTGCAGAGTGCAGAGCAGTGAGTGCAGAGTAGTGAGTGCAGAGTAGTGAGTGCAGAGTGGTGAGTGCAGAGTGGTGAGTGCAGAGTGGTGAGTGCAGAGTGGCGAGTGGTGAGTAGTGAGTAGTGAGTGCAGAGTAGTGAGTAGTGAGTGCAGAGTAGTGAGTAGTGAGTGCAGAGTGGTGAGTAGTGAGTGCAGAGTGGTGAGTAGTGAGTGCAGAGTGGTGAGTAGTGAGTGCAGAGTAGTGAGTAGTGAGTGCAGAGTAGTGAGTAGTGAGTGCAGAGTAGTGAGTGGTGAGTGCAGAGTGTTGAGTGCAGAGTGGTGAGTGCAGAGTGCAGAGTAGTGAGTGCAGAGTGGTGAGTGCAGAGTGGTGAGTGCAGAGTGGTGAGTGCAGAGTGCAGAGTAGTGAGTGCAGAGTGGTGAGTGCAGAGTGGTGAGTGCAGAGTGGTGAGTGCAGAGTGGAGAGTGGAGAGTGGTGAGTAGTGAGTAGTGAGTGCAGAGTAGTGAGTAGTGAGTGCAGAGTAGTGAGTAGTGAGTGCAGAGTGGTGAGTAGTGAGTGCAGAGTGGTGAGTAGTGAGTGCAGAGTAGTGAGTAGTGAGTGCAGAGTAGTGAGTGGTGAGTGCAGAGAGTTGAGTGCAGAGTGCAGAGTAGTGAGTGCAGAGTAGTGAGTGCAGAGTAGTGAGTAGTGAGTGCAGAGTAGTGAGTAGTGAGTGCAGATTAGTGAGTGCAGAGTAGTGAGTGCAGAGTAGTGAGTAGTGAGTGCAGAGTAGTGAGTGCAGAGTAGTGAGTGCAGAATAGTGAGTGCAGAGTAGTGAGTAGTGAGTGCAGAGTAGTGAGTAGTGAGTGCAGAGTAGTGAGTGCAGAGTAGTGAGTAGTGAGTGCAGAGTAGTGAGTAGTGAGTGCAGAGTAGTGAGTGCAGAGTAGTGAGTGCAGAGTGGTGAGTGCAGAGTGGTGAGTGCAGAGTGGTGAGTGCAGAGTGGTGAGTAGTGAGTGCAGAGTGGTGAGTAGTGAGTGCAGAGTGGTGAGTAGTGAGTGCAGAGTAGTGAGTAGTGAGTGCAGAGTAGTGAGTGCAGAGTAGTGAGTGCAGAGTGGTGAGTGCAGAGTGGTGAGTGCAGAGTGGTGAGTGCAGAGTAGTGAGTGCAGAGCAGTGAGTGCAGAGCGGTGAGTGCAGAGTGGTGAGTAGTGAGTGCAGAGCAGTGAGTGCAGAGCGGTGAGTGCAGAGTGGTGAGTGCAGAGTGGTGAGTGGTGAGTGCAGAGTGGTGAGTGCAGAGTGGTGAGTGCAGAGTGGTGAGTGTAGAGTAGTGAGAGCAGAGTAGTGAGTGCCGAGTGCAGAGTAGTGAGTGCAGAGTAGTGAGTGCAGAGTAGTGAGTAGTGAGTGCAGAGTAGTGAGTAGTAAGTGCAGAGTAGTGAATAGTGAGTGCAGAGTAGTGAGTAGTGAGTGCAGAGTAGTGAGTGCAGAGTAATGAGTGCAGAGTAGTGAGTAGTGAGTGCGTGCAGAGTAGTGAGTAGTGAGTGAGTGCAGAGTAGTGAGTGCAGAGTAGTGAGTGCAGAGTAGTGAGTGCAGGGTAGTGAGTGCAGCATAGTGAGTAGTGAGTGAGTGCAGAGTAGTGAGTAGTGAGTCAGTGCAGAGTACTGAGTAGTGAGTGAGTGCAGAGTAGTGAGTGCAGAGTAGTGAGTGCAGAGTAGTGAGTGCAGAGTAGTGAGTGCAGAGTAGTGAGTAGTGAGTGCAGAGTAGTGAGTAGTGAGTGCAGAGTAGTGAGTAGTGAGTGCAGAGCAGTGAGTGCAGAGCGGTGAGTAGTGAGTGCAGAGTAGTGAGTAGTGAGTGCAGAGTAGTGAGTAGTGAGTGCAGAGTAGTGAGTGCAGAGTAGTGAGTAGTGAGTGTAGAGTAGTGAGTAGTGAGTGCAGAGTAGTGAGTAGTGAGTGCAGAGTAGTGAGTAGTGAGTAGTGAGTAGTGAGTGCAGAGTAGTGAGTGCAGAGTAGTGAGTAGTGAGTGCAGAGTAGTGAGTGCAGAGTAGTGAGTGCAGAGTGGTGAGTGCAGAGTGGTGAGTGCAGAGTGGTGAGTGCAGAGTGGTGAGTGCAGAGTGGTGAGTAGGGAGTGCAGAGTAGTGAGTAGTGAGTGCAGAGTAGTGAGTAGTGAGTGCAGAGTAGTAAGTAGTGAGTAGTGAGTAGTGAGTAGTGAGTGCAGAGTAGTGAGTAGTGAGTGCAGAGTTGTGAGTGCAGAGTGGTGAGTGCAGAGTGGTGAGTGCAGAGTGGTGAGTGCAGAGTGGTGAGTAGTGAGTGCAGAGTGGTGAGTAGTGAGTGCAGAGTGGTGAGTAGTGAGTGCAGAGTAGTGAGTAGCGAGTGCAGAGTAGTGAGTAGTGAGTGCAGAGTAGTGAGTGCAGAGTAGTGAGTGCAGAGTGGTGAGTGCAGAGTGGTGAGTGCAGAGTGGTGAGTGCAGAGTAGTGAGTGCAGAGCAGTGAGTGCAGAGCGGTGAGTGCAGAGTGGTGAGTAGTGAGTGCAGAGCAGTGAGTGCAGAGCGGTGAGTGCAGAGTGGTGAGTGCAGAGTGGTGAGTGCAGAGTAGTGAGAGCAGAGTAGTGAGTGCCGAGTGCAGAGTAGTGAGTGCAGAGTAGTGAGTGCAGAGTAGTGCAGAGTAGTGAGTAGTGAGTGCAGAGTAGTGAGTAGTGAGTGCAGAGTAGTGAGTAGTGAGTGCAGAGTAGTGAGTAGTGAGTGCAGAGTGGTGAGTAGTGAGTGCAGAGTAGTGAGTGCAGAGTAGTGAGTAGTGAGTGCAGAGTTGTGAGTGCAGAGTGGTGAGTGCAGAGTGGTGAGTGCAGAGTGGTGAGTGCAGAGTGGTGAGTAGTGAGTGCAGAGTGGTGAGTAGTGAGTGCAGAGTGGTGAGTAGTGAGTGCAGAGTAGTGAGTAGCGAGTGCAGAGTAGTGAGTAGTGAGTGCAGAGTAGTGAGTGCAGAGTAGTGAGTGCAGAGTGGTGAGTGCAGAGTGGTGAGTGCAGAGTGGTGAGTGCAGAGTGGTGAGTGCAGAGTAGTGAGTAGTGAGTGCAGAGCAGTGAGTGCAGAGCGGTGAGTGCAGAGTGGTGAGTAGTGAGTGCAGAGCAGTGAGTGCAGAGCGGTGAGTGCAGAGTGGTGAGTGCAGAGTGGTGAGTGGTGAGTGCAGAGTGGTGAGTGCAGAGTGGTGAGTGCAGAGTGGTGAGTGCAGAGTGGTGAGTGCAGAGTGGTGAGTGCAGAGTAGTGAGAGCAGAGTAGTGAGTGCCGAGTGCAGAGTAGTGAGTGCAGAGTAGTGAGTGCAGAGTAGTGCAGAGTAGTGAGTAGTGAGTGCAGAGTAGTGAGTAGTGAGTGCAGAGTAGTGAGTAGTGAGTGCAGAGTAGTGAGTGCAGAGTAGTGAGTGCAGAGTAGTGAGTAGTGAGTGCGTGCAGAGTAGTGAGTAGTGAGTGAGTGCAGAGTAGTGAGTGCAGAGTAGTGAGTGCAGAGTAGTGAGTGCAGGGTAGTGAGTGCAGAATAGTGAGTAGTGAGTGAGTGCAGAGTAGTGAGTAGTGAGTGAGTGCAGAGTAGTGAGTAGTGAGTGAGTGCAGAGTAGTGAGTGCAGAGTAGTGAGTGCAGAGTAGTGAGTGCAGAGTAGTGAGTAGTGAGTGCAGAGTAGTGAGTAGTGAGTGCAGAGTAGTGAGTAGTGAGTGCAGAGTAGTGAGTGCAGAGTAGTGAGTAGTGAGTGTAGAGTAGTGAGTAGTGAGTGCAGAGTAGTGAGTAGTGAGTGCAGAGTAGTGAGTAGTGAGTAGTGAGTAGTGAGTAGTGAGTGCAGAGTAGTGAGTAGTGAGTGCAGAGTGCAGAGTAGTGAGTGCAGAGTAGTGAGTGCAGAGTGGTGAGTGCAGAGTGGTGAGTGCAGAGTGGTGAGTGCAGAGTGGTGAGTAGGGAGTGCAGAGTAGTGAGTAGTGAGTGCAGAGTAGTGAGTAGTGAGTGCAGAGTAGTAAGTAGTGAGTAGTGAGTAGTGAGTAGTGAGTGCAGAGTAGTGAGTAGTGAGTAGTCAGTAGTGAGTGCAGAGTAGTGAGTAGTGAGTGCAGAGTAGTGAGTGCAGAGAAGTGAGTGCAGAGTAGTGAGTGCAGAGTGGTGAGTGCAGAGTGGTGAGTAGTGAGTGCAGAGTAGTGAGTAGTGAGTGCAGAGTGGTGAGTAGTGAGTGCAGAGTAGTGAGTAGTGAGTGCAGAGTAGTGAGTAGTGAGTGCAGAGTAGTGAGTGCAGAGTAGTGAGTAGTGAGTGCAGAGTAGTGAGTAGTGAGTGCAGAGTAGTGAGTAGTGAGTAGTGAGTAGTGAGTAGTGAGTGCAGAGTAGTGAGTAGTGAGTGCAGAGTAGTGAGTAGTGAGTGCAGAGTAGTGAGTGCAGAGTAGTGAGTGCAGAGTAGTGAGTGCAGACTGGTGAGTGCAGAGTGGTGAGTAGTGAGTGCAGAGTAGTGAGTAGTGAGTGCAGAGTGGTGAGTAGTGAGTGCAGAGAGTAGTGAGTGCAGAGTAGTGAGTAGTGAGTGCAGAGTAGTGAGTAGTGAGTGCAGAGTAGTGAGTAGTGAGTGCAGAGTAGTGAGTAGTGAGTGCAGAGTAGTGAGGGCAGAGTATTGAGTAGTGAGGGCAGAGTAGTGAGTAGTGAGTGCAGAGTAGTGAGGGCAGAGTAGTGAGTGCAGAGTAGTGAGTAGTGAGTAGTGAGTAGTGAGTAGTGAGTGCAGAGTAGTGAGTAGTGAGTAGTGAGTGCAGAGTAGTGAGTAGTGAGTGCAGAGTAGTGAGTAGTGAGTGCAGAGTATTGAGTGCAGAGTAGTGAGTGCAGAGTAGGGAGTGCAGAGTGGTGAGTGCAGAGTGGTGAGTAGTGAGTGCAGAGTAGTGAGTAGTGAGTGCAGAGTGGTGAGTAGTGAGTGCAGAGTAGTGAGTAGTGAGTGCAGAGTAGTGAGTAGTGAGTGCAGAGTAGTGAGTGCAGAGTAGTGAGTGCAGAGTAGTGAGTAGTGAGTGCAGAGTAGTGAGTAGTGAGTGCAGAGTAGTGAGTAGTGAGTAGTGAGTAGTGAGTGCAGAGTAGTGAGTAGTGAGTGCAGAGTAGTGAGTAGTGAGTGCAGAGTAGTGAGTGCAGAGTAGTGAGTGCAGAGTAGTGAGTGCAGAGTAGTGAGGGCAGAGTAGTGAGTAGTGAGGGCAGAGTAGTGAGTGCAGAGTAGTGAGTAGTGAGTGTAGAGTAGTGAGTAGTGTGTAGTGAGTGCAGAGTAGTGAGTAGTGAGTGCAGAGTAGTGAGTAGTGAGTGCAGAGTAGTGAGTAGTGAGTGCAGAGTAGTGAGTAGTGAGTAGTGAGTGCAGAGTAGTGAGTAGTGAGGGCAGAGTAGTGAGTGCAGAGTAGTGAGTAGTGAGGGCAGAGTAGTGAGTAGTGAGGGCAGAGTAGTGAGTAGTGAGTGCAGAGTAGTGAGTAGTGAGGGCAGAGTAGTGAGGGCAGAGTAGTGAGTAGTGAGGGCAGAGTAGTGAGTAGTGAGTGCAGAGTAGTGAGTAGTGAGTGCAGAGTAGTGAGTAGTGAGTAGTGAGTGCAGAGTAGTGAGTAGTGAGTGCAGAGTAGTGAGTAGTGAGTGCAGAGTAGTGAGTGCAGAGTAGTGAGTAGTGAGTGCAGAGTAGTGAGTAATGAGTAGTGAGTGCAGAGTAGTGAGTGCAGAGTAGTGAGTAGTGAGTGCTGAGTAGTGAGTAGTGAGTGCAGAGTAGTGAGTAGTGAGTGCCGAGTAGTGAGTAGTGAGTGCAGAGTAGTGAGTTCAGAGTAGTGAGTGCAGAGTAGTGAGTGCAGAGTAGTGAGTAGTGAGTGCAGAGTAGTGAGTAGTGAGTGCAGAGTAGTGAGTGCAGAGTAGTGAGTGCAGAGTAGTGAGTGCAGAGTAGTGAGTGCCCGGTGCAGAGTAGTGAGTAGTGAGTGCAGAGTAGTGAGTAGTGAGTGCAGAGTAGTGAGTGCAGAGTAGTGAGTAGTGAGTAGTGAGTGCAGAGTAGTGAGTAGTGAGTGCAGAGTAGTGAGTGCAGAGTAGTGAGTGCAGAGTAGTGAGTAGTGAGTAGTGAGTGCAGAGTAGTGAGTAGTGAGTGCAGAGTAGTGAGTAGTGAGTGCAGAGTAGTGAGTGCAGAGTAGTGAGTGCAGAGTAGTGAGTAGTGAGTGCAGAGTAGTGAGTAATGAGTGCAGAGTAGTGAATTCAGAGTAGTGAGCGCAGAGTAGTGAGTGCAGAGTAGTGAGTGCAGAGTAGTGAGTGCAGAGTAGTGAGTAGTGAGTGCAGAGTAGTGAGTAGCGAGTGCAGAGTAGTGAGTAGTGAGTAGCGAGTGCAGAGTAGTGAGTAGTGAGTGCAGAGTAGTGAGTAGTGAGTGCAGAGTTGTGAGTGCAGAGTAGTGAGTGCAGAGTAGTGAGTGCAGAGTAGTGAGTGCAGAGTAGTGAGTAGTGAGTGCAGAGTAGTGAGTCGTGAGTGCAGAGTAGTGAGTGCAGAGTAGTGAGTGCAGAGTAGTGAGTGCAGAGTAGTGAGTGCAGAGTAGTGAGTGCAGAGTGCAGAGTAGTGAGTGCAGAGTAGTGAGTGGTGAGTGCAGAGTAGTGAGTGCAGAGTAGTGAGTGGTGAGTGCAGAGTAGTGAGTGGTGAGTGCAGAGTGGTGAGTGCAGAGTAGTGAGTGGTGAGTGTGTGAGCGTGCAGGGTGAACAGTGTGTGAGCGTGCAGGGTGAACAATTCCAATCCAAACCACATAATTCCATTACACACCACATGCATACAATCCAAACCACATAATTCCATTACACACCACATGCATACACTCCATAACACATGGCTAAAAGACATTGCCATTTACAATGCCATTAGCTCTAACTCAAATAAATCCGAGACCTATTGCATTTCCAATGCTTGTTTAATATACTAACAGTGTATAATAGTATTCACTATTTGTGTAATATAAAATTGACAGAGACCAGGCAAGTGGTGCTCCAACCGGCGTCCATTAGGAAGAGCTGGCCCTGTGCTCCAGGCACTGTTTTTTCCCCGGAGTTTTATATAGCGCGAACTTGACCCGAAGGTATCAGGTATCAGAGCGCTTCACACGAGCACCAGTTGCATTACATAAGGACACATTCATTTTTGTTAGGCACAAGGAGATGAAGTGATTTGCCCAGAATCACAGGATGTTGAGCGTTGTTGCCGAGACTTGAACCCGGTTTTCCAAATTTGAGGCCGGACCCCCTAGCCATTAGGCCACATCCTTGTCACCTCTGAGGCCAGGAGTCCTAAAAGCAGTGCTGGGGTAGCATGTGACAAGCCTGCGACCTCTAAATGACGTCAGTGGGTCACAACTTCAGCATAAATGATTTACCATAAGTGAAATAAATTCAACAAAAATGTCTCTCTCTGCAGAGGAGGGAAAGAATGCACCAGTTTGGAAGTCCTTCCTCCCACCAGGTTTGTTTGCTTTGCTGATGAGAAAGAGCTGGGAGTGTTGGGGAGGCAGAGAAAGGCGAAGAGAGGTAGAGAAGTGGCTGCAAGTCCAGGACCAAAGAGTGTGTACTGAGCAGTGAAGAGCAGGTTAATTAATAATCCCTCCACAACACCTGTCACCAAGGTTACTCTGATTAATGCCAGCTGGCTGGAGTCCTGGGAATTTTTCACTGAGCTGGGCAGCTTTTTACTTCTACCTGGACATGTGTCTCACCAGACTCCTGTTTTCCAAATATGCATAAACTGATTAATTAAAACAAATATAAATAGATATACTCATACACAGAGGAGCTTTTAGTCAGCCCCCCCACCCTCATCCATTGGTCTGTACAAGTGCCATTCACATTTTGCTTCCACCCCCTATAGCATACAGCACGGGGCAATGGGTCAGCTCTCCAACTGCATCTCTTGGCTGGCTTGCACTGTGAGTGACAGCTTGTTGCCTGATCGTACGTGCACAGCCGCCTGACAGTGAGTGCAGCACTCCGTTAATATCCTTTTATATTTTGACAATTATTTCATAATGCATATATATGCAGAAAACCGACCTATTCGATTTGCTAATGCATGTTTTACCTCTGCCTTGAAGAAGGTAACACACCATGTTGTTCCTATGCAGAACATCTCAAACCATGAGCCATAATTCATCCACTAGGAAGGGAAAGCAGATGATAATCTGGTTTTCAGCCTCGGGCAGCGATAGACAGTATGGGCTATATATATATATATATATATATATATATATATATATATATATATATATATATATTATATATATACCATTTTTGTAGTTAGAAATGGCACGATCGGGCGTTTCCGACTGCAAAAATTCTTTTACATATGTACAAAACACAAACTGTGATTCTAAAACACGCTACTGAATCGCAATTCGTGTTTGCGATTCGGTATTTGGAAGGTATCAGGTACATGCATCATTGTTGCCGTTTGCGATTCCTTAATTGCGAAAATTAAGGAATCGCAATTAAGGAATCGCAAACGGCAATGCATCAAAAAATCGCAATTTTTTTAGCGATTCCTTATTTTTCCTTAATTGCGATGAGCTAATTGCGAATCGCAATTAAGGAATCCCCTCCCATTGATTGATAGGAATGAATGGGAAGACAATCTCAATTTGCGATTCGCAATTAGCTAATCGCAAATTGAGATTGCGATTTCAAGGGTGCAGGGGTGTCCAAAGGACACCCTGTTGCACCCCTGAAATCAATCTATGCACATATGTTGCGCACACATGCCCTAAGGGCATGTGTGTGCACAACATGACAGTTTGAAAAATGCACAAAATTGCATTTTTCAGCTTTTTCGCAAATTACCATGAGGTCCAACCTCATGGTAATTTTTCCCTCCTAATTGCGAATTCGCAATTTGTTTTAGGTGTCATGCATTGCATTTAAGGAATCGCAAAATTACAATTCCTTAAATGCAATCGCATTTTTAGAAATCGCAAAAAATAGCAATTTCTTGTATTTTGGATTGATGCATCCCAAATAGTGATTTAGGAATCGCAAACGGCCGATTTTTGCGATTCGCACCGTTTGCGATTCCTAAATCACTTGATGCATGTGACTATATGTGTTTAGGTCGGCCCTTCCAAACACCGATTCTGAATGGGATGTATGAATGTTTTGCGACTAGCGACTGAATTACGGTTGAAAAACATTCATATTTTACAGACTCCTTGAAGGAGGTAGTAACCCATTCCCAAATGAGAAGGGGGTCCCAATGGAGCCCAATCCTCTTTGAGAATGGAAAAAAAGATCTTTTTTCAAGAGCAGGCAATGGTCCCACAGACCACTGCCTACTCTTAAACAAGCATTGGCAAAACCAATAGGTATTGCCTATGTAAAACCTATTTTGTATGTCAATGTTTTTGTACATGTTGCAGATGACTATAATAAAGATGTATCACACAAAAGAGGGGGGGACCTAGGAGCTAATAAAGGTCCAGTGTCCATGCTCCTAATGCATACGTGTATACCAATGAAAGGACACAGTTCCTAAAGTAGGGTGCAAAAAGTCACCCAAACTTAAGGGTGCAAGAAAAGTCACCCATACATTTAAAAAGAAAAAAGAAAAAAGTACAAAGGAAAGAAAGGTAAATCTTAGGTAAGGATACCCACTGGTGAGGGGAAAGAAACCTTTGTCCTCTGTTGCCCTCACACACCCCAAGGGATGTCATGCTTCATCATCGGGCAGTTGCTCCTCGTAGGGCCGGCGCTGCAATTCCCTACGGGCCCCCGAAGGGACACTTTGTCGGAGATCTTTTATAGGACTGCCGGATGGTGCATGGGGGTGTGCGGGGAGTGGGTTCAATGAGGGTAAAGAATAAAAGGAAGTGCGTGCAAAAATGAGATAAAAAGGGTCAACATGCAGCGGCATTGTAACTGTTGTACCCTAGGCAGTCCGAAAACCGCAGAAATAAAATTGCCCCAAAGGCACACTATGCCCGGGTGACAAAAGGTCATAGGTCATCCTTACCTAAGATTTACCTTTCTTTCCTTTGTACTTTTTTCTTTTTTCTTTTTAAATGTATGGGTGACTTTTCTTGCACCCTTAAGTTTGGGTGACTTTTTGCACCCTACTTTAGGAACTGTATAATAAAGATGTGGCATAATGGAAAGAGCTGCTGATCCCGGTTTGAGTACTGGCGGCAGCTCAACATCCGGTGATCCTTGCCAAATCCCTTAATCTACCCAGTGCCATTAAAAAAGTGTTTTTGTGCAACATAACTAGTGCTCTTATAAAGCGCTGAAATACTTTATAGAACTTTAATGTTCTTTTTTATAAAAGCTACCCGTACTGTGATACTCTGAAAAAAGGTGATCCGTACACTTTTAAGGTGTGCCAGTGTCCTAGGCCAGGAGAAGAGGAAGCCTGTGTGGGAGGGAGACCGTGAGATGAGAAACGAAGGGTCAAGAAGCGTGGTGGTGGAGGAGGCAGTGCTCGCACTGCACCACGGGGAGCACCGGGATGCAGCCGCAGTCGGTAGTGGGCATACCGGCAGGGCGGTGACGTGGGGAGGGGGAGGGGCAGGGTGGGGGGTAGTAATGTATGGAATACGGAGCTTCCCAGGTAAGTAAACATATAAATAAATAAAACGAATTTCGTTGAGTGCACTGCATCCCAAATGCGATGCAGTGCGCCCAACGAAATTCGTTTTATTTATTTATATGTTTACTTACCTGTAAAACTCCGTAATCCATACATTACTACCACCCCACTCTGCCCCTCCCCCTCGCCGCCCTGCAGGTACTCCCACTGCCGGCCGCGGCTGCCGGGATGGCAGACAGTCGCCAGAGAGCAAGAAGACAGCGTTTGGAGCTGCTTCCAAGTTGAGGGGGTTAGAGGGCGCCGCTAAGAGCAGCCAAGGCTTGGGCTGTTCTCAGGGCTGCTGTAGGCGCTGCAGCTGTCAGCTGAGCTGTGTGGGTTGCTGTGGGTCCTGGGAGCCTGTCCGTCTGGTAGCTATGGGGGCCGAGGCACGAGTTGAGCTGCATGATGAGCGTAGAGGATAAAGCAGTGGCCAGGGCTTTAAGTGGGATGAAAAAACTGGGGGGGTCTCACAAAGGGGCGTGGTCAATGTAATTAAGGGCGTGGCTTAAAAACACGTAAGCTAAAAATCTGTGTTTAGCAGGACTATTGGCTTTGTCAATGGTTCTCAGTTGCATAAGATAAATAAGCAGCAACTATGGCTTGTATATAATATTGAAAAAACTACTAAAAGCCCTGGTGACACCACGACAATGTTGCTGCTCCTGAGTTTCTAAAAGAGAAGGGAAATCAGAGAGAAAATGACTCTCCTTAAAGGATTTCCCTTCCACTACAAAGCTCACCACATGCACATCGATGTGCCTGCTGCCACTGCAGTCCGGAAAAAAAAACCTGACCGCCTGTGCACAAAACAGAGCCCGATAGAGACCCGTTTCGAGGACACTTTAAAAAAACTGCTGGTGCTCAGAACTGGTGAGACCCGGCCCACTTAAAGCCGAGGCAGTGGCTATGTTCTTTAAGAATTTGCAGGAGCGAGGACTGAGAGAAGGCGGCGCGGAAGGTCAAACTGCTGCTGGTGGATAAGAGGTCCGGGTGGGAGGGGACCAGCAAGGGTGCTGTTGCTATGGAGTCAGGGGCTCAACTGTGGAGTGACTCCGGACACATGGAGAGGACACAAGACACATGCACAGAGTAAGCGTACATGTGTTAAAATATAAAAAGAGTATACCTAACCTGCAGCCAGTCCAAGGACAGTAGCCACAGGAAGCAGTAGTTGGTCCAGCCTACCATGTCTTGGCGTAAGTCTCTGAAGCCCTAGAGGAAGTCTGAGGACAGGAGCAGCCGATGACCAATAAGAAGACAGTAACTGAGAGAGACATGGGAGCCAGCCAATGGTAAGTAAAGGTAAGTAATGGGCGGGCTCTAAGCCCCTTTTAAGGTTTTTTTTTTCATTACAAGAGATTTTGCAAGTGCTGTGCAGCTGAAACCTAAAAATTAGACATCAAAGTTTCATGTTTTCTTTTTAAACGCATCACTTTTTCCTTTCAGGAAAATGGTCTGCATTTAAATTTTAAAAAGATTGATTTATTAAAAAGAAATCACAGACATGGTGGTATGCTGACTCCAGCAGGCCACCATAGCTGTGATGGCTGCTATTCCCAAAAGGTTGTAAACTGCTACCTACCTCATTTAAATTCATGAGGTAGGTCGATTTGCGACCCTCTAGGAATTGCAAAATGAAACTGAAAGTGTTTTAGACATTAGGGATACCGATTTCCTTATTGCGGTTTTCAGAGAATCGCAATTAGGAAATCACTATCACTATAATTTGTACAGTTGGCCCTATCTCTCTAGAAAAGTTGGTAATGTTCTATAAAATTCACAAAAGTCGATATTTACAAGCCAAAACTACACTAAAAACGCCTATGCATGTGTGTACTTTACAACTATGGGGCACATTATCAAGAGTATTATCGCAGCTTTAGCGGGCCTTTTTCCGGGGAAACGGTGATAATTTTATCGCCCTATTAGCAAGCTGTCGCTAACAGCAGTAAGCGACAGCTTGTAGGCGATAGCGACTAGTTTGGGGCCCGCTTTGCATGTCAGCGATATTTATCGCTAATGACATGCAAAGTGGGCGTACCCAACCTGTTAGCGACTGAAAGCAGTCGCTAACATCTCTATCGCCTATTATCAACGCAGGCGAAACGATAAAAAAATTGCGCTAAGCGCGAATATCGCCAAAACCTAACGCCTGCTCAGACCACTTCTTAGCCTGTATATCCAATGGGAGGTGGATATTCAGGTTAAGACCCTAGTGGCGATGATGCCTGAATAGCGCTGGATTTCCAGCGATATTCATGCATTGAGCCGCTATCGCCGGATATTTTATCGCATTTGAGATAAACGTTGCTAATGGCACGTTATCTCTGCGATAAAATCCGGCGATGCGCGGTGATAAAAAAAAATATCGCTAAGCTCATTTTGCGATAAATATTGCTAGTTGTTGATAATATTCCCCTGTATTTTTTACTCAGATTCGTCCTCTTCTTACTCCTGCCTTATTTATGCATGTTGGAATGAACACAGATATGTGTATTATATCCACAAACATTTCTGTAGTCAGGCTCCTCAAACCTTAGAAATTCACACAATACACTCAAACGGTGTTGTGAAAATAGAAGAATTCTGTTAATATTTCATACTACTTCTTTATCTATAAATTAGGTCTACTGCATGCGTCTTTCATTTCTAACACAAAAGGAACAGATTCCTGCATTTTCCAACACTGCACATTACAGTGAAACATTTTGGTGTAAGTTAGGCCCTATGTAATTGTAAAAAGCATATATGTAAATCTTTTTATTGCTACCACAATTGTTACTATTGTCTGGGTTATCCCCTAATTTGCTTTACATCTCCTTGGGCACTTCTGAAGGACTCCCCTGAGAAAATCGACTTTCCCATACCTACTTGGAAAATTACGTCTGTGTAATGCTTAGATGTGTGACCTTAAGTATGCATACATAAACTGCGTGAAAATCACGTCTGTGCAATGCTTGCATCTGTAGCCTTAAGTATGCACACAAAAACTGCGTGAAAATCGTGTCTGTGCAATGTTTGCATCTGTGGCTTTAAGTATGCACATAAAAACTGCTTGAAAATCTTGTATGTGCAATGTTTGCATCTGTGGTTTTAAGTATGCACGCATAAACTGCGTGAAAATCACGTCTGTGCAATGCTTGCATCTGTGGCCTTAAGTATGCACACATGATTTTTCTTTTATTTATATAGGGTTGGGGGCTGCCAGAAATGGACATACCAAAGCCCCCACTTGTCCAAAAAAAAGAAGAAAGCACACTGGGAAAAACTGTGTGAAAATCGTGTCTGTACAATGTTTGCATCTGGGGCCTTAAGTATGCACACAAAAACTGCGTGGAAATTACATCTGTGTAATGTTTGTATGTTTAGGCTTAAGTACGCACACAGAACGCTTGGAAACAAGTCTGTAATTTAATGTTTATTTATGCAGTAATAAGTACACAAACAGCCTGGAACGCTGTGTTAGTTTTGCTGCAATAAGTACACACACACAAACAGCCTGGAAAGCTGTGTTAGTTTTGCTGCAATAAGTACACACACACAAACAGCCTGGAAAGCTGTGTTGGTTTTGCTGCATGGCCTCAAGATACTCACAAACTGCCTGGAAATCAGGCCTGTGTACTTATGGATCCGCACGCGGAGCGTTAAGTAGGCACACATAAACTCCTCTGTAATCAGGTCTGCATAATATTTGCATGCGTAGTAGCCTTAACTACGCATACACAAACTGCTTGGTAATCAGGTCTGCGTAATCTTTACATGATGGTGGGGTTAAGTACGCGGCGCACATACAAACTCCTCGGTAATCAAGTCTGCGTAATCTTTGCTTGCGTTTGTTAATTACGCACACACAGATGGCGGGGAAATCAGCTCTGTGTGATCTGCGCATGCGTAGCGAGTACGCACACACAAACTGCTCCGACAATCTTCAAAACCCAAAAGATCGAGTGAAAAATGTCAATTTATTAAACACTTTCACCTTTGTTTCTTTGCTTAGGAGACTAATTCATTAAAACACTCACTGACCCCCACTGAACTCAAGGCCAGTTCCGGGAATGAAATACTGAACTAAAGGTAACTAAATCTGCTCATAAACTCGGGGTAATCCTACTGTAACAAGCCCATCCAAATACTAGGAACCACTATAAACACACAGCAGGCTGAAACGTGTCGACTGTGGCAAATCTACACCTGCACTCGACCATCAGTCCAAGCCTCTCCTTACTGCTCAACTTCGCTACGCCCACGAAGTGGGCGTAGTGTTGCCTACTTCGCCCTTTGCAAAGTAGGCGAAGTAGGCAACACTACGCCCACTCCTTGGGCGTAGCGAAGTTGCCCGCCACCCGCCTCCCTCCCGCCCTCCCGAACATAGCTAAATTTAATTAAATGGGCCCATATAATAAATAAAATTCACTTACCTTGTCCGCGGCGTCCCGGGGCTCCCTCTGCTCGTTCACGGCGCCATCTTCTAACCAATGCGCATGCGCGGGCGGCCGCGCATGCGCATTTCTCGCAAGAAATGCGCGCCCGCCCACGTATGCGCATTGGTTAGAAGATGGCCCCGTGAACGAGCAGAGGGAGCCCCGGGACGCCGCAGACAAGGTAAGTGTATTATATTTATTATATGGGCCCATTTAATTAAATTTAGCTATGTAGGGGAGGGGGGCATGCAGCGCGTAGTGGGGCTACGCGAAGTGCGCAGGTGGGCGTAGTTTCTCACCCACTTTGCGTAGCTTCGCATAGCCCCACTACGCACACTACGCCCAGGGTTACTCATAACGGGTGTAAACAAGCATTTACAATGCAATGGTCTCGGCATTATTAAAGGTAGACCTATTGGCATTGCTCATGACATTTTTTATCATTTTTTTTAAAATCATAAATAAATGGTATTGTCATTTACAATGGCAATAGGTGAGCATTAGAGAGTAGTAGAGAGTATTCGCGGACACAGAGCCACACACACACAGACACACACACAGACAGAGCCGCGCACACACACACAGAGCCACGCACACACACAGAGCCACGCACACACACACACACACACAGAGCCACACACACACACACACACACAGAGCCACACACACACACAGACAGAGCCACGCACACACACAGAGAGCCACGCATACACACACAGACAGAGCCACTCACACACACAGACAGAGCCACGCACACACAGACAGAGCCACGCACACACACAGACAGAGCCACGCACACACACAGACACAGACACGCACACACACAGACAGAGCCACACACACACACAGACAGAGCCACGCACACACACAGACAGAGCCACGCACACACACACACAGAGCCACCACACACATACACAGACAGAGCCACACACATACACAGAGAGAGCCACGCACACACACACACACACACACACACACACACACACAGCCACACACACACACACAGACAGAGCCACGCACACACACAGGCAGAGCCACGCACACACACAGGCAGAGCCACACACACACACAGACAGAGCCACGCACACACATAGACAGAGCCATGCACACACACACACACACACAGAGCCACGCACACACACACACAGAGCCACGCACACACACACACAGAGAGCCACGCACACACACACACAGAGCCACGCACACACACACACAGACAGACAGAGCCACGCACACACACAGACAGAGCCACGCACACACACAGACAGAGCCACGCACACACACAGACGGAGCCACGCACACACACACACACACAGACAGAGCTACGTACACACACAGACAGAGCCACGCACACACACAGACAGAGCCACACACACACACAGACAGAGCCACGCACACACACAGACAGAGCCACGCACACACACAGACAGAGCCACACACACAGAGGCACAGAAAAACCGGAATGACAAGCAGGGAACAGTGTGATCCTGGGCAAATCATCATCCCGTAGCCTAGTCAGTAACAGCAAGCCATAATCTTATAGCGACGCCCCCCCAAAAAATTGGCAGCGCTTAGAGAGCAGACTAGAAGCGTATAAGGGACACTTACAGGTAAACCTTCACCCAGGCGAGTAGACCGTAGACCACTTCCGCCTTGGGTAGGGCGGCTAATATCCCTGCCCGCTACCCCAGGCCCCTTAACGAGCAGCACCCTTGATTGCTCAGTCTCCTCCGATCACCGTCTCGCGGTGGCAGTAAATGGCGGTATGCTGCCTTCCCGCACAGCCGGTCGTGTCTGGCAGCATGGCGGAGCGCTGCGCACAAATTCCCAGCAGGACGGCATCCTCGCATTTTAATATCGGGCCCACTGCACACTCGCTGCCTCTAATTGCATCCAAACCTTTGTTTTCTTGCTCTGCTTGATGAAGCCAGCATCTGGCGCCATTCAGCGGAGTACAATGGACAGATGTGTGCAAAAATGCAGGGAAAAAGCAAACAGCCGTGCCAAGAGCCGTGCGAATTAGGGTTTTATCCTCAAAAGAGGTTTAAAACAATAATCATTTTTAAAAAACACCCCTAAGTGTATACATCGATTTATTTTAAACATAAGGTATTTGTATCGATCTCGGTCGCCGTTTTTACCATTACTCGCGTGGTGTCATCGTCTAAGTCTGAAGTGGCGCATTGGTATTCTGTTATAGAATCAGAATTTCTATCTATAATTGTTAAAACAATTGACTATCCTATTTCTTAGCTTCGTCGGTGAGAAGAACAGATTTCCCTCAATGGCCACAATATTTCAATATGGGCATATATCCAGTATTTAATGTAACATGGGTGACAAATACACAACAATCTTATTTATTTTCTAAAAAAGTGTAAAGTTTTATTCATTATTTTCAAGTTGTCATTTCTTTTGTCATTATTATTTTCTCATATGTGCTCAAAGTAGAACATTCCTTTTTTTTAAGAATTTTTTTTTTTTAAGTTTAATACATGAATGATTTCATAATTTATACAAGGAGAAAAGAAATACATAAATATAAACATAATACACAGCTATAAACAAGAAAATCAATTCACACAAGTAGTTATACCCCTGGTAACTAACAATCCGTCACAACATACTCACACATTCATACCCTCACCACACTCATAACTACAACCTCTGAAGAGAGGAAACTGGAACCAAATTGGCAGGGGCACCCTGCCAATTTACAGGTCTCAATACAATGTATGAGACCTCGCACTTGGTCGACGCGCGTTTCGGCGGCGCAAGGCCACCTTCCTCAGGACCTCTTCCAGATACACAAACTCATATACCCTGGGGACATTAAAACCATAGGTTGTTGATCCTGATTTTTCTAAGAAGTTCACGCAGTTAAATTCTGTGTTTTTTTCTGTATGTCCTAAGACAGTAGGATTTCGGTGTGGCTCCCCTCAATTATTTGATTTAACTGTTATTGCGGGGTCCTATTGAATTTCTTCGCAGGATGGGATCATGATTTTCTCTACGGCTCTTTATGTGGACTTTAGTCTTCAAGAACATCGATCATCTCTGTCTTCAATTAATATCTTTCACGATAGATTATGAAGTTATGCCATCCAGTGTATGCCAATCACTCAATTTAGGCGTAACCGCCGGCCGACATATCCTCCTGCTTCATACCACGATCTATTAGCTTCGTCGGTGCCCTTTTCACCTTTGCCTGCACCATTGCACCATGTTTCGATTTTTTTGTTGTCTGAATTTATTTTGTATGTTACTACATGTTTCGAAACGGGCAGTTTTCACCTTACTGCATCATGTACTAAATGTCTCATGATTTAATTTTAAGTGTTATGGAGTGTTTCTGTTTTGAACATCTTGACCTGGTGGAAAGAATGACTTTCAGGGTTGGTCATGGTGGCAGGTCCAATGTGGGCTCTAGAGTAGTGTGGAAGCTTCTAGAGATTTACTGGGTAATATTTGGTAATATTAAAATTCATGCCAAGTGAATCTGATGTTTTTTAAACTAGCAACTGCACTTGTAACAATTGTCATAATAAAAGGCAGCATAATATTACCAAAATGTGCTGTTAAGTTTTTAAAAACACTTAGCAGTTCGAGGCAGCACTGCTACTGCCCTTTGAATCAACAATTAGGCTTACTCAAATCCACTTTGATTATTGGACTGAATCAGAAGGGAATTGACTGTTTCCTAATTTATAGCATCTAAAACTAATAATATATATTCTGTTCTCGAAGAACACCTCTTTTTGGGGCCAGACGTTTGACACATTTGGAATTTCCCATCTCCTAAAACCATGAGCAGAAACATAAATGTAAGCACCACCTCAGTATTTATTATTTATAATAGAGAATGTGGATGTCCCTAGTGTAATTATTACACCGAAGGAGGAGTTTCGATTGATGTTCCAAAAAAAAAAAAAATTCACTCGCAGGCAGACTTTTCAACGTGTGAAATAAATCCATAGACTACATTACTTGTTTATCGCCGTTTTACACTATATTGTCACAATCACTGTGCAAGTAATTCATTTTGTGTTTGTGTGTCACACTACATATGGGTTTGTGTGTTTCATAATAAATTAAGAGAGACCACCCGAGGAAGCAACGTAAGAATAACATTGGTGTATTCATAAACAATATTGCTGGATGCAATTGATCTGTGTCAATTCACAATGAAGTCATACTCTGTTGTCTCAAGCAGAGGAACAACTTCTTACGAGCCCAGCTACTTACAGGGAAAGTTTGGAGCATCAAAGGAAGAGAGACGGAAAATAATACACCGAAGACTCACCTAGCGCCCAGCGGGCTCCCCTGCGTGCTCCAGGCGCTCAGCCTCCATGCAGCCCTCTGTCCTCGGCTCTCCCTCCAAGCGCTGCCTCTCGGAGCCCCTCCCCGCAGCACTCCCTGGCAGCCCTCGGGGACTCTGCAAGAATCACACACCCCACGGCCCCACAAGACCTCTAAAACCACCACGTTCCAGCACGAACCCCAGCCCCACAGACCGCCTTGCTTCACTTCTGTTTCCTGTAGATAGGGAACATGGGAGCTAAAATAAACCACAACAATTCATTGACGGCAAAAAGGGAGGTGGGAAGAGGCCGCAGCACACGATGCCTGGGCCCTGCCACCTCTCAAGACAGCAAAGAGGGGGCATGGAGGAGGGGCGGAGGACTCGGCGACTTCTTCCGGCGGCGGTCGGCCTGAAATGGCTGCCGCAAAGCTCCGACATTTTCGCGATTCGGGCGCGTGCTTTTTGCAGTTGAGTGCCAGATGACTTCACGGCTTAAAAACTGCAAAAAACACGCCCCCGAATCGCAAATAGACGGGGCTTGAACAGAGTGATGCCCCTCTCCTCCAATGGCTGGCCTCCGTTTAGGAAGCCAGCCAATGGAGAAGAAGGGCGGGTTCAAGCCCCACTGTAGCCAAAACATAAAATCTCGGACTCCGCCCACTGCTTACGCAGTGCGACGCAGGCCGAGACCTAAAAATAGAAAGCACAAAGGGCCTAATCAATATTGCATTGTCTGATCGGATACCTCTCCGATATGGTAAAATATGACATGAAGGTGCTCGGGATTTATCAGGTGAGATCAATGTCACTTATCTCGAGCTTTGCCCTGAAAATGGGGCATAACAATTAGACCATGGTGCTTTCTGCACCAAAATCCCCATGTCTCAGTTCTTTCTGAGTCTTTTTCAGTCTTTAATTTCCATCAGCTTTGATCTGATCATATTTGATAGAGGTGTGAACTTTACCACACCCAGTAATTTTCAAGTACAGTAAATTTTGCACCACTTATAATTGTCACCCCTGAACAAACACCTGGAAATCTAATGGCCTATTTGTAATCAAGACCTAAGGCTTACTTGACCATAACAACAACATTTTACAAATCTTTTCGTATTCACGCCCATCCAAAATCCAAGCCCTAAGGAAGCGCCACCAAGAACAAAACTAATATATCTAAAACAAAACTTACCATCTGGAAGAGTCACTTACAGCTTTAAGGTACACAACATTTGTAGAAATGATCACTGCAATTTCATTACTCTCCATTCCTCCAAGTTCTAATAAATACAAAAGTGGATGCTTCTAGAGGACTGTAAAGTTTTATGCTAGTGCACTTTACTTAACAAAATGAACCAGCGTCAAATGACTACCTGGCGTAAAATTACGACTAATGCGCGTCTATTTATACTCAAAAAGCCCCCATAGCTGGTTATGATGTCAACGACATTTATAGAGCACATTCCCACCATATGGATGCGTTATAATTTGGCAGTGATTAGGTTAGCATTAGCCGAAGCCATCCTGCATTTAGAGACTATCTTGTCAGTTTTGTGGAATCCATTTTGTATTTCTGGCAGCCATCTTGTTTGTCATGTGCTACCACGTGGGTGCCATGTGCTCTGAGCTCCCTTGCTGTTGTCTGCTCTTGAAATCTGCCTAGAGACGAACTATATTTAGCATCTTCCACCTTCGCACATGCTCAGTTGAGCTTGCAGCTGTCCATGCAGCGGCTGTAGTCTGTGTCAGGATGTGTTCACCAGAATTAGCAACTGTTAGCTCCTCCCGCTTGTTGACTGTGTATTTTCTGTATGACCTTATATGTACCTCAAACCAGCATTTTGTACTTGTACCGCCTTCATTTGAGCCCCTGTGTGGGTATAAAAGGGCCATGCTCCTTCCATTCAGTGTGCTATTTCATGCATTACCGAAGGGTGTTGTGTGAATGTAGTTCCACCTCATGAGGTTTAATAAATCTTGTATTTTCTATTCCAGTTTCTGTGCCAACTTCTTCCTATTGGTCTGAGGACTCTGAGCAAAGAAGGACGAATCCCTTGCACTGGTAGGCCTTGCTGAGGCTCACCACCACAGATGGTCCTGAAGTGCTTCTGGGTTCTAGGCGCCCTTTACTGGTTTGGATTGTAGTTGACTGGAGTCAAAGCAGTCCCTTGATATTGTATGTGGTTGGGTTCCGTATTGTTTAGAGGCAAGCCTTATTAGACACTGGCCAGCAAGGATGGAGCCAAAGAATGTATTGTTTAGTGATGAGTGATGATGAATGGTGTCCGGTTAGATCCTGTTATGGATCTGTGTGGCGCATTATGCACAGGGATGTGTGTGTTAAAGGACAACCCCATGTCTTCCTCCGTTCTTTTGGGGTGCACGGTTGTCCATTGGTTGGCTTGAGAAAGTTGTTGTTTCAAACATCGTTGTCCACTGTGTATCTTTAGTGCAATTCGATGCATGTGGGCACAGTGGATTAAGTTACCTGTTTCAGGATGGTTAATATGCAGATTGGTGAGAGGATACAGATATGTCACTATAGATTAAATGGATTCAACAATATTATTTTTATTTATATGTAGGTTAATATATTGCCGACCAGACCCAAGTGACGCCAACAAACTTTATAAGAGGAGCCATTTCAATTGCAATAAACGGATGATACACAGAGGAGCATCATCCCTCCATAGAACAGGCTGGCATAAACAATTTATCCAACATTCATTCCAACTCATCATGGTCATTAGTGCACTCTATGCAGTACTTCGAGCTCCAGACATCATCACCTATCATAAGCTTAGAGCGGGAAGCCATGCATATAAGAAGGGAGAAGGTTCGCCATCATTTGTACATCCTCCTGGTCCTGCACCCTAGGCAAGCAAGCGACACTCAACTCCATGTAGCTCCTCAAATGCCACTACTCACTCTCTGTAGCTCAGTTAGCCACATTCCTGCTCATCCAAAGGCTTCCCAGACGGAACAATGTATTCATTGACAAATTCTTGGGCCTTCTAACCTCCTCATCTATCTTACATGTCCACTCCATCCTCCAGGGTGATTTCAACCTCCATAGAGAATGCAAGCTCGAGACACCCTTCTAAACGTTATCAACACTCAAGATGCTGCTGCATGTTGACCAATCAACACACCCTAAGGGCCAATTCCTCAACCATGTCTTCTCGACATCAGCAACCATCCAATGCAATCTGCCCATGCCACTAAACTGGACTTACAGCCTCGCTATCCCAACACACAACCAAACCAAAAGAGAACAACAAATCTTCAGATCCTTCACAGATTTCTCAATTGACAACCTAAAAAGCAAATATATCTATTGCTTTGCCAACTCCATGTCAAGGTAATTTCTCTACTATCCAATTGCCTTACCCCGGCTATCATTGAGATTTTCAACTGCTCTGTGAAAACGGGCACCATCCTGGTCGAATGGAAGGCGGACTATGAACAACCTATTCTAAAAAACCTACCCTGGACCAAATTCTCTTGCCAATTAACGCCCCATTTCTTTGTTACCTCTACTGCGTAAACAGCTCAAAGCCTAATCAACAAACAACTAGTAGCTTATCTAGAGTCCAATCGAAATCTGGATTCGTCACAATCCGGCTTTCGACCAGGCTATAGCAAGGAAACTGTGTTCTTGGCAGTAGCGGACTCCCTGCGTCTTGGGCTTGACACAGGAAACCCACTCATCCTCGTGCTATTAGATCTCCAGGCAGCCTTTGATACAGTCTCTCACGCTAGGATGCTGGAAAGGCTGTGAGAGATCGGTATACAAGGCCCCACACTCAAATGGCTCCACCACGTTCTGAATGATGGACATCAAACTGTCATTTTGGGCCCATATACTTCTCGCAAGTTGATCTTAAACAAGGGTGTCCCGCAGGGCTCCTGTTTCATCCCCACTCTGTTTATATTTATACGGCTCCCCTTGCTAATATCACAGAGCACTTTGGCTTTGAAATAATCTCATATGCAGATGACACCCAGCTGATGTTCACATTTTTGAGAGACTTGATTGCTACAAAACAGGTCTTCGCCCTGGGCATGTTAGCCATCTTTGATTGGATGAGTGAGAACTATCTCCAATTGAATGCAGACAAGACGGAGGTCATGCTGCTTGGAAAGGCTTCCTCCATCTGGACAGATCAATGATGGCCTTACCAACTGGGGGCTACTCCTGTGCCCAAACAATCGGTGAAGAATATTGGTATGAAATTAGACCAAGCTCTAGCGATGAAAGAACACATTTTGCCACCATTGGAGTATGTTATCATAACATGCGCCTTCTGCGCAGAATATTTCCCTATCTTCCAACTTCTGCCAGAAGGACTCTAGTCCAAGCCTTAGTAATAAGTAGGATAGATATGGCAATGCCCTTTTGGTGGCTGCTAATGAGACCCTAGTTGCCAAACTTCAGGTAGTTCAAAATACTGCGGCCAGGCTTGTTCTCAATTGGCCTTCGGGTACTTCTTCAGACCTGCTGCTGAAGGAGCTGCACTGGCTGCCAGTGAAAAAAACTTGTGGTTTTAAGGTATGCTGCCTTACATATAATGCCCTAAAAGGGAAAGGGCCATTATATCTGCAACAAAAAATTCAAGCACATACACCTAGCCGTAGCCTAGGATCCGTGATAAAGCCTTATGGTGTGTCTCACGCATTCATCTGACTCGCAGCGGAGGAAAGGCTTTTTCCTACCTTGTTCCCTACCATTGGAACAAGCTTCCTCTTCACGTCCGCACTTGAACAAACTGCTATAAATTCAAGAAATGACTTAAAGCTCAGCTATTCTAAACTCTTTTTCCACCTTCATTGATACTTGTTTCCGTTACAGCGCTGAGATGCCCCTAGTTGAGTTGTGCGCTATATTAAATATAACATAACACAACATAAGTGTCGACCTATGCATCACCAGTAATTTTATCGAAAAAGCAGTCAATATTCAACCCCAAGATCACATCAGCTATCCACTACACAACTATCAATCTGTCTTCAGATCTTGCTACACCATAGAGATAGCTACCGCACACATTATGGATAACCACAAATAAAGTTGATCCCTGCCTCCTGATATTTGCTAGACCTCTCACCCACCTTTGATAAGATAGAAAATTCTATCCTCGTCCACACCCTGAAACCTCAAATGGATTTGAATGGCACTGGTTCTCCTCCTCTTATGAAACAACAATAGTTTGCTGATATGGCCACTCCCAGTTTCCAGGTGATTTCTTTCTCCTGTAGAGTCCCCAAAAGGTTCTGTCTTGTCCTCCATCATCCTCATCCTCTAATATAGAGCACCTTGGGGCTTCGCTGACCAATAATAGCATTAAAATTAACCAATGTGCTGACAACACACAACTCTACTTGAAAGTCTCCTCCACTCCAAGCATCCAAAACCTCAAACACTGCCTGCACATCATCCAGAACTGGACGTCCAGTACCTACCAAAGCTCAACCCCACCAAAACAGAATTATTTTAGTTGCTAAGAAAAACATGCAACAACTAGACCAAAGCCGGGTCAATGACATGAATTTCTCAGCGTTCAAACCCAACTTTCACCCAATGTGACGTTATTTGGATTCACCATGGACACACACCTTACCCCAAAATGGCCTGGTACCAGCTTCCAGCTCTTCCTACTGCAGAAAGTAAAAACAGGGGACACTGGTTCCCCTTAAAGGCATTCTACATGCTGCAGGACATCACATTCACATCTCAGTCAGGTTTTAGATCTAACTACAGCACTGAGACAGCCCTGATCACAGCAACAGACGACATCTGCGCCCTACTCGACAGAGGAGAATCAGCCTTCCTTATCCTCCTGGACCTCTCAGCAGATTTCAACACCATCTCCCACCACACACTCATCGATTGACCATGCCAGATCTTAATCAAAGATGATGCGCTCAGATGGATGGCATCCTTTCGCACAGGACGCACCCAAAGAGTCCACCTCCATCCCTTCACCTCGTAACCCAATCACACCATATGCGGCATACCCCAAGGCTCATCACTCACTCCAACCCTCTTCAACATCTACATGACACCACTTGGAGACATTGTCGGATCTAACAATATCAATATCATGTTCTACGCTGACCATACACAGGTCATCCTCTCCCTCTCAGCGGATCCCACTATGATGAAGACCAACTTCCACAACTGTATGAAGAACGCCTTGGCATGGATGAAAGAGAACTGCCTGAATCTCAACTCAGACCAAATGGAAGTTCTGATCTTCGGCAGGCCCATCACCATCTGGAATGACTCCTGGTGGCTGGCAGAGCTCAGACCAACCCCCATGCCGAAAAACCATGCCTGCAACCTTGGCATCATCCTGGACAGTGAACTCCATGAAACATCAGGTCAACACTGTTTCCTCAGCTTGTTTCAACACAAACTGCATGCTCTGCAAAATCTTAGATGGCTATGGCAACACACTCTATGTAGGCACCACCACCAAACTCATGCAAAGACGACAGACAATCTAGAATACAGTAGCCAGGCTAGTCCTCAACGTGCCAAAAAGGACACACATCACCCAGAACCCAAAGGACTTCCACTGGCTCCACGTTCAGAAGAGATGCCATTTCAAGTTTCGGACCCACACCTACAAAGCCCTGCATGTCCACGGACTAGCCTACGTGAACCACCGCCAACACCAACACAGACTGACTAGGAATCTCCACACACCCCGCCCTTGCACAGATACCACGTATCCACCACTGTCACTCCTTCTCCCATCCCTCTGTCGAAGCCTGGAATGCCCTCCCCCTTCACCTCATACTGCACCCTCACTGACCCACTTCAGGAAGGGGGTCAAGACCTGGTTCTTCGACTGATACCTGCAGCACAGTGCCTGGATACCCTCCGAGGTGATTAGCCACGCTATACAAGTACGACTTGATTGGTTGACATCCATGGCCTAAAGAAATATGACCATGTAACCGCTATCCTGATGCAATTCTCCGGGCTTCCCCCTGCCAGCCTGTACTATCTTCAAAACATGCTGCATCAGTTGTACAGCTGTCATGACCAGCGCCTTTATATATTTGACTGACAAGTTCACCATCTCCAGTGCCTGCTGGCACACACACAGCCAGACCACCATCAGACTGGAGGCAAAGATGTGTAAAAAAGAAAGACAAAAACAAGCCAACAGACATTCTCTATCAATGCACACAGGATCGATCCCTGTTAAATTTAGGAAAGTGCTGAAAAGGCACATCTTTAACGTAAATTACATCATGATGCAGTGACGTCCCACTTCTGCATCCAGAACACAACAGCCTCTTCAAACCACTGCTTTTTGACACTGCCCCAGATTTACAAGAAATGATATATCTGAGGCAGCACTAAAAACAAAAGCCATTGAAAGAATGGCTTTAGAATGGCGCAACGAGTGGAAATACTTTTATTTCTCCTCATTTTTTGCTTTTTCTATGTGTGCTGCAATCTGCTTATTCAGCGCCAGCGCAAGGGAAATCACAGGGGTGTGCCATATTTTTGTAAACCAGTCGCATCCCTGCGTTTTTTAAATGATGCAGAGCGGCACTGCTGAATTGCTTGCAGTACTGTACTGCGTGATTTCTTTTTTAGATATGCCCCTAAATGTCTTGGACCTGTGTAGTATGCATAATCCTGCCATGAGTTTTGTCTACTGTGTACTGTTGTTGTAGGATGATGTGTGAGTATTGCTCACCTGCTTAAACTGCTTTGGTGGCGATGGTCAGCCGGCTGGATGTCTAAGAGCAATGTTGTGCACATAATTGTGCCAGAGCTGTGTCTAAAGATTAAGGAATCTTATCAGAATGGTGAAGGTAGGGAAACAATATATATATATATATATATATATAGATAGATAGATAGATAGATAGATAGATAGATAGATAGATAGATAGATAGATAGATAGATAGATAGATAGATAGATAGATAGATAGATAGATAGATAGATAGATAGATATCCCACAATGCTTAAGGGCACTAATGCATGGGGGTTTGGTTGAAACGCGTTGGTGTTTTCTCGTTCCACTTGCATGTGAAAATTAATCTGTGAACTCCCAATTAAGGGATTTGTCTTGTGTGCTGCTCTGCCTCTTCTGGTAAAAGTTGAATGCTCAGTAAGAGGCATGGTTCTGCCTGGGTGTACAGCACTGAGTCAGGAGCATGAGTGTTGTTGGAGAAACTGAAAGACCCACTTAGCATGGAATTTTTTTTTACTTAGGTGCCATCCTCCCTCTCTTTTCACTATCATTCTTTGAGCTTTGTCTCTCCAAGTTTATGCTAGAGTTTAATATGAGGAGAATACTCTGAGGTTGTTTGTACACTGTTGGCACAAGACGCCTTATTTTTCATCCTTTTCCCTTATGCAAAGTATACTTTTGGTATTCTGCCTATGAAGATCTGCTGGGTGCAGGCCTGTAGAATGAGAGAGAAGCACAATAAGACATAATGCCATCTCCATAGCCACAAACATGCAGATCTCACTTGGTTAGGCTTAAGATGTCAAGATAATAAAGAAAAGAATAATAACATAAATTATAAGAAATTGAATAAGAAAATAAACTCACAATAGCTTCTCTCTCCTTGACACAGATGCAATCAAGGAAAGGAAACCCAATATGCAAACTTACCTGTCATACTGGGGTGGCCAGAAGACCACCTCTTCTCTCCGGAAGCTTAGAAGACCCATCTCCAAGTCTCCCCCTTCAAATGAGCAGCATCAGTGATCACTCAGGACGACCAGGAGGTACCGAAAGTTGCATGTGAATAGACTTTGGTGTAATAGAGCCAGGCAGGAGCTGTGCAGGTGTGCCATGCGTGCCTTGTTAAAGAAGATCCTACCAAGCTGCCTGGCGCTCATCTTTTACCGACAAATATCACATCAAGTCTGAGACATCCCCCACCTTGGGACGTCTTCCTCCCTGTTATGTTCCACAAGCCATGTAGAGAAGACCTGGCCGCCGTGGATGTAAGCTAGCAGAAAGAGACTAGCCTATTTTTCTCAGCTCAAATGGTAACTTCAAGTATCCCAACATCACCTGCTCACTTTGAATCTCCCTACCTCTTTCAGGGCCCTGACCAACTATCTCAACTTCATTTCATTATTTTTTTTTTCACATAGTTTTATATAGCGCGAACTTGACCCGAAGGTAACAGGTATCAGAGCGCATTACATAGCACCAGTTGCGTTACATGAGGACACATTCATTTTTTGTCAGGCACGGGGAGATTAAGTGATTTGCCCAGAATCATAGGATGTTCAGCGTCATTGCTAAGACTCGACCCTGGTTCCCCAGATTCAAGGTCGACCGCCCTAGTCGTTAGGCCAACTCCTCTCCCCATTTCATGCCCTCCTAAACGCTAACCATGGAATCCATCCACCCCTAGCACCTGCCCCTCCCCCCCAGCATCTGAACACCATGACTCATGATCTCTTCACTGGCCCCAGCGGGTAACCCAAAATGACGCCTTCTGGAGCGAGTGCGCGTGTGTGGTGCGCATGAAAGTATTATGCACTAGGCCTTGACCTGGTTTAGGGAGAATGTGTCTGTGAGGGTCAAACTAGCCACAGACAAAGGTGGTGCATTAAGTAAGCACAATACTTTTTCATGATCACAGTCATAAGTTTTATGGTACACTCCTCAGGTCCAGGTCTCATAGCCTTCACATACAATCAGGCTAGGCAGAGTGGGGTTGGTAAAATTGTCCCACTGTATAGGGAAAAAGAAGGTTTGTGGTGCAATGTTAGGTGTCCAGTTACAAAAGGCTTGATTAATGCCCAAGCTTGTGGTTGCCTTCAATTGTCCTTATCAACCATTTTGCGCCGGGAAACCCTTCTTAGGTAGCTGTTGCGCATTACAAATTTAATAACGAACTAACTAACCATGCGCTTCAGAGAATGCAATATAGAAGGGTCTGTATCACGGGTAGGTCAGTGTGTAGTGTGAACTGTGTAACTTTTGTTTGGTTACCTGTCTGACACGCTACACCCTGGATAGCAACTCGAAAGGGAAATACACTCAATCAGTTGGTATGTTTATCAAAAGGCCATGCCCGTACTCAGTGGGGTGGAGCCTTGAAATGACAATGAACACCATAATCACAGTGATGGGGATTTGCTCTATTGTGTTCTAATTGTATGATTGGTCTGATGGAGGTCGAGGGTTTTCTTCAGTGGTTTGGGTCAAGAAATGAGTGGATAGATTTGTAAAAAAAAATGCACAGTTCTGTATCTGCACCATGAGCTGCTTCAGTGGGTCTCCTGAGCTGTAGATACTTTGGCAAAGCTGAAAAAAATCAAGGCAATGGTTCAGCGGTGGTCAGATTGCAATAACACTAAAGTTCCTTCCATTCTATGAATTTCCATCCACACTACATTGAGAAGTAGTTTAAGACATTAGTAGCCTTGTGAGCTCAGTGTTGCCAGGATGTAAAACTTGGTTGCAGGGTGAGTTTTTATCTCCTTCAGTCCATACTGATGTTAACTTTTTGTTTGCTCCTAGTCCTTATTTAAGAATCTGAACCTTTTTTATCTTTTAATTATTGTCTCCTTTATCTCTTGTTCAAGATTACTCTTTTGTTGGCCATAGATTCATGCAAGACTTTAGTCTATTGGCAAATTACCAACTTGTGGATTTCCTGTCATCGCATAACATTCTTCACTTTTTCCAATCGGGCTTTAGACCCGGGCACTCTACAGAATCCACAATTCTAGAAGTCTCTAAATCCATAAAGTTTATTCCAAATAGTGGAAAAATGCAGTTTTGATTCTTCTGGATATGTTGAAAGCATTGGACACCATCTGTCACAATACCGTTCTTCAACATCCGACTGACATAGGTATTCGAGAGTGTGCCTGGACGTAGGTCCAATCCTTTCTAGACAACAGGACGCAGGTGATCATGTTGGGGCATTTTACAACAAAAGTAATATGGCGACCCTCAGGGCTCGTCCCTTAGCCATACTCTATTCAACGTATATTTGTTCCCCCGATAGTACCTATTAAATCCTTTGATATCTCCACTATGGCCTACGCTGATGATACCTAATTGATTCTGGCCCTTGATAAGACCTTCTCCAGTTCCAAGCTAGATTTTTAAAAATTGCCTCTCCAAAGTAATCAAGTTGATAAATGATAATTTTCTAAACTGTAATGCGGAAAAAACTGAAATTCTGTGTTTTGGAAATAACCAGTTTTCAGACTCGGATTGGTGTCTGGACAACTTTGACAACTACCCTCCGCCGACCAATTTAGCAAGGAACCTGGGAGTTAAGTTTGACAATGATTTATCCTCCTACCAACATGTCTGCACTGTCTCTGAGGGCTGTTTCTCTGTGATCAAGTCCCTCAGAAATCCGCTCTATGAAGTCTACTCTAAATGACCCTCTGAGTAACCATATTCTGAAGGCTTTGCAGATAACCACATGGTACAATGAACATACAATGACTCTAAATCTGTCGCACTTACTTGGTCCTTGGTTGTTCTAAATGTCAGTCATCGATAAAGTCCCCCTTGGATATATGTTAACTTTGTTTGAGCAAACAGGGCAGGGCGGAGAAAAGAGTTAGGAAAAATAGGATTGGATATCCTTACTTTACGTAGCACAGTGACAGCAGTGCCCTACACACTGTGAAGACATCAAAGGGCTCACTTTGGAAGAATTATATACATTGCATTTTTTTTGCCAGATGGGAGACCAGAAGCCATTCACTGTAAACACTCACTACAGAAGGAAAGGACATGATAAAGTGGAGATTTATCAATGGAGGAGCAGGATTTATTTAATAACAGTGATGATCAGTGGTACCAGGGAAGATCAGAAGCCACTGGGATGCCAAGATTCTGCACCTGGGGTTGACACAGGACATTGACCCTTAGAGGTGGGATAGAAAGTATTAAGGGCCTATGAATTAAAGACCTCTGAAGACCAAAGCTGTCACACTTGCACTACCACCCTCCCCAATTCCTCGTTCATGTAACATTTACAATTTGTGGCAGGGCAGGTCAGGCTGGGGTGTCACAAGAATATGACATGAAATTAAGGCAATTTATGGGTCCATGGAAGGCGTGGGAACCATTTTCAGAGCACTGGGTGAAATCCGGAGCTACAAACACAAAATGTAAACAATAAATCACAAACCTCGAGTAAAACAAGAAGAGGGTGGCACAACCACTATTCCTACTTGAGTATTTCGTCAGTTCTTGCTCAAAGTTCAGTAGCTTGCAGCAGAATGCTGGCCTGTATTAGTGCTCAGTAGTGAAGATGTCTCTGGCAATACAGCCACCTTGCCTATGTCAGCTGAACACCATACTGGAAGGAGAAAAGCTATATGTACTGTAGCAGGTGCAGTAGCACCAGGACTCAGGGGTTGGTGGGACCTTCTGCATCCCTACTATGAGTACATTTTATTACCCAGCTGGGGCCAGGAGGCCCATTCTTTGCTTGCATAAGGGCTGATGGCATTAGTGCACGTGGCACACTGGTCCCTGTGGTTTCTACCACGTATGATTGTCCAGGTGTATTGGTGCCATTGATTTTGACTAAGACTACAACTCCCAGATTGCACTGGGGTTGGAAGCATGTTGCTCTGGTGTCATGAAATGAGGTTGTAACCCAAGTCTTTCTCAGAAAGTGGTAAGACCAGGAGTACATTTGCTGGTTGTCAAGGGGGTGGATGTTAATTGCCCCATCTTACATTACGATTATTTTTAAGGGGGTCTGGTTTGCAAAGGGGGGAAAGACTATTGCATCCCCCGATGTGTGCTCGTATTGTGAGTCACGACTTTAATCAAAGTTGACGCTGATAGACTCCAACCCACATACATGCCTGTCACAGGTGAACGGCAGCCATGCCCCTCTGTGGGGGAAACATTATGCCCTTTTGCACATCATATAGGATTTCCGTGACGCTTACTTGCTGACTGCAGCATCTGAAAGTCCCTCCAGCCCACCTGTCACCGATGAAGAGCGACCCCTAACAGCGCTCAGGTGGGATGGGGGGGGTCTCTGGGGTCAAAGTCACTTCCACCCCTTCCCGGGAGGCTGCTTTCAAGCGCTCCGAGGCCTGCATTGTCTCCGCGCGCAGCTAGTGTGAACATCAGACCCCCTCCTGTCATGAGGCCAGACCTCCCACCTGGAAAATTATAGGTGATTTTATGTCCCCCTAAGACTCAGAATCCACCCCCCGCTGAGTCCTTTGCCAGGACACGCCCCTTTACGCGCACACGTGATGCGTGCCGCCCTGTCCCCTCGGAGGCCCGTGCTGAGCGTCAGCTGGAGACGGCTCAGGCGGGGGTCACCCCCCAGGTCTGAGCCTCGATGCCAGGGAGGGCCTTTGTCGTCTCAATGAGGTGATTAAGCGAGGCTCTCTTCAGAGCTGGCGATGCACCCCAGGCCTCCTCCCCAAGGGGCCAGCATATTGGATGGGCAATTTAAGCCAGCATTTGTGCCCGATTCTGGAGACGCTCGAGCCATATGGTGCTGATGGCATTAGATACGGAAATGGGTTCAATATGGGAGCCGTGTTAATTAGGGCATCCGCCACGGGGTACCTAAAACAGATTTACATTCCTTAGGTGTACCTGGGTTATATACTTTCAAAGCCATCACACGTGCAAGAGGCACAAAGCGTGAATTATGTAATTATACCTTTCAAGAATATATGTTTTTTTTAAAACAGTTTATAGAACACTTGAACGTGATTTGTGTAGTCTTTCCCATTCCTCTAAAAAGTACAATCCGTGTAAAAATGAACTAGTGGGACCTTACCACCAGCGCGTGACCTCACCTTCCTCGTTTGGGAATGGGAAGTCTCTGTGACCCCGCCCCAGCCTCCCAATGCAAAATAAATTACTGGGTCTATTTCAGGCCAAACGAGCAGTGGCCAATTTCACTAAAAGCATACCTTAATCGTCATTTTTTTAGGCATTCTTTTTTAAGGTCGAACCACAGTAGTCTAAGTGATTAAGGGGTGCAGTGGCCATATAAATACAATATTTACATCAGGAGAAAGGTTGCTAGAGTGGCATATGTGCCAAGTGGCCGTGTATCATGAATGGCACCTTCAGCGAGTCTCTGGTTTTTATCCAATAGCACTTTGCATGCTGGTATTTTGAACCAACGCAAGCAGTGGTGAAAGCAAAACTACAAGTCCCAGAATGCAACGCCTGTTAACTAAAAACTAGCACTAACTGAATGTGTTTCCTATGGCAAGGGCCAGTCAGCAGCTATGAAGTAGAGGCCTGCAAATGCTGAGCGGAAGGACGGAAGCCCAGAGCCTAAAACTTGCACATTTTCCAACAAAGAGGCTATCTGAGCGAAGCTGGTGGCCACAGTCTGTAGTGTAGTTCCTATAGTCCCAATAGGCTCTGCGCATTGGAATAATATATTCAGCAGTGTAGACGTAGGACTGAGGTTAACTAGGTCTCTACTGACTATATTAGACTTAAGTGTTTGCCAGCTAGCTCAGAGTTCACTAGAAACTTTCTCGAATAAGCGAGGAGGAGTTTAACCTCCCTGGATAGACAAGAAGGGATTTAGTTTCTGACAACCATAAAACATGACAACTTTGCTCTCCCTGAATAAGAGTATATCTCTAGAGTCGTGTGAAAACAAAAGACAGCTATTTCACTCAGTCAAAGGTGCGTACTTAGTTTCACCAGATTGCAGAGAAAAAGAGAGACGGGCGTTTTCAATAAAAGGTGTTATTTATTGAGCAGTCTCTTTCCTCATACAAGAGAAATGAATTGCTACAATTGCAATACTTATAGTTAAGTAAAGTGCATACAGTAAAAGCAGGATTATGAAATAATACTGTAAAAGCATTGATATGGTTTCTTAGCCATATGATACTTTAAAATGGATAAAATAGATACATACATATATACATTGACTAATCGTACTCAACTGGTGCTTCTAACTAAGCCTACCCCGGTGTACCTGACCTAAGCCTAATACATGGGAGGGAGTAAGTAAGTAGCAGTTTAAGTTAAGTTTGTTTTGCCAAGAATCTGACTCAAGAATTCTCTGTAAGGGTTTAGGCAGTTCAGTACCTGGGTATTAGAAGGCAGGAGGTCTGGTATCTCTCTCTCAGGACTCGGTATCCCAGTCACCCGCAAAGGTAGGCTGGAAACGCCGGAGGCTGGATTTCTCGGCAGGAGAAAAGACAGCGTCTTTCTCAGCGCGTCAAAAGGGAGGGGCAGCGTCCGTGGGCTCTCGCATCAGCTGGGCTCTTCGGAAGTAGATAGCTGCACTGCTCCAGGATTACCACCATGTGTTTGCTTAAGGCAAAGTTGGTATATTTATACCTGAAAGGTGCCGGGTTTGACGTAAGGCTGGACATAAGACGTCAATAAAGATGTCACTAAGAACTGGTCGTTCTTACAGTGCTTTACAGGAGTTCTCGGACAAAATCAAAACAAAGCAGCGGGGATTTCCCAGGTTGCTGAAGGCTTGGATTTGTTTAAGAACTCGGTGTGCTTTCTAGGGGGCTGGAGGAATAGGCTTGCTTAATGTGACAGCATGCGCTATGACTGAATTATGAAAAGGGTTTCTATGCCGTTGTAGGGATATTATTGATGTATAACCGGACAAGGGCAAAGAATAGGAATAGCGATTCAGGTACCTAGATAAAACACACTACACCCACTCCACGAATTCATGTCCATAATTACTAAACTAAGCAATAGTAAACATATCTAACGATGCATGTGTATACCGATCCACCCCAAAATAAATTTTTTGCATCTGAAATGGCATATGCGAAATACACGAAAACTGAGTATAGGTACTGTACGCTTTCAAGCAGTGTAATCATTCATTAAAAAGGATGCACATATATATCAGCATGAATGATTTGCGAAAATTACACATGAAATGGCTCTTAATACAGAAAAGAAAGTGCAAGACCATTTCATCACATATAAATACAGTTATTTGTAAATATGCTAGAGGCTGAGGTAATATATTGTCTCTAGAGTTCCTAAAAATAGAAGCTCTGTTCTCTAAGAATAGTTCTACTTTAAGCAGAGGATGAGTGCCAAAAAAAGGTAAATATTTTGGAATCGGGTAAAAAAAATAATTTCGTTTTTCAGGGGAAGAAGTCAAAACAGTTCCAAATATTTTCAGAAGCTTTTGTTTTTCAAAGCTGAAGGCCAAATTCAGAGTTCAGGGAACGCTGAGTGCTCGTTTGCTTAAGAGTTTATTCTTTTTGTTCAGGGGAGAACATCATTTCAGACAGACTTTCAAAAAAGCAGTTTACCGCTTCAGGTGAAAGTTCGACCAAGTTGGAAAATGCCGCAACTGTGCAGTCGTGAGAATGATTGCTATCATCGATGACAGGATCAGCAGTGCTCACAGAAGGTCGTACCTGGTTGATGCTGCTCTCATCTTGCACTTCACTACCCTTCAATCGCAGTGGTGAAGTCTCAACGAATGCCGTCATCAGGATGGGTATCGCTGGGGACAACACGATGCGTGAGCCTTTACTGGGCTTAGCAAAGTATCTGTATCCAATGGTACTTCTGATTGTAGTGTAAGACAGACGATTAACACGCATTCTTCTCCGCACAGCATACATCTTAACACAGGTAAGATACAGTTCTGCCAGATGGGTCTGAATGAAAGAAACCAGGTCATATTCAGATCTCTTAGCCGGGCTAATCCAAGGACTTTAGTTATGCGGTTCCGATAGCGTATAGCTAGGATCATTTCTTCCATTGTTGCTGGAGTCTTGTCTGTGACATGGCTTGCCATAACGAAGCAGCAGTATCAAAAATAAAATGCCTGCTACGAGTCCCAACAGGAGTGGAAGGCCACCAAAGAGTGAATGGACAAAATTAGGAAAGATGCCCAGGACTGCTTTGAAAGGTGTCAACAGTCCCGAAAAAATTGTCTTAAATACACTCGCGATACCATTCGTATCAGAAATGTTTAAGATTTCATTTAGCATTTCTGCGAAGTGTAGGGGGCAATTTGTTGATAAAAGGTTATGTATCTCTGCCGTTGTCCTTGCAACTTGGAGATCATACGTTTCTTTTGATGACGTCAAGTGCACTGGCGTCTGTAGAAGAACAGACTTCATTCTGCTTAAAGTATCAAGTCGAATAGAAGAGATGTTCAAACTGGGCCAAATTTTTCCCTCCCTGTCTGGAGTGTCGTTGGGATACAATGCTTGCATACAGCAAGTGACCCTGGACGTTACGCTTACGAGATAAGCTTTTCCTGGCACCAAGCCATAACATCTGTGGTCCACTATTAGAATGTAGCTCCCGTTTGAAAGCCGTCTAAAGAATGGCTCTATTCGAGTTGCAGGTGTGCCAAGCTGGTGACATGAAAGATTATTTGAAGTCCCCTCACAGGCCCCATGTAGATTTACCCTCACACAGAAGTGTACCACTTAGTGATTTTTCACAATTATCACCACTAAGAAATACATTCTGTCCTTTTTCACTATAACATGTGTGAGTGTAAGGTAATTTCCATGATGACTTGATGTATCCTTTACCCAACCTTTCATACTGGCCTGCCTGTATATACTGTTGGCAGTATCGAAATTGGAAAGTTGTTATCGGAATAGTTATTATCCCGTGTATTATCCATTCAATGACAGGTCGTTCTGACATTGTCAATGGTAATCTCTCAAGTTTTTCAATGCTCAGAATTGTATATTCTACTCCCTTTTGTGCCAAGCTGATTTGTATATCAGTAAGGTTAAAGATAGAGAATAGTGACGTTGTGTTGATTAAACGCCAAGGCACGTAGCCTGAACGCAGATTTTGTAACGTCCAGCCAAGCTGTACAATAGAACGCAATTGGGACTGACCATGTTGTAACATTAGCATGTCCTGCTCTATTATATCGATTGCAGATGATACAATACTGTCCAGTGAATATATTCTGGAAGACAGAGTCATTAACCCATTGTCCACAAAAGAAAGTGATTTTTCCAAATTAATACGGTCAATTTCCCGTATTTTCTCTGCTGTTTTAATTTGAGTTTCTTTCCAACCTTCGTTATAAGCTGCATATATAGAGGCCGCTATGAAACGTTTTTGACGCTGTTTGCGTGGTCCCATAATGAAATCACGCAAGTCAGCACCTTCTTTAAGTAAAGTTAAGTGTTGCTTAATTTCTGCCAGTGTGGATGTATGTAGCCATTCAAGGCAGAGTTTTCCTACACTGTATGTTGTTACAATCCCTGGATGTTGTCGCTGGGAGTATCTAGGGTCTGGCCTGGTCAATTTGAACCCCTGTATTTTGTTCAGGAATCTATCTTGACAGTTATTTGTGTCTGTGGGCCAGATCAACCATTTCTTCCAATCAGGATGTGTTCTCTTTTGGTTTAAAATATGGGATACGTCTATCTCAACATCTGTAGTGCTATTACTGTCAGGTGTTGGCTTTGGAATAGACGGTTTGTTTAAGTCTTTAATTTTGGCTAGGCCAAGACAGGTTGTTTGTTGAATTGTGTCATTCAAAAATATAATTTGTTCTGGGATCATGCAGGCTCTGAATAATTATTCTATACCTTGCACTTGCCAATCTTTAGTACCCAATGGTTTTTGTCTCAATGTTATTTTTCCAAAAATCAAAACCAAATGTATTCATTTTTTCATAAAATGATTCTGAATAGATTAATTTTGTATGTGTTAGCATGGTTTTCATTCCTGTCTTATTTAACAGTTTGAAATAAAATGTTTCTGCTTCACTTGTGTTAAACCCTGAGAAGTATGGGAATTTCTCATAGAATGTTTTTGAACTACCTTTTGGTGGAGTTGCACAATGTTCCCATTGATTATAATTTAAAACATTTCTAGGTTGAGCAGATTTATGCAACACACAAAAGAGCAGATCAGGTCTGGGGAAAAGTGTGTAGCTGTACTGGCCAGGGTGCAGAATAAAAGGATGCATCCATGAACACATGATGTTGAAAATCACTGGCTAGATGAATCCCATCAGACCACCCCTATGGTGGAATTTACGTCATGTGGGATGTTACTGATCATACCAAAACACAACCGACCATGTAGTGCCGATGTAGAAATGGATGTCAGGAAGATAGCCGTGACAATCATCAAAAAGTGATAATGGCTAAAGTGCAGTGCCTATGTGACAATAGTGAAAATAAAATTAACTACATGAGCGTCATAAGGTATTCAAAACGCACTTCATGTGTCAAAAGTTAAAAACACGCCGGGTAATAAGGTTACCCAATGGCGCAGTGATGAACGGTCGACATGTTTCAGCTCTAGGGACTTTCCCCAGCTTTCTTCAGGACCAAAGCTAGTATTGCTACTGCAACCATAAGTGAAATGTTAAATCAATATCAAACAATGTACTAAAAAATGAGTACATATCTACCAGGAACCGTCACCGTTGAATGTCCACTGGAAGGCAAGGAGAACATCTTCTTCCTATAAAATGAAGTTTGATTTACAACAACACCATATATCAAATATACATCTAGACACCTACACACAAGCCGCACAGACAAAACACACTAGCATGAATAATTGACATTCAGCTTGATTTGAAAAAAGCTTAATAGCTCAAACAACATGAGGCATTTCCTCATGGTGCTACTCACCCAGCCTTGTGTGGGTGAAGACCCCACCTCACCCGGCAACCGCTCGGGAGTATGAGGCCCCGCTCTATAGTGTAGATAAAAGGAAACCATGAGTACACAACTCTATAATTTCCAAGCCAATCGCTCTACACAGAAACCTAACAGACGTGTGATAGTGCCCTTACTGTTCACCCTCGCAACACCAACATAAACTACTTGACCCTCCACATATCTGTTTTGTTTTCTAGAATTATGAGCAACTTTTTAGTTGCGGGTCTTTTTTGTGAATGGATGCAACGCATTTCTGGTTGCAACCTTGAAGCTCACCTAACATAATTGTGTATGCCTCCCTTCTGATGAACCCATCCTGGCACCTACTTTCTCTGACATCTGAGACAATTATAAATCCCTTTAAGCATGAACATAATGACCCCACTCATAGGCCAAGTTGTGCCTTAATGAAAAGCGACCTTTTATAACATTACTAGTAGTGTGTATTTGGAGATACAGTACTCCGTAGGAGAAACAGTCTGTAGTGGATGCCACACTCCATTTGAGTGTGACTCTACACAGACAAATCATTTCCCTGATTGCTTATTGGGGTTCAAGCCCCTTCGCATCACAAGCAATCTACCCGAGATACCTCACCTTAAACCCCTTTTCGAAATAAATAAACATCAGGCAAAGGACAAGTAAAACGGTCCTCCAATCGTACATATATAAAGACTCAGGGTGCTGCTTAGATCAAAGTAGCTACTCATTATATGCTCTTCGAGGTAGAACAACATTGCCTGCATATTTGGGTTTCATCTAAACCACCTGCACCCCCGTCATCCTTGTCCCTATTTACTGTTAGTTGGGACTTTTCTTCTTACAATTAGATAGATAGTAACGATCTAGACGTCACTAATTTTGAGCTTCTCGTCTAAGCGCATGCGCGTAAGAGCAGTATCTCTTCACTCACGCTGACGTCCACAGTTTGTTTAGCGCTATTGCGCATGCGCGTATGACCAGTGTCTCTTTTTTCACGCCAGAGTCTGTTGTTTCTCAATGGCGATTACGGCCACTTCTTTTGATTAACGGTGGCTATAAAAGTACGAGGGGCGGTTACACCGATACCTCCACTTCCGTTCGGGTCACAATCCGTGGCACCGACGGACAGGTCAGTCCTCTGGGTAACTCGCTATAGTTAACTGATATTGGTTAGTGGTAGAATTGTGGTGACTCGCATTATTGAGTTTCGTGGTACAGTGGAGGAAACTTGAGTTATCTATCTGATGGTCCGTTAAGCCCATGAGTTTTCTAGGTGTTCACCAGAGACTTTATTGTTTAAATTTTGTTGGGTACCTGTTGAACCCTTTACCATGGTTATTCCTGATCACTGGTCCGGGGGTACACATAATTATAAATTATATATTGTTTTCTAGGATATGTTTTTTACAACCTATGAGGAACACCTACACTGGTCAAACATGAGTAGGTTTTCTTGTCCGAGTGACTAGGGGCACTTTAGCATTTGGGTCCGTAATATGTCCGATGGACATTTATGTTGGTGTTGCGAGGGTGAACAGTAAGGGCACTATCACACGTCTGTTAGGTTTCTGTGTAGAGCGATTGGCTTGGAAATTATAGAGTTGTGTACTCATGGTTTCCTTTTATCTACACTATAGAGCGGGGCCTCATACTCCCGAGCGGTTGCCGGGTGAGGTGGGGTCTTCACCCACACAAGGCTGGGTGAGTAGCACCATGAGGAAATGCCTCATGTTGTTTGAGCTATTAAGCTTTTTTCAAATCAAGCTGAATGTCAATTATTCATGCTAGTGTGTTTTGTCTGTGCGGCTTGTGTGTAGGTGTCTAGATGTATATTTGATATATGGTGTTGTTGTAAATCAAACTTCATTTTATAGGAAGAAGATGTTCTCCTTGCCTTCCAGTGGACATTCAACGGTGACGGTTCCTGGTAGATATGTACTCATTTTTTAGTACATTGTTTGATATTGATTTAACATTTCACTTATGGTTGCAGTAGCAATACTAGCTTTGGTCCTGAAGAAAGCTGGGGAAAGTCCCTAGAGCTGAAACATGTCGACCGTTCATCACTGCGCCATTGGGTAACCTTATTACCCGGCGTGTTTTTAACTTTTGACACATGAAGTGCGTTTTGAATACCTTATGACGCTCATGTAGTTAATTTTATTTTCACTATTGTCACATAGGCACTGCACTTTAGCCATTATCACTTTTTGATGATTGTCACGGCTATCTTCCTGACATCCATTTCTACATCGGCACTACATGGTCGGTTGTGTTTTGGTATGATCAGTAACATCCCACATGACGTAAATTCCACCATAGGGGTGGTCTGATGGGATTCATCTAGCCAGTGATTTTCAACATCATGTGTTCATGGATGCATCCTTTTATTCTGCACCCTGGCCAGTACAGCTACACACTTTTCCCCAGACCTGATCTGCTCTTTTGTGTGTTGCATATTGTATTTAGGGGTATGAGCAGACAGGTCTTTAAACATCCCCTTGACCCTCCACATATCTGTTTTGTTTTCTAGAATTATGAGCAGATTTATGCAAATAATGGTTACCATAGTGGTTGTAGCAGTACATCTGTTCATAATTTGATGAACCCTGTAAATAATCATGTTCTGTAAATTTTGCTGACATAACTAAGTCTGACATCATATCATTAATACTTTCAAAGTCCCAATCATCAGAGAATGTACTCGGTTTTACAAAGTCACTTAATGAAACCTTAAATTGATGAGGATACTTCAAGAGCTCGACCGGGCCATATATATCGTAATCTGTCTTGTCCCATGCTACCCCACCGGGTAATGGATTGGCTGTGAAGTTTACTGAAGAAAGTTCTATTTTCTCGATGTGTGAGGACTTGTGTGGCTTTAGGACCAGGTTGATATTCTGGCTTGCTGTGTCCATTGTAACATATTTTCCCTCAATGAAGTGTCCCAAGCATAGCACCATGATGAGCCAAAGCAGGAGGAAAAGTACACCTAGCACCACCCAAAATTCAATCCATGGAGAAATCAGATAGGTTTCTTTTAGTTGATGAAAGAGTTCTTTAGTTTTGTCTTTAAGAGTTTTTGTTTTTGTTGGCTGTTCCTCAGGTTCGCTCGGATCCTCAGAAAAATCATCGAAGTTGATGAAGTAGCCTGATGCAGTTCTGTCAATTATTGGAATTGCTTCTGGATTTTTCTTTGTTTTATTAGCATAGTCTGTGGCTACATCGTTGTAGACAGGTGTTTCTTGACGAATTGTTGCAATTTGGGTTTCAAGAGGCATAAGTTCCATGGCTTTGTTGCATAGTCCTTGTTTATTCACTGTAGGTCTATCAAATGTGATTAGTCTCTCAGTTTGAACCTCTTGATTTGTAGCAAACTTTGGTGTTCTGCTACTTCTTGGGAGTCCACTTGGCCTACTACTTATTATTGGCCACATGATTACGGTTTAACCAGGTCGATGGATACAACTCGGTTCTCCTTTTTACCAGCAAGGGGCGGTAGTACAACTGATCTTGTTCCGTTGACAGCTAAGACAGGTACTGCTTTTCTGTAAGAAGGCCCAAATTCCTTCTTCACCGCAATTTTCTCTCTGACCAGATCCCCAATCTTTAGAATCCAGACAGGCCTTGCTGGGACAGGTGGTTTCTCTTCAGTGGCTGTTGACTGTTGTTTCAACTTTATGTTGCTCAGGTCTTTTCTTGTTTCATTTAAGTCCTGTAAAATAGCCAAACGATCTTTGATATCAAAGCATTTTCTTTTTACCACTGAAGTTTGACTATCGAGATCCTGGATATGCATTCTAGTCCCGAACAATAGTTCGTACGGACTGAAACCTTTTAGAGAATTTCTTGGCAGATTGTTAAGACCACGTTGGACACTTATTAAATGTTTGACCCACCCAACACCCGAACCTAATACCTTTGCTTTATGTCTCGGTTTTTTCTTTCCACAAGCCCGTTTCCCTCAGGATGGAAGGGACAAGAATACCGCAATGCAATGCCCATGCTGGTCATGGCCTCCTTATAAGCTCGAGAGCTAAAAGCAGGACCCTGGTCAGAGTGTAGCATGCCAATTGCGTATGTGCCGATAAAGACTCGCAAATCTTTTATAACAGTTCTGGCGTCAGCCGAGCGCTGGGGCCACTTCCAAATGAATCTCGTGCAGGAGTCCACTGCAACCATGATGTATTTATAGTTGCCATCCCTTTGTAAGGGACCACAGTGGTCCAGGTAAACACACGCTAATGGTTTATCTGAGATTAGAAGGGGCGTCTGCGCTGGTCTTTTTACCGTCAAAACTTTCATCTTTTGGCATATTTCACAATCTAGAACATAGTTCCTAGTTTGTCTTCTCATTTGTGGCCACCAGTACCTTTGTTTTATTAATGATACTGTGGCCGAGACACCAGCGTGTGCAGAGGCGAGCCCTTCGTGTGCCGCTATAATTAGTCCTAACCTATGTTCCATGTTTGGAATTGCCCTATCCCCCACTCCAGGGATTCGAGCAAATGGAACGTTATTCCCATCAGTTATGTATGAGTACTTCACTGGAAAGCCTTTCGGGAGTGTTTTTATCGCAATATTTACTGTAGCACTGACAGCTTGTAATATGTCACTGTCTATTTTTGTTTTTGACCGAGTGATCGCAACTACGGAAGCCGTTAGCACAGCTGCCTTCGCGGCCTCATCAGCCAATGAGTTCCCCGCAACGTGAACGCCTTCACGTTGAGGACTCAGTGTATGTATCACGTGAGTCTTTTGTAGTTCTTTTTGTAAAAGAACTACTTGTTCTCAAGGCGTTTCATGCTTGATTGTGCCACCCTTCGCATCTTTGAAACCATTTAGAACCCAATTCTGCAAGTATTCATTATAAGATTGAACGCAATAATATGAATCGCACACTATGAGTGTGGGGAATTCGCGATCAGTATTTTCAAGCGCCATCCTAAAAGCCAGTAGTTCAGCTCGCTGAGCTGTACAATCTCCTAGAGATTGTGTTTTAGTGACCAGTGGTCTAAATTTTCCTTCGTGCCAACGACCTTTAACAATCGCGCACGCAGCACTGTAAGCTTGTTTACCCCCAACTGCGGGCTGTGCTCATCCGTCTGTATATATTATACAGCCGTAATGTTCAAGAGGCAGGATTTCGGTCGGCAGAGGACATTCAAATTCATATTGGATACATTCTTGTGTTTTTAAATTAGGATCAAATTCGTAGACCACGTCTGTTGCAGCAAGAGAATTAACCCATTGGATCCATCTAAGATGTAGCGCTTTAGCATTTGGAATGCTTGCCTTTGTTACCGCTTCTAGAGCTGGTACTGGTGTAACGATGATTATTCGTTTACCTTGTGCTAGGGCTCTTTCTTTTGCTACCGCAGTCTGAACCGCAGTTAGAATTTTTTCCGTTGAACTAAATTTCATTTCAGCTTTTGTGTACAAATGTGAGTTGTATGCTATTGGTACCGTCTCTCCCTCATTAGAGGTCAGGTATGTGAATCCGCATCTTCCTAGGATGACTCGGATTACAAGGTTGCGAGTGTTATCGCGTGTTTGCAGTTTTGTTTTAGCTAACATGTCTGTTTGCAATGATCTCAAAATTTCTGTGTGTTTTTGAGTCCAATTGATTGTTTTAAAATCTGGTTTTATTAGTTCATAGAGAGGTTTAACCCTCTCTGGATAATTTAGAATGTAAGTTCTTCCGAAATTCAGGAAACCTAGAATTGATTGTAAGTTTTTCAGCGTTCTTGGTGCTTGGATTACAGCGCACTTCTCTAAGAAGTTGTCTGCCAGGCTTTTGCCTTCACTTGATAATTCATATCCTAAAAACAGGACAGTTAGATGGGCAATTCGTGACTTTTTAAAGTTGAATTTGTAACCCTCTGCTGCGAACCCAAGTATTATGGTGTTCACTCTTTTCAAGTGAGTATCCAAGTCATCATCTGTTAGATAGATGTCATCGACATAAGATAATGCCTCATCATCATACATTTGTAGTAACTCTGTTACTCTTGCTGAGAATAATCCTGGGCTGTTCTTGAACCCCTGTGGGAGTCGACAGAATTTTCCTGCGAGCCCATTATTGAGAAAGCGGTCAAATACCTGCTTTCAGGTGCTATGTTTTGACAAAAGAATCCATTAGAGATGTCTAATGTTGTTTTGTATTTTTTGCGCACGATGTTATTCATTAGTGCTGCACTATGTGAGTTTTGTACTGCAAAAGTTTTGCAACATGAGTTAAGGTGTCTGTAGTCCAAAACTAGACGATATGAATCGTCTGGCTTGCAGACAGGAAACAAAAGATTGGTCATTTGAGAGGTGCATGTTTCAATCACCCCCTGGCATTCAAGTTGATCTAAGATCTCCCTAACCTGTTTTTTTTCGCTTCTTGCTTAATTGGGTACTGCCTCTGTGCAGTTGGTTGACATTTTAACTGGATTTTGTGAGGAGGAGAGTCCTCATCCCATCCAACATGGTTTTTATATAATGCTGGAGCTTGGGCTACTGCCCACTTTCTTGCAAGTGTATATTTTTTATGTATTGGAATGTGATTTGAGAAGGCAGTCATAATCATTTCTTTGCCATGAGGGCACTCCCTGAAAAACTCCTGTGGCCAGTCTTTTTCAGCTAAAAGGATGTCATAGCCTTTGGAGAGGTTATCCCAAAATAGACCCCTTATTTTCCTAATCTTATCTCCCTCTATACGTAATGTTATTTCGTATATTTTATGAGGTTTGCTAACTCTGGTGTCTGCAGTTTCCACCTGAATGTATTCATTCGTGTCCACTGTCTCCAGATGATTCATCAGGATCTTGCGAGCTATGCTCACTTCTGCTCCGCTGTCCAGCATTGTCTGAGCCCACTCTCCGTTTTTCAGCTGTGTCCTCAGGGTCCTCGGCATGTTTGATTATTATAATGCTGGCTACCTTCTTTTTCGGAAATTGTAGTTTTTTACTTTGATGAGCAGGTTCTTTGTCTTTGGACTTGACGTGCCCTTCCCTGTGTTCTGACTGTCCTCTTCTTTCCGATTTCTGCGAGGAAGTCTGAAAAGATCGAGAGGGACGTGTATCAATATCTTGATATCTATCAGGTTTTTTCAAATTATCCCTATTTCTAAGGTTGTATCTTTTCTCAGAGGGCTCCCTCTGGGGAGACTTGTGTCCTTGGTCCGGAGATCTTTCTCTCCGTCGAGGAGACTTTCCTCTGGACTGGAATCTTTTTTCTTTGGGAGTGGATTGTTTATTTCCATCCCAGCTCTTTTTTGGAGTGTTGAGATTATTTTTAATAAATATCTTTTCAGGATTTTCAGTTAGTTGGGGTTTTACTGGTTTACCACCCAAACTATCTCTTCCTAGCTCTTCATAGGATTTTTCTATGATTCTGGCTAGTTCAAATGGTTGTTCTGCTATATCTGTTTCTTTCAATTTCTGGCGGATCGCCACAGATGCTGCTTCTCCTTTTATGTTAGATAATAATAAAGCTGAGACCTGCTTGAAGTCTTACGAATACCTAGAGTTAAAGCAGGTTCTGGACCGTATTCATTTTGAATCTGTCTTAGCACATCGGGTATTACCGCCATGGGCGGAACACCATGTGTTTTTGTGTAAATGGAAGCAAAGACTGTGCCCCAAGTGTCACAGTCCTCCACATGTGGTGCGATCCCCATTGGAAGACAGATAGTCAGAATTCTGTGTTTCTCAGTAGGGGTAGTATCCGGAAATACTGCCTCTATTTGAGTGATTTTTTGTGCTAACCAGAATGGAATTTGTTCCCGTTTTATGGGTACTTTACCCAGACATGACTGTATGTTCTGTGGTGTAATTTTGTTTGTGTTCCCCTGATGAGGGGTCAGCTGTGGAATGTTAATAGCTGGTTGGACTGTTGAAGTCCGCATTACATATTGGACTAATTGTCTGTGTATTTTAATCAGTTGTTTTAACTGTACCAAAAGTTCTGGTATTGACATTTTTTCAATGTCGGGATGTGGTGTGTAGCTGGCTAGAACCAGCCACGTTGCTCCTGGTCTACCTAGTGGACCGAGCCTGGTGATGTGATTATTATGTTTTAGGGCACCTTTAAACCAGAGCAGGTGCTCTTGGTATTTTAATGGGATTTCCACCTCCTCGAAAGGAGTGTACTCATCCGGTGGTTCCTCTATTTTGTAATAGTGGAATTCATGTGTGACAGCGTTTGCTGCTGGAAAGTTTATCCATGAATAGAATACCTCTGTCTGCCGATATTCATGTGCCTCAATTACGAATATGACTGTACCACCTCTCGATGTTAGTCCATTTTCTATTAGTTTAAGAGTTATAGTTTTTCTTATGCTGACCGGGATGATTATTGCATCCGGGTCTTGCTGTAGGAGACTTGTGTCTTCCGCTAGGAGTTGAGCTGCTATTCTAGCTGTCTCCCTATCTCCTTCATTGTCTGACATTTTACTGACAGGAAGGTTTTTTGTTGCAGATTAAGTTTTCAAGGAAACAAAGATTAGGTGCACAATATCTTGGAACACTGTATCCTTCAACGTTGAATAAACCCAAAACTATACATAGAAATCTCTTTCTACTAAGTTCCGGCGGATTTTAGCCTTTTACCCACTCCAGACGTCTTTGGAGTATTTACGGGAGAAAGGGTCTGTGTGAAAAAGCACGACTGAGTTACTCTAACGTCTTGCGTTAGATTTATCGCCTTACCAAATGTTGGGCGCCATGTAGTGTAGTTCCTATAGTCCCAATAGGCTCTGCGCATTGGAATAATATATTCAGCAGTGTAGACGTAGGACTGAGGTTAACTAGGTCTCTACTGACTATATTAGACTTAAGTGTTTGCCAGCTAGCTCAGAGTTCACTAGAAACTTTCTCGAATAAGCGAGGAGGAGTTTAACCTCCCTGGATAGACAAGAAGGGATTTAGTTTCTGACAACCATAAAACATGACAACTTTGCTCTCCCTGAATAAGAGTATATCTCTAGAGTCGTGTGAAAACAAAAGACAGCTATTTCACTCAGTCAAAGGTGCGTACTTAGTTTCACCAGATTGCAGAGAAAAAGAGAGACGGGCGTTTTCAATAAAAGGTGTTATTTATTGAGCAGTCTCTTTCCTCATACAAGAGAAATGAATTGCTACAATTGCAATACTTATAGTTAAGTAAAGTGCATACAGTAAAAGCAGGATTATGAAATAATACTGTAAAAGCATTAATATGGTTTCTTAGCCATATGATACTTTAAAATGGATAAAATAGATACATACATATATACATTGACTAATCGTACTCAACTGGTGCTTCTAACTAAGCCTACCCCGTTGTACCTGACCTAAGCCTAATACATGGGAGGGAGTAAGTAAGTAGCAGTTTAAGTTAAGTTTGTTTTGCCAAGAATCTGACTCAAGAATTCTCTGTACGGGTTTAGTCAGTTCAGTACCTGGGTATTAGAAGGCAGGAGGTCTGGTATCTCTCTCTTAGGACTCGGTATCCCAGTCACCCGCAAAGGCAGGCTGGAAACGCCGGAGGCTGGATTTCTCAGCAGGAGAAAAGACAGCGTCTTTCTCAGCGGTCAAAAGGGAGGGGCAGCGCCCGTGGGCTCTCGCATCAGCTGGGCTCTTCGGAAGTAGATAGCTGCACTGCTCCAGGATTTTCCACCGTGTGTTTGCTTAAGGCAAAGTTGGTATATTTATACCTGAAAGGTGCCGGGTTTGACGTAAGGCTGGACATAAGACGTCAATAAAGATGTCACTAAGAACTGGTCGTTCTTACAGTGCTTTACAGGAGTTCTCGGACAAAATCAAAACAAAGCAGCGGGGATTTCCCAGGTTGCTGAAGGCTTGGTTTTGTTTAAGAACTCGGTGTGCTTTCTAGGGGGCTGGAGGAATAGGCTTGCTTAATGTGACAGCATGCGCTATGACTGAATTATGAAAAGGGTTTCTATGCCGTTGTAGGGATATTATTGATGTATAACCGGACAAGGGCAAAGAATAGGAATATCGATTCAGGTACCTAGATAAAACACACTACAAGTCTACCTTTGGAGCAACAGACGCAACATGGTAGATGCGGAAAAATAAATGCACACACAACATACCACTTCACACCAACCACGCCACACATACCATATCACAGCATATTACTTCACACCAACCGTGCCACACATTGACTGTACAATATCAAAATAAACTATACAATACAATGATGATGGAAAGAGCTACATAAAATACCCAGTCCATATAATGTAATATGCAAGACTGTACTGTACCATATACTATTACACTATATTGTGCTGTATCCTACTATATTTTACAATATCGTGCAATCTCATACCATATAACACCATTTAATGACATACAATACTAAACTATACCATACACATCTGTACCGTATCCGCTGATATCATGCCTTATCAGACCATATCACACAGTACAATGGTGTACCATACCACAGATTCCATATCATACCATACAATATTACACCAAACCATGCAATTGAACGCTAGTGGTAAGTAATATATACATAATAGTTCAATATAATGCTATGTGAAAGACCATACTGCACCACATCATGGGCCAGATATAGGAAGGCCTTTACCGGTCGGTAACGGCCGAAAATCGGTATTTTCGGCTGTTACCGACCGGTATTTAGCATTCGGGATGTAGGAGACCAAAAATCATCCGAATTGGTAAATTTACCGAATCGGTAAAGTTACCGAATCGGTAAATTAGCGAATCGGTAAATAAGAAGTGGTAAAAAATGGATATTGAGATGTAGGGAAGCTCTGAAATACGATTTTGCTTGAAATTCGGTATTTAAGAGTCGGCATTTACCATGGATTGGAATCAGGTGGTAAACAGGTGCAACCTATAAAAATGGACCCAAAATGCAATTCTTCTTGCACAATGGCGGCATTTTATGTGATTGCAAGATGGCTAAGTCTACAGGAGGAAGGGGAGAGGGAATGGCAGAGAGAGGAGCAGGTCTACAGACAGAGGATAACCCTGTTCATGCTCACAGAGGCAGAGATACTCCAGAGGTACAGGTTGGCCCCAGACACCATCACTGACCTCATCAGGGACCTCCACCCACTGTTGTAGCACACTACCCCAAGGGCACACGCTATTCCTCCCCATGTGCAGGTGCTGTGCAGCCTACACCTGCTTGCCTCTGGGAGCTACCAGAGTGTGGTTGCTGCGGTAGGTGGGGTGACCCAGAGCAGCCTGTCAAGGTTTTTCCACAAATTCCTTGACGCAATGTTACAGAGGATGGAGCATTACATATCATTTCCTGCAACCCATGCAGAACTGGTCCAAACAAAATCAGACTTCTACCAGATGGCACGTTTCCCCAATATCATTGGCTGCATTGATGGCACGCACATTCCCATTTGTCCCCCTGCTGCCACAGAATATATCTACAGGAATAGGAAGTCCACCCACACCATCAATGTGCAGGTGATCTGCAAAGCAAAGTTCGCCATTACTGACCTTGTGGCAAAATTCCCTGGGAGTACCCATGACTCCTATATATTTCAAAACAGTGGCATCTATGCACGGCTGACTGCAGGTGAATTTGGTGAAGGATACCTCCTAGGTAAGACACAGTGTGCGACCCCTATAACACCTATTGCAGTAAGCAGTACATGTATGCATGTGATTAAATCATACCCATTTTCTTTTAGGAGACAGTGCATATGCCCTCCGCTCCTTCATACTCACCCCCTACCTCAACCCCTCAACACCCAGCCAAAGGAGATATAACCGGGCACACAAGAGCACACGCAATGTTGTTGAGAGAACATTTGGCATCTGGAAAAGCAGGTTCAGATGCTTGCACAAGAGCGGAGGTGCAAGGCAGTATACCCCCATCACCTGCTGTAAGATCATTGCTGCCTGTGCCATGTTGCACAATCTTGCTGTGAAGAGGGGGACTGAGGTGGAGTTGTCAGACTATGAGGATCATGACGACGACATTGCTGTGCCTGAAACACAACCTGCTGGAGTGTCAACACCAAGTGATGGCAGATTCAGACGTGAGGAAATAACACGCAACTATTTCTGAGTAAGTGATGACACTGAAACCTATATTGAAAGCACAAGCTTTTGTTTAATTTAGTATATTTCCAGGTATGTCAAAGATCAAAAGTGCAACAGTAAGCATTTCACAGCAATGCTCACAGTGAGCAAACACACACACACAGGTGTTGAATCCACCCACCATAGTTGTATATTGTCACTAGGCAGGTTTAAATGGCACAAATGTGCAACTTAAACTTTTTGATCTATGATTATAATGTCCAATGGCAGTAGGCCATATTATCAACTGTTTATTTTCGGCCACCCTTTGCACTAGCAGGTGTTTGTGGCTCAACCTGTTCACTGGGCGTTTGGCCTGTAGCCTCACCCTGTCGCCTGCTGCTCCTCCTTGTCTCTACGACATGGGGGCTTGCCGTGCTGCTCCTACTGGTGCTACCTTCAGTGTCCGGCACGTCAATGGCAGCAGTTTGTACACTTTTGGGCATTGAGTAGAGCCTCCAGCGCACCGGTCATTCCGGCTATGCCCCTTGTGAGCTGATTGCTGTTATGAGTCAGGACTTCCTGACTATTCATGCTACGTCTGCATAGCAGGGATGTGGCTGTTGCCAGGCGGTGTATAGGTTTCTCAGTTCTCTCTGCACGCTGCTTCTCCCTGCGCCTTGAAGTAATTTCAGAGTCCAGTTTTGTGCACAGTTGCTGCATGGATTGAGACATGTCCTGTATGCCTGTTGCCATGCCCTTGTTCACTTCCACCAGCTCCCTGATGCCCTTGCCAATTTCCTGCATGTTGATGTTGAGGTTTCGCATTTGTCTTTGACAGGCCATGATATCCTTGCCCTGCATCCTCTGAATCCTGACCATGGATCCCTCCAGGCCTTGGAAGACACTGGACCCCTCCCCACGTGCACCTACACTCCTTCCTTATACTGTGCGCCGTCTAGTGGTGCTTGGTACAGGCTCTGTGCTGGGCTGCAGTGTGACAGAGATGGCAGCTTCAGCCAAGTTGTGTGACTCTTCACCCACCATTTCACCAGCAGCTGTCTCCATTTCCAGCAGTGGGGAAATAACATGCTTCCTGCTAGGGTGTGCAGCAGGTGTTTCTACCTCCAAGGATGCTGGCATTTCGGGTGATGAAAGCAATAGTGGGGACTGTGTTGGTATTGGGGAGACTTGCATTTCTTCATTGACGTCAGGTTCTTGGGAAGGTGCCTGCCCACTCGGAACACCTGTGCCCTGTGATGCACTGGGACCTGGCTCATGACTGTCATCCCTCTCGGGTGCCGTGCCCTCTGCCTCCTGTGACTGCCTTCTGGATGTGTGACCTGTGGACATATGAGCACATATCAGCTGGGTGCAAATGTCTCACAGCCACTACAATTAAACATATGGAATAGCACTTAGTACATGCTGCCTGCCCTTCATTATGTCTGCATTCATTTGAATAACTTGGTGGTTACAGTGCTGTGTGACATGCTCTTTCATTAACTGACTACGTGTACCATGATGCATTGCTACAGTTTGGCACAGACACCCTGGGACTGGGGTAACTTAGCTGCAAGGGGTGAGGGATGATGAGGGTGTGAGGGGGATTGCTGTGCATGCATCTTACCTTTTTTAGTTGCAGCTTTCACCGAGCTGTCCACTTCTCCCAGTCCATGGACACTTTCAGGCTCCAGGGTTGTGGCTACCATCTCCTCCAGGTTGGTGAGGGGGGGTGCAGTGTTCTTTCTACCACCTGTTTGGGAGGCCTGTTTGTGGTGGTCAGCCAATTTCTTTTTTGTGAGGCTCCTTAGGTCATAGAACCTCTTTTTTAAATCTTCAGTGACTCTGGTGGTCACTCCCACTGCATTTACTTTCTCCAGGATTTCCAGCCAAATCTTCCTTTTTGCTGATTCTGGCACAGTAATGGACTGCTTACCAAAAAGTCTGTGGTGAACCTTAACCACCTCCTCAACAAGGACCTGTAGCTCCATGCTGCTGAATTTGAGCTTTCTTTTCCTTTGAGCCTGCTCTGTGTCCTTGCTGCTTGCCATGTTTTAATTTGAAAAGAGCACAAACTCTGTCTGCTGCTGCTCCCAGTCTCTCTGCTCCAACTGCCTCTCCAGAACCTTCTAATTACTTGCAGCTGCCTGTGTAGCCACTTCCTGGTAGGAAGGGGGAGGGTGGTTGCACCTGATTGGCTGTTGTGTTAAGTTTCACTTTTGCTTGCTGTCCGATTCGGTATTTACTGAATCGGTATTTACCGATTCGGTATTTACCGATTCGGTATTTACCGATTCAGTATTTCCAATGCCCATAGGAATGCATTGGGAATACCGATTCGGTAAATACCGATTCGGTAAATACCGATTCGGTAATTTCCGATTGTCCGATACCGAATTTTACTGATTCGGTAAAAAATACCGATTTTTTCCCTACATCTCTTTTACCGATTTTTGAATACCGAATCGGTAAAATTCGGTATTTAAGAATCGGTAAAATCTGATTACCTACATCTAGCCCCGAGTTATTATTCTATACTACGTGACTGTGTGAATTACTTTTCAAACTCAGACCCAAGACTATTTGGGCTGGGTACTTGTTACAATTCTTTGGTAGAGTAACATTGTATCCTATACTAAAATATTAACATTTTATTTTCAGTACTGCACTGTTTTTGATCATTTCACTGAAATATGTTTTCTCTAAAAAATATTACACAATATTGCTTTCATACACAGATATTCACTCAAGTTGTATTTCTGCCACTAGCTTTCTGCCAAGAGACCCAATACTATTACAGATACTTGGGAATTCAGCAGATATCAAACTGTTATTGAGAAACTTCTAGGTGCCTGTTTGAGCTGGTTATTGGTGTCTGTTGGTTAAGGATTACATGTTCATGTCAGCAGAAGTTATTTTGGGTTCCACTGGTCATTTATAGCCTAATGCTCAAAACTCAAATGCCACATTCAATCTATTAGAAAATATTTGGAACTGGCCATTTGGAATTTCCACTGGGTTTGGATTGGCCAACTTTAACCAAATCAGTAAACCTGACCCCAAAGAATGAGAAGTGTTTTGGATTGAACTGTATGCAGTAAATGAACATCACAGCAAGGTTCAAGATGGAGGACCGAAAACTGAAAGAACAGCAGTGTTTGCGCTGGGGAGGTTACACTGAGGGCCGTAGTGCCTGCTGGTTTACTAGGCCAGGGTGAGTGTTGGTACTTGAAGACATTAGAACAATCAAGCAGGCTCTATTTCAGGCGCTATCTAAGCAGAGAAGCGTAGATCTACATTTGTATGCAGTAAATGGGTTTTTAGGTCTTGCATTAGCTAACAACTTTTTTTTTATTTGACTACATTTATATATACAATATGATAATAGGGACGTTGAGCCAATCCTATTCAGCCATTGGATTGTTGTGTTATTCACATTTTTTCCACCCACTGTAGCATCCAGCATGTGGCAAGGGGTCAGCCCAGTTGAGTCATTGGCTAAATTCACTTTGAGTGACAGCATTCTGCTCTTTCACAAGGAGCACATCCACACAAAGTAGTTCCCTACAGGATCAGAGTCTATGATGGCTAAGTGTGTTTTGTAAGACTAACAAAATATTTCTGCTTTTAGACAAAGTTTATTTTTTATATTGGCGAGGACCCAGCAGATCCTCAAAAATTGGGGGGCAGATTTACAAGCCCCAGGCGCCGCCAGTTCATCACGTTGCGTGACGCACCGGTGGCGCAGCCTGCTAAGGAATATTTACAAGCACAGGTAAAGTCACCCTGCGTGACTTAACCTCTGCTTGTAAATATCGCCCCTGTTCACGCAGCACTTTGTGTGTTGGGGCGGGACATGAGTGTTCCCCCGCAACACCCATGTCCACTGATGCATTTCCAGATTTACAAGAAATCGTAAACCTGGAAATGCGTCAGTTTGCTGTGCCACCATAGGGGTGGCGTAGCCAAGCGAAACGAGGGGAACATTTTTCGCCTCGTTTTTTCCTCTTTCAATGCGTGCTGCATTCTACAGCACGCATTGAAAGTGTAAAATGCCTGCAGTGACATCCTTGCACCATGGTACAAGGGTGCCTGCGGAAGCGCATGGCAGCTGTTTCTGCACCGGCGCCAGGAGAGCACAGGAATGAGACATATCATTGTAGATATGTCGCATTCCTGTGGTTTTAATGTGCCTCAGCGTGGCACAGCCAAAGGGCTTGCTGTGCTACGCTGCAGAACTTTTTTGTAGATCTGCCCCAAAGTTTTACAAAAATCATGAAAGAACAAAATGAGTACGAACAAAACCAAAAATACAAGCAGCCAACTCCAGACCTATTGGCTTTGCTATTGCTGTGTTGTAGAATTGGTTTTGGTTATTTTATAGAGCACAAGGGTGCTTGCAGATAATTCATAACTGCAACTTCTGACTGATGTGTTGCTGGGGAAAAGGATAAGTCCTAAACTTTCTCCATGTAATGAGGTTTCCAAGTCTGACTGAACAAGGACATGACTGTGTGGTAAATGAAAGATGCACAGTCCACTGTGTAAGTTAAGATCTTTTATTGTAAGTTCCTTCCAAGTCAGGTTGATAGGTCAAGTTAAGAAGTACAGATAAAGAAACCCCACCAGGAGCCAGCTGTTAGCAGCTCAGCCTGAGTTGACCAACTGCCACAGTAAGATAGTGAGAGGCACTGTGAGCCAGAGGGACGTCCAGGCATTCTATGATGTCACAGATATCATGGTACAGTCTATCTAGTGAAGAACAGTGGAGAGGACATTTACTACACATCCTCTTCCCTTATGGAATAAGAACAGAATAGAGAAACGATAGGCAAAATACCTCAAATGCAACATCAGCAGGAAAGTACAAAATTGAGATGAACCAGATGTAATAATGTACAACATGAGATAAAGTTAGCATGAGGTATCATTAGAAGAGAAATGAACAAATAAAACTAAATGTTGTTATAATATGCCTCATCCCCTTCCCTTAAGGAAACAGCATGGTTTCGAAAAAACAAGACCAACAGCTAAGCTAGCTGGTGACACTCATAACCTCCCCACACATGGGTACACCACAGGGTAAACACCCTAGAAACTAAGATGAGTGTAGACTGGGATGCTTGGGAGAGACACAATCACTCAAGATAACCCTAAGAGAGGGAAAAAAAACAAATTACCCCTGATAAAGACATGCTGACACTAAACGTATGATAAATTAACAGCCCAAAAGCATCCAACATGAAACCCTGGCCACGAGTTGCAAGAAGATAGACTTCGACAAGAACATAGTGTACCAACAATCTCCACCAAAAGTAGGAGACAGCGCAGAGTAAGGGGAATGAACTGTCCCCAAACCCTCAACCTCCCCTGAGAAGGGTACACCACAGGGCAATAACCCTGGGAAGAAAAATGGGGCATGGACTACCCGCAAACACCAACATCCCCTGAAAAGGGTACACCGCAGGACAATAACCCTGGGAAGAAAAATGGGGCATGAACTACCCGCAAACACCAACCTCTTCTGAAAAGGGTACACCACAGGACAAAGACCCTGGGAACGAAAATGGGCATGGACTACCCGCAAACACCCAACCTCCCCTGGAAAGAATACACCGCAGGACAGCAATACTGGGGACCAAAAATGGGACAAGGACTACCCACAAACACTCAACCTCCCCTGAGAAGGGTACACCGCAGGACAGTAATCCTGGGAACCAAAAATGGGGCATGAACTACCCACAAACACTCAACCTCCCCTGAGAAGGGTACACCGCAGGACAGTAATCCTGGGAACCAAAAATGGGGCATGAACTACCCACAAACACTCAACCTCCCCTCAGCAGCTACAGATCTCTCTTGGCTGCGGTGGTCCACACGACAGATCACGGTGGTGCACAGTAGCAACGGGTGGGGGCACTCAGCGGCTACAGCTCGCTCTTGGCTGCGGCGGCCCACGGGACAAATCACAATGGTGCACAAGAGCAAAGGTTGTGGGCACTCAGCGGCAACAGCTCTCTCTTGGCTACGGTGGCCCACGGGACAAATCACGATGGTGCAGGTTCCGGCGGCTCCAGCGGCGGCAGTTCTCCCTCAGCTGCAGTAGCCCACACGGATCCTGCGGAAGTTTGGAGGGTACAGATTTAGGTGGGTTCTCAGCGGCGCCAGCTCTCGTCTTAGCTGCAGCGGCCCACACAGGTGCAGCAAAGAAAGGTTCAAAGGTTCAGAGTCAGGCGGGCGCTCAGCAGCAGCAGTTCCTTCTGAGTTGCAGCGGCCCGCACAGGTTCAGCAAAAGTTAAAAAGATTTCAGCTCCAACTTGGGCGGGCTCTCTGTGGCGGCAGCTTTTGTCTTAGCTGCAACGTCCCGCACCGGTTTAGCAAAAGTTCAGAATATGCCCAGTCCGCGGTCCTTACAGTAGAACTAGAGGCTCCTGATTACTCGACGGGGGCCTCACCTGCAAGCAGAACTCCTCGCACGGGAATTCCGATGGCTGACTGGGCAAAGTCTAATGTCCCGGAGACTTCGGCAGGAGGCTCTCTCGATTTAGGCCCGCGGTAGTTTCTTTGGCAAGATGGGTGCAAGTTGCAAAGTCCTTTCCTCTGTTCACTCGGACATAGTTTCTTCTTGACATCCAGAAGGAACACACCTGGCCAAAGTTCCAGCGCAGCATTTTATACCTATAAAGTCTTTGTTCTCTAAGGTTGCAAATCACTGACTCCAGTCAGAACCAGTTTGGTGGGGTCGGGAGCACTTGGTTTACGAGGTAACATCCTGCCCTTTCAGAATGAGGGGGTCTGCTATCAGACACCCAGTGGGAGGCCATCATTCACCTTGCCAGGCACGGTCCTGCTCAGATCAAAGAGTCACCCCTTCCCACGCTTGGAATACCGAACTCTCTCTCCAACCAGGACTGACCCATCTGGCCCTGCTGCTCCGAAACCAGACGGCCAATACGCATACTTGCAACAGCCCGCAAGAAAGCTTTAAGCAAGAATCTACCACGTTTTCAGGAAAGGCATTTCACAACATATCATACCTAAACGGTCCTTACTAAAAGCTGGCCCTCCCTGGTCTGAGCATAAACATATCAAACTCGCATTTCCTATCTGGTTCCTAAGGCCGGATAGGGTGATAGAAAGTAATCCTTAACAAACAGGCTATACAGATGTAAGCATTAGAGTTATCCTTATTCACACAGTCATTTATATACAGGGAGCATTAGCGCTGTGGCACTGATTAGCAGTGGCACGGCACTCAGAACATCTACAGCACCCAACATATAGGACAGGAAGAGTCACAGGGGAAGGAGACCCACGCCAATGATGCCAGGTCTAACACATCTCAAAAGGGTAATACACTCAATCAGTTAGTATGTGTATCAAAAGGCCATGGCCGTACTCAGTGAGGTGGAGCCTTGAAATGACAATGAGAACCATAATCATGATGGTGGGGTTTTGCTCTCTCGTGTTCTAATTGTATGATTGGTCTGATGGAGGTCGAGGGTTTTCTTCAGTGATTTGGATCAAGAAATGAATGGATAGATTGGCAAAAAAATGCTCACTTCTGTATCTGCACCATGAGCGGCTTCAGTGGGTCCCCTGAGCTGTAGATCCTTTGGCAAAGCTGAAAAAATTAAGGCAATGGTTTAGCGGTGGTCAGATTGCAACAACTCTATAGTTCCTTCCAGTCAATTAATTTCCATCCACACTACATTGAGAAGTAGTTGTTTAAGACAATAGCAGCAATGTAAGCTCAGTGTTGCCATGGTGTAAAGCTTGGTTACAGGGTGAGTTTTTATCTCCTTCAGTCCATACTGATATTAACTTTTTGTTTGCTCCTAGTCCTCATTTAAGAATCTGAACCTTTTTTATATTTTAATTATTGTCTCCTTTATCTCTTTTCAAGGTTACTCTTTTTTTGGCCATAGATTCCTACAAGACTTTAGTCTATCATACTTATCGCACTACTTGTAGTTTGAGTTAGAGCAAATCATCCAAACTGGCAAAAGAACGTCTTACTTATAGACAGTAAGAGTGGGTTTGGAGGGCCATGTATTCCCAAGCAGATAGATAGAGACATACACAAAACCAATCAATCAAAGCATTTATATAGCGCACTACTCACCCGGAGGGTCTCAAGGTGCTGGGGGGAGGGGTCCGCTACTGCTCGAACAGCCAGGTCTTGAGCTGCTTCCTGAAGGCGAGGTGGTCTTGGGTCAGGCGGAGGTGGGTCGGAAGGGAGTTCCAAGTCTTGGCGGCCAGGTAGGAGAAGGACCGTCCTCCTGTGGTGGCTCTTCGGATGCGGGGGACGGCGGCGAGGGCGTGGCTGGTCGATCGAAGCTGGCGTTTGGGAGCGTAGAAGTTGAGGCGGCTGTTGAGGTATCCTGGGCCCTGGTTGTGTAGGGCTTTGTGTGCGTGGGTGAGGAGCCGGAAGGTGATTCTCTTGTTGACCGGGAGCCAGTGCAGGTCTCTCAGGTGTCCGGAGATGTGGCTGCGGCGGGGGATGTCAAGGATGAGTCGTGCTGAGGTGTTCTGGATCCGCTGGAGTCTCTTCTGGAGTTTGGCGGTGGTTCCGGCGTAGAGGGAGTTGCCGTAGTCCAGACGGCTGGTGACGAGGGCCTGGGTGACCGTCTTCCTGGTATCGGAGGGGATCCATCGGAAGATCTTGCGTAGCATGCGTAGGATGTTGAAGCACGACGAGGAGACGGCGTTGACTTGTCTGGTCATGGAGAGGAAGGAGTCCAGGATGAAGCCCAGGTTGCGTGCGTGGTCTGTTGGTTTGGGTGCGGTGCCCAGGGCGGGGGGCCACCAGGAGTCGTCCCAGGCGGAGGGTGAGGATCCTAGGATGAGGACTTCTGTCTTGTCCGAGTTCAGTTTCAGGCGGCTGTTCGACATCCATTTGGCTACGTCTGTCATCCCTTCGTGCAGGTTGGCTCTGGCGGTGGTGGGGTCGTTGGTGAGGGAGAGGATCAGCTGGGTGTCGTCGGCGTAGGAGATGATGTTGAGGTTGTGCTGGCGTGCGATGGCTGCGAGGGGGCTCATGTAGACGTTGTCTTAAAAACACCACTAATCCATTATATGCTAAGAGAGTGTACTTTGAGACAAAGATTGAATTGGTAAATAATGATCCTCAGGCTATTTTCCAAATTTCAAAAGATTTCCTTTACCCCAAAGCTGTACAACAGATACAGATTCTTTGCAAAAACTTTGATAAGCTTGCTGATTCCTTTGATCAGAAGAAGGAAGTCATTTGCGCCGGCTTGCCTCCTAATGAGATACCAAGGGCGAGATTGGAGTCCCATGGCATCCCATTTCACACAGTGGCGGCCCCTCCGTTAAGGCAGACTAGCATCGCCCCACTGCCTTGTAGCAGTGAAAGAAAGGAAAAAGAAAATTATAATAACTTGATATTATTATCATTGTATTTGTTCCTGATGAGGCAGCATGGGGGCAGGGTGGGCTGCTCTGCTCACAGAGCATTGCAGGAGAGGAGTGGTGAGCACACTGAAGTGCATGACATTTTGGCCAGATGTCTTGAGCCAGTTAAACAGTCATGCACACTTATCATGTTCTCAGCCTGGGTAGAGACCATGCCAGGCGCCCACACCAGGTCTGAGTGCCGTAGTTCACAACGCTGCATTGCAGCATTTTGATTAGCTAAGGGGAGCCTGGTTACTTCCTGTTAAGCTGACACAGAGCAGAGACGACGTGGGAGAGAGCGCCAAGGAGGTAAGTGTATTTTTTTTTCACACCCCCTCAGGGCAGGTCCTAGGCATGGGCGGTATGGGCAGCTGCCCAGGGCCCCGAGCTCAGGGGGCCCCGCCGCCGGCCCCGCAGTAGAACGCAGCAGAGCAGGGGGCCCGCCGCCCGGCCCGCCATGATATTGCGGCAAAAGCGCTGCGCGCACTCGCGCGGGGAGTAAGGCAGTTAGTGAACTAGCCTGTCACTGTGCACGCACGCACCCCACCACCTAGCTTAGTGGTGGTGGTGCCTTAGTGGTTGGGGTGGTGCAGTGCGCGGGCGGCAGGCGTTTAATGATGTGGGTCCCAGGGCCGTCAATCTGGTAGCGCGCGAAAGCGCTACCAATGACAGCCCTGGACATCATTTTGGCCAGCCCCCGCTCTGAAGTGACGCAGCATGCACGCCGTACGCGTGCTCCCTGGCCAGGACAAGGGTGGAGTCGGGAGTCGGTTCGGGCCGAGTTGTTGGCATAACGTTGATAAAGATCAATTTACAATGGTCAGGCGATTTCAGTAGTTGTTTCCTAAGTTAAGTTTGCCCGGCGTAAAACGCCTCTAATACCATACGAAGTTATTCAATAAAGAGGCAGGCGCTGGTGACTGGAAGACAGGAAACAAGTTTTATTCCGACGGAGTAGAACACGTCAGATCGGACAACAAGGTATCGTCTCGAGGTGCTCTCTCTACCTCTCTGAGACCTGGTCTTTTATACACTGGTTCAAGACATGTGGACGCTCTTTATTACAATAAGGGCATTTATGAAGCATGAGAATGACATCAGAACGATATCCCCGACACCCCCCAGTTCCAGCCCATTCCAACACATGACAACAGTAGAGACCCTTTCCCCTCATATGATTGGGAGGGGCTATCACGCAGCTGAGTGTTCTGCCGATCTCTTTGGAATGTGTGCGCCTGATCGAATCTCCGGGGGTGGGGATGTCATGATCAATAGTGGCCTCTTTCAGGAGAGGCGAATGCATACAGTAATGGGCAATAAACTGTATCCTCGGGCTAAAGGATGACCAGCAGTCAGTGCTGACGTTCAGGCTCAGAGGAAGGGGTCATCAAAGGAGGGGTATTCATGGACGGAAAGGAGGTGTTGGTCAGGCGCGGGGTGCGATTCCCTGGGACAGAGTCATGGGAGGGGAGGGCTCATGACTTGTGCATGCGAGTGCGGGGGCAGCCAGGGTGCGCGGGGAAGGCTTGCATGGTCAGGGAAGTGTGCTGACGGGCGATCGTGAACAGGGAGACCATGGTACCTAAAATGGCTGTCGTGTATGCTCGTACGTGGGTCTGCAAGATGGCGTAGATGATGTTCAATACACGAACTAAAATTCCACAACGTCTTAAGGTAAGAAAGACCTGCTGTAATACATTGCATACTATAGAGAGAACTGCCATTTGGTGATCGAGAATGTTGTAGTGGGTCTATTTTATGTTAGTACTGTATGCTTCTACATTGCACTCTCATTCACGTCTTATGAACAGAAAAATATGTTGTCAAGTTCAATACTTTAATATTGGAATAGATTGTTAAATGTTAAATACATTACTTGCTATTTACTAAAATGTTGTCGTGTTCCATCAGCAACCCTTTCCATAACCTGACCTTACTTGTGGCAGAGAAATTCGGATTGTTCGTAGTTTGCCAATAAGTTTGCCCAGGCCCTGCAGCAACAAATGCAAGTTGTAATGAAAAAGAGGTCTTAACTATTCGATCCAAACTGTAGCTTTTTTTTAAGTTATTATTTTAAGAAGGTTTATTTTACCTAAATAGAAGAAAGAATGCCTCCTATCCAAAGAAGCCAATGATTCTGAAAATAGCACAACCTTAAAGTAAGCATCTTTGCTTTTTCTTAAAGATTTAGAACCTCATTACAGGGTTGGAACATGTTGAAATTGGGCCAAAACCGAGATGGCGCTGGTTTTCATTATCACGGATTTCCTTCAAATTGTGCTCAGTCCTGTGTTTCTGCAGATGCAAAGCCTGACGGAAACTGCATGGGCAAAAGACATAAGCGGCCCTCAAAACGGCCATATAGAGAGTTTGTGCATGTTATTCCTCATTTCAGAGCCCAAAAGTTGGAATTGACCTGATAGAGCCACAAATACCCTTTTCTCACATTATTGCTATATCAGAATAAAATATGGAACTAGGCACATCAAACTACCTGATACCATCAGCAAGCAATATTTCCTTGGGTATTTTTTTTACCTGACTTCATAACAGAACTCATAATGACTGAGGCCTTTAGAATGCGTAAGCCCTCATGCCGCGCCTTGTACATTGTCACAGTATTTAAGTTAGCAGTGCACTATGTTGCATATCTGCTTTTCACTGATGGAATGAAGGCACTTTTGAAGAACACAAAAGTAAAACAACTTGTTAATACAAGGGCTGAGAACAGAACACCTGAGTATCTCACTGACTAGTGTGAGAGAAGAATCATGAGGTATTTAACGTAAGGTGAAAAGGTAGAAAGTGGGGGGAATTGCGCTACATAGCGATCATGCTCAATTTCAACCTAAATAAAACTTTGCAAGTTCTAATACGAAACCTCTCCAAAGTTCCACTGTGAATGTGCAGACGCGGCAGACATGGTTTGAAAGTGCTGTGTGCCATCTATAGGTAGGATGTGCCGCCTGCTCACCCGTTTTCCATCCCCTCTACTTTTTGTCCATGTTACTGATATCCACATTAGTTTGCTTCAGTGATGCCAAATAACTAAGATCAAAAGTCCTGCAAAGTCACTTTCTGTGATGTCACTTCTTGCGACGCAATATGCAATTAGAGGGGCATCACATCTTCCCTTTCGCCCGGGGCCTCAGAAGGCCCAGGACCGGCTCTGCACCCCCTTACCACTTAGCCCCCTGCCCCGACACCCCAGATCCATGCCGGCCGCCAATGTGCACAGAGTTCAATTTTATCACTTTGGAACAGTTTCAACAGGCTATTATTATTAATTGTAAATCAGGATCGCCTTTAGATCCTTGCCCTCCGTCCGTCTTAAGGAAAGCTGTAGAGATCATGAATCCGATCTTGAACTCTATACTTAATCAATCACTTCTCTTGGCTTCTGTGTTTGATAAATGGAAGGCAACTCTTGTTTAGCAATTACTTAAGAAATCCACTGTGAATCCAAGGATCTTGTCTTATTTCAGACCGATTTCTTAGCTACCTGCACCAGCAAAAATCCTGGAAAAATTGGTCAATTACCAACTTGTGGATTTCATATAACCGCATAACATTCTTCACTTTTTCCAATCGGGCTTTAGACCCAGGCACTCGACAGAATCCACAATTCTAGAAGTCTATAAATCCATAAAGTGTATTCAAAATAGTGGGAAAATGCAGTGTTGATTCTTCTGGATATGGTGACAGCATTGGACACCATCTGTCACAATACCCTTCTTCAACATCCGACTGACATAGGTATTCGAGAGTGTGCCTGGACGTAGGTCCAATCCTTTCTAGACAATAGGACGCAGGTGATCATGTCGGGGCCTTTTAGAACAAAAGAAAAATTTAGCAAATATGGCGACCCTCAGGGCTCGTCCCTTAGCCCCACTCTGTTCAACGTATATTTATCCCCCTGATAGTACTTATTAAATCCTTTGATATCTCCACTATGGCCTATGCTGATGGTACCCGATTGATTCTGGCCCTCGATAAGACCTTCTCCAGTTCCAAGCTAGATTTTTAAAAACTGCCTCTCCAAAGTAATCAAGTGGATGAACGATAATTTTCTAAAGTGTAATGCGGAAAAAACTGAAATTCTGTGTTTTGGAAATAACCAGTTTTACACCTTGGATTGGTGTCCGGGCAAACCTTGACAACCCCCTCCACCGACCAATTTAGCAAGGAACCTGGGAGTTAAGTTTGACAATGATCTATCCTCCCGCCAACATGTCCGCACTGTCTCTGAGGGCTGTTTCTCCGTGATCAAGTCCCTCAGAAATCCGCTCTATGAAGTCTACTCTAAATGGCCCTTTGAGTAACAATGAGGTATATTATCAATAACGGCGTTACAATTATCGCCTCTTTAGTGGCATGAAACTGCTGCTAAAGCGGCGATAATAGGCTTGATAATATGCCCTTGAGAATTCCAATAGAAGCTCAGGTTCACACCAGAACATTCACAAGGGCATATTATCAAGCCCATTATCGCCGCTTTAGCGGCAGTTTCCTGCCACTAAAGCGGCGATAATTTTAACGCCGTTACTTGATGTCCCCATGTTCTGAAGGCTTTGCAGATAACCACATGGTACAATGTACATAGAATGACTCTAAATGGGTCACACGTACTTGGTCATTGGTTGTTCTAAATGTCAGGCATCGATAAAATCCCCCTTGGATATATGTTACATTTGTTTGAGCAAACAGGGAAGGACGGAGAAAAGAGTTAGGAAAAATAGTATTGGATATCCTTAGTTTACGTAGCACAGTGACAGCAGTGCCCTGCACACTGTGAAGACATCCAAGGGCTCATTGGAAGAATTATCTACATTGCATTTTTTTTTGGCAGATGGGAGACCAGAAGCCATTCACTGTAGACACTCACCACAGAAGGAAAGGACATGATCAAGTGGAGATGTATCAATGGAGAAGCAGGATTTATTTAATAACAGTGATGATCGGTGGTACCAGGGAAGGTCAGAAGCCACTGGGATGCCAAAATCCTGCACCTGGGGTTGACACAGGACATTGACCCTTAGAGGTGGGATAGAAAGTATTAAGGGCCTATGAATTAAAGACCTCTGAAGACCAAAGCTGTCACACTTGCACTACCGCCCTCCCCAATTCCTCGTTCATGTAACATTTACAATTTGTGGCAGGGCAGGTCAGGCTGGGGTGTCACAACAATATGACATGAAATTAAGGCAATTTATGGGTCCATGGAAGGCGTGGGAACCATTTTCAGAGCACTGGGTGAAATCCGGAGCTACAAACACAAAATGTAAACAATAAATCACAAACCTCGAGTAAAACAAGAAGAGGGTGACACAACCACTATTCCTACTTGAGTATTTCGTCAGTTCTTGCTCAAAGTTCAGTAGCTTGCAGCAGAATGCTGGCCTGCATTAGTGCTCAGTAGTGAAGATGTCTCTGGCAATACAGCCACCTTGCCTATGTCAGCTGAACACCATACTGGAAGGAGAAAAGCTATATGTACTGTAGCAGGTGCAGTAGCACCAGGACTCAGGGGTTGGTGGGACCTTCTGCATCCCTACTATGAGTACATTGTATTACCCAGCTGGGGCCAGGAGGCCAATTCCTTGCTTGCATAAGGGCTGGTGGCATTAGTGCCCGTGGCACACTGGGCCCTGTGGTTTCTATCACGTATGATTGTCCAGGTGTATTGGTGCCATTGATTTTGACTAAGACTACAACTCCCAGATTGCACTGGGGTTGGAAGCATGTTGCTCTGGTGTCATGAAATGAGTTTGTAACCCAAGTCTTTCTCAGAAAGTGGTAAGGCCAGGAGTACATTTGCTGGTTGTCAAGGGGGTGGATGTTAATTACCCCATCTTACATTACGATTATTTTTAAGGGGGTCTGGTTGGCAAAGGGGGGAAAGACTATGGCATCCCCCGATGTGTGCTCGTATTGTGAGTCACGACTTTAATCAAAGTTGACGCTGATAGACCCCAACCCACATGTCTGTCTCAGGTGAACGGCAGCCATGCCCCTCTGTGGGGGAAACATTATGCCCTTTTGCACATCATATAGGATTTCCGTGACGCTTACTTGCTGACTGCACCATCTGAAAGTCACTCCAGCCCACCTGTCACCGATGAAGAGCGACCCCTAACAGCGCTCAGGTGGGATGGGGGGGGGTCTCTGGGGTCAAAGTCACTTCCACCCCTTCGCGGGAGGCTGCTTTCAAGCGCTCCGAGGCCTGCATTGTCTCCGCGCGCAGCTAGTGTGAACATCAGACCCCCTCCTGTCATGAGGCCCGACCTCCCACCTGGAAAATTATAGGTGATTTTATGTCCCCCTAAGACTCAGAATCCGCCCCCCGCTGAGTCCTTTGCCAGGACACGCCCCTTTACGCGCACACGTGATGCGTGCCGCCCTGTCCCCTCGGAGGCCCGTGCTGAGCGTCAGCTGGAGACGGCTCAGGCGGGGGTCACCCCCCAGGTCTGAGCCTCGATGCCAGGGAGGGCCTTTGTCGTCTCAATGAGGTGATTAAGCGAGGCTCTCTTCAGAGCTGGCGATGCACCCCAGGCCTCCTCCCCAAGGGGCCAGCATATTGGATGGGCAATTTAAGCCAGCATTTGTGCCCGATTCTGGAGACGCCCGAGCCATATGGTGCTGATGGCATTAGATACGGAAATGGGTTCAATATGGGAGCCGTGTTAATTAGGGCATCCGCCACGGGGTACCTAAAACAGATTGACATTCCTTAGGTGTACCTGGGTTATATACTTTCAAAGCCATCACACGTGCAAGAGGCACAGAGCGTGCATGATGTAATTATACTTTTCAAGAATAAAAAAAAAACTCCAGTTTATAGAACCCTTGAACGAGATTTTCATAATAATTCCTATACCTCTAAAAAGTACAAGGCTGTAAAAATGAACTATTGCCAAGCGCGAGCAGAGCATCGGCGAGCGCGCACTTAGGACCCGGCCCCCGCCCCTTACCTTTCTAGATAGGGGCGGCCGGTCTGCCCCAATGGGCGACCGGCCGCTTAGCTCTTCCGGGGCAGGTGGACGCATTTCCGGTGCGACAGTGGGCGGAGCTTGGTGACCTATTTAGGTCCTAGGGGCAGGGACCCCGGCCTCTCCTTCCTCTGTTGCACCGGATCGGTGGCGGCCTCCCAGAAGCGTCTCCCTCCTACATCCCCTTGTATAGTTGTAAACTTTCCCTCGTGTATAGTTTTAAACTTTCCCTCGTTCGGAGTTAGGAGGCCGGAGGTCCAGCACAGCAAGCACGTGGTGGGAGATGACGAGGAGGAGAAGCGCGTCGGGTTGCAGCCGTCCATCTCGCCAGGTAAGGAGTCGGGTGTGCCGGGGGGCCTGTGTGCGGCCGCGGATTGCGGGGGTGGTGTCCGGGGCGGACGATGATAGTGAGTCTGCTCTTGTGGTCCTCTCCTGTTCAATAGTGTGCCCGCGAAGGTGGTGTGGGCACGGGGCACTCGTCCATGCGTCAAGCTGCGAGGCGACTATGGCAGTGGCGGGTGGCATGGCTGGTAGGCCTGAAGGGAACAGGGTTTCGGTGTGGGGTTGTGTCAGAAATGCCGATGATTTGCCAATGACCATACTTGACTTTTCTATTTCTCTCCTGTTCAATAGTGTGCCCGCGAAGGTGGTGTGGGCACGGGGCACTCGTCCATGCGTCAAGCTGCGAGGCGACTATGGCAGTGGCGAGTGGCATGGCCAGTAGGCCTGAAGGGAACAGGGTTTCTGTGTGTCGAGGCGGGCGGCCCCAGGAAGAAGCCGAGAGCCTGGAATGTCTCGGTGAGGCGGCTCAAAAAGGAATGGTCCAAGTCATGCTCAGTGTGGGGCCGCTTGGGTAGCACTCTACTCGAAGGGGCTACGGTAAGGTGAGGTATCACAAGTTGAGAGGTGACCAAGGTGGGCTCGGTAAAGGGCCGCTGGTTTCACTTCCTGCACCGAATGGATTCACTTGAAGGGGCTCCGGTAAGGTGAGGTATCACAAGTTTGGAGGTGACCAAGGTGTGCTCAGTAAAGGGCCGCTGGTTTCACTTCCTGCACCGAATGGATTCACTTGAAGGGGCTCCGGTAAGGTGAGGTATCACAAGGTTGGAGGTGACCAAGGTGTGCTCAGTGAAGGGCCGCTGGTTTCACTTTCGGCACCGAATGGATTTTCCGGTGAGGGCTGGGCCCCAGGATTAGGGTCTTTCTTTCAGGGCGCAGGTGGGGAAGGTGACGGACTTGTGAGCCCGGGTCACCTTTGTGGCGGTAGAAAGACCTTGGAACAGTACAATTGACCGACGGAATGGACGGGAGTCCGCCTTGCGTACTCCCTAGGCCAGCACTGAGGGGGGAGACGGTAAGCTCTCCGCTGTGAAATAGGGCCCCGGCTGGGGAGGCTAGGGCGACAGGTTACGAGCCTCCTGGGTTCCTGGTCAGCCTGGTGGTCAGAGGGTGGGCCCCTGGAGAAGGCGGACAAGGATCAGTGGTTGGGAGCCCACTCCTCATGGGGCGCAGGTGGGTTCCACCTCGCGCGGATGCACGGCATGGAAGAGGGGAGCCAGAAGCCCCCTTAGTGCTGGAGGATTAGAATCTTAATCTGGCGGAAGAAGATCAAGAAGTCAAGAATCAAATTATGTTGATAACTGTATATAATGAATTTTGAAATGCCTTGTCATGTTTATGAAATGGAAAATATTAAACATGGCCGTTTTACACCCACACAAATCTCTGTTGATGATTCTCATGTGGGTTATCAGGTTTAGGGGGGGGAGCGGGGAGCATGCTGGGGGATCCGGGTCCTATGGGACCTTACCGCCAGCGCGTGACCTCACCTTTCTCGTTTGGCAATTGGAAGTGTCTGTGACCCCGCCCCAGCCTCCCAATGCAAAATACGTTTCTGGGTCAAACGAGCAGTGGCCAATTTCACTGAAAGCACACCTTACTCGTCCGTTTTTTTGCATTCTTTTTTGAGATCTAATACAGTGATCAAAGTGATCAATATTTGCATCAGGAGAAAGGTTGCTAGAGTGGCATATGTGCCAATTGGCCGTGAATCATAAATGGTACCTTTAGCAAGTCCCTGGTTTTTATCCAATAGCACTTTGCATGCTGGTGTTTTGAACCAACATAGGTAGTGGTGAAAGCAAAACTACAAGTCCCAGAATGCACCACTGTTCACTAAAAACTAGCACTAACTGAATGTGTTTCCTATGGCAAGGGCCAGTGGGCAGCTATGAAGGAGAGGCCTGTAAATGCTGAGCTGAAGGGAGCAAGCCCAGAGCCTAAAACTTGCAAACTATCCAAAAAGCGGCTATCAGAGCTGGTGGCCACAGTCTACCAGTGGAACAACTGACGCAACATGGTAGACGCGGAAAAATAAATGCACACACAGCATACCACTTCACACGAACCACGCCACACATACCATATCACAGCATACCACTTCACACCACACATCGACCGTACAATATCAAAATAAACTATACAATACAATGATAATGGAAAGAGCTACATAAAATACCCAGTCCATATAATGCAATATGCAAGACTATACTGTACCATATAGTATTACATTATATTGTGCTGTATCCTACTATATTTTACAATATCGTACAATCTCATACCATCTAATGCCATTTCCTAACATACCATACTAAACTATACCATACACATCTGTACCATACACGCTGATATCATGCCTTATCAGACTATATCACACCGTTCCATGGTGTACCATACCGCAGATTCCATATCATACCATACAATATTACACCAAACCATGCAATTGAACGCTAGTGGTAAGTGATATATATATAATAGTTCAATATAATGCAATGTGAAAGGCCATACTGCACCACGTCACATTATTATTCTATACTGTGTGACTGTGTGAATTACTTTTCAAACTCAGACCCAAGCATATTTGGACTGGTCACTTGTTACTATTCCTTGGTAGAGTAACACCTTGTGCTATACTAAAATATTAACATTTTGTTCTCAGTACTGTACTGTTTTTGATCATTTCACTAAAATGTGTTTTCTCTAAAAAAATATTTCACAATATTGTTTTCAAACACAGATATTCACTCAATTTGTATTTCTGCCACTAGCTTTCTGCCAAAAGACCCAATATTGTTACAGATACCTGGGCAGTCAGCAGATGTCACGCTGTTTTTAGAAACTTCTAGGTGCCTGTTTGAGCTGGTTATTGGTGTCTGTTGGTTAAGGATTGCATGTTCGTGTCAGCAGCAGAACATCAGTTATTTTGAGTTCCGCTGGTCATTTATAGTCCAATGCTAATGCTCAAAACTCACATACCACATTCAATATATTAGAACATATATATATATATATATTCACTGAAAAAACCATAGGTTATAGATCATATATAGTTAGGAATTTGAATTTACAAAACCTTGAAAATTCACTGAAAAAACCATAGGTTAGAGACCATATATAGTTAGCTGGACATTTTATTGACATAAAACCAATGAAATTCCATATATAGTTAGTTGCACTAACTATATATCGCGCACCCGCAATCCACTGCTGATGATGTCACATATTACATCATTCATGACATGGTCAGTGACATCACTGATGACATCACTGATGACATCTCAAATGACATCACTGATGACATCACTGATGACATCTCAAATGACATCACTGATGACATCATCTAGTGTCTGTGTGTTTTTGTAAAGTTTAAATATGTTTTACATATTGAAGAATGAGTGGATGTATGGAAGACTGAGTGTGTGTGTGGCTGGCTGGGAGGTGTGTGACTCTGTGCATATCAATGTGTACTTGTATCAGTGATTGTATAAGAGAGTAAGTATGTGTTAGTATATGTGTGAAAAGTATGGTGTTCTGTGTTTAACTGTATAGATGAGGAAATCGAAGTGTGATTGATTCTTCACAGGACTGACTAGGTGTATGAGTGCATATGATAGTGTTGTAATAATGAGTGACTGTATGTATGAGTGATTGTATGGGTGAATGAGTGAATGTGTGTGTAGACGTAGGAATCAGTGAGTGCGTATGTAGTAACTGGTATTGGTGTGTCATGATGTCATCAGTGATGTCATTTGAGATGTCATTTGAGATGTCATCAGTGATGTCATCAGTGATGTCACTGACCATGTCATGAATGATGTAATATGTGACATCATCAGCAGTGGATTGCGGGTGCGCGATATATAGTTAGTGCAACTAACTATATATGGAATTTCATTGGTTTTATGTCAATAAAATGTCCAGCTAACTATATATGGTCTCTAACCTATGGTTTTTTCAGTGAATTTTCAAGGTTTTGTAAATGCAAATTCCTAACTATATATGGTCTATAACCTATGGTTTTTTCAGTGAATTTCATTGGTTTTTTAAAAGCTAATATCTATAGCTGTAAAATATATTCTTTATTACGTGACGTATCACGTAGCCACGTGAGACGCCTCATGACGCGTCGCATAACCGTGACGTATCGGCTCTGCAGCGCAAACAAAACCCGTAACGTAGGGGGGAGGAGCTTGGCGGGCATCCGTGATGGCCGCGTGAGCACAGCGCTCTCCGGACCCCCGCCACTCCCGGCATGATATCCTGAACATATCCTGATTCTTCACGAGGATCTATGTAGAGGACGCTGGGCTGATCTTCCTGGGATTTTTGGAATTTGATTTGGACCCGGGGCGCCGAAGATACGGCGATTTGAACTTTCGGGGCCCGCCCTTGCAGTGCGCCCGGGACTAGGTGAGGCTCTCTGGCCGTCTCGGAGTTGAACAACAGCGGCAGGGGGATTGGACTTGGGGGTCCCCCTCTTAAGTTTCGGTTTCGATTCTGCCTCAGACTGAGACATTTGGCAGGGGAGTCTGGCCTGGGCTGGGTCCGGCGCACTAGACGGCTGTCGGGCCTTTGGCTGGCTTATTCTCCTTTCAGGCTGGACCTCTCCTAGTGGTACCCTTGCAGCTGCCTTTTGGTCCCGAAGACCTGCTTTCCCGTGGCCGTTCCCATCGGGTCGAGTGAGTCTCCTGGTGACGTGGTTTCCGACATGGCGGGCAGAGGGGACCGAGAGACACGAAAGACCAAGACGCCCCTTTGTGGGGGCCCGGTCCAGTCTAACGTCATGGACCGCTACACCCATGCGAGGGGGTCCCCCGGAGCCGCCCTGCCTGGCCCAAGTGCGGTTGACCACATTGTGGACGCATCAATGGAACCGTCCTTGCAGGACATCATGGGCGCCATTTCTGGCATGAAGGAAACGATAGGCCAACAATATGAAGCCTTGGCCCACAAAATCGACACAGTGGCCATTGATGTGAACTTGATTCGGGCCGACCTATCTAAAACCAATGAGAAGGTGAAGTCATTGGATCTCAAATCATCCAGCCTCACGGCAGACCTCTCGGAGATACAGACGGAGATTGGCAACCTCCGTAGGGTGAATGATTTCATGACCCGGCGCTTGGAGGACTTTGAGAACAGGGCACGTCGCTGTAATGTGCGTGTGGTTGGCGTTCCGGAGAATCCAGAACCGCACTCTGTTGATCTCCTGGTCGAGGACCTGATCCAGAACTACCTTTTTCAGTCTGGGCTGAGTAAATTCTTCGCAGTGGAGCGTGCCCATCGTGTTCCGGGAGGCCAGGGTAAGCCAGGCGCCCCGCCGAGGCCTATTGTTGCGAAACTCTTCCACTATAGGGATCGGGACGCTATCCTGCAGGCATCACGTGTGAAGGGCCCGGTGGCCTTTGAGAACGCCACGGTGAACTTTTATCCGGACTTTTCTCAACAGGTGCAGAAACAGCGTATGGGCTTCCGTGGAGTCAAGAAGCGTCTCCGGGACATGGGATTGCGCTACGCTATGCTTTTTCCGACCAGGCTGCGAGTTGAGTACAATGACCGAACCTTTTTCTTTGATCGGCCTGACTCTGTGAATGACTGGCTGGACTCTCTGCCGGACCGACCTCCTGCGGCTGAGTCCGCCGCCCACCCGGGTGGTGCGGAGGGTGGTGTAGAGAGCTGAACTATTTGTCTATGCCCGGGTCCTCGTGTTAAGTAACCTCTTCTGGGATTCTATGCCTAAGTGCCTCTACTATCTGTGTGTTTTCCTTGTTATTAATCTTGTTGGGGTGGCGGGTGGGCCAGAGCCTTTCCTCCTCCGGGGTCTTTTTGTAGAATGGGGGTTCTTGGGCGACAGGCACACTGCATGTTGGGGTGGCTTTTTAGCTTCTTGCAGGGGTGCAGGGTGGGGGGTGTTTCCTTTATTGTTGGGGGGTGGGTGGATGGGAAGTTTGATGTTTATGTGTTGTGTCCTCAAGGCGATTCTATCTTGCTAATGATGTTTTTGATGTCATGCTCATTGGAGGGGGGTTGCGGCGTTGCTGTGTGGGATGGGGGGTAGCGGGTTGAGGTTTATTTCGTGGAATGTTAATGGTCTGGGGGATCGTATTAAGCGGGGTGTGGTGTTGCGATGTCTACGACGTTTGTCTCCGGATATTGTTTTTCTACAGGAGACTCATTTAGTGGGCAATACATGTCGTGCACTGAATAGGTGGGGCTATCGCCTCGCCGCACATTCGGGGTTTACTACGGGTTCCAGGGGGGTGGGTATCCTTGTTCGGGCTTCCCTCCCCCTAGCTAGTGATGATGTGATCCTTGATGATCGGGGGCGTTATGCCGTCCTCGTGGGTCGCTATGAGGGTCGGACCCTTTCCTTGTTTGCCGTTTATGTGCCCCCCGGTCTACAGACCTCTACCTTTTCCGATTTGGGCCGTGTGTTGTTGAACCTCCCTGTTAGTACTCTCTTCATAGCGGGTGACTTTAATTCTGTGTTCTCCGGTCTACATGATCGTCACCCCCCTAGGGACACCCCTTTGGCCCAACAGTGGCTGGGTGGGTTTCTGGATACGTTCGGCTTGGTGGATTGCTGGAGGCTTATGCATCCTACTCAGCTTCAATACACTTTCCACTCTGGGGCCCATGGGAGTCTGTCTAGACTGGATTATTTCCTGATGCCTGCGGCGCAGTCGCCGGCGGTTCGTGAGATTAGACACCTCCCCCGGGGCATCTCTGATCATTCTCCGCTCTGGCTTTGTTTTGAGGTGGGGGTGGAGGCGGCGGGCCGGGTGGCTCCTATCAACCCATGGTACCTCACCTCCCCCGAGACCCGCAATCTCTTGATTAAGTCTTTGGATAATTATTTTTTAGACAACGAGGGTTCCGTCTCCTCTGCGGTATCCCTGTGGGAGGCCTTTAAGACGGTGATTCGCGGGCAGGCCCTTTCACTTATTACTGAATCCAAAAAGGCGAGGAATCGGGAGGTGGTGGACATTGAGAGGGAGATTGCTGAGATAGAGGCTGACCTAGAATCGGATGTTACATCTGATAAACTCCACGCCCTGGGTCTGAAACAATTTGCTTATAAGTCTTTGGTCACAGATGCGGCTAAACTGATGTTTCGGGAGCAACAGGGTCGTTTGTATGATGTGGGGGACAAAGCGGGTAAATTATTGGCATGGTTGGATAAGAAGGAGAGGGCGAGTCGTGTGGTGCCTATGATTCAGATGTCGAACGGTGTGAGAGTGACAGACCCGGTTGGAATAGTTTAATGTTTTGCGGATTATTTTCGTGTAGTTTATACCCCTGTGTCTGAACGGGATGTTGATGACTCTCGCCTTTTGTTGCATGATATAGCTCTGCCCAGTGTTTCCGATTTAGACCGAGTCTCTTTGGAATCCCCTTTTACTGCGGACGAGATAGCGACGGCCATTCGCTCACTCCGTTCGGGCAAAGCTTTGGGCCCGAATGGATTGTCAATTGAATTGTACAAGCTAAGTCCTGACAGGGTGGCGCCCTATCTTCGTACCATGTTTTTGGAATCCCGCGAACGGGGTATTCTCCCTTATGATCAGCGTCTGGCTACGATAGTTGTTATTCCCAAAGAAGGTAAACCTCGGGACCTTTGTTCATCTTACAGGCCCATTTCCCTGTTGAATGTTGAACCCAAAGTCCTGGCTAAGCTCCTGGCTACCCGCCTCTTGACGGTCATTAGTGGCTTGGTTCATCCGGATCAATCAGGATTTATCCCGCATCGCAACACGGCTCTTAACCTACGTCGTCTCCACGGAGCTGTTGCGAGGGCGGGGCTTCTGACGGAGCCGGCCATTTTGGCTTCGCTTGACGCCTCGATGGCCTTTGACACGGTAGAGTGGCCCTATCTTTGGGCAGCTCTTGAGAAATTTGGTTTTGGACCTGAGTTTATTGGTTGGGTGTAGTTGTTATACGCCGAACCCTTGGCACAGGTAGTGGTGAACGGTCGGGTTTCGGTCCCCTTCTGTCTTGGTAGGGGGACCCGTCAGGGGTGCCCCTTGTCTCCGTTGCTTTTCGCGCTTGCTCTGGAACCGTTGGCTGCGTGGCTTCAATGGGAACCTTCACTCAAAGGGATCCGTTGGTCACCGGATTTTGAAGACCGCGTCTCGCTTTATGCGGATGACATTCTTCTGTATCTTACTTCCCCGCGTAAATCTTTAAATGTCTTATTTGACGTTCTTACTTCGTATGGTGCTAACTCAGGTCTGGTTATTAATTGGGCTAAGTCCTGTGTGTATGTTCTCTCGGGTGTTTTGCCCCCATTACCGGACAGATTTCCTATCCAGGTTGTCCAGTCTGGCTTCAAGTATTTGGGGATCTTTATTACGCTGGACTCTTCACTCCGGTTCGAGCGTAATCTCCTCCCCCCGCTTCTTAGACTGCGACTGGATGTGGCCCGTTGGCGTAAACTACCCCTGTCTCCTCTGGGCAGGGCTGCCCTTTTTAAAATGATGTCTTTGCCGCGATTCCTTTACGTGCTTCAAAATTCTTTTGACGACATTCCCGCTACCTATTTCCGAGAGATCGAGAGTCTTCAAAGGCAACTGATCTGGGACGGGCGTCCACGCATCGCCCTTGCGAAACTTACCCTCCCTTGGTTTGACGGGGGCATGGCGCTCCCCGATATCAAGAGATATTATTGGTGTAGGGGAAATATGCAAAGGAACAGCTGGAGGCAAGTTGATGAGTGATGAGATTTATTCAGTAGATGTGCACAAGTCGAGCTCTAGCCTCAGAATGCCCGAGACACATAACAGCATCACAAACCCCAGCGCTGCACCATTTCGAAAGATAACATTCCACAAACACACGAGACTGTCACGAGCTGTGACAGACAATCACCACGCTCGTGACAGCTCGTGTACAGGACAGTACCCAACACACCTTCCCCCCTTAAAATGAAAAAAAGAAAAAAAATAAAGAAAAAAAAAAAAAAAACTATCATCATAAAATCAATTCATAACAAAATCTCTAAACCTTGACGGCAGACGATGTGAGCGAACACACCTAGAGTTATCAACACTGCCGTCAGTTCTGATATTGTCAGTCTGTTCAGAATGTTCCCCCACATCCAAAAATACATTACTGTCACAATCATCTTGAACAACAACAGGTCCAGAGAAAACTGAAACCCTATTGAAATTCCAAACAGAGCCACCTTCAACCCTGACAGCACTCTTGAAGACTTCAATCACTTTTTTAGGGTTAGACCACACAGGAAAGCCTTTACAAACACCTTCCTTTTTTTTTATCCGAACGTAATCACCCACTTTTACCAAACAACCAGATGCAGAACCAATTTTCTTCCCCATGGAAAGTTTCATTTTATTTTTGTATAGCTCAACTCTCCGGTGAACAGCCTCAAAATCAACCTTCAAAAACTCATCGGATCCACTCATATTCTTTTTTAACCACCAAGGTGCTAACCTGGTACTGGGCTTTCTTCCTCTTAAGAGCTCAAACGGACTAACTAAAGTTACAGAGTTGGGAGAAGTCCTATAAGCCAAAAGCATGGACTGTAATGCAATCTTCCAATTCAACCCCCCCTTGATGGAGAGTTGGACAGCTTCTTTGATGACACGGTTAAAGCGTTCAACCTGACCATTGGCTTCAGGATGGAAAACTGCAATTCTTCTATGAGTGATACCACACTTAACCATAAAACTTTCCATTTCCTTACTTACAAATTGAGGCCCATTGTCAGTTACGACTTCTTGGGGAATCCCTTCTCTGCAAAAAACCTCATCCAGGAATTCGATCACGTTCTGAGAAGTGATATCCTTAACCATTTTGACCTCAGGCCATTTGGAATAGTAATCAATCAAAACAATTCCAAAAGACTCTTGCCTAGGCAAACAACTAAAAGGACCAATGATGTCTAAACCCAATTTACACCAAGGGCCACTAGGAAAATCAACAGGTTGTGGTTCAGAACGTAAAGCTACAGCAGTTTTGTCACTGTTTGAACAGAGAACACACGAACGTACAAAATGATCTACACAAACATCAATACCTGGCCACCAAAATGTCTCCTTTACTCGTCTCCTAGTAAAGGAAATACCCAAATGCCCTTCATGAGCAATCTTAAGGATAATGTTCCTAAAAGAGAAAGGAGGCACTATCTTGTCTCCCCTCAAAACTAAACCATTCTCCTCTGCCAGCTCCTCTTGAATTTTATAGAAACTCATCATATCACCCGACAATTTCCTTAGTTCAGGCCAACCTTGTACTAGATATCTCTTGACACTACATAGCTCCACATCCTTACTCATTTCCGTTACCCAACTTTTCTCTTGCAGAAAAGAGCGATCCAAATCAACGTCATCAAAAGTGAAAGCTACTTCACAATCATCCTCTATAATCGAACCAGAACCTTCAGTAGAAGAAACCAACCTGGACATACAATCTGCATGTACGTTTGCTTTACCCTGAACATACTCAATTTGGTATTGAAACGACTGTAATCTAGACGCAAGTCTCGCAAGACGCGCCGACATTGTCCTACCACCACCAGGAGACATGAGAAAAATCAAAGGTTTGTGGTCAGTTTTTATGATAAACCTTGTGCCCCACAAAAATGGTCTAAAGTGTTCCGCACCCCACACACATGCCAGTAACTCCCTTTCTATGACAGAATAGTTTCTTTCCGCATCCCTCAACGCTCTTGATGCATAAGCAACAATCCACTCCTTCTCATTATCTCTCTGTAACAGAACGCCACCCAATCCTGAACTGCTAGCATCCACCATGACAATGCACTTGGCTCCACCCACAAAAGGTTTAAGACGCGGCGCATTAACAATGAACTTTTTCAAATCCTTAAAAACTTCAGTCATCTCCTCAGTCCAAATAAACTTGGCATTTTTCTTCAACAAACACCTAAAAGGATCAACTTTGGTTGCAAAATTTGGTATGAACTTTGCATAGAAATCGATGAGTCCTAAAAACGCCACCAGTTGTTCTTTGGAAGAGGGAACAGGAGCTTTGACAATGCTTTCGATATGATTGCGTTTAGGTTTAATTCCGATGCCACTTATGGTATGCCCTAAATACTCAACTTCTTTTTGCCCAAACTTGCACTTATCAAGACGTAAAGTAAGGCCTTTTCTTGACAAAGCAGCAATTACTCCTTCAACATTTTTATCATGCTCCTCATTGTCCTTCCCAAAAACGAGAATGTCATCCTGAAATGCCACTGCACAGTTTAACCCTTCCAAAGTGTCCCTCATAAGTCTTTGAAAGACTGAGGCGGCACTCGCCAGACCGAATGGCATGCGACAAAATCTGTAAAGACCCTCTGGTGTAATGAAAGCAGTAATGTTTTTTGATTCCTCAGCCAACACAACCTGATGGTACGCACTAGCTAAATCAATGCACGAAAAGACTTGTGCCCCCGCTAGAGTAGAAACCATCTCATGAAGATTGGGTAAGGGATGGGAATCAACCCAAATCGCTTCATTGACACTGCGAAGATCCACACATAGCCTAAGTTCGCCAGAAGATTTGATGGAAATTACAATGGGAGAAACCCAAGGGGACGATTCAATAGGTTCAATGATGTTTTTTTTACATAGATCTTTAAGCATGTCCTTCAATTTGCTTCTAAAAGATAGAGGCACATTTCTTACTCTATGTCGGACAGGAATAACATTATCATGAAGCTTGATAACATGCTCAAAACCTTGATACTGTCCCAAAGTACCACTGAAAACATTAGGAAATGACGTCTTCAAACGATCCACTAATTTGGAATTATCCACAGAAATACTAGAAATACTGTGTGGTTCTTCAACAAAAACGGGAGGATTGGCTCTAGGATCAATTTTCATTCCTAATTGATATTGATGGGGCCACCCCAAAAGTGATAAACCAGATTTTGCTACATAAATTTTCCCATCAGTATGATGGCCACAAAATTGTAAACTTGCTTCAACATAACCAATTAAATCAATTTTGTGACCTGTATACCCACCAGGTGATACATCAGGAGCGATCAAGGTTTTGCTCGGTAATTTTTTATGAAAAACATCCAAGGAAATAATGGTATACCAAGCACATGAATCTACAAAAAATTCCATATCAACACTGTCCACCCTTACTATGCAGGAGGGAAATTTAGTGCACTCACCCTCCCCACAAACATTAATGACAGTGTTGACTTGAAATTCACCATCATCATCAAAGGCATCACTATCACAATAATCATGTACACAGTTAACTTTCCTTGGTAAAGATTTACATAACTTAGAGAAATGGCCTTTTTTTCCACATTTAGAACAAGTTTTCCCCAAAGCTGGACAGTTTCTACAGTCAGCTAAATGACTATCACTTCCACATCTGAAGCAAAGTAGTCTTGTAAAAAATTTTTTTTTGCTTTTGATTCTTGAACCTGCTATCTGTTCTAGGTGGAAAATCATTTCTTTGTGAATAATTTTTTTTTAATCTTTCAGAATCTTTAGGAATATTGAAAACATCATTCTTATCATTGCCTCTAATCTCTTTCACAAATTTTTCCGAGTGTTCGATAGATTTGGCAATATCTATAGCATTGTTTAAGGACAAATCAGATGTGGTCCAGAGACGTTCTTGTACTTTTTTGTTATTAGTTCTCATCAAAATTTGGTCTCTTAACACTTGCTCATATGAAATGTGCTCAAAATCACAAGTAACCGCTAGTGACCGTAAGGCTGAAACAAAGTCTTCAACAGGTTCGTCGGCACGTTGTTTTCGTGAATAAAAAATAAACCTCTCCATCACAACATTTTTCTTTTTACCATAACGCAAATTCAATTGTGAGGCAGCATACTCGTAAACATTTAAATTCCCTGGGTTAATTAAAGGTGGAAGAGATTTAAATTCCTTCAAAGCAATACCACCCAAACAATGCTTTAATAAGGATAACTTCCTCTCAGGCTCACACTCTCCCTCCTCTAGTACATCTACATACGCTAGAAATACAGGCTCCCATATCTCCCAAGCCATAGGTGGTTCACCAGGAGATGAGAGGAACGACGGTGGAGGAACAATACCAGACATTTCAAGAATAAATAATAGCTCTTTTTAAATAAAAAATATATATATATATATATATATTTTTAAAAAAATTTTTTTTTTTTTAGTGCAGACACAAAACCAAAATAAAAAAAATAAAAAAATGTCATATGGTTGCCATGTTTCTTTCTCTATCATAAATTTACATGAACACGTTGGAATCCACAGAACTGTTGATGCAGCAAAACAAAGAAATGGAAATCCAGAAAGAAAGATTGATACTTTCCAATACAACTGTCATAAATTAAGTTGAAGAAATTAACTTCCTCGTAGTTTGCTTCCTTTTCCTTCTTTTTAAAAATGGCCACTGCGTCGTTGATGCGTTATATCGAACAGAAATTGGCCTTGTTACATAAACGTGGAGTGCAGCGTGGTGTGCGTGATATTCTTTACAGGAAATCGGGCGCAGGTTATACGCTCGAGACAGAATGCACGCTCGAGATTACCTTGCGCAACTGCAACTGAATGCCCGACAAAAAGAAATCAGCCTCCACGCACCTGAGCCTTCCGAAGGAATCGGTTAATTCGGCCAAGGCGAACCCTCTCGAAAGGAACTCCACGAGACAAGTACTCTCCAGAAAAATCGTTCCGTTTTGTAATTTCCCTTAGTTTTAACAAAATAATTCCGTTTTGCAATTTCCTTCAGTTTGAGAAATATTCCTTTTAATCCTTTTTCGCGGCAATTGAAGATCCCGCCCGTCGCCAGTGTAGGGGAAATATGCAAAGGAACAGCTGGAGGCAAGTTGATGAGTGATGAGATTTATTCAGTAGATGTGCACAAGTCGAGCTCTAGCCTCAGAATGCCCGAGACACATAACAGCATCACAAACCCCAGCGCTGCACCATTTCGAAAGATAACATTCCACAAACACACGAGACTGTCACGAGCTGTGACAGACAATCACCACGCTCGTGACAGCTCGTGTACAGGACAGTACCCAACAATTGGGCTTCCCAGCTGTCTGCCATTAACCACGCAATGTATTCCCCGGGTCGAGATCCGGCCTTTGAGATGGATGGACTCCAGCTGCCGGGAGGGGATTTTAATAGAGCGCTTTATTCCAGATCGGCCGGGCGCCATCTTGTGGGCCCGTCCAGGACCGCAGTCAATGTGTGGCATGCCGCGAATGTGAGTTTGGGATGGGAGAACCGACTGACAATGGCGACTCCGCTTTATGCTTCTGAACGTTTGGGGTGTCTCTGGTCTACTAAGGGCTTTGACCGCTGGGATATGATTGGTATATGTAAAGTGGGTGATGTCTGTGTGAAAGGTAGAGTGAAGTCTTTCCAGGCCCTTAAGGCAGAATATGACTTGAGTGATAGAGAGTTTTTTCGGTATTTGCAGGTCCGGCATGCCCTGACCTCTGTTCTGGCTCCTGATGTGACCCTGCCCGAGTCCTCCCCCCTTGAGGATCGCATACTGGATGGACACCTGCCCGATAGCACTATCTCCCTTATTTACAAGAAACTGATTAATAATCGCGCTGATTTATTGGTCCGACTTAGGGAGGTTTGGGTCGGTGACGGATTGGACTTGGATGACGAGGATTGGCAGTCGGCACTCTCTTCTCCGAAAGAGGTCGCCATCCCCGCCCGTCTCCATTTGGTCCAACTTAAGATCCTCCACCGGGTATATGTAACTGGTCCGCGTCTGGTTGTGATGGGTTTTTCCCCAGATGGCTTATGCAAGCGTGGTTGTGGGATGAGTGCTACATTTCTGCATATTCTTTGGGAATGCCCGGTGGTAGCAGCCTACTGGATTGATGTGCTTGCGGTGATGACTGTTGTGACTGGTATTACCCTGCGGCCTGAGGCCCGACGATGCCTGTTGAACGTGTGGGAACCCACCGACTATTCTGTGGCCCAGACCAGATGGGCGACCTTGGGATACATGGTCGCGAAGCGGGACATTGCGCAACTCTGGGGCGCATCCAGACCGCCCGAAGTCTCGGTCTGGGAAGATAACATGGACTGGTCCATGTTCCGAGAGAAGACCGTCTATGTGGCTAGGGGCAGACCCAGGGCGTGGACGAAGATTTGGGGTCAGTGGAATGCATATCGTGGAGATATTTGTACCCCTCCCTTGGTTGACACTCCCGATGTTACCTTATCTCCCTAGGCTGACGTTCCCGAAAATGTTTTCATGTTATTATAGGATTTTCCTGCCCTCCCCGCTGCCCCCCCCCCGGCCTTGCCGAGTCCCATTGATTTGCTTTTGTCTTCCTGATTAGTGTCTCTCCCCTCCGCCTTCTGGGCTGACTTGATTGATGTGCATTCGCCTTGTTTAGAGTTCGTTGTTTTTATGATTAATACAGAAAATTGTTATGTCCTGTCCTATGTTTTGAGCAATAATTGGTATATGCTTTGTGCCTGGCCACGAAAGTGATCGTTTGCTTCTTATGTTGTGCGTTGCTATTAGCGGCCAGCCCGTGTGGTTGTGGGCCCATCTTTGTAATTTTTATTTGATTGCTCAATAAAAGTCTTTAACCAAAAAAAAATAAAAAAATAAAATAAAAAAACCCGTAACGTAAGCGTGCCGGAGCACGCTTACAGATATATATATATTTTTTAACCTTAATTAGACAAAATCCACACGTGCACATATCTTGAGGCCTTGCAAAGGCACATCAAACAAACAGTCCCTACAATTTTGCCAAGTTTGCTGGAAATCTATTCCCTTAATTTTTTTTTTACTGTTTCTCTTGGTTTTCCCCTTGTTACGCTTACCGGGACGCTACCCGGTACGCAAACCGGACGCTCCAAAAACACAAGATGGCGGACTCCCGCTACGCTGCCGGTTAGCTGCCCGGTTCGCGTACCGGGAAGCGCCTCTACCGCGAAAAATCGCGGGGGACTTTAATATCCCCCTCATCAATCCTAGGGGGTCAGGAGGGGTTTACCTTGCCCCCTTTCCTTCATTTCCCCCTTCTTTTTTCACCACATCTTGTCTCTCGAACCTACCGAGAGACAAGATGGCGGCCGCTCCGGACTGTTTACAATGTTGACAGCTACGCTGCCGGTTAGCTGCCCGGTTAGCTGCCCGGTGAGCTGCCCGGTGAGCTGCCCGGTGAGCTGCCCGGTTCGCGTACCGGGACGCGCCTCTGCGGCGTAAAATCGCAATTTTTTATTTTTTTATTTTTTGCCCCGCGGGGCACTTTAATATCCCCCTCATCAATCCTAGGGGGTCAGGAGTGGTCTACCTTGCCCCCTTTCCTTCATTTCCCCCTTCGTTTTTCACCACATCTTGTCTCTCGATCGTACCGAGAGACAAGATGGCGGCCGCTCCGGACTGTTTAGAATGTTGACAGACACCGGAGAGCCAATCAGCTTCGCTTCGCGAAGTTCCGTTACGCGTCAGGTACGCGAACCGGGGCGCTAACCGGAGCGCTGTCACAGATATATATATTTTTTTAAACGTTAATTTCTCAAAATCCACTGGAGCACATATATTGAGACATAGCAAAGGCACGTCGGGCAAACCATATCTACAATTTTGCCAAGTTTCATGTAAATCTATTCAGCCGTTCGAGCTAAAAGTGAGTCCAACCGCCCTATGGAAAAATGAATGGGAAAAACGCGTTTTGGGACCCCCCTTTTTTCTCGGCCCTCCCTTGACGAAACCCCCCCAAATTTTTAGGGGCTGCTCAGAAACAATATGTGCCATTTTCCTGAAAACTTCAGCCAATTCCGTCCACAAACGCCAAAGTTATTAGACATAGAATTTTCAGAAATCCCATAGAGAAAAAATCCTAACTATATATACCCACTGGCTATCGCCAGTAGGTAATATACATATATAAACATATATAATCTGCATATCTATATAAATATAAATGCATGCATACATATACATATATGCATACATATGCATGTTATTTACATGAAAGTTTTAAAAACACTAATAAAAGCAAAGCTAAAAAGCCACCTCATTACAAACAGAATGGCTTTAACTTAAACGAGGGCGAGATCTATTGCATTTTCAATGCTTGTTTACTTTGGTTCTATCAAGAAGGCATTCAGATGTGTCACACATTTGCCATAAATTCTGAATGTTAGCACTCTAGTTGCTCATTAGATCACTGTAGTAAAGCTAGTGCTCACCAGGGAAGTCTGCTGCTAATCATGGTTTGCAGCCATTTTCCCGCATTTTTTATCCCGCAGACTTTCAGTCCGCATACCATTATCCCGCAAGGTCATTGACCTCGCATACCATTATCCCGCATTTTTTCAAAACGCATGTGCATTTATCGCGCATGCCTTTACAAAGAATTACGTTTTAAAGGCATGTATGGTAAATGCATTTGCGTTGTGAAAACCACGATGACGAGAGAGGTAAGTGGGTTTGTGTTAATTTTTTCGTGGGTTAGTGATTGTGTAGTGTAGTGTAGTGTTGTGTAGTGTAGTGTTGTGTTAGTGTAGTGTAGAGTTGTGGTGGTTGTTTAGTGTAGGGTCATGCTGGGGGTAGTGTTTTAGGGTTTAGGGTTGTGTTGTAGTGTTTGCGTAGTGTAGGGTCATGCTGGGGGTAGTGTTTTAGGGTTTAGGGTAGTGTTGTAGTGTTTGCGTAGTGTAGGGTCATGCTGGGGGTAGTGTTTTAGGGTTTAGGGTTGTGTTGTAGTGTTTGCGTAGTGTAGGGTCATGCTGGGGCTAGTGTTTTAGGGTTTAGGGTAGTGTTGTAGTGTTTGCGTAGTGTAGGGTCATGCTGGGCGTAGTGTTTTAGGGTTTAGGATAGTGTTGTAGTGTTTGCGTAGTGTAGGGTCATGCTGGGGGTAGTGTTTTAGGGTTTTGGGTAGTGTTGTAGTGTTTGCGTAGTGTAGGGTCATGCTGGGGTGTAGTATTTTAGGATTTAGGGTAGTGTTGTAGTGTTTGCGTAGTGTAGGGTCATGCTGGGGGTAGTGTTTTAGGGTTTTGGGTAGTGTTGTAGTGTTTGCGTAGTGTAGGGTCATGCTAGGGGTAGTGTTTTAGGGTTTTGGGTAGTGTTGTAGTGTTTGCGTAGTGTAGGGTCATGCTGGGGTGTAGTGTTTTAGGGTTTTGGGTAGTGTTGTAGTGTTTGCGTAGTGTAGGGTCATGCTGGGGTGTAGTGTTTTAGGGTTTTGGGTAGTGTTGTAGTGTTTGCGTAGTGTAGGGTCATGCTGGGGGTAGTGTTTTAGGGTTTTGGGTAGTGTTGTAGTGTTTGCGTAGTGTAGGGTCATGCTGGGGGTAGTGTTTTAGGGTTTTGGGTAGTGTTGTAGTGTTTGCGTAGTGTAGGGTCATGCTGGGGGTAGTGTTTTAGGGTTTTGGGTAGTGTTGTAGTGTTTGCGTAGTGTAGGGTCATGCTGGGGGTAGTGTTTTAGGGTTTAGGGTAGTGTTGTAGTGTTTGCGTAGTGTAGGGTCATGCTGGGGGTAGTGTTTTAGGGTTTAGGGTAGTGTTGTAGTGTTTGCGTAGTGTAGGGTCATGCTGGGGTGTAGTGTTTTAGGGTAGTGTTGTAGTGTTTGCGTAGTGTAGGGTCATGCTGGGGGTAGTGTTTTAGGGTTTAGGGTAGTGTTGTAGTGTTTGCGTAGTGTAGTGTCATGCTGGGGTGTAGTGTTTTAGGGTTTTGGGTAGTGTTGTAGTGTTTGCGTAGTGTAGGGTCATGCTGGGGGTAGTGTTTTAGGGTTTAGGGTAGTGTTGTAGTGTTTGCGTAGTGTAGGGTCATGCTGGGGGTAGTGTTTTAGGGTTTAGGGTTGTGTTGTAGTGTTTGCGTAGTGTAGGGTCATGCTGGGGGTAGTGTTTTAGGGTTTAGGGTTGTGTTGTAGTGTTTGTGTAGTGTAGGGTCATGCTGGGGGTAGTGTTTTAGGGTTTAGGGTAGTGTTGTAGTGTTTGCGTAGTGTAGGGTCATGCTGGGGTGTAGTGTTTTAGGGTTTTGGGTAGTGTTGTAGTGTTTGCGTAGTGTAGGGTCATGCTGGGGGTAGTGTTTTAGGGTTTAGGGTAGTGTTGTAGTGTTTGTGTAGTGTAGGGTCATGCTGGGGGTAGTGTTTTAGGGTTTAGGGTAGTGTTGTACTGTTTGTGTAGTGTAGGGTCATGCTGGGGGTAGTGTTTTAGGGTTTAGGGTAGTTTAGTTGTTTAGTGTATGCTAAAGGCATATTCGTTCTAAAAGTTTTCGTTATTTTAATTTGCGGCCTAATAGTACATGCGGGATTTTTTTTGCGGACTGATGGTATGCGGGATTTCGTCATATATTCGCTAATCATACTTTCTATGGCAAAATGAACCCCCTCATTTTGTTCATTTTTAAATTAAATGTTTTAAGAGTTACCACTTTATTCCAATCAAGATGGCTTCAGGTGTGCCATACCTTTGTAATAAGTAGGACTGTTAGCACTCTAGTTGTTCTTTAGAACACTCTGGGACATTCTGTCATTGGGCTATAGTTGGGCTACATCTGGCTGATATTTGGGCTACATTTGTTTTTTTTGTCTCTGGTGGCCATCTTTGGGCCTCATTGGGCTACATTGGGCTACATTTGGGCTCCAACATATATATAGCCCAATGTAGCCCAATATATATTTTTCAAAGTTAATTTTCGTAAAAACCACTGGAGCCTATATCTTGAGACATAGCAAAGGCACATCGGGCTACCAGTCCCTACAATTTTGCCAAGTTTGGTGTAAATTCATTCAGCCGTTCAGGCTAAAAGTGAGGCCAACCGCCCTATGGAAAATTGCATGGGAAAAACACGTTTTGGGACCCCCCTTTTTTCTCGGCCCCCCCTTGACGAAACCCCCCCAAATTTTCAGGGGCTGCTCAGAAACAAAATGTTCCATTTTCCTGAAAATTTCAGCCAATTCTGTCCTCAAACGCCAAAGTTATTCGACATAGAATTTTCAAAAATCCCATAGGAAAAAAATCCTAACTATATATACCTACTGGCTATCGCCAGTAGGTAATATATATATATATATATATATATATATATATATATATATATATATATATATATATATATATATATATATATATATATATATATATATATATATTTTTTTTTTTTATATCCTTTATTTCGACTAAAATATCAAAAAAGGTACAGATACAAGATAAAACATTTTCATTTTACATAATCCAATTGTGAATAGCTGTATAGGTAAAGTATCTATTGGAGGGAGTGCATATCATATTTAAAATAAATAAATAATTAAAAAGGCGCATAAAATCAACTCCATACAATCAGCAGAGATTTCCAATTAATTTACATCTTTTTACAGTTTTTCGCCCGCTTTTTTCCTAATAAAATATACAGCAAGCAGGTACCTACTAATAGAGAAAACTATAACTTGTCGTGTATCAGTTGTTAAAATTCTTTCTGCGACTCTATACATCCTAACACCAATATTTGTACAAAGGGGTTTGATCCATTTTTTCCTGGCTGCCAAATATGCGGGGCAAAAAAATAGTATGTGTGCGTTATCCTCCTTCATACCTTCACTACACATACCACATTTATCATTGCCATTTGAACTCCACTTTGCTGTACGACTTTTTATCATCAATGATCCATATCTAAGCTTTAGGTATAATATTTTTGCTAAGGGAGGGTTTACTTCATTCAAAAAGGGCTCGAAGCAAGGCTCTGTTTTAAACAGGTAAAATTCTTTAGTTAGAGAGCCATTAGATAAATCACTAGTACTCCGTTCATTCATATAAGCCCAGAAGGAGATTTTTACAATCCTTTTTAGGGCTCGGACTCCTCCCCAGTGAAACTGGGAGGAGTTTCGAGAACTAATGTTAAAGGAGAAAAAAAAGAAGTATCTCCTAGGGCCTTGGTGAGAGGAATTCCACACATTCCTTAGCGTTTTCTGTCATCTGGTCAGTGATTCGTCTTCCCTGTGCTGTGTATGTAGTAGCCTTGAAGTGATAGGCTGTAAGTAATTTACGCGTGCCCGATGTGGCATTTTGTGTGCGAGAACGAGCACGGCAGAGTGATTAATCTTAATTACGAGCTGTCAGAGTGCCCGTGTAATGCAAGCCAGATGATGCGAACGCGTTCACAGCGGTGAGCGCGTTCAATGTTAAATGACGAGAGGCAGCAGGCGAGGCTCACAGAAGATGACTCATACATGCTCGTCCACACTGTAGTTCTTGTGTTTCCTGAAGAGTCTCATTTCCAAAGGGCGCCATTTCCTTCTTTTCCTCGCACGCTGGCTGCACTGCACTATTTTTGTCTTGTTTAAACGCTGTTAATAGTGCATCCTACTTGGTCTCACCCCAGCTGGCTTCTAGTCACGGGTGCAAATACTGTATTGATAACAATATAAGAGGTAATCAATACAGTGATTCTTAAATTCCCAAGAGGTGAATTTCAGATAATTAGCTCGCCTGTTCGTCATGGCTCTGACCTTTGGAAATAAACCTGCAACAGTCGTTGTCCTTGGTTCGAGGCAGGGTCACTCGTAATGATTGGGGAACATCGACCACTTTTGCGGTCTGATAAGCCGGTGAAATGTTTTAATTAATTCAGTAGGGAAGAGGCTGAACACAGCTCAATAGTGCTGAATGAGTCCATTAAAAGCCACGCAGGCAAAATTTGAGCCGGTAAACATTCCCTTCTGGTGGGTTTCCGTGCTATTAGAACATTCCCATCTGAACTGCTTTGTCAGGACATCTTGAGAGCTTCTGTACTTCTACCCCCGCCCATCACAATCCCGGTGCTTTTTCAATATGCCGTCTGAATACCTGTTCCATTGATGGTCCTATAGAATTCAGATGCCAACCAATCAGCTCCTCAGAATACCTGTCCCATTGACGAAGCTCAGTAGAAATACTTCCTAACACAGGAGCGATCATGGAATAGCCACTAACTAAGGAGGGAACATCCGAGATCCTCTGAACCTACCTGTCTGGGTGGTCATCACTCGAGCTTTGCATCGCAACAGCGCTGTTGACAACTACATATTGTGCTCGACATTCTTGTGCCGGGGACTATAATAGTCACAATTTGTATGTAAGTAAATCTAAGCATCAAAGTTACAATGTCAGCTAATTCGTCTGCTAGAATTCCTATGCCAGGAACTTGCCCATCACTGTTCCTGTTCTGGCACCCTGACCCTTGGAATTTCAAGGCAAGTTATATAAGTGGCGACCCGTCTCAGCTTTGTGAGCCTACAATAGCCAGGCATGTATAGTTCCAGTTATTGGTCACCATGGAATTAAAAAGTTTGTGATTGCGTCGAAACACGATAGGCAAAGTTAGCTCTGCAGCCATCCTCACTCAGGGGGGCACGGCACCTTGTTGGAATGTCAGTGCTCAAGTTGGATGGTCATGTCTTGTTCTCGTCTGGCCACTGACAAGTGCACGTGTTTTCTTTGAGGATGGGCATGTTCTCTGTAGAGAAATGGTCAGAATGTAGAGTGGGTTCCTATCGACTCTGCAGCGCAGTGTGGTGCATTAACGCTCCGGCTCTCTGCCCGCGGCACCCTTCGCAATCCTAGTGCCTTAACACTGTTAGTGCAAAATGTTTCAGCCCCTGCATGCTGGGCTTCGATGGTATGTCAGCAACGAGAGATGATGCCATGAACCATATGGAAATTCCTTAATGGGCTTCCTGGCAATGGAATAGTGTTAAGGAGTGTCGAAGCTTTCATTCTCAAAATGGCGACTTGGTACTTCATTCACCGAAGACATTCAGTAAAAAATAGAATTTAAGGACATTGAGAGTGGAGAGAACACTGGAAATGCTACACGTTGGTAGCAGACATCCAGAACTCGCTGCAGAAACAGGCATTGCATGAAGCCAACGTCTTTGGAAACCTTGGCAGTTTTACGATGTTGTGAATTTTTTATGCTTTTCCCTTATAAATATGGGACAATGTGTCTCAGAAGCTAAACTTGGAGAGGCAGTTGCTTAATGTGCTTTTGTGCATTAAAAAACAACTGCAAAGAAAAGCTCTGTGTACAATTTCCATCTTGGCTGTTTCGATCAGGTTGGAAATGATCTTGACCTGTGGCTCATATTTACACGGGCAAAGATGCAATTAAACTGAGGAACTTCTCCAACTTGAATGTCGGAATCCAGACACTTGGCAAAAGTAGCCTGTGTAAAAAAAAAACCAAAACTTTTTCCATACCCTTAATTCTGACCCCTCCCAGTGCAGAGGAAACGCCGAAGCTGTGCTTCACAAATATTGACAAATTCAGGTTTGCCCCCACCCCTCTGCATGCATCTTAAAGTTTACGTATAGAATTTATTTAAAATAATGTAATGTTTTTTTAAAGAAATACTTACATTGACTAAAAGTTATTCACATATTTTGTAATAACAATATTTGTTTTATTTATATATACTTCTTAACATGAAATAAAATATATTTATGTTTAAAAGAAGGTTTCTACGGAGAGTGTTGCCGTACAACTGTTTGTCCGTGTGAGTGCAGAGTAGTGAGGGCAGAGTAGTGAGGGCAGAGTAGTGAGGGCAGAGTAGTGAGGGCAGAGTAGTGAGGGCAGAGTAGTGAGGGCAGAGTAGGGAGGGCAGAGTAGGGAGGGCAGAGTAGGGAGGGCATACTAGGGAGTGCATACTAGGGAGTGCAGAGTAGGGAGTGCAGAGTAGGGAGTGCAGAGTAGTGAGGGCAGAGTGCAGAGTAGTGAGGGCAGAGTAGTGAGGGCAGAGTAGTGAGTAGAGTAGTGAGTAGTGAGTGCAGAGTAGTGAGTAGTGAGTGCAGAGTAGTGAGTAGTGAGGAGTAGAGTAGTGAGGAGTAGAGTAGTGAGTAGTGAGTAGGGTAGTGAGTAGAGTAGTGAGTAGTGAGTGCAGAGTAGTGAGTAGTGAGTAGAGTAGTGAGTAGAGTAGTGAGTAGAGTAGTGAGTAGTGAGTAGAGTAGTGAGTAGAGTAGTGAGTAGAGTAGTGAGTAGAGTAGTGAGTAGTGAGTAGTGAGTAGTGAGTAGTGAGTGCAGAGTAGTGAGTAGTGAGTGCAGAGTAGTGAGTAGTGAGTGCAGAGTAGTGAGTAGTGAGTAGAGTAGTGAGTAGTGAGTAGAGTAGTGAGTACAGAGTAGTGAGTAGAGTAGTGAGTAGAGTAGTGAGTGGAGAGTAGTGAGTAGAGTAGTGAGTAGTGAGTGCAGAGTAGTGAGTAGTGAGTAGAGTAGTGAGTAGAGTAGTGAGTTGTGAGTAGAGTAGTGAGTAAAGTAGTGAGTGCAGAGTAGTGAGTAGAGTAGTGAGTAGTGAGTAGAGTAGTGAGTAAAGTAGTGAGTGCAGAGTAGTGAGTAGAGTAGTGAGTAGAAAGTAGTGAGTAGAGTAGTGAGTAGAGTAGTGAGTGGAGAGTAGTGAGTAGAGTAGTGAGTAGTGAGTGCAGAGTAGTGAGTAGTGAGTAGTGAGTAGAGAGTAGTGAGTAGTGAGTAGAGTAGTGAGTAGAGTAGTGAGTGCAGAGTAGTGAGTAGAGTAGTGAGTAGTGAGTAGAGTAGTGAGTAAAGTAGTGAGTGCAGAGTAGTGAGTAGAGTAGTGAGTAGAAAGTAGTGAGTAGAGTAGTGAGTAGAGTAGTGAGTGGAGAGTAGTGAGTAGAGTAGTGAGTAGTGAGTAGAGAGTAGTGAGTAGTGAGTAGAGAGTAGTGAGTAGTGAGTAGTGAGGAGTAGAGTAGTGAGTAGTGAGTGGCGAGTAGTGAGTAGTGAGTAGAGTAGTGAGTGCAGAGTAGTGAGTAGGGAAGTGAGTAGTGAGTAGTGAGGAGTAGAGTAGTGAGTAGTGAGTGGCGAGTAGTGAGTAGTGAGTAGAGAGTAGTGAGTAGAGTAGTGAGTAGTGAGTAGAGAGTAGTGAGTAGAGTAGTGAGTAGAGTAGTGAGTAGTGAGTAGTGAGTAGTGAGTAGTGAGTAGTGAGTGCAGAGTAGTGAGTAGTGAGTAGTGAGTAGAGTAGTGAGTAGTGAGTAGAGTAGTGAGTAAAGTAGTGAGTGCAGAGTAGTGAGTAGTGAGTAGAGTAGTGAGTAGTGAGTAGAGTAGTGAGTAGAGTAGTGAGTAAAGTAGTGAGTACAGAGTAGTGAGTAGAGTAGTGAGTAAAGTAGTGAGTGCAGAGTAGTGAGTAGAGTAGTGAGTAGTGAGTAGTGAGTAGAGTAGTGAGTAGAGTAGTGAGTAGAGTAGTGAGTAGAGTAGAGTAGTGAGTAGAGTAGTGAGTAGAGTAGTGAGTAGTGAGTAGAGTAGTGAGTAAAGTAGTGAGTGCAGAGTAGTGAGTAGAAAATAGTGAGTAGAAAGTAGTGAGTAGAGTAGTGAGTAGAGTAGTGAGTGGAGAGTAGTGAGTAGAGTAGTGAGTAGTGAGTGCAGAGTAGTGAGTAGTGAGTAGAGAGTAGAGAGTAGTGAGTAGTGAGTAGTGAGGAGTAGAGTAGTGAGTAGTGAGTGCAGAGTAGTGAGTAGTGAGTAGAGTAGTGAGTAGAGTAGTGAGTAGAGTAGTGAGTAGAGTAGTGAGTAGAGTAGTGAGTAGAGTAGTGAGTAGAGTAGTGAGTAGAGTAGTGAGTAGTGAGTAGTGAGTAGAGTAGTGAGTAGTGAGTAGAGTAGTGAGTAGTGAGTAGAGTAGTGAGTAGAGTAGTGAGTAGTGAGTAGTGAGGAGTAGAGTAGTGAGTAGTGAGTGGCGAGTAGTGAGTAGTGAGTAGAGTAGTGAGTAGAGTAGTGAGTGCAGAGTAGTGAGTAGAGTAGTGAGTAGTGAGTAGAGTAGTGAGTAAAGTAGTGAGTGCAGAGTAGTGAGTAGAGTAGTGAGTAGAAAGTAGTGAGTAGAGTAGTGAGTAGAGTAGTGAGTGGAGAGTAGTGAGTAGAGTAGTGAGTAGTGAGTAGAGAGTAGTGAGTAGTGAGTAGAGAGTAGTGAGTAGTGAGTAGTGAGGAGTAGAGTAGTGAGTAGTGAGTGGCGAGTAGTGAGTAGTGAGTAGAGTAGTGAGTGCAGAGTAGTGAGTAGGGAAGTGAGTAGTGAGTAGTGAGTAGTGAGGAGTAGAGTAGTGAGTAGTGAGTGGCGAGTAGTGAGTAGTGAGTAGAGAGTAGTGAGTAGAGTAGTGAGTAGTGAGTAGTGAGTAGTGAGTAGTGAGTGCAGAGTAGTGAGTAGTGAGTAGTGAGTAGAGTAGTGAGTAGTGAGTAGTGAGTAGAGTAGTGAGTAAAGTAGTGAGTGCAGAGTAGTGAGTAGTGAGTAGAGTAGTGAGTAGTGAGTAGAGTAGTGAGTAGAGTAGTGAGTAAAGTAGTGAGTACAGAGTAGTGAGTAGAGTAGTGAGTAAAGTAGTGAGTGCAGAGTAGTGAGTAGAGTAGTGAGTAGTGAGTAGTGAGTAGAGTAGTGAGTAGAGTAGTGAGTAGAGTAGTGAGTAGAGTAGAGTAGAGTAGTGAGTAGAGTAGTGAGTAGAGTAGTGAGTAGTGAGTAGAGTAGTGAGTAAAGTAGTGAGTGCAGAGTAGTGAGTAGAAAGTAGTGAGTAGAAAGTAGTGAGTAGAGTAGTGAGTAGAGTAGTGAGTGGAGAGTAGTGAGTAGAGTAGTGAGTAGTGAGTGCAGAGTAGTGAGTAGTGAGTAGAGAGTAGAGAGTAGTGAGTAGTGAGTAGTGAGGAGTAGAGTAGTGAGTAGTGAGTGGCGAGTAGTGAGTAGTGAGTAGAGTAGTGAGTAGAGTAGTGAGTAGAGTAGTGAGTAGAGTAGTGAGTAGAGTAGTGAGTAGAGTAGTGAGTAGTGAGTAGTGAGTAGAGTAGTGAGTAGTGAGTAGAGTAGTGAGTAGTGAGTAGAGTAGTGAGTAGAGTAGTGAGGTGAGTAGAGTAGTGAGTAAAGTAGTGAGTGCAGAGTAGTGAGTAGAGAAGTGAGTAGTGAGTAGAGAAGTGCGTAGAGTAGTGAGTAGTGAGTGCAGAGTAGTGAGTAGTGAGTAGAGTAGTGAGTAGTAAGTAGAGTAGAGTAGTGAGTAGAGTAGTGAGTAGAGTAGTGAGTAGAGTAGTGAGTAGAGTAGTGAGTAGAGTAGTGAGTAGTGAGTGCAGAGTAGTGAGTAGTGAGTGCAGAGTAGTGAGTAGAGTAGTGAGTAGTGAGTAGAGTAGTGAGGTGAGTAGTGAGTAGTGAGTGCAGAGTAGTGAGTAGAGTAGTCAGTAGTGAGTAGAGTAGTGAGTAGAGTAGTGAGGTGAGTAGAGTAGTGAGTAAAGTAGTGAGTAGAGAAGTGAGTAGTGAGTAGAGAAGTGAGTAGTGAGTAGTGAGTAGTGAGTAGTGAGGAGTAGAGTAGTGAGTAGTGAGTGGCGAGTAGTGAGTAGAGTAGTGAGTAGAGTAGTGAGTAGTGAGTGCAGAGTAGTGAGTAGTGAGTAGAGTAGTGAGTAGTGAGTAGAGTAGTGAGTAGAGTAGTGAGGTGAGTAGAGTAGTGAGTAAAGTAGTGAGTGCAGAGTAGTGAGTAGAGAAGTGAGTAGTGAGTAGTGAGTAGAGTAGTGAGTAGAGTAGTGAGTAGTGAGTGCAGAGTAGTGAGTAGTGAGTAGAGTAGTGAGTAGTGAGTAGAGTAGTGAGTAGTGAGTCGAGTAGTGAGTAGAGTAGTGAGGTGAGTAGAGTAGTGAGGTGAGTAGAGTAGTGAGTAAAGTAGTGAGTGCAGAGTAGTGAGTAGAGAAGTGAGTAGTGAGTAGTGAGTAGTGAGTAGAGTAGTGAGTAGAGTAGTGAGTAGTGAGTAGAGTGGAGAGTAGTGAGTAGTGAGCAGAGTAGTGAGTAGTGAGCAGAGTAGTGAGTAGAGTAGTGAGTAGAGTAGTGAGTAGTGAGCAGAGTAGTGAGTAGTGGGTGCAGAGTAGTGAGTAGAGTAGTGAGTAGAGTAGTGAGTAGTGAGTAGAGTAGTGAGTAGTGAGTGCAGAGTAGTGAGTAGTGAGTAGAGTAGTGAGTAGAGTAGTGAGTGCAGAGTAGTGAGTAGAGTAGTGAGTAGTGAGTGCAGAGTAGTGAGTAGAGTAGTGAGTAGAGTAGTGAGTAGTGAGTGCAGAGTAGTGAGTAGAGTAGTGAGTAGTGAGTAGAGTAGTGAGTAGAGTAGTGAGTAGAGTAGTGAGTAGTGAGTGCAGAGTAGTGAGTAGAGTAGTGAGTAGAGTAGTGAGTAGGACATCACAGGCAGCAGCTGTGCAAGCTTCTTACACTCACAAGGAGACCACAGGCAGCTGAGGTGCAATCTTCTCCCACTCACAAGAACGACATCACAGGCAGCAGCAGTGCAAGCTTCTTACACTCACAAGGAGACCACAGGCAGCAGAGGTGCAAGCTTCTCACACTCACAAGAAGGACATCACAGGCAGTAACGGTGCAATATTCTCACACTCACAAGGAGATCACTGGCAGTACACACCACATGAACACACTCCATAACACATAGCAACAATACATTGGCATTTACAATGCCATTAGCTCAAACTCAAATAAATCCGAGCCCGATTGCATTTCTAATGCTTGTTGAACATGGGGTTAGTGCAGATGGATTTGTCCAAAAATGGGCTAGTCCAACCCTCACTAACCATGCTTTGATATGGTCGTACCATGCAATACGGCTAAAAACATCCAGGTCTTTTAACTCAACTAGGGCTACTCTATGATGTATCAGCTCAGGTATAGTCCATAGCCTAACCCATAACATTAACGGTCTTACTATGGCATGATGATCTGTCCGCTTCATATTTAAGTCAAAAAGCATTGGTATTGTTGGGGTATACACTGGCAATTTTAGAAGTGCTCTATAGAATTCATTCTCTTTGACCTCAAAACATTTTCTACAGAGGGGTCCCCACAGCTCGGCCCCATATAGGGCTGCCGATTGTGCTTTAGCCCGAAAAACCTCAAGTGCCGGTAGCACAGCTTTATTCCAGCTATCCCTATGCCTTTTTAGTATGGGGCGACTATTCTGTGTTAAAAGTAGCTTACTTTTTTCAATTTGAGATTTCCACTGCATTTTGGAGTCAAAGGATACACCCAAGTATATAAAAGTTTTAACATGTTCCAACGTTTCATTTTCTAAAACCAAGTTTCCCTTGAAGGAGCTATGTGGATTTATTGCCATGTACTTGGTTTTGCTGGTGTTTATCTCGAGGCCTTTTGTATTACAATATGAGTGAAAAGTATTAAGCAATGATTGTAACCCTCTCGACGTTTGGGATATCAAGATGGTATCATCCGCAAATAGTAAGGCTGACACTATTTCACCCCCCAATTTTGGTGAATTGTTTTTACACTTGCTTAGGAAAGTGGGCATGTCATTAACGAACAGGGAAAAAAGGGTTGGGGCAAGGACACAGCCTTGGCGTACCCCCCTTTTTATTGGTATTGCTTTGGTGAGTTCGCCACCTGGACCCCACCTCACTTTTGAGTTGTTATGGTGGAGTCTTTGTACTTGCTCCAAGATGTTTTTTGGTAGTCCCTGCTTAGCAAGCGCTTTCCACAACAAGTGTCTGGGGATGAGGTCAAATGCGGCTCTAAGATCAACGAATGCCACATACAAATGGCCCTTCCGCAAATTAACATATTTCCAGCATAGGCAGCAGAACCTGAATAATTGATCTATAGTGCTAACTCTTGCTCTGAAGCCTACTTGGTATTTGGTAAGGACATCTCCTTCCTCAATCCATTCATTGATCCGATTTAAAAGGTGCCTTGCATACATTTTTTGCTGTATGTCTATTAAACTTATCGGGCGATAATTCGCAGGATCACTCCTGTCGCCCTTTTTAAAAATACAGATGATTTCCGCCCCCCTCCAAGTATCAGGCATACTAGCACCCGCAGCTATATAATTACACAAGTGGTTAAGATATGGTCCCCAAATTTTATCATCATGCTTAAACAAGTCTCCTGGTATGGAGTCTAGTCCTGGGGATTTACCAGGTTTCACAGGGTTAATAGCTGTGTCTGTTTCCTTAAGGGTGAATTCTAAAATGTGCTCAGGTGAATTTGGAGATATTAGAGTATCCAATTCGGTCCCTGAGTCAAATGCTGCATATAGGTTTGTGAAGTGATCCACCCAAGTCTTTTCTGCCAGAAAAACATCTCTAGTGCCCTTCGCTTCCCTATTCTTATTTGCAACAATTTTCCAAAAACAAAAGGAATCCTTACTCTTTACTGCGGTCAGCATGTCTGCCCATATTGCTTCATCCCAGATCTTCTTAGCAGTCTCGAGTGATGTTTTATACTTCTGCCGTGCTTCCCTCACCTTGGAGCTATTACATTTAGTTTTAATTGCTATTACTAGCTAAGATTTGGCACAACGGCAAGCTTTGTCGTACCAAGGTTTCCCCATCAACTTTTTGTTTCTATTCTCAGAGTCTGGTCTAAGTTGCTTAGTTATTAATGGGGTTATTTCCAATATAAATCTTTTATGTAGTTCTAGGAATTGGTTCCCCTCAATTTCTATTTCTATTGCTATATAAGCAGAAAAAGTGCTATCAAGAGTATCATAAATTTTTGCCAGTTTCACGTTGTTGTCCAATGTATGGGCCCATTTAACTGCGCGACGATTATTAGTCACAGTTATGTTATCACTGGTATCTAAAGCAGGAGATTTATAATCCAGTGTACTAGATATAATCTCTCTTTTTAGTATTAATTCAAGTGACCGGTGGTCACTCTCTACCCTTTTCTTGACTTTAAAGTCTACTATATATTGCCATCGGGCAAGGGATAGAGCTACATAGTCTATCTTACTTTGCATGTCCTTCTTAAAGAATGTGGGAACCATCGGTACATCAGAAGTATGTCGACCATTACATGCTCTTAGTCCATGGGTGGTCATTAGACTTGTTATTTGAAGTGCTAAGGATGTGCATGCAACCTGCTTCACGCTGGATAACTCGGGTATCTCATTCGCCATGTCCTCATCCTCATGGATGCAGTCCAGCCCTTTTATTGGTTTGTACTCACAGTTGAAGTCTCCCCCTAAAATTATGCCTGTACCTATTTGTGTTTTACTTAAAACCTGCTCCAGTTGGGCAAATACCTGTGATTCCTTAGATGCCAGACCAGGGCGATTATATAAATTATAAATATTCAGAACCCTGTTATCATTGGTCACTATTTGTATGCCCAGTATATCAGGGGAGTTTGTCTCTACCTGTTTTATAATACCATTAATGGTGACTTTTGTCCAGATCAGTAGGCCCCTTGATGGCCTGCCTTTTTTAGACAGGATTGCACCAATACAAAAGGTTCTATATCCTGCTCGATGGATCATTTTGGTGGCCCAAGTTTCCTGTAATAAACATATGTCGCTTTTTTTGACATATTCGTTCCACCCCGGGTCTTTTGTGTTCTTTATCAAGCCTGTGATGTTCCATGAAATTATTTTTAGACTTACACTATCTTTTAATTGATCTCGTAGTCCATTAATCCCACTTGGGTTAGGAACAAAAGCTTTTATGGATGCAACATCTCCGCAACCATTACAACCAATTTCTTCCCTATTGCTATTTATAGTTTCAGGTATTTTAGAATTAGACCCTGCTTCTTCTTCTCCCTTCTCCTTGAGTAGGCTTTTTTGTATGAGTGGCAGGGGCAGTCAATCCACTCCATCTAACTGTGATAGCTCCTGGAATCTATTATGTGTCACTACTGAGAATGCCATATTCGATATTAATCCAGGAGTGTGGTTCTGGGGTTTATAGAAATACCCTAAGGGGAGGGCCTGAATATTTGTCTGGCTTGCAGCTGGATCTTCATGAATTCGAAGAAGGGAACGCACCAAATGTGGTTGCCTAAAGTTGACAACTATGCAATCTCCAAGTATATATTTTGGTGAATTACCCACCCATCCTACTCTGCGTACCATTAGGATCTCATTTGCTTTCCTAGTGTTGAGGTTTTTGTGTTTAGATAGCCAATCCATTACTCTATTTTTTAGAACGTCCCATGACTCCACCTGTTCTCTTTTTAATGCAGGGACTCCTGCTAGTACTAAAACATACGGGCAGGTTGCTGGGGGCAAATCTAAAACATCAGATTTAGGAACCAAATCTGTACCTTTTGGGCTATATTGAATCTCCCTATAGGGGTTGGACACTAGTCCATTCTTATCCTTGTGTCCAGGCAGGGTAAATCGGCTCCTCTTGGTTACCAAAGGGGGAATGATGATTTCTTTGTTATGTCTATTACAAGCTTTATCCAAATGTCTTCCTCCCGATTCGAGTCCTTTGCCCAATGGGGTTCCTAGTTCAATGTGGTCCTTATTCTTTGCTTTGGTTACTTCTAATTTAGCTATCAAATCCCCTCCCTCAGCAATTATTCTATTTCCTTCAGTTATATTTTTACCTAGATGGGCAACAGCAGCATTTAACTGGATGATCTCATTATTTAGCTCTCTTAATTTGTGATCCATTGATTCGCTTATTTGGTTGTGGACAGAAGTTAAAGTTGTTTTTATATTATCTTCTACAATCTGTTCTAAACCATCCACTAACCCCCTGTCGATTACAGATTCATTAGGGTTAATTATATCTGTTTGGACCCCAATAGATCTAGCACTAAGTCCTGTAGGTTCTTGATCTTTCGCATACAGATCACAACCCCCCCTCTTCGTGCCGGCTTTCATTTTCTTCTGGCTTGGTTTCTTCCCCCTTGATAAATAGTCACCACTACCCCCTATCTGCGTATTTATTGTAGCTATTTGAGCCCGCAGTCTAGTAGATATTCCGGGACTCATCTCTGGGCTTTGTGTTTCTAATTCGATTAGGGTAATCGGTTGGTCTAAGGTGTGCTCTAACTTATCCTGTTGAATTGCTACTACAGGTAGGGAAATTTCTAGTGAATGTGCCTCCCTGAGTACCGTGTATGTGGGGAGTCTAGAAGGGTCAAGGGATAGTCTCCTCTGGGCAATTTCGATTTCTTGGTCCAAAGCCTTTTCAGTTTGTGTAATGAAATCGTCCAGTGTTCCCACCGTGCCCTTTCTTTTACTCATTGTTAATGTAGACATCCCCAAATCAAAGTATCACGCCCTGGCCGTGTGTTTGGTATATCACAAAGGGATTACAAAAGGATTGGGTATACGATATAATTTGTTTCCTTTTAACAGTACCTTTTCCTACAGGCAGGCCAAGAGAGGGGGCCCAGCACAGCCTCTTCCGGCCTGTGACGGCCTAGGACCGCCCGCCCTTGTCCCGGGCTTCTCCCGGCGATGCCCGCGCGCGTCTCGCAATGCGGGAGTGCTCGCGGTCTTTTGTGCCCCACTGGGCGCGTGATGGAGTGGGCGTGGTCCTCAGGACTTATGGAAATGTGGTTTTCCCCGCTCGGCGGTCGCTTGCAATGTCCAACAGCGGCGGCAGCGGGGGGAAACCAAACAGCAGACCAAAGAATCCGACCAGGGTGCAGAGAAAATCCTGGTGAGTCTAGCCCCAAACTGTGCAGCGAAAACAGGAACCCGCTCTGCCGCAGTACTCGCGGCTTTTGTGCCCCACTGGGCGCGTGATGGAGTCGGCGTGGTCCTCAGGACTTATGGGAAATGTGGTTTCCCCCGCTCGGCGGCCGCTCGCAATGTCCAACAGCGGCGGCGGCCGGGGGAAACCAAACAGCAGACCAAAGAATCCGACCAGGGTGCAGTGAAAATCCTGGTGAGTCTAGCCCCAAACTGTGCTGCGAAAACAGGAACATATTTGTAATTGGTCGTTTGGAATTTCCACTGGGATTGGATTGACCAACTTTAATCAAATAAATAAAACAGACTCCAAAAAATAAGAAGTGTTTTGGATTGGAACTGTTTGCAGGATGTCATAGCAAGATCCAAGATGGAGGACCCAAAGCTGAAAAAACTGCAATGTTTTCCCTGGGGGTGTAACAGCTGAGGGCAGTAGTTCCTGCTGTTTTACTAGGCCAGGATGAGTGTTGGTTCTTGAAGACATTGTAACAATCAAGCAGGCCCTATTTTAGGTGCTATCTAAGCAGCGTAGCTTTGATCTACCTCAATCTGCAGGAAATTGGGTCTTTAAATCTAGCGTTAGCTAACAGCTTTTTATTTCATTTTACTAAAATTATATGTACAATATGATAATAGGGACGTTGAGCCTATCCTATTCATCCATTGGATTGTTGTGTTATTCACATTTTTTCCACCCATTGCAGCATCCAGCATGTGGCAATGTAGAAGTGTGAGAAGTGTGAGAAGTGTGGCTCAATGGTTTGAGCAGCAGACCCTGATGCAGAGTTCTAGCCCGGGACCAGGGTTCAATTCCCCGCCTCGGCAGGTCTTGGGCTCAAAATTCCACGGACCTGATAATTCTTGCCTCTGTGCCTATTCCAATCATGGAGTCCCACTCTGCAACTCTGGGCAATAACTTGCTTAATCTCCACAACGGCCCCCACAACGCTAAGGATGCCTGGCCTCCACCTTGGGGGTGCCCAGGAGTGGACACGTCACAGGGAAAGCCAGGATGGGTTCCACAGCGGTATTCGTACAAGCGCCTTGAGACCCTTGCGGGTGAGTAGTGCGCTATACAAGTATCAATTTAGATTACATTACATTACAATGGGTCAGCCCAGTTGAGTCATTGGCTAAATTCACTTTGAGTGACAGCATTCTTCTCTTTCACAAGGAGCACATGATCATCCACACAAAGTAGTTCCCTCCTGGATCAGGGGCTACTATGGCAAAGTGTGTTTTGTGAGACTAACAAAATATTTCTGCTTTTAGACAAAGTTTATTTTTCCATATTGGCGAGGACCCGGCAGCTCCTCAAAAATAAAGCTTTACAAAAATCATGAAAGAACAAAATGAGTATGGACAAAGCCAAAAATACAAGCAGCCAACTCCAGACCTATTGGCTTTGCTGGTGCTTCGTTGTAGAATTAGTTTTTGTTATTTTATGGAGCACAAGGGCGCTGGAAGATAATTAATAACTACAACTTATGACTGATGTGTTGCTGGGGAAAAGGATAAGTCCTAACCTTTCTGCATGTAATGAGATTTCCAAGTCTGACTGAACAAGGACAGGACTGCAAAGATCACTGAAAGTGCTTCAACTTAACTGCAACATTTGTGAATTGTAAATAAAACTACAACTAGAAGAATCCACTCCAAGAGAACTAGTGAAACGTGAGGATGTGAACCACAACTATGACATTTTAATGCATCTTCCTAGGAGCTGGAGGGAAGGGAAGGGGTCGATGCAGTCGGTGGGAGGCAAGAATCCTCTTTTGGTGCTTCACAGCTGTAATACGTAAGCAGCACGCAAGCTCTCACAAGTCAATCACTCAATCAATCAATCAGCATTTGTAAAGCGCAACACTGTCTTCCATAGGGGTATCTGGGCGTTCTGGTTGTGACGCCTCTGTCGAAAAGCTAGGTATTGAGTCTCTTTTTGCAGTCTGTCAGGGAGGGTACAGTTCGAAGATGGAGGTGCAGGTTGTTCCAGGTCTTGGCAGCGATGGAGGAGATGGAGGGGCCCTCGCTGCGGCTGTGGCAGATGCTCTGGGGTGCGCACAGGCTAGTGAGGAGGAGCGCAGGTGTATTGCGGGTTGATGGAGGTTCAGTCGATGGTTGATGTAGGCTGGTCCTTGGTCGTGTAGAGCTTTGTAGGCGTGCATGAGGATCTTAGATTGGCATCTCTTCTGGATGGGGAGCCAGTGGAGGTCTCTGAGGTGGGGGGCAATGTGGGAATGTTTGGGGAGGTTCAGGATGAGTCTGGCTGTGGCATTCCGTATGGTCTGGAGTCTTCATAGGAGCTGGACAAAGATGCCCGCGTAGAGTGGTTGAATACTATTTTATGACAAATTGCACAAACAGTGAAACATGTTTCAGGCGATTCAATCAATCAATCAGAACATTTGTAAAGCGCACTTCTCATCCATGAGGGTCTCAAGGCGCTGTGGGGGAGGGGTGCTGCTACTGCTCGAATAGCCAGGTCTTGAGTAGCCTCCTGAAGGTTAGTAGGTCCTGGGTCTGCCGTAGGAGGATGGGGAGGGTGTTCCAGGTCTTGGCGGCAAGGTGGGAGAACGATCTGTTTTCTGTGGTCGCTCTTCGAATGCGGGGGACGGTGGCGAGGTCGGCAGAGCGGAGCTGGCGGTTCAGGGTGTAGAAGATGAGTCGCTTGTTGAGGAATGCCAGTCCAGTGTTGTGGAGTGCCTTGTGTGCATGGGTGAGGAGCTTGAAGGCGATCCTCTTGTTGACGGAAAGCCAGTGCAGGACTCTCAGGTGGGGTGTGATGTGGCTGTGGCGAAGGATGTCGAGGATCAGGCGTGCAGAGGCGTTCTGTATGCGTTGTAGTCGTTTCAGGAGTTTGGCCGAGGCTCCTGCGTAGAGGGTGTTTCCGTAGTCCAGCCTGCTGCTGACGAGGGCCTGGGTGACCGTTCTTCTTGTTTCGGTGGGGATCCACCTTTAGATCTTGCGGAGCATGCGGAGAGTGTTGAAGCAGGAGGATGAGACGGCGTTGACTTGCTTGGTCATGGAGAGTGTTGAGTCGAGGATGAACCCCAGGTTGCGTGCGTGGTCGGTGGGTGTCGGCACTGCTCCCAGTGCGGTCGGCCACCAGGAGTCGTCCCAGACTGAGGGGTGGAACCGAGGATGAGGACCTCCGTCTTGTACAAGCTCAGCTTCAGATGGCTGTTCTTCATCTACTCGGCTACGGCCTTCATTCCTTTGTGGAGGTTGATTTTGGCGGTGAGGCGGTCCTTGGTGCGGGAGAGGATCAGCTGGGTATCGTCGGCGTAAGAGAAGATGTTGAGGTTGTGCAGTCTGGTGACGTGGGCGAGTGGTGCCATGTAGACGTTGAACAATGTTGGGCTGAGGGATGATCCTTGGGGTACGCCGCGGATGATCTCGGAGGCTACGGAATGGAAAGGGGGAGGCGGACGCTCTGGGTTCTGCCAGAGAGGAAGGAGGTGGTCCATCCCAGGGCCTTGTCACCGATCCCTGCGATGTGTAGGTGTGTGCGTAGGGTGCGGTGACAGACAGGGTCGAAGGCGGCTGACGGGTCCAGGAGGATGAGGGCCGGCGTTTCGCCGTTGTCCAGCAGGGCCCTGATGTCATCAGTGGCGACGATGAGGGCAGTTTCTGTACTGTGGTTGCTACGGAACTCGGACTGGGACGGGTCCAGGATGTTGTTCTCCTCGAGGTAGCAGGTAAGTTGTCCGTTGGCGGTCTTGTCGATGACCTACGCCGGGAGAACAAGAGCAGGGGGATGGGCAGAAAGTTCTTGAGATTGCCACTATTGACTGAGCAAGTCCTTCACCGCTAAAATAACGTCAGTAAAGCGAACTACAAAATAACTGAATAGTGAATACATCATACTGTATCTATCACAATAAATCACAGGAGGAATGGTGCAGCACATCAGAGTGTGAACCGCACCTGTGGAATGAAATTCGAGCACTGTAGCTTTCCTGTTCCATAAATTGCATACAAATATTTATTTAGGTTTACTTCTGTGTGTTACATAGAGCGGCCGTTCGCCACTAAACAGTGCTTAAAAAATAAGTGCCAGGGCCCTCGTCACCAGGCCACCGCAGCTTGCACCACCCATTGACATTGCCAATGACAGTAGCTACACAACTACTAACCATCACACTCCTCCAAGTGTTACAATTCAGATGTTCAAGGCCCCCAAAGCTGGAAGAATAGCTTGGGCAGCTGGTATTGTTTTTAATGAATATTGAATTAATAAACAACTTTTGCCTCTCTTAATATTGAATTAAGAAACAACTGTTGCCTCTCTTAATTACACAAACAGCAGCACCATGTGGCAGCTGTCATAAGTCCCAGTGTTGACAATTAAGTGCTGGTGCCAAGCACTGGAAACCACTGTCTCAAATTAAGCGCTGCCACTAAAGCTTCAGGGCACTAGGACACATTTAATAATAGTCAACATCTGTGTGGCTTGTTACTGGGGAAGACAAGGAAACCTCAGCTTCCTTCGCCCAAAGTTTTTCTAAGAAACCAGCATCAGGCACCGCTGAATGTCAGGGTTTCTGAATGCCAATGCTGTCTGGTCTTGATTGCGTCTTATGCCTCTTTCATCCACCACCCTACACTCTCTGTCCTCTATAGATTCTTTTTTATTCTTGATTTCTTCCTTTGTCACTACATTCCACCATTCTCTTATTCATCGTCTACCCCTTTAAGGTCTTTATCTTTTCCGGCTCAAAGCGTAGTGAGTGAAAAGTATGTCGTGGCCCCCAAAAATGAGTGCCGGTGCCCCAGCCACTGGCTCAAAGGTAAGACTGTCCCAGGCAGTGTAAGGTCATGATGGTGTAAACAGGCCTGCAATGGAGCTCAGCTTAAGAGTTACAAGCTGAGAATCCTCACCGAACAGAAGACATTGATAACACCAAATACAAGGAAGAAGCGTTGCGAAGTGTGTATCCCGGCCCACCATTTGTATAGCGCTTCCTACCACATACGAGGTGCTGAAGCGCTTTGTGGCCAGGAGCACGCTATTTCGGGTGCCATGTTTAGAAGTAGTTTTGTATTAACTTATAGATTTTCACTTCTTCTTCATTGTAGGTTAATTGGGTTCTATCTCAGGCTTTTACTCCAGTTTATGATAGAAGTAGATTAACAGAGGCAAAAAAAGACAGAGGGTAGTGGGAAAGGGTGGCATGCGCCCATGTTACCTGAATGAGTACATAGATGAAGAAATGTTTGAAACTAGTTATTGGAGTCCATGGGAGCTCGAAAAGCTTCGGATAAGTCAACAAGTGGAGAAAAGACACAACTTTATTGTATGTGTCTACACAACCTTCCCCGCTGGGAGGGGCCCGTTTACATACGTGCCCTCCCCCACCCCCCAACATACAAGCACGCGGTCATATGCGTTTTTAATGCACTGCGCCTCGGTGTTTCCCTTTCTGCCCGGAAATCGATATACTGCGGTCTCCCGAAGAAGTTCATATAACCCTGTTGTCCTGTGTGTGAATGAAAGGGGGCGGCCCCGGCCGCTGCGGGGGCGGGGCGGGGACCCCCCTATATTTTATGAATGAGTGGGCCGGCCCATGGCAGAGGTCAGGGCCCCTCCATTGACGCCGCCGCCGCCCGTGACAGATGCCCCGGTATTTATGCCATTGTTGTCACACTGAGTGTGCACCCCCCGGCATCACGTACGCTTTTTGGGCCGGCTGCCAGCTGTCCCTCGAGGCCCGCTCAGACCCCCCATTTCTTTATCCTCCTCCGTCAATCCGGAATAAAGGACCCCCGCTTCTCAAAACAGTGTGCGGGCCCCGTGGCTCGGCCGCTGCTGTTTAGATAACTTCTGCTCACAGCACCCCCCCCACCCCCTCCTCACTAGACCTGACCTGCATTGGCTTCCTTCTCGGCTGGAAGTTGCGTGTGTTTTTTAAACTTTTCAAACTTTAGGTTTCTTGGGCGCTGCTGTGTGAGAGAAGGAGATAAGAGGTTTTGTGAAGGCATGCCGTTTGTATCCACGTCAGAGGCAACGAGCATATCTCCAGCATGCCTCTCCTGCGTGGTGAAAGCAGAGAGGGATGACATACTGGTATGTGTATCTAGTAAAATGTGTATACCATAAAATTAAATATTATAAACTATTTCAAAAGCAACATTTTTTAGTGGAATGCTTTGATGCATGTTGTGCATTCTGTCCATCAACTGTTGTTTTTGCATTTGTCACCCCGAGTGGGACGGGTATGCTCAGACGTGAGTCCCGTGCTCTCCTTGCCACTGGAGTCAAGCTATCCTGGCTGATGAGGGCTGAAAGCCCGAAACCGGTCCTTGGATGCTTGATTACAGTCCAGGGAGGACCTGGTTTGGCAGTTAGAGCTTGACTGTTCCCATGGGGCACAGGGTCAAGACTGATTTGCATATGGCTGGGTTCAAACTAGAATGGCAAGGTGAGCAAAAGAATGATGGATTTAGGCCCAGATCTCTGTACTGGGGTGAATGTATGACATTTTTCTGCATTCTGTCCATCAACTGTTGTTTTTGCATTTGATACATTTTGCGAAGGACAAATACTTTTTTTCTAGTGCCCCCACCCTTATTTAAAATGCAGCACGTGGTATATTGACAATATTTTCATGGTGCATTATACCAACAGACTCAAACACCAGTGACAGAGCTGTGGGTGTGGAGGTTGCCTGCAGGTCACTCTCCACCTTACTTTCTTTTCTGTACCCATGTGTCACTACAGCTGGCATCCAGTGGATTGGATATGGCTCGCCTGGCACATGCAGACCAATTAGGGAGTGTGAAGACTAGGCACACACATGCATGCACCTACGCACGCACACACACACACACACACGCGCACACACACATGCGCACACACACACACAACATACACACATACATACTCTCTCTTATACACACACACACACACACTCACTCTCTCTGTTTGACATACAACATGACCAATCACGTTGTACCTACTGATACAATATAGTAATTGGTTGTTTTGCAGGCCACTCACTCTCTGTCAATCACACCATGTGTATGTGAGTGGGTGTGCTATTTATGTGGGTGTCTGTGAGTGGAGCGCAAGGACTGCCATGATGTGGATGGGAGCTCAGCTGGCTGGAGCTCAGGTTCAGAGAGTGGACCAAGTGCAGGAGCTTTTCAGCAGCGGTGGGATGGACATACATATCGATGGCCCTATCACAAAGTTGCTTGTGCTAGGCATAGTGCAGGTATCCGTGGCGTGACGGAGCCCACCCCTACGATAATCTTGGCCGTGGTTGGGATGTTGCGTGCATCTTCGTAGAACACATGTCTTGCATTATGCTGGCCTTAGAATAATTGTGAAAATTCCTATACTTTTTTGGGAATCCTGGTAAATTGATGTCACTACTGGAATATTGCTGTCCATGGCATGTCATGGGCGTTAGGACCCCCATCCCTGGGATAATATTGTCCTTGCATAATGATGGACATTTCTGCACATTACAGGAATGATAATGCCTGTATCGTTGTATAATGCTGGCCCTCCTTTGGCATCATGGTTTCCCTCCTTGGCATGCTGTTGGTCCAGCCATTGAGGGCATCCTTGCAATACCAGGCCCATCCTTTGGGTAAGGTACATGTTCTTGACATACTGGTGTCAATCCCTGTTCTCATACTGGGGACCATTAGCATTTGTTGGTAACCCTGGCTTGTGATGGAGAATGACATGTGCAGCAGAATCTGTTGCTATGGGACACTAATACCTGATGTACTACATGATGAAAACGACAAAATGGTGTTTGGGGATACAATGTGTATGTGCTATACATGAAAAACGAAGTAATCAGAATGAAATAATGTTTCTAAAATAAAAATATCATTATTTACTTTGGGAGAACGTAAACTCCCAAAATAAAAAGCTAGTAATTCATAGCAAAATATACATTGAAAAAAAACTGTCAGGCTGAGATTTGAGAACAAATGGATTGCCAAAATATATATCAAGCTGTTGTTTGAGTAAGAAATCATCCTGATATTATTTTAGGGCATGTATAGCTGATGTGTACGGCTGGTACTTAGTTACAAGTTTGGAAGTTTTTCATCACCTATTTTGATAAAGCGTTTTATGACATAATCGCTACAAGTGCCTGAGGCTTGAACTCGTAACATTGGTGTCTTGTATCCACTGTCCCAACCTATAGCGTTTCTGGAACCTGATCACTAGCACTGCTGTATCGGCCTGCTATATCTTTATAACACTGCATGCTTCAATTGTGCCTCTTCGAAAAACTTTCTCAATTATTACATGTAAAAGAATATCACCATAAAAGCGACAGGATTTGACGAGCATTGGTTAAGCCAACAGTTCATGACTTCCATACCTATTGGCTTTGCCAATGCCTTTTTTTGGCAATGCTGAACATCGTTGAGGAGAATAAGCAAAACTCTTTTTCACGATGTTGTGCAGCATCATCAAAAACAAGCATTTGCAATACAATAGGTCTCGCATTAGGAACGTTTGAGCTATTGGTATTGTAAATGACAAACTTTTTAGGTCTCGTGGCGTTAACTGCGCGAAAGCGCGGTCTCGCCGGAGACCTATTGTGAGCGACTCGGCTTTCCAGGAGACAAGAGCTGGCCACGTGCATTCTTCGGAGCGGGCCGCGCGCGCGAGAACGCGCACGCTGTGGACATCTCCTGTCTCCTGGGAAGCTCCAACACACACACAGCCACACATCCCCCTGCTTTCAGACACGCATGCGCACACACAGAGACACACACACGAGCGCACATACACGCACGCACACATACAGAGACACCCCCCGCCGTCGCACACATACACACACACATACGCTCGCACACACACACACACACACACACACCAGCGTACTAAGACCCCCACCCAGCCGACCACCCCTACAACTAAGGCCCACTTACCGCCACTCTAGACATCTGCAGCCTCCGCGGGGCTCTCCCTCAGGCATGGGAACCCCGCGCCACCACCGCTCCTCTGGCCAGGCACTCCGTGGGCACGGGCTTCAGAAGAGGGAAGTCCCACCCCACGATAGGTTTAGTTTTTGTCAGTGCGCGCGCACGTCTTGTTTCTCTGTGGTGTGATTTCATCAGCGTGCATTTTGCCTGGACTGGCTAAGACTTCCATGTATATCTTTCGCGAATGTGCGACATTCTTTAGCTGTGTGCATTTCATATCTGAGTGAGCATGAACGTCTGCAAACCAGATGCACCAGGATTTAGAAGGTTTGAGTATTTTTACTCAAAGAGATGCTCTTTGATATGCTAATCTGCATTTGGTTGACGCCAGAAGAAGGAGACCCCGTCCTGTCTGGACAGCTTTTGGGGGAGTTGCGCTTTGTGGTCCTGCGTTAGCGAAGGGTCCCCACCTTCGTCGGATCTACCCACTTGTGGCGAACATGGCCGGAGTGGAGGGGCACGTGGCCCCAGGACCCACGAGAACGCAGGCCTGGTGAGGTGAAAGGTCACTGTGGACCATGGGAGCTAAGCAGGTGAAATGGTGAGTGGACCCGTGCATGGGGGGGCTCGCTGAGCTAGGCCGGGGTGCACCTAGGACCCAAAGTGCCCTGGTCTGTTTCTGGGAAAAGCACTGTAGTGATGATGTCATCTGATGTGTTGTATTACTGTGTTATCTGTCATGTGTTGCATATTGTGTGCTATTATGTTTCGTTATTTGTGGCTTGGTTGTGATATTCAATGCTATGTCCTTTATGTTGATACTGATATAGCATTCATGAAGCCTCACAGTCGCTTCAAGGGTCTTGCTGCTGTGGCAGTGTCTGAAAAAGTATAATCCGAAGGCCCTCACAGACCAGACCCGGAAGAAGAAGAGCAAATCAATTATCAATGAAGATGGCGCACTGGTTTATACTATTTACACTGATTTATGTGTAGCATTTGTTTATTAACTGTAAGCTGGGGCCACAACGCAGCTACTTCAAGAGCTAGAGAAGACAGTGAATTATCATGAAATACTAAATCTTGTGTGAAGCTATGTATCAATTAGTGAGAACAATCTCTGCCAAACCCACTGAGCTATCTCAGCCACTTAAACGGGTTAATAATATTAAGCGAGGTATAAATACAAGTGAAGTGCCAAAAACCTGAATTTCGCAGGTTTGATTTTAATGAGGGCTGACTCTGTCTTTCATCCTTCTAGTGTCTATGGAATCATCGTTATTGATTCACAGACAATACTTTCTGTCAGTAATGTAGGATTATTATCATTATTAACAACAGAGTAATAATGGCTCTTTATACAGTTCTTAATACAGCAGAGTTGCTGTCTCTGAACGCCGCAAATAACAGTCTGTGCTATCTATTGTAGACTACAATAATTACTGTGACGTAGGAACAGGCCAAGTGTCAGCCAAGTGGAGGGTCGGCGATGTAAATATAGCACATGGGCAGCCCTTCAATCCCGAACGTAGCATGCAGGTGTAGGAATAGTGCAGCTGGTGACACCCGAAAACTATGTGTGATCCTCGCCACCGAGTGCCCGACTCTACATCTGTGTACAAGGGCTGGTGACCAGTGGAAGAGATGTTGATCTATCACTGGCAACGTTTTCATGATAAAAACAGAAGCCCGGCTTTGCTTTAATCGCGTTTGCTTTTTAAATGGCAAGTGGGCCACGTCTGCTCTCCGCCTGTGAGTAATGCGGCCACGTAACCCGAGCAACTGCTTCACATGCATTTCAAAGAGCTTGCTGATAATTGTGTCTATGTGTGTTGGTGAGCAGGGTTGCGTCTGTCTTGTTGCGTGGGTGTCTGATTTTATATATCTGGCTACGTTCCTCAGTGTCTGTGTTTTTGTTGAGCAGGCTTGTCTGTGTGGTCATTTACACTATTTGCACAGCGTCCTTTGCACTATTTGCACAGCGTCCTTTGCACTATTTTGCACAGCGTCCTTTGCACTATTTGTACAGCGTTCTTAGCACTATTTACAAAGCCTCATTTACATCGCATTATTTACATTATTTACACAGCATCCTTTACACTAATTGCGAACTTTACCCGCAGGTATCAGAGCGCTTTAAATCAGCATGCTTATAACAAGCAAGACTAGCACTCTATATTACTGCCAACTTTGCTTAGCATAAGCAACAGCTAACTATTCACAAACAATGTTTATATACCAATTGCAAATAAAAAATAAAATAATGCAAAGCATTGTCATTTACAATGCCAGTAACTCAAACTTTAATGCTGCGAGACATATGGCATTGTAAATGCTTGTTATTTTTGTGTTGGTTTTGAAAATAGCGAAATTAATATCTTTATCATTTACAATCCCAATACTTTTAACTTTCGTAAATGTGACACCTATAGCATTGGTAATCCAATATGTGTTGTATATACGTGACTTAGATGTATTGATATTACAAATAACAACTGCTTTTAATTTTTTAAAATAATTAATACTTAAATAAAAGTTATTGTAATTTATAATGGCAATATCTTAAACTTTTGTAAGTAACTTTTGTGAAGATTATGTTCAGTGTATTTTATGGTGACGAAAATCCAAGAACAGAAGTGAAATATTAACATTGAGAGAACATATTTGAACCAGTTGTTGTTGAATGGTTGCACAGATTGATGCTGTGGTGGCGCTGAGTGATGTTGTGGTTGCGACGAGTGATGCTGTGGCGTTCAGTGATGCTGTGGTAGCTCATAGTGATGTTGTGGTGCCCCTGAGTGATGCTGTAGTGGTGGAGCGTAGTGATACTGTGGTGATGCGATAGATAGGTAGAGTGTAATTATGTGGCGTGTAACTATGTGGCTCTAAGTGGTATTTGGAGTGTATCTTGCATTGAGTGCAGTGTAATTATGTGGAGTGTAATTATATGGCACTGAGTGGTATTTGGAGTGTATGTTGCGTTGAGCGCAGTGTAAATATGTAGCATATACTTATGTGGCACTGAGTGGTATTTGGAGTATATGTTGCATTGAGAGCAGTGTAATTATGTGGCGTGTAATTATGTGGCACTGAGTGGTATTTGGAGTGTATGTTGCGTTGAGCGCAGTGTAATTATGTAGCATATGATTATGTGGCACTGAGTGATATTGTGTGGAGTGTATGTTGTATTCAGTAGAGTGTAACTGTGTGGCGTGTAATTATATGGCACTGAGTGGTATTGTTTGGAGTGTATGTTGCATTGAGTGCATTGTAATTATGTAGCATATAATTATGTGGCACTGAGTGGAATTGTGTGGAGTGTGTGTTGCATTCAGTAGAGTGTAATTATGTGGTGTGTAATTATGTGGCACTGAGTGGTTTTTGGAGTGTATGTTGCATTGAGTGCAGTGTAATTATGTGGCATGCAACTCTGTGGCACTGAGTGGTATTTGGAGTGTATGTTGCATTGAGGGCAGTGTAATTATGTGGCATGTAACTATGTGGCACTGAGTGGTATTTGGAGTGTATGTTGCATTGAGTGCAGTGTTATTATGTGGTGTGTAATTATGTGGCACCGAGTGGTATTTGGAGTGTATGTTGCATTGAGTGCAGTGTAATTATGTGGCATGTAACTATGTGGCACTGAGTGGTATTTGGAGTGAATGTTGCATGGAGTGCAGTGTAAATATGCGGTGTGTAATTATGTGGCACTGAATGGTATTTGGAGTGTATGTTGCATTGAGTGCAGTGTAATTATGTGGCATGTGATTATGTGGCACTGAGTGGTATTTGGAGTGTATGTTGCGTTGAGCACAGTGTAATTATGTTGTTTGTAATTATGTGGCACTGAGTGGTATTTGGAGTGTACGTTGTATTGAGTGCAGTGTAATTATGTGGCACTGAGTGGGATTTGGAGTGTATGTTGCATTGAGTGCAGTGTAATTATGTCGCACTGAGTGGTATTTGGAGTGTATGTTGCGTTGAGCACAGTGTAAATATGTAGCATATAATTATGTGGAACTGAGTGGTATTGTCTGGAGTGTATGTTGTATTCAGTAGAGTGTAATTATGTGGCGTGTAATTATGTGGCACTGAGTGGTATTGTTTGGAGTGTATGTTGCATTGAGTGCAGTGTAACTATGTGGCGTGTAATTATGTGTCACTGAGTGGTATTTGGAGTGTATGTTGCATTGAGTACAGTGTAATTATGTGGTGGGTAATTATGTGGCACTGAGTGGTATATGGAGTGTATGTTGCATTGAGTGCAGTGTAATTATGTGGTGTGTAATTATGTTTTTTTTAAAACAACAAGGGAACCCAAAGAAGTCGGCAAGGGACCTTGGGAGTCAATATTATTAAGGCAACAGTGGTCCCTTACAAATAATAATGCTTAATCAATAAATATAGACAAAGTCGTTGCTATATTTGAAAATGACATGCCCAGCCGGGAAGAGGTCTAGGTAGTTACTTTTCAGTCAATGTAAAACATGAATAACACACAATATACAAGACAAGGCACAAGCCTGTACCCAGTCAATCACACAAGAAATATCAGGACAGGGAACAATTAAAGGGAAACAAACAAAAGGGCTTAGGCAGGAGCTTAACGTTCTGTAAACTTGTTAATCGCACAGTTTTGATTGTAAAACAGAAGAATATTGACACCTTCACACTTTTAAAGGACAAATAAATCATTCCGTGTGTGTAAGGTGCTCATAATTGTCGACGGCGTTTCGATCCGTTTAACACATTCTGCGGATCTCATCAGGACATTTACTGTACATGCACCGACCTCAAATTCGTTTTCTTGCATGTGTTTAGGTATCTTTTGTTCAGTATTTGATATCAGCCTGTCGCACTCGGACCTTCCTCCCACAGAGTGCATGCCCACAAAATTCACGTTATGTATACATGCGTCCATACCGATTTGTCCTTACGTATGTCTCTTGGTATTTTCCTTCCCTTCCTCCCATTAGGCAAATGAGGCTGCGTTACTATTAGGCATAAATTAAATTCCTTTGAAGTGTTTGAAGTCTGATGCTGGCTGCAAGCAAGCCAAATGGTGTGCGATGTGCATGAGCCCACACACATGCACTGTAGGCAATCTGCCTTTGGGAGCATTTCTGAGATCCCTACTTAATATCTCGGCCAAGGCATTGGACGAGACCTAAAAAGAAAAAAGAGAAAAGGGGCACAAAGATGCAACCGCTACTGGCAGTCAAGTCATTTTAATGGCACACGCAGGCGTGATGATGTATGCATGTGATGGGTCACGACACATGCCGGCTACCTGAATGGTGCAAGGGTCATTTTCTTTGTTTTTGTCATTTACTGATCCAACATGGCGGATGCCGAAAGCACAAAATAAAGCACGAGGGAGAACAACACTGGTCCATGGCCAGAAGCAAATGAATGGGTGAGAGAAACGTGGGGTGGGGCACAAAGCAGAGAGCATCATGGAACACAGGGGTGTGTGGAGAAGTACATAAGAGGGAGCAGCACGTGTGAGAGAGTACATTGACCACAGAGAAGACATTTGAGGAGGGAGCACATAAGGGAGAGAGCTGGAAAATACATTCAATCTCATAAGAGTGCTTAACCAAAAAGAAAATAAGAATCCCTAAAAGTGAGCATTGGAAGAATACAAGTCAGTCAATCAATCTTGCGCAGCAGAGATGGCTGGTAGCAAATACAGTAGAAGTAGTTAAAGTGTAGAAACAAGTTAATCAACAGCCCAGCTTCCATTCTAGCCTCCACCCAGTTCTCTTCCCCCAAAGTGCCCAAGTCCTGTTCCCATTTCTCCCATACGCATTTTATAGGATCGGGGGTATTGACCATCAGTGCTCGTTAAACTGAGAGATATCTTTGGCCCCAGTTCTATCCAATGTCAGCTTGGATTCCAGGGGAATAAAGTCAGGAAGCTCCTGTGGAGCCACCTTACAGGACTTAGGCATGCCATAGTTGTAGGTAGTGGAAGAATTGAGACTTATGGCGGTCGAAGTTCGCTTTCAGATGGTCAAACGACCTCATACAGTTTCCCTCCCCGACAGCTCCTATTTTGGAGATCCCTATAATATCCAAGAGTTTAACTCCTGACTGTTTAGTCACCAATGGCAACCCACGCCATAAGGTTGTCTCGTTGGTGATACATTTGTGCCAGCCCATTCCCTTCAGCGCCTTCTGCCAACAGTCCAAGGGAATCCTCATGACCTGGGGAGAGACTGAGGGACCTGCTCACCGTATAGTATTGACAAAAGCTGAGGGTTGCCAAGAGTCTCTATCTCCAAACAGACAGTCAGGTATGACCTATCAGCGAAGAGGCAATGCCTCCCAAGCTCCCCGGGTCGCCGTCCAATCACAGCACGGCCCGGGGGGACGTCAGAAGCCAAGCCCGGGCCGGCATCCAATCGCAGCGCGGCCCGGGGGAGGCCTTCACGGAGGGGTCCCGGGCCGGCGGCGGTGATTCAGGGGAATTGACGAGGGTCAGGCCCCCCTCGGGAATGGGGCAGTAGCGAGGTAGGCACTCGCGGGGGAGGTATAATCCCCCAAAGGACAGGGCAACGGCCGGGTGGCACCGGCGTGGTGAAGGTAGCGCGCACAGCGCTAGTGCCACGAAGGATGCGCTCCAACAGCGCCGACAGGACAGAAGGCAGCGCTCTAAGCGCTAGGGTCAGAGGAAAGCGCTCCCAAGCGCTAGAAGCGGGAATGAGCGCCCCAAGGCGCTGGGTTAGCAGGAAAGCGCTCTCAAGCGCTAGGGCCATAGCTAGCAGAGACCCCAGGAAGCCCAGGAGCCCAGCAGATCAGGAACAGAGCAGGGCCCAGGGAGGCACGCCCTTCCCTGAGCCCAAGCAGCAGCACGACCCAGGTAGGGTCCCAAGCAGGAAGAAGAAGAGAGAGAGAAAAGGGCCCACCCTCCTTTTATACAGGAGCCCCCTTTGTCTCCAAAAGGGGCAGGCAGGGAGAGAACCAGCTGGAACTGGTTATAAGGAATTTCTTGGTGCTGGCCAGGCCAGGGACACTGGACGCACCCCCGGGGGGTGGGGCCAGCTTGGTGGGGGAAGGCCCAGCCGGCTTCAGCCAATCAGACGCCAGCACACCTACTGTACACACACACCAAGGTCTAGAAGGGGCCCTTCCCTTCTAGCCACACGCATGCCGCATACATCATCTTGTAGCATTCAACCTCACGAGCGCACACATACCAAACACGGCCCGGCACGCCCCACGCATCAGGAGCTACCAGAGCCACATACATCCCCCCATGCATTCCTATGGGAGGCAGGTCTCTCTCACCACACACACACTCAGGAGGGGAATCACCATCCCCCGGACACCTATCATAAGCACAAAACTTCAGGGGTGGACCTGCCAGACGGGCCAAGTCCAACACATGCCCCTCCCAGCCCAAGCGCAGGGCAGACCAATCACTACCGTGATGGACTTCCCTGCGGTAGGGCGATAGGAAGTGGACGCGCCCCGCACTGCCGGACCAATAGACATACCCAGTTTAAATATAAAAAAATGAAGACATAGGCCCAACCAGGCTACCCACCTGGTACTCCTTAGTTGTCCATGACTAGGACCAGGCCCTAAGCCATCCAGATACTACTGGTCCCTGCCAATCCGAAGTGGGGGGCGGTACCCCTGGCCCACAATAGCCATTCTCCACTCCCTTTCTCAGTGTAGTCTCGACTACCACTGTTCCTTCCGCCTAGGGTCCGCACCCTCAGGCTTGCCAGAGGTCACGGGTAAGAATGCCCCACCCTACCTCTGCTTCTGAGGTTCCGCGTTCTCCCAGGAGAAACTCCCTCAGAACACACCTTCCTACCAGTCTTGGGACTTCCTCCCTCCACTGGTCTTCCACCTGGGAACTAACTTCACCGGATCATCTTGAAGACAAAACCGGCCAGGACACTGGCTACAGTCGCCCCGACGTCCAGATCCGGAAACACCGACTACTGGCTCCCCAACCGCGGGCAGTACCCTACCGGCCAGATGCCTGGCGCACCAGGACTTTTTACAAGAAGAAAAAAAAAAATGGAATCTAACACTTCCTCTCCTCCCTCCGCAGGCAGGAGTTCCCTCTTGTACTAGGATGAGCCGCGGCAGCGCCAGCAGGTCTCAGTGTTCAGCTCTCCCCAAGGCAAGCCGCGGCAGCGCCAGCAGGTCTTCCTTGTCCGGGATACAACTCAACATAAATTCAGCTAGGGCGACACCTGACACCCAAAACACCACAAGATGAGCCGCGGCAGCGCCAGCAGGTCTCAGTACAACGCAACATAAATTCAGCCAGGGCGACACCTGACACCTAAAGCACCACAAGATGAGCCGCGGCAGCGCCAGCGGGTCTCAGTACAACGCAACATAAATTCAGCCAGGGCGACACCTGACACCTAAAACACCACAAGATGAGCCGCGGCAGCGCCAGCAGGTCTCAGTACAACGCAACATAAATTCAGCCAGGGCGACACCTGACACCTAGAACACAACAAGATGAGCCGCGGCAGCGCCAGCAGGTCTCAGTACAACTCAACATAAATTCAGCCAGGGCGACACCTGACACCTAAACACCACAAGATGAGCCGCGGCAGCGCCAGCAGGTCTCAGTACAACGCAACATAAATTCAGCCAGGGCGACACCTGACACCTAGAACACAACCAGCGGGGTAAGGGAACCTGATGCATCCAACACATTCAGCGGGGTACGGAAGGACAGGATTATCGTTGATTCAGCAAGCTCCCCATCCCAGAGAACTTACACCCCATTACTCAGCACACCTCAACATTCATCCACACATCGTCCCCTAGACTGGTAAGACAGTTTTCTACCGCCCAGATTCCTCAACCTGACCCTTGTGGCACAGGTACCATTACTCTAGGGGAGGGACAAGGACCATACACATTTGAACACAACTACGCAGACACCTCTAGATCCCACCCTTCTGGTGAATCCAGAAACCCATATTGTACTAGGGAGATGATTTACCCTCCCAAGCTAGGGGCAACTAACTAACAGTGTCCACGCACACTTTTTCCACCAAACAGACCTTTAAGTAACCTTTAAAACTTTCCACAGAACAGGTATTTCTATTGATCATTAAACATTTCCATAGAGCAGGCATTTTTAGCAACCTGACCGGACCCCATGCGGCGCAGGTATCCTTACTTCCAGGGAAGGGACAAGGACCATACACATTGAACACAATTACGCTGCCACCACTGGATCCCACCCTTCTGGTGAATCCAGAAAACACATTGCACTAGGGGGTTGATCTACCCTCCCGGGCTAGGGTCACCTAACCAGAACACATTTTTCACAGAACGGACATTTAAGTAACCTCCTAAAAACAATAATCTCCTTTCTTTGCGACCAGTTACAATACAGAGTTTTTGTAGGGAGGCCAGTTATCGTTGTGGTACTGCGCAAACACAAGTCCGGATCCCACCGCTAGCCACCAGTGTAGGAAATGGGACCCCCGGCCGGCCAGGGCTTGCGCCACAGCCAGTCAGAGACCGCCACGCCTATATAAAGTCGACCCCTGCTCGCCCTCTAGGTAACGCGGCGCGGGCAGTCAGGCCTATCTCGGAGGACATGTGTGAAGCATTTGCGCACGCACCCACCAACAGCAACATCCCAGGCCTCCCACAAAAGGAACTCCACACGAAGTATATATGAAAATAGTCTTTGTATTAGACAGGACACATAGGAACATACACTTTACAAGGGGTTCAAGGCACGGCAGGGGTTACCAGGGAAAAGGTACAGGGCAGGGCCAAGGGACCACTGCCAGTGGTACGCGTCTGATGGAACTGGCATTAGAACACATATCTCCTGGGAGCTTCCTAGAACTAGCAGTAGAACTCACTCTGACCAGGGATCACATACATGAGACATCGGGTACTCAGGCGGGAAGGGACAAGGTACATAACACAACAGAGGCCCCCATCAGCAGGGCAACACATAGTAAATCAGCAGGGCAACACATAGTAATCCTCAGCATCACATTGATATTAGTCAGTAGCACCCCCTAGGCCAGATGACCGTCCTGGGGCAGGGGCGCCTTAGAGTCTCGGTGTCCAAAGTGGCCTGAAAGGGCCTGGGCAAACCTAAACGTGGCAGCGGCCCACGAAGTGCTGGGCCGCTGAGGGACTTGGGCGGAGCCTTGCAGGCTCAGGGGGACAGGAGGGCGATGGTGGAGCCTCTCGGGGCTCAGAGAAACAGGGGGCACGTGGTGGAGCCTCTCGGGGCTCAGAGAAACAGGGGCCACGTGGTGGAGCCTCTCGGGGCTCAGAGAAACAGGGGCCACGTGGGGGAGCCTCTCGGGGCTCAGAGAAACAGGGGGGCCCGTGGTGGAGCCTCGCGGGGCTCAGGGAGACAACTGTGGGCAGGCGGGGCCCCCCTCGGGGGACCCGGCATCAATGGCGGCCCCCCCGGGCCATGAGGGAGCCTCTCGGGGCTCAGGGTCGTCGTTGGGGGCAGGCGGGGCCCCCCCCCCCGCGGGGGACCCGGCATCACTGGTGGCCCCACGGGCCTCGGGGCTCAGCAGAAGGATCATTGGAGGGGAGGGCCGGGCACCGACAATGTGCCCCGACGGCCCCTCCCCTTCGCAGCACTCACCGGGTCGGCGCGGACGCGCCGGGCGCTCCTCGCTCTCCGGGGCTCCCTCTTGCTCCTGGGGGCCCCGGGGGGAAGACGCGGCAGTCCTGGGGTCAAGCAGGGGCGCGGAGTAGGCTCCCACCGCCCCCTGCCTTCACCGCGCTCCGCCAGCCGCCTCCCAAGCTCCCCGGGTCGCCGTCCAATCACAGCGCGGCCCGGGGGGACGTCAGAAGCCAAGCCCGGGCCGGCATCCAATCGCAGCGCGGCCCGGGGGAGGGCTTCACGGAGGGGTCCCGGGCCGGCGGCGGTGATTCAGGGGAATTGACGAGGGTCAGGCCCCCCTCGGGAATGGGGCAGTAGCGAGGTAGGCACTCGCGGGGGAGGTATAATCCCCCAAAGGACAGGGCAACGGCCGGGTGGCACCGCGTGGTGAAGGTAGCGCGCACAGCGCTAGTGCCACGAAGGATGCGCTTCAACAGCGCCGACAGGACAGAAGGCAGCGCTCTAAGCGCTAGGATCAGAGGAAAGCGCTCCCAAGCGCTAGAAGCGGGAATGAGCGCCCCAAGGCGCTGGGTTAGCAGGAAAGCGCTCTCAAGCGCTAGGGCCATAGCTAGCAGAGACCCCAGGAAGCCCAGGAGCCCAGCAGATCAGGAACAGAGCAGGGCCCAGGGAGGCACGCCCTTCCCTGAGCCCAAGCAGCAGCACGACCCAGGTAGGGTCCCAAGCAGGAAGAAGAAGAGAGAGAGAAAAGGGCCCACCCTCCTTTTATACAGGAGCCCCCTTTGTCTCCAAAAGGGGCAGGCAGGGAGAGAACCAGCTGGAACTGGTTATAAGGAATTTCTTGGTGCTGGCCAGGCCAGGGACACTGGACGCACCCCCGGGGGGTGGGGCCAGCTTGGTGGGGGAAGGCCCAGCCGGCTTCAGCCAATCAGACGCCAGCACACCTACTGTACACACACACCAAGGTCTAGAAGGGGCCCTTCCCTTCTAGCCACACGCATGCCGCATACATCATCTTGTAGCATTCAACCTCACGAGCGCACACATACCAAACACGGCCCGGCACGCCCCACGCATCAGGAGCTACCAGAGCCACATACATCCCCCCATGCATTCCTATGGGAGGCAGGTCTCTCTCACCACACACACACTCAGGAGGGGAATCACCATCCCCCGGACACCTATCATAAGCACAAAACTTCAGGGGTGGACCTGCCAGACGGGCCAAGTCCAACACAGGGGTGTGTGGAGAAGTACATAAGAGGGAGCAGCACGTGTGAGAGAGTACATTGACCACAGAGAAGACATTTGAGGAGGGAGCACATAAGGGAGAGAGCTGGAAAATACATTCAATCTCATAAGAGTGCTTAACCAAAAAGAAAATAAGAATCCCTAAAAGTGAGCATTGGAAGAATACAAGTCAGTCAATCAATCTTGCGCAGCAGAGATGGCTGGTAGCAAATACAGTAGAAGTAGTTAAAGTGTAGAAACAAGTTAATCAACAGCCCAGCTTCCATTCTAGCCTCCACCCAGTTCTCTTCCCCCAAAGTGCCCAAGTCCTGTTCCCATTTCTCCCATACGCATTTTATAGGATCGGGGGTATTGACCATCAGTGCTCGTTAAACTGAGAGATATCTTTGGCCCCAGTTCTATCCAATGTCAGCTTGGATTCCAGGGGAATAAAGTCAGGAAGCTCCTGTGGAGCCACCTTACGGAACTTAGGCATGCCATAGTTGTAGGTAGTGGAAGAATTGAGACTTATGGCGGTCGAAGTTCGCTTTCAGATGGTCAAACGACCTCATACAGTTTCCCTCCCCGACAGCTCCTATTTTGGAGATCCCTATAATATCCAAGAGTTTAACTCCTGACTGTTTAGTCACCAATGGCAACCCACGCCATAAGGTTGTCTCGTTGGTGATACATTTGTGCCAGCCCATTCCCTTCAGCGCCTTCTGCCAACAGTCCAAGGGAATCCTCATGACCTGGGGAGTGACTGAGGGACCTGCTCACCGTATAGTATTGACAAAAGCTGAGGGTTGCCAAGAGTCTCTATCTCCAAACAGACAGTCAGGTATGACCTATCAGCGAAGAGGCAATTGTTTATAGGAATTAGCTGAGATGCCCAATAGTACTGTCTAACATCAACCATGCCTAGGCCACCTTAGTATGCAGTTTGTACACATTTAGTGAAAGACGGCATGGGAACAAAACCTGCCCAAAGACAACTTGTTATTTCTGATTGCATCATGTTGAGGAAACTATCAGGGAGTTTTGCAGAATATAGAGCAATTGGGGTAATGTGATCATCTTAAATATGGCTCCCACCCCATGATGGAAAGTGGTAATTGCTCCATTTATCCATGCGTGATCTATTTTTGGTCTGGAGAAGTAGACTGTTTAGATCCCAACACCCACTTGGGCTCATTGTAATATTGCAAGATACTTGAATTCAACTGATACGTTCGGAGCACCCCCAGACCCCACTGGTTGAGGTGCACGTCACCATGCAAGGGAACAACCACTGATTTATCCCAGTTAAGACATAATTCTGAATCCTCCCCAGAGATATTTAGTATGTGGCAGATCCTGGAAATAGTAAGGGTGGGCCTGCCCATGTAAAGCATGACATCATCCGCATAGAGAGCGATACAATCCTCAGGGCTACCACCACAGCACCCCTGCACGTCACAACCTTAGTCTATCTTAGACACACAAGGCTACCTTTCACCTCTGGGTGTGGACCTCTACTGTTCTGACATCCTTTCTGTGTCTGGATCCTGGTCAGCAGGAAGTTAGATTCTCATATGTTTCGGAATAACAGTGTTCATGTAATAAACCCTAAGTCATATAAAATTAAATTCCTGATGCAATGTCTCATGGATACTCCCTTGCACAAAGAGTCGATGAAGAAGCGTGCACCGTTATTGGCCACAGATATCTGACTGTATGGAGTAGAAGACAACAATGAGTCGAAGTCACATATTAAAAATATTCCTAACAAAACACAATGGACACATCATATTAGCCACAGTGATATCATAAACATGTACTGAAGCCACAAAATATGGCAGGACTAGATAGCCTCATGTGTTCCTTGTGATAGATAGTTCTTTCCTGTGGAATAGAAGAGGGAAGATGAGCTTCTTCTTCATGGGAGGGCCCCATCTGCCTTTTTGTTTGTGGCATAGGATGTTACTCTGCAGGAGAGGGTATGCCACTGACCCCCACCAAATCCCACACCTCAAAGATATCGCAAGGTGAGCAGGCGATGTGAGTCTCTGTTTATGTGAAGAATACTCAGTACTTGGGGACTGCATACACCCAGCACCTCCGTCGTGTGGAGTGGGATCTCACTCCAACATGTTGTCACTACTTGTAATGTTCTTACCAGTTCTGGCATGTTGGAGAGGTTCTCAACTTTGGTTCTTGAGGGTTCTCATCTGTACGCGGCAAGGGAGACTCATGGGAAGAAGTAACAAGATTTCACACCAGGAGAACATACTTGAAGCTGCAGTGAAAATATGCAAAAAGGGGAGTAAAATATTCCCCGGAGAAGTACTGGAGGACGCAGCTCTAAAACCAGAGCTGCGGTGTTCCTATTATGATTTAAAAAGCATTGATGGGCCGCCACATGGTGCTGGGAAATGCCCGACTATAAATGGGCCACCACGATGGAACAGCGGGCTGCCGTGCAGCACTGCGACGTACCAGAGAAGAGGGAGGCGCCACGGGGGCATTGCGGGCTGCACCGTGACCCGGAGTGATGAGGCGGGCAGCGCCGCGGACTAAACTATGGCCCCTGGTGCAACACATGTAAGGGAAGGAGGTATAATATGACTTTGCCTCTCTGACGACCATAGACTCCCATATGTCTGAGGTGAAGGATTTCTACATTCTCTGCACTTACCCCCTCCACTGGCCCAAGATGCAGTCATGAGCTTTTTCTCAAGCGAAGATAAAATGGGGAACTTCGCAACATTAGTGTACGGCAAAAACTTGGAACTTTGCCAAAGTTTGCTGGAGAAACAAAACCTTCACACACCTCTCTGTCAGTCTCATCTACTACTACTAACAAAATAATTATTATTATTTAAATGAATAGGCAAATTCACCCTCATAACCTCTGTTCTCATTACCCTTGTTGCATCTCTTTACGGAAGCAACGCTGTACAAGCAAGAAGTGATAAATAGACATTAGCATAGCCAATCAGTCTGCAATGGTTGCCAGCCTTTTGGCTTTGTCAATGCTTGTTTTGTCACTTTTTTTTTTATAAAACTTTGTTGTGAGAGCTGCCGGACCCTTACTAATATTTTAGAAAATGATCATAAGAAGTACACCTTGCCATAGAAGTCCCTTATAGTAAATGGAACTCCTTTCTGTGTGGATGTGCTCTTTGTGAAAAAGCAAGGTTGGTCATTCGGAGGTAAGTCGGCCAATGGCAGAAGTGGGCTGTCCCATTGCCCCAGGTCGTATGCTGGAGTGGCTGGTAGAAAATGAATGACACGAACCCCAGACCAATGGATGAAGAATACTGGCCGAAAGCACCAATAATTTTAGTATGATATATATATATATGTATATATATGAACCATAAAAGAGCATTCCATATTAATTTACTATCCCTTTTATTTCCCCCTTCCCTCCACCCTCCTTCCCAGCATTCAAGGTTTATTACTGTCTTCAGATACAGCTAGTAGTTTTGTTCAGTAGCTTTTGTTCAGATTTTTTTTACCACTTTAACACCCCTTAAACACGTAAGCGGAGAATTTACGAGAACGTGTGTCGCTCTAGTTTTGGATTTTTGTTTTTTTGATTTTTGTTCTCCACTGATGAGCCTCGTTGGTTGTTAATGAAATCTTGGTTTTCCGGTCCAGTCTTCACAGCAACCCCGAGGAATGTTGCAAATTAGCAGATTTCACAGTCTGGTCAGTACCGGGGCATTCTGAGTAGCCTCAGAAGACATACATGGTGAAATAGTAAAATAATATGTATGCTAACCACAACCAAGTAGTATTAGAAGAAGAAAATAATACCAGTTGTAGTGAAATACTTCAGGAGCTCGTGATGAAAGGGGGTGACGAGTGAGGCTGCCTGCCGAAGGATCTTAAACCAGTTCTGCTTGAGATTCTACATAGGCGCGACCCTTTGATGTCAGGATGTTAACATAGCTAAACTATATAAAAGACAAAGAAACACCAGCTGTTATTGCAGCTCTGTCATTTTGAACCTATTTAAACAACAGAATACCTCTAGACCGGTCTTTCAGGCCGAAACATGTTAACAAGATTGTTTTTGTTCACTGAGCACAGCCTCACACTGTTTGGTTCCTATTTTGTAGTACTGAGTGTAAAGTTAATGTAGGCCGTAGAGCTTTAAGTGCGCCGGGTCCCTCCGGGTCTGAGACCCAGTTAATGAAAACAAACATTGAAATCAGTCACTATCTGGGGGCATATTATCAAGGACGGGCGATACATTATCGCCGCTTTTATCGGCAGGAAACTGCCGATAAAGCGGCGATAATGTGCTTGATAATATGCTCTATGGAATTCCTATCGAAGCCCATGTTAGATGTGAAGACATCTAACATGGGCTTCGATAGGAAGTGCTGTAGAGTGGCATAAAGAGAGTGGCGATAATGGGCTTGATAATATGCTCTATGAATTCCTATCGAAGCCCATGTTAGATGTCTTCACATCTAACATGGGCTTCGATAGGAATTCCATAGAGCATATTATCAAGCCCATTATCGCCACTTTATCGGCAGTTTCCTGCCGATAAAAGCGCCGATAATGTATCGCCCGTCCTTAATAATATGCCCCTAGTCCTATATTCATGTCCTTAACTTTACTGGCAAATAACACTGAACGAGTTCTGAACAGTTAACATAATAAGCATTGCCATGACCAATAGGTCTCGCCTATGGAAGAGCTATTGGCTTTGGAAATGTGTTTTAGCCATGTTGCACACCAGCATTACTGCTGCTCAGCATGGGGAACATCCTTTACGACGCGGATGTTACCCCACGCTACCATTACGACGCGTCTCTTACAACACAAGTCGTAACCACGACTTGAGCTGGAGGGCGCTCAAGGACAAGGAATAGTTAATTTACTATTCCAACACCTTCCCTACTATCCACGGGGACTGGTGTAGGAATAGTAAATTAAACTATTCCTAAGTCCGCACCCTACAGCGCAAGTCGTGGTAACGACTTGCGTTGCACAACACGCGTTACGGTACGCGTGGTAATAGTCCGCGTCGTACCGTCATACATCCGCTCAGCATGGCTAAAAGTTAGTGGTGTAGTGAAGAGTGGCATGGAGTGCATTGGAGTGGAGCAGCGTTGAGTAGAGTGGCATAAAGAGAGTGGTGTGGAAAATCATGGAGTGGAGCAGAGTGTCGTGGACTGTCGTAGAGTGTCATGGAGTGGAGCAGAGTATAGTGGAAAGGCGTGAAGTAGAGTGGGGTGGTGTAGAGTGGAGTGGAGTGTCGTGGCGTAAAGTGGAGAGGCATAGAGTGGCGTGGAGCGTCATGGAGGGAGTAGAGTTAAGTAGAGTCGAAAGAGAGTAGAGCAGTGTAGAGTGGATAAAGTGGAGTAGAGTGTTGTAGAGTGGCATAGACTGGGGTAGGGTGTCATAGAGTAGAAGGGCATAGAGTGGAGTATAGTGTTGAAGAGTGGAGTGGCATAGAATGCATGGGCAAAGAGTGGAGAGTCATAGAGTGGAGTAAAGTGTTGTGGAGTGGAGTAGAGTGGAGTGGTACACCCTAGAGTGGAGTAGGGTGTCATAGAGTGGAGTAGGATGTCACAGAGTGAAGTGTCTTACAGTGTTGTGTCATAGAGTATGGTGTGGTAGAGTGGAGTGGCGTAAAGTGGAGGGGTGTAAAGTGGAGCTGCGTGTTCTAAAGCTGTGTCATAGAGGGGCCTTGAGTGGTGTGGCATACTACCATAGAGTGGTCTGGAGTGGAGTGGCATGCAGTGGAGTGGCATAGAGTACAGTGGCGTGGAAGTGAGTGTCATAGAGTAGAGTGGAGTGGCGTAGAGTGGAGTGGCATGTCGTAGAGTACAGTGGAGTGGCTTGTTGTAGGGTGGCATGTTGTAGAGTGTGTTAGATAGGAGAGGCATAGGGTGAGTGGCGTAACATAGAGTCGAGTGGGTTGGTTTGATGTGGAGTGGCGAGTCCTAGAGTGGCCTAGAGTGGAGTGACGTGGATTGGAGTCTCATAGAGTGGAGGAGCATGGAGTGCAGTAGAGTATTTTAGAGTAGAGTGGTGTAGAGTGGAGTCAGGGCCAGCTTTAGGGCAGTGCGACTGGTGTGGGCGCTGACCTGTGGAGAGGGTGCTGACCTCAGGGTGGGGCGCGGTGTTTAGCAATAACTTATTAAGGAGAGATGAGGAGCATGTTTGCCCTGTGTTAGTGAGAGTAACTGGGGAGGCAGTCATGGGCTGTGGGGGTGCCACAAATGATTGTCGCACCGGGAACAACCAGCACTAAAGCCGGCCATGAGTGGAGTGTCATAGTGTTGAGTATGCATTGTGTGGTTACACACACTGCCATTACAGACAACACATTTTTAATTGAAAGACCATTACATTTACACAGACATATCGGCTTTTTTACTGATAAAAGTGTCATCACCTAGTGTATTGATTTGTTTTGATTGTATTGAAATATTTGTTTTCACCAAAGTTCAGAAGTTGTACTTTCCTAATAAAGGTAGCAAATAAAAAGCAAGCAAATGTGAGTTACAAAGCACAAAGCCAATGGCAAGCAATGGGTGGAATGCATTCCCAGGGAAGCTTTTAGAATGTACCTAAGATGTTGTTAGAAAACTAGACAGTGGCGCTTTCTGGTAGGCTTAGACCTAAAAATGCTAAAATAATCCATGACAGCAGTTTAGTTCCTATTTATATTTCACATGTTTTACTTAATCTTGTATTCCCTAAGAGTGTTAGCTATTTCCAGGATGTTGTGTTTCCTTTTTTTTGTTCTATAGCATATCACTCTGGTTTAGTGTGCATTATCGGCTGACTCTCCTCCAGGTGTTTATAATGGGCCACAATTCAGCACACTGGAGTTGAGGCCGAAGGCAGTGCCAGTTTCTCACTGTGCTTGTCAGTGGGTTGCAAAGGTTTCCAGAATACACGCCAAATGTGTGTGAAGGAGGTACACAGTTGTCAAAATATTTACAAGGCGAAAATAAACAAAATGCAGTGCTTACTGGTGAGTGGGTGCGGTGTGTGTTTGGGGGATGTTGAAGTGAAGGAGATGTGAGGAAGTACATGCAAGAGAGTGAACAGGGTGTGCTGAAGAGGAAAGAGATAAGGTGTAAGATATGCAGATGGAGAAGTGTGGAAAGAAAAAGGGTGTACATGTCTGAAATTAGAGTGAATGTAACTAGAGTGATTAAGACACGCTGAAGACCACTACCCCTTGCACAGACCTCAGTAATGTTTAATTCACAGTCTTACAATTTTAGAATGAAAACATCATCAAAGTCAAAGTCAAAAAAGCTTTATTTCGATAAAATGTCATTATCATAAAAGCAAGTTAAAAAAGAATTAGTAGTTAATAATAAAATTAGCAGCACATATCCAGTTAATAACAAAGAGTATAACATTTACTAAAATTAATATTGTTTAAAAAGAAATTAAACAGAGTATTTAAGCTTTCTGGCTCGAATAGCCCAAGCCCAGGATAAAAATGTTGCTAGGGCACAGGCATAGGGTACATAGCTATCCGAAACAAGTATCCTAATTGCCACATCATGGCTCCTAGTTCCCAGTTGCTGGCACAAGTTCTTCAGCCACGCCCTTCGTGGATTGGCATATTCCTTGCAGACAAATAAGAAATGGGCTAATGTCTCTGGGTGGGCTAAACATGATGGACACAAGTCAGTTTTGTCTGTACAGGATTTCCATGTTTTGGTAAAAGTGTTCAATGGCAAAGTACCCGTTCTAAATTTAAAATACAAGGACCGGGCAAACGGTTTCCCGATTATATCTAGGTAGGGTTCTCGCCTGGGACAGTCTTTAAACATCAAAAAGTCCTCTGTAAGCCTGCCAATGGATATGCTAGAATGCCTTTGGGAGCAAATCCAATCCCGATAAAGATTTTTAAGTACTTGTTTTGGAGGAGAGGTTCTGCTTGACCAGGAATCCAATAAGCCCAAATTCAACAATAAGGGTTTTCATGTCTGTTAGCCATTTGACTCTGGCCCAGTGTGGTGACGCCATTATTTCTTCCAGACCTCTGGCGTAGGCACTGAGTTCCTCTACCCGCCAAATACGGGCCCATAATAGAAGAGGACGAAATTTCGCAATTTCGCCAATCTGGGTACAGCCAAGGTCCATAAATAAGGGCAAAAGTGGGGTGCTTTGAGGGAGGGACATTATTTGTCTACAGAAATTGTTCTCAGATTTTTGTAAAGCTTGAGAAGATGCAAAGCCCCAAAGTTCAGCTCCATAAAGTGCAGAGCTGACACCCTTGGCAGCGTAGATCTCTAGGACTGTTCCTATTGGTTTGAACGAACTGGAACGTTGCTCCCTTAATAGGGCACCTGTGATCCTTTTATGGTTCAGCAGCATCTTATCTAGATGGGGAGTCCAATCCATTTTGTCTGAAATGCGTATCCCTAAATAATCAAATTCTTTTACCCTTTCCAGGGACTCAGTGTTTAAAATAGGGGGACGCACTTGCTGTTTAGGGGGATTAAGGACGAGGTATTTTGTTTTATTGGTGTTTATAACCAAGCCTCGGTCAGTACAAAAGGATTGGAAATTGTCCAAAAGTTTCTGTAGTCCCATTGGGGTTTTGGAGATTAGGAGCGTGTCGTCCGCGAAGAGGAGGGTCGGTATGCGTACCCCCCCCAGGGATGGTTCGTCGGATGGAGATTTAAGTAAGTGCTCAACCACCCCATTTATGTACAAGGAAAAAAGGGTGGGAGCCAGAACACATCCCTGGCGGACCCCTCTCTCGACCGGAATACAGCCCGTTTTCTCCCCTCCAAGGCCCCACCTGATTTGGGCAAAGCTGTCCTGATGGAGCCTGACTAGTAGGGATAGTAGATACTGTGGGAGCCCCATGTTGGCCAGAACCTTCCATAGCAAATCCCTGGGGACAAGGTCAAAGGCAGTCTTTAAATCGATGAATGCGAGATAAAGACTGCCCTTGCCTATCACTACCGTCTTCCAGTAGATCATCATAAGCCTAAAGGCCTGCTCTATCGTTCCTGTGCCTACTCTAAAACCGGCCTGGAAATCGGTAAGTATTTTGTTTTCATCTACCCAGTTAAGTATCCTGAGTAGAATGACTTTACCGACAACTTTTTGGCTTACGTCTAGTAAGCTAATCGGCCTATAATTGGACGGATCATCCCTAGGGCCTTTCTTGTGGATGGGAACCACCTCTGCCCCATTCCATGACACGGGAATGGGGGCACCCCTACAGATGGCAAGAAGGAGGGAGTGGATTAATTTACCCCAATTAACACCATCGGATTTTAGCAGGTCCCCGGGGATGCCATCTGGTCCTGCAGCTTTTTGTGGAATGATGGAGTTAATAGCATATTCTACTTCCTTCAGTGTAAAGTCAGGATCACTAGGGAGAAGAATATAATCAATGTAAGGAGAGGATTGGACTGACCCTCTTCCATTCATATCATTACGGCAGGAATAAAGTTTGGAAAAATGAGCCTCCCATACCTGGCTCGGAATGTTGCAGGTTACAAGGTCGCTGTCCGGTCTGTTTCGTGCCCTTATGGTGTCCCAGAAGGATTTAGAGTCTTTTTTCATACTGGCTTCCTTAAGGGTTAGCCAGTAGGTATCCTCCCACTCCCTTTTAGCTACCTGTAAGGCCTTTTTATAGTCTCTTCTGGCAATTTGGATTAGTGGGGGAGACTTCCCTTTGACTGCCTCTATTAAGCGTGATTTGGCCTTCCTGCATAATACCGAATACCAATCATGTTTGCCTTTAGGTTTAGGTTTCTGTTTCCCTGATGGCATTTGTACCCAAAAGAGGTCCCCAATATTTTTTACGGCAGCTTCAAAAATAGCAGTGACCTTGTCTGCTGCTATAGTTAGATCAATAAAGCCAATTTCGGCTTGCGTGCCCTTAACCACTTCGTCTATTGTGGATAGTTTGTCGGTGTTGCACATAAACTTACTCCACTTTAGACGCCTGCCACAAGTGGCGACAGTAATCCCCTGTGGGCGGCCAAGAGAGACTGGCAGTACTTCAATGTGCCAAGGATTTTTTAAGGATAAGGAGAGTGGGTTATGGTCGCTCTCTGTAGTGTTGGTAATAACTATGTCATTAACATGGCTCCAGAGGCCCCTATCCAGCAGAATATAGTCAATCCGTGTGCATTGGCCAACTCTGTTGAATGTGGGAGCACCCAGGAGGTCAGATCGAGTGCGACCATTGGCAGCTCTTAATCCAAACTCCAATGTGAGTGCATTTAGATGGATTGCACTGCGAGTCCAGCGCTTGATGGGTGGGATAGAGAGGGTAGGGATACCCCATCTACTGTCCTCTTCTCCTAAATCTGGAATTCCTTCTAGAGGGAGGGGTTCATATGTACAATTAAAATCCCCTGCTACAAGGATATGTCCAAGTCCGCTCTGCTCTCCCAACCGAGCCTCAAGCTCCATCATTGTGGGTGAAATACACCCATTTTTTGTTCCCCTGATATAGACATTGTAGAGGTCAACAGTTATGCTTCCCCGTAGACCCAGTAGGGAGACACCAAGAATATCATCAGTATTTATTGTTTGCAACAAAATTGTAGTTGTTACCCATTTATCTTAAACAGCTAACAAATATTGGCCAATAGTCCTGGCTAGTTTTGGTGAAGTTCTGTTCTATCTCGATGCAATAACAGAAAGCTCAGAGAGAAACCAACATCCCGGTCAGGTGGCACACAGTGGGAATCACATAAATGTAGTCTAAGTGTTTAATCCACGCCCTTAATTACTTAGGTCACGCCCCCTTTACAGTACATCAGCTTTTTTCTTCCCACCCAAAGCCCTGGTAGGCCATCTAACTCTGGCTAGATTTATTAATTTTGACACAATACAGCATGGCAACTAAATTTGCTGTGATGCAAGGGGGAAACACAGTTCAGAGTCATACCTACTAAGCTCTTGTCTGGTGCACAAATAAACTACCTTGTGTGACGCAAAGCCTCACGCCATGGTGCAGAGGTGAGTGTGGGCTCTCTCGCATAGTATTTGCACTGGAAGCATACCCTTGCAGTACAAATGTTTATGCCTGCACAAACTTCGAAGAATCTGACACAAAGGAAGCATGCTGTGTACTGCAGCACACAGGCAAGATGCTAGTGTTTTTGGAGAAATAAACAAATTTCTGCATGCAAACAACTGGTATTTTTTTTATGTAAAGCCTGGTCTAGCTTGGACTAGCTACTTTACATTGGATTTTGCATCAAAACCTTTTGGTATTTGTGGGGATTCCCCCAATTAATGCCACTTGATGCAAAGCAGTCCATAGAGTTTTTGCTCTGAGAAAAGGGCATTGGTGTTCAAGCAGTGTCAGAGGCTTTGGACTTCCAGCTAGGCAATACCAGGAAAGCCTGATACTGAGGTACCTCACCGGGACTCAGGCAGAACCATACCTGCATCTGCTAGTTAGATTAGGTCTGGGTCACCGTTTACTCATCTACTACACAGACAACATGTAGGACACTTGAACTAAAGCTTGACCACCGTCCAGCAAGGGTTGAGATGCCGCTGACCGGGCTGGAGTGTCAGGAGAGACGTAACTTCACAGGTGTGTGTAAGCCACTAGGGCCAACGAAGAACAGAATGAGTGAATGTGTATCACAAATGCACGGTGGCCATCTTTAGTCAACCCTTAAATCGAAATAAAGCCACATCTTCACTGAGGCTTCATTGGAAAAGTGGAATAGTTTGACTTCTTTGGGCTGTACACAAAAGCACCTGCGAAGGTATCATGAGAAGCATGAGGGGGTCCTGTATAACTTACTCTGGGATCTACTTCTTGAGAAGGCCTCAAAGGATTCCTCATCTGTCTGTCAGTCTTGTATGGTGCTTTTCTTGCACTCAAACAGGCAACCTAAGAGGAACATTCTACTGTGACCTCACAGCAGTGTGAACCTGGCGGACATCACATGAGCACTGTAGCTTCAGACATACAGATATACGCATAAAGCAAACAACAGAACAAAAAAGTAAAACTTTCTCTAGAGCTCCCTCCAGGTAATGCACATAGTCGAATTGGCTATGTGGGCGGTCGGCTATCGACCGATGGGCTGGTTTTAGAGTGCCAGCTGTGGGCTGGGTGTTTAGAGGGCTGCTGTTGGCTGCCCACAGTAGTTTTTAGGTCTCGGCTATTACATCCCGCAGGGATTAATAGGCCGAGTATATAGAAGGCGAAACAAACTCTTGACCAAGCGCGGATTACCTACAGTTCATGTTATCCAGTCGTGTGAAACGCGCGTGCCCGTCAGAGCCATCAGCCTCGCACCAGACTTCAATGGAATGTCTCGTTCCCTCCCACTCGCTCGCTCCCCCCACTCGCTCGCTCTCCTGCTCCCCCTGCCCCCCATCTGACTTGGAAAAAAGCCGCTCGCACACGCAACGCGCTCCCGCCCCGCCCCCCCCCCCCACAGCAATGCCAAGAGCTTGTTGTCCTTCACACTATTCAGCACGGTGCCCATTTTACAAGCGCCGTGCTTTCAACTTTAAAGCCCCATCTCCCCGAAGGGTGCCCTCCCTCCCACCACCAAACACGGACTCCCTATTGAACTCCCCTCCCACCCCTGCTGCCAGGTTAAGGAATTCATCTGCGACCCGGTTCAGACTCTTCCCTTACGCTGGGAGTTTAGACAATGCATTTCTCCGTAGGGTGCTCTCACTTCCACCACTTAAAACAGGCTGCCTGGTTAACGCACTTCCCTCCCCCCTCCCCCACTGCCAGGTTAAGGAGACTGCCCCTTCATCATCAGCTGGGATCAGCCTCTCCCGGGATCACCGCTTCAGCTGCAACAGCCACGGCGATCAGCCGCTTTGAAGCCTAGCAGAGCATGGTTCAGGCTGCGGTCACGCTCTGCCTGCTGTCGGACCCAACTCAGGCTTCAGGGAAAAGCTGCGCGTGAAATGATTGCTGAGTCAAGCTGGGGGGTGAAGGTGTTTAGTTTCTCGCATTTTTGTTTTGTTTGTGTCATTCTCAATACAGAGTCTTACCCGAAACCATCGGTTGTGTTGAGCCCCGGGAGCGTGGTCACTAGAGGAGGAAGTCTGACCATAAAGTTTACATCAGAGTATTGAACATAGCGCCTCACGTCAGTGACCCCCTATGGCCGTCCCTAATGAGGCGCTGATTGTGTGGTGTGAGTCTTGCACTGTTCCCTGCTGGCCTAATGCAGCAGCGCTGCACACTGGAACGGGTATCCTTCCAGCCCATTAGTAAAATCACGGCTAATTGGACGCACCCAACCTTGTTTCACTAGCCCCGGGCTAGTGCTGGGGCAGACTTTTCTGAGTCGCGCTCCTGCGTGAAATTCCACCCCCGCCTTCTGGACAACTCAATGTCAGCTCTAGTGCAGAATTAAAAGCATCTGAATGAACCGCCAGCATGGTGGCCGTCCCATCGGTCGCCGTCTTGCTCTTCAGAGACATTGCATTTGTTCTCTTGTACAGCGCCAATTTATCTAGGTTTCTAGGCGCCCAGACTAGCTAATATTTCTAAGAGAACAAGGGTGGATACAGGCGCTCTGATTAGACGTCTGTGTCAAGAGCTGAGATAGTGTTACCTTTCTAATGCTATGTTACATTACTACATAACGTGACTAAACTTTGCAAAACGCTAACAGGAACATTCCACAAACATAGAAATAGGACTACAATTGCACATGCTTCGAATGGACCAGAACGAATCAATGACCAGCGCTCACCAACATAGAATACACAGGCAAAGAGGCACTGAGGCTAAGTAAATGCAGCTTTTATACACAGTGTCTCCTGGGTTCATTCCATTCATTTATGTGAGGGTTGCTCACTAACCCTGCACACGAACTGATGAACAGGGCCTCACTATGTGCTTTGTCGACCCTCTCTGAAAATGGGCTAAAGTTCCTGAAATCTGCTGGGACAAGCTTGAAAACACAGGTCTGTCCTACAATCCGAGGATGGCTGGTCAAGCTATTAACCCATCAAATTTCATGCACAAGCGCCACTACAAGGTGCTACATCATTACTGAAGCACACATCCAAAGCTCATCCTTAACACAAAACATTCTGCTCTCAGAAGTACCACAAACCAACACAACCAAACAAGCACAACAAACTGGAACAGCTACTTACTTACGGATACCAGATGACTCCATGCCATCATGGACATCATTTCCAGGTCCAGGGCTCCCTCTATCTATCTATCGCCCTCCCTCTATCTATCTATCGCCCTCACTCTATCTATCTATCTATCGCATCACCACAGCATCACTCGGCACCACCACAGCATCACTCGGGGGCACCACAACATCACTATACGCTACCACAGCATCACTGAACGCCACAGCATCACTCTTCGCCACCACAACATCACTCAGAGCCATCACAGCATCAATCTGTACAACCATTCAACAACAACTGGTTCAAATATGTTCTCTCAATGTTTCAAGCTTTATTACAAATGTCACAAAAGATGTTAATATTTCACTTCTGTTCTTGTATTTTCGTCACAATAAAATACACTGAACATAATTTTCACAAAAGTTATTTACAAAAGTTTAAGCAATTTCCATTATTAATTACAATAACTTTTATTTAAGTATTAATTATTTTAAAAAAATAAGTCATTGTTATTTGTAGTATCAATACATCTAAGTCACGTAAATACAATACATATTGCATTACAAATGCTATAGGTGTCACATTTGCGAAAGTTAAGACTATTGTCATTGTAAATGACAAAGTTATTAATTTCGCTACTTTCAAAACCAAAACATAAATAAAAAAATTGTCATTTACAATACCAATAGCTCAAACTTTCCTAATGCGAGACCTATTGCATTGCAAATGCTTGTTTGTTTTCCTTTGTTTGTTAGCACAAACTTGACCCAAAGGTATTGGAGCGCTTTACATGAGCTCCAGTCACATTACACAATGTCACATTCGTTTTGGACTGAAAGTGAGTATTCAGTTTTCCAGCTGCAGTGTTTTCAGCCTCCACCAATGTTATGACCCTACAAGTTTAAAGTTCTTTAAAATTCTTAATGTCCCACACATTTCTCCCAAAATGTGCCCACTTATACTAACCAAGCAATGTTTTGTGAAAGGTTGCACTCCTCAAATGTGGGCCACTTTTTGTCTGGGCCTATATTTGGTTCCATTCGGTCCCTGTGCACACATCAAGGGCTACACTTCTAAAACTGATTCTGAGCACAGTAACTCTGCATTTAGATACATGCACATGGATTGCATTGACACCCTGTGTATGTTACAGCTACAGTGGCTGTCTTGCAAGAGATATTTTACTCTTGTTCTGTTGAATTTGCTGCCTCCACCCCAACCGCTCCATTCCTTTCCTGTGACCCATGTGAATGCTGCAACATTTGCCCCAGAAAAGTATGTTGGTGGCAGAAACATGTCTGCAGAAGAGATCTAACTGTAGTAGCAGAAACATGGAGCCGACTAGGCGGCCATGGAGCAAGAAGTTTCAAAGAACCATCGTCCTATAGGTAAAGTGAAGAGGGAAAGTATGAGGAATGGGGGAGACAGGTGCTGTCTGCAGCCAGATTCCTCGGGATCAGAACACTCCTCGAAGTCCATTTTCCAGCAGCACTGCTGATTTCTTGGTGCACAGAGGTCCAGAGCAGCAACACAAGGAGAAGGGATGTGAGTGAGGATGCTATGGCCAAGATGACGTGGAACGAGATGGACACTGTTGTGAGTGTGTGTTCGTATAGCTGTGAGGAACATCAATCAATCAATCAATCACTGCATTTATAAAGCGCGCTACATACCCGTGAGGGTCTCAAGGCGCTGGGGGGAAGGGGAGGCCGCTACTGATCAAAGAGCCCGGTCTTGAAGAGTTTTCTGAAGGTCAGCAGGTCCTGAGTCTGTCGGAGGCTAGTGGGGAGAGCGTTCCAGGTCTTGGCGGCGAGGTAGGAGAAGGATCTGCCGCCACCGGTGGTTTTCCGGATACGAGGGACTGTGGCGAGGGCGAGTTTGGCTGAGCGAAGGTTTCGGGTGGGGGTGTGGAAGCTGAGACGGTTGTTGAGGTATGTGGGTCTGGTGTTGTGTAGGGCTTTGTGTGCATGGATGAGGAGTTTGAAGGCGATCCTCTTGTTGACGGGGAGCCAGTGCAGGCCTCTCAGGTGGGGTGTGATTTGGCTGCATCGGGGGACGTCAAGGATCAGTTGTGCCGAGGGGTTCTGGATTTGTTGGAGTCGTATCAGGAGCTTGGTTGTTGTTCCTGAGTGGAGGGCGTTCCCGTAGTCGATTCTGCTGGTGATGAGGGCCTGGGTGACGTTTTTTCTCGTGTCGGTAGGGATCCATTTGAAGATCCTGCGGAGCATGCGGAGGGTTTTGAAGCAGGACGCGGGGACGGCGTTGACTTGCCTGGTCATGGAGAGGGTGGAGTCGAGGATGACACCCAGGTTGCGTGCGTAGTCTGTGGGTTCCGGGGCTGTGCCTAGCGATGTGAGCCACCAAGAGTCGTCCCAGGCTGATGGGGTGGGTCCGAGAATGAGGACCTCCGTCTTGTCTGAGTTCAGCTTCAGTCTGCTGTCCTTCATCCAGTCGGCTACGGCCTTCATTCCTCTGTGGAGGTTGGCTTTGGCGGTGTGGGGGTCATCGGTGAGGGATAGGATCAGCTGGGTGTCGTCGGTGAAGGAGATGATGTTGAGGTTATGTTGTCGTGCGACGTGGGCGAGCGGTGCCATGTAGATATTGAACAGCGTCGGGCTGAGGGAGGATCCCTGTGGGACTCCACAGATGATCTCGGTGGATTTCGAGCGGAAGGGTGGGAGGCGGACGCTCTGGGTTCTGCCGGAGAGGAAGGATGTGGTTCAGGCCAGGGCCTTCTCTTGAATTCCGGCGTCATGGAGGCGTGCTGATAGGGTGCGATGGCAGACTGTGTCAAAGGCTGCTGACAGGTCCAGGAGGATGAGGGCGGCTGTTTCTCCTTTGTCCATCAGGATGCTGATGTCGTCAGTGGCGGAGATGAGGGCAGTCTTGGGACTGTGGTTGCTGCGAAAACCGGATTTGGAGGGGTCCAGGAAGTCGTTGTCTTCGAGGTAGCGGGTTAGCTGTTTGTTGACAATCTTCTCTGTCACTTTTTCCGGGAACGGGAGCAGGGAGATGTCGGTCGGATGTTCTTGAGGTCCTTGGGGTCCGCCTTGGGCTTCTTCAGAAGGGCATTGATCTCGGCGTGCTTCCAGCTTCCCGGGAAAGTTGCTGACTCGAAGAAACTGTTGATTGTTTTTCGGAGGTGGGGCGCGATGGTTGTGCTGGCTTTGTTGAAGACGTGGTGAGGGCAGGGGTCAGATGGGGATCCAGAGTGGATGGAGTTCATGATTTTGATGGTGTCTTCGACCCTGACGTTGGACCAGGGGGTCAGGCGGCTGGTGCGGGTGGTGGTCGCAGGGGTGGTGGACTCGGTGGTGGGTGCGGGGATGTCGGAGTGGAAGCTGTCATGGATGTTGGTGATCTTGAGGTGAAAGAAGGTGGCCAGGGAGTCGCACAGGTCTTGTGATGGTGGAATGTCGTTGGTGTTGGAGCTGGGGTTGGAGAGTTCTTTCACGATGCTGAAGAGCTCTTTGGTATTGTGTGCGTTGTTATCTAAGCGGTCCTTGAAGGCGGTCCTCTTGGCCGTCCTGATGAGTAGGTGGTGTCTGCGGGTGGCGCTCTTGCGGGCCTTTGTGGCTGTCTGGTGTTCGGTTGTGGAGCCATTTCTTCTCCAGCTTCCGACAGGTGCACTTGGAGGTCCGGAGGTCTTCGGTGAACCAGGAGACTTTCTTGTTGGTTGTGGAGGTCTTGAGAGGGGCGAGGGTGTCGGTGTAGTCATTGATCCACTGTTTGAGGTTGGTTGCGGCGGTGTCTGGGTCGGTGGGGTCATCGGGTGGTCTCAGGGCAAGGGTGGTAATCAGTTGGTCCTTGGTGATCTTGCCCCAGCAGCGGTGTGGCAGCTGTTGGGTGCGGTGGTGTGTGGTGGGTTTCCTGAAGGTGAAGTGGATGCATCTGTGGTCGGTCCAGTGGGGTTCGGTGGTGTGGTTGAAGGAGACGTGGGGGCTGGTGGAGAAGATGGGGTCCAGCGTGTGTCCGGCGGCGTGGGTGGGTGCCGTCATGAGCTGTTTGAGTCTGAGGTTGGCGAGGTTGTCGATCAGGGCGGTGGAGTTGGCGTCGTTGTTGTTCTCGAGGTGGAAGTTCAGGTCCCCGAGGAGGATGTAGTCCGTGGAGACGAGGGCATGGGTGCTGACGAGGCCGGCGATGGTGTCGCTGAACTGTGGTCGAGGTCCAGGAGGTCTGTAGATGAGTGTTCCTCTGAGGGTGGTGTTGGGGTCAGTGTGGATCTGGAAGTGCATGTGCTCGGCGGAGGTGAGTGTGTCGTCGGTGTTGGTCGAGATTCTGATGGAGTCTTTGTGGATGATGGTGATTCCCCCTCCTACCCCGTTGGTGCGGTCTCTGCGGGAGATCTTGTAGCCCTGTGGGATGGCTATGGCGATGTCCGGTGCTGAGGTGGCGGTCAGCCAGGTCTCCGTCAGGAAGGCGACGTCGGGGGTGGTAGAGTCAAGGCGGTCCCAGAGTTCGATGGCGTGTTTGCGAGAGGAGCGAGTGTTGAGGAGGATGAAGGGGAGGTGGTTGGGTTCTCTGGTTGGTGGTTTGGTGGGCTGGATGCTGGTGAATCTGCAGTTCCGGCAGGTGAAGGGCCGTTGGGTGCGCTTCGGGGTGGCCCGGTAGCAGGGGTGGTCTCACTTGGTGTTGAGTGCGTGGAGGGTGCTGGAGTTGTAGTGCTGTCTGGCGTTGCGAGTGGCACGGGGTCCAGGGGATCTGGCGTTGGGCACGGTCCAGGTGTGGTGGGGCGCAGACGGACTTGCCTTTGGGGCGCCAGCGGCGCGCCCGCTGCGCGGCCGCCGCGCGACCTCCATAAGAGGCGAAGTGGGAGGGAGGGGCAGCTGGGAGGCGGGAGGCGGGAGCGGGGCGGCCAATGGGCGGGCAGGGGAACAGAAGGAAAAAGGGGCGGGCCGCGGGGGAGCAGCGGCGGGAAGCAGGAAGCGGGGGGGCACAGAGGGCAGGGGCACACAAGGAGCGCCTAAGAATCCACAAAACAATAGTAGTAATAAATACTAGAAGCAGACAACAATAGCACCGAGAGGAAAAGGAATGCAGAAGCAGGGGCACACCAGCGGCGAACCCTCGGCAGCACTCGGGTCCCAGAGGAGTCGAGCAGCGTGGGGAGTGACCTGGGGTCAGGTCACATGACAAGTATGAAAATAAACAAGACGCTGTAAATGTAAATGTAAATGTATGTGTCTTGTAAAGCGCACTGCTGCCCTGAGGCGTCGTGGCGCTGTAGACCGCTGGGGAACCCGTCCTGGCTATCCCTGTGATATGGTCCCTACTGGGTATCTCCAAGGTGAAACCAGGCATCCCCGGCGAATGTGGGGGGCCGTTGTAGAGATGAAGCAAGCTAATGCCCAGAGCTGCCGAGTGTGATCCCTGGTTAGATTAGGCACCAAGGCGAGAATTATCGAGTCCGCTGACCCTGGTCCACGACCCTGCCGCGTCGGGAATTGAACCCTGGTCCCGGGCCGTTCTCTGCTTCCGGGTCTGTCACCTCTAACCAGTGAGCCACACCACTCCAGCCTGTCAGCCTATCAGCAACAGAGCCCAGTGTCACCAATCTTCCTCAGTATGGAACATTCACTAAAATGTAGCTGCTAACACCACACACACATCCAGCTTGGCAACGTTCACATCTGTCTCCATCTTGCCAACGTGCAAAACTGCCCCCAAATGACGGCTTGATAATGTCAAGGGGGCCTTCTATGGACGAGTCAAGATCACATTGGTCCGGTTACTTCGACAAATCGAGCGTGCATTGTGTAGACACTATCACATGAGACTTGCAGTCATTTATTGGACTGAGGAAAATGTGTTGCACTGAAACATCACAACTGCCAACATGTTATTTTATATGTAATTTATAGGTGGTTAGCACAAGTGCACCGGCAGACCCCACCAACCACACAAGTATTTATACACATTTTCGCAAAGCTGTCACCCAGGAGCATTTTTCGACCACCTCAAGGCAGAATAGTGATCAGTTGTATTTACAGAGCGGTCCTTTTTACGCAGGCCGTCCTAAGGGGGTCACTCCCCGCGAGACGCACTAGGCCTGGCGGGGTTTGTAGTGCCTGTTTTAGCGAGCCCCCTGGCAGACAGGAACAGAGTTGTGCAAATGTCCGGACATCCGTGGGCGGTGCAGTGCACCGAGGCTGCAAACTGTGCCGCGGGGGGCGTGAGACGGGCAGCAGGGGATGCGCCTGGCCCATTCCTGGTGCCACATGGGCGCAGGGATGCGAGGTCACAGGTCGCAGGCAGGATTCTCGAGCGACTTCAGCCAACATTAGAAATCCATGCCAAGAATGCAGATTAGGGAGCCAAAAGATATATGATCCAAGACAGAAAGGACTTTGGGCCGAAGAGGTGCAAACATTTGGAAGCCAGGGTGGTGTTTGATGCACACTTGGAAACGATCAAAGAACACCACAATATCCTGGGTACCACCCCGCAGCTGGAGGAAGACGCCATCATTTGTCAGTAACAGCGTCCCAATGCATAGATTTGGATGTATAGACATACTTATATAATTAGATACCCAGATTACACGCCGTCTGCCCTGGGCGGGACGCTTTGGGTTCTCCTTAATCTTTCCTGATTGGGAGACATTTGGGGCACCCCGCTGCTCTGGAGGGCGCCCGGGACATCTGATGAAACGGGGTTTTCAGTATCAGCTTTGGCAGCCATCTGTTCAGACTTCCATCTGCTTGAAGGAGATAAGCTGATGACCAATGGAAACAGAGCAACGCTGCACGTGGATTGATCTTCATCCAATCAGCGTGCGCACAGCTCCAGGCCTTTGTCTTTCAGGCATCGGTTGAGATTCGCACTTATTTAATTGCATCACACTCACGGCGGGAGAGATGAAACTGCAACCGCAGCGGAGGTTATAGCCGACACCCAAACGGTTTATGTGGGAAGGCATGAATTTATTAACAAGGATATCAGACCGTGGACAGGTTTCATATGCTCCAGTGAATGACTCTGATAGTAGAGCAGCTGTCGAAGTGCATTTAAAAAACGCACGTGAACTGTGATGCTGCATGCAATGGGTGAGGGGCGGGGTCAGTGAGCGTGGGGGCGCGGTCAAAGGTGTGGAAAAAATAAAAAATATTCTGTAAATTGTTTGGTCTTTCACCTTCAGGCAATTACATATAAAATAAAATGCAGCTTAAATTTAAAATAAATACAAGTTGGGTTAAAAAGTGAGAAATGCTCTGCAGTAGATGATGAAACCTCGAGTAGTTAATGCACGGCAGAGATATGTGTCTGAACCAGAGGGCAACAGAAGGGAATCCTGGTTGGTGCAGTGGAGAGTAGAGACTTGTGTCTGTTTAGTGCTACAAGGTCCAGTCTGTGACAGAAAGCACTGAGAATATGCAAGTAATTATTCAAAATTTGCATAGCACACAGTTTAAGATAGGCTGCTACAAACAAAGCGCAAAAGGGTTTAAGATAGAAATGTGCGTCCAAAATACAGATTTCAGTAATACCCAGACAATACGTAGTACATTTTTTTAATATAACTGTCCCTCAAAAGCACACACTTCACAGCTCAGCTGGTAACTCCTTTGCAATACCTCTTAAAAAGAATAAATCTCTGTTGTCGGTAATCTTCAAGTGGTTATATCAGTTGAAGCCAACACCGGCTTCCAAGTATTGAAGCGCTTTTTTCTGGCAAATAGCACGCTACTCTAGAACCCATAAAGGGTTAGTGGTGAATTAGTATAGTATAGTATAGTATAGTATAGTATAGTATAGTGGAATTTTATCTTTTTTATTGGTTACACGACTTATGATGCCATCACAAAAGAGAGTACATTACAAATACATAAACGGTTCCAGTTTCACACCATATCTGCGTTCTCTAGTGCCCACGTTCAACTCCCTCGTAGTCGCCACCAACCATTTCCCCGGTTGTCATCACCGTTTTACTTCAACTGTCGTATGACAAAGGATCTCCCGATGGCGGCGTGCAAACATTTCCCCTAAATTTATCACCCTCCCCACACCCGCTCCCATTTTTTAGGACACTCCATATTTGCATATGCTGCTTTTTCGGCCACCATTGCCCAATCCATGTCCGTACACCATTCTGCATAGGTTAGTGTTGCCTGTGCCACCCAGTATTTGGCTATATTGCGCTTCGCTATCATCATGCCCAGCGTGGCCCAAACTTGGGCCCTGCATTTGAGATCCGTGGCTTCCCATATGTTTAGGAGACATCGCTTGAGCTCTGACGGTACCGGAGCTCCGCTTACTTGCGTTATTGTGGCCTCCGGTGTCAGTGCGCTTTAAAAGTGTCATTTAACATAACATAACATAACATAACATGACAGTTTCACAGTACACTTGGATCCTCGGGCATTCCCATATTGTATGATAGAAGGTATCCACGTCTCCACAGTTACGCAGACAGAGCTGGGTATCTGCTCCGCCTATTTTGGCTATTACTACCCTGGACAAATATGTTCTATGGAGCACCTTGAGCTGTACCAATCGTTGTCTGGAGGGGACTGCAACTTCTCGAGGTGATTCCAGCGCCTCTTGCCGATCAGGGTAATCTAATTCTCCAATATCAACCTGCCACTGTTCACAGAGAGTGTGTGTATGGTCTGGCTGGTTGTTGATTATTTTTTGGTAGGTTAATGATATGGCTTGTTTATCAATGCTATCTGGTAACAGTCTATCCACCACTGGGGAGGCTCCCGGGAGGGTCATGCCCAGTTTAATGGTGGCCTCAAGTGCGTGTCTAATTTGAAGATATCGAAACTGTTCCGCTGTCATATTTGTCTTGCAGTTGTGTGAATGTGATGACTTTCTCTTTGATCCAGAGGTCACCTACATTTGATATTCCTATCAAATCCCACTGTCGGAAACCTTTACATCTGCTCAGTCTCCCCAGCTTCCCAATCATCCAGAGTGGAGTGAGCTGCATTATAGTACCTTCCCAGCCTAGACTGTATGTGCAGTAGGTCCCGTGAGGTCAGCCCTGCGAGCTTTATTATAGAGGGCCCTCATGACCCCTCCCTTCCCATGGACCTGCCTATCCATATGAAATGCGGGTTCTGTCTGTGGGGCGCGCAGCCATTGATTAATTACGATAAGTTGGGCGGCCCAGTAGTATGTTTGTATATTCGGGAGTGCTATGCCCCCATCATACCAGCCTTTAACCAACTTATTCATGGCTATTCTGGCAGGTTTACCATCCCACAGGAGGCTGCGTACCTCCGATTCTATTGCTTTAAAATATAATGTTGGGACTGGAAATGGAGTGTTTTGCAGTGCATAAAGAAATCTGGGTAATGCCATCATTTTGAAGAGTGCAGCTTTCCCTAACAGGGTCAATGGTAAGGATTGCCAATATTTTGTGCCTCGACAAAGTCTTTTTAGGAGCTCTTGGAAATTTTGATTCATGAATTCATCTGGATCTACTGTAATGTAAATACCTAGGTAGCGGAAGCCGTTTGTCACCATCTCACAGCCCGTGGGCATGATCAGGGATGGCCCACTCTTTATAAATAGAACGGATTTATTCCAGTGAATTGTGTAGCCGGAGTATCTCCCATATGATTCACAGATGTCGAGTATTCTGGTTAACGATCGTCTTGGGATGCCAGATAAAGGAGGACATCATCTGCGTAGAGGGATATTCGGTCTTCCCACTCCTCTGTACACCGGAGTCCACGTATTACAGGATCTTTTCCTATCCAAGCTGCCAAGTGTTCCAGTATAAGGGCAAAGAGGAGTGGGGAAAGGAGAAAGCACTGTCATGTTCCCTGCCCCAAGGGGAATGCATTGGATATTCTTCTATTAATCACCCAGAGGTAGGGTGGAGTGGGTGGTAAAGTCAGCTAGCCACCATAAGTGTCTGTGGTACACGTTGCAGGTCTTTGGGGTGAGAGCAGGTAGTGATGCTATGTGTGAACTTGTCAATATTTACTTCCCGAGTGTCACCAGGTGTGGTCAAAGCCAGTAGTCTCTCACCTCACACCAGGACTCTTGTATCGCCAGACAGGGAGTGCTGTGTGCAAGTCTCAAGAACAATACCTGATATTAAGGGCTACAAGCCAGGCGTTGGTGAGTAGGTAGAGTTGACGAGGGCGATGTAAGCACTTTCACTATGATCTGGCAACACAGTCCGTGGCGCTCTTTGGGCAAAGTCGTAGTGCACTGTATTTGCCCACAATCGTGAATAAGCAATCCGTGGGTCTAAAGTTCAGTGCTGTCACTCCAGGTGTCAAAAATCAGGGAACCCAAGCCAATGAGTGGAGGCAAGCCGAGGCCAATAGTGGAGCTATTCTACATGCATCGCCAGCATTCGGAGTGGTTGTAGCAGGCCATTCTCCTTACACAACCTGATTCCCCAATGTCCCATGATGGATGCTCCTGGGAATCCCTAGATATGGGATTCCAGTGGTCTTGTCGCCCCCCAGAAGGGCCTGGTCAGATGGGGGCACCTCAGGACAGGTTCAGGATACCAGGAGGCTCAGGAATCGGTGTGTTAGGGGGCTGGAGGTGATAGGCACCAACGGTATTGACTCACCCCAACATCTTCTATGAGTCGCACCAGCGAGGCCTGCAACATTTCCTTCCTCCTATGTGCCAGTCGGTCACCAGCTCTCCAAGCGTGCGGGAGATCTGGACACCGCAAAACCACTCCAATCAAGTGGCATCACTCCGTAGGCCCTACGGCAGTCAGTGCTCACCCAAGGGCCATCGGGGTGGAATGTCGCCGCCCCCACACCTGGTGGTGGCAGGATCGGGCTGGTTCACCCCAGCAGCACCGTCATGGTCGCCGTGGACAGGAAGGGCGCTCGCCAAGGGGGTGGATTTCTGTTATTGGGTCAGTGGGGCAGATACTGCCGAAACGCACCCTGGCTCGCCCTTGTCTCCGCCACAAGGTGTCTGCCAGGTAGTGGGTTGGCCTGAGAGGCCCAATCGCAACAAACAGCCACATCCTTGCTCAGGGGGCAGCAAGAAGTCTTTCAGGGGGGCACACGGGTAGTGGTGAAGGAGGGTCCTCCCATTTGACTCTGGTAGTGGTGACTGCTCAGCGCAGTCCCCGCATAGCTCCGGGGCCGCGTTGTGGACGACCCCATCTTAGGCCACACTGCTGATCTCTGTTGTGGGCCTGCCAGTCATCCAGGCTTTGGTGGCACTCACCACCAGCTGCACACTCTGCAGCCCTCAAAAGCAGAAGCAAGCACAGTAGTCGTGAGCAGCAAAAAAAGCATCTGGATGGGGAGGATAAGAGAAGGATTTTTTCAGGTCGGCCACAGAGCTCACAAGGGTGCGCCCAATGCAGCCGCCATCTTGGCCACGCCCCCTCGATGCTCCTTATGGTTGTATATCAGATCCTGATTCCTACATTAGCCAATACGGCAGATCATTTTCATCCCCAGAGACTCCCCAGGGACTGGTGTTCCAAGAGACTGTTACTGTTGTAGATCAGTGCAGACGTCCATATTCGTGCACCCGTAGGTTTTCACACAAGCCTGATCCTTGAAACTCTTGTCAACAAGGAGAAATTTTTTTCATTTCTCTGAAAAAGCCAGGCATTGCATGTGTGCTGAAGTGCACAGCACCCACCCAATGCAAAGAGCCACGCATCCTAAAGAGAGCAGCAGCGCAGGGGATTTCCCATGGACCTCTTGATATTGAAGGCCCTCAGTGCAACACGCAAACTGCTCATCACAAGAGCCAAAGCAAAGGGCTATGTCAACACCATCAATGAAGCCACCAACAGCAGCAGAGCACTGTTCAAGACAATCAAGCACTGCATCAACCCCCTGCCAGATCCACCTGTTCCTCCCTCCACAGAAAAGCGCGAGGCCATCAACCTCTTCTTCAGTGGAAAAAATACATACAATCCAACATCAGACTGACGATACCAAGCCTACTTCGTCTTCACCCCTTCATGTAGAATCCCGCAATGGTCAGCCTTCAAAGCCCTCTCTCTCTTCTGGATCCAGCAGACATATTCAAGTCCCTCAAAGCCATTTTCAGGAGGGCGTTCAACTCACTGAGCCACCCAGAACTGGGTATGTCGAGTTAGAACTGTTCAAGTCATGCACAATCTATGCACACACACACATATTATGACTTTTTCCTGCCGTACAACGTCTACTCTGATACAGGAAGATTTGTAATAAGGCCTTTTTCACTGAAAAATCTGGTGTTATTAAGCCAAGTGGGCACGTGCAGTTATTTAATGCATTTTATTTCACTCCAACCTGTCTCAAAGGGTCAGAGTGCTTTACAGAGAACATTTTTGTTGTAGCAGAGGACGTCGCAAACAGAGGGGCGGAAACAATATGTGTCTGCGAGGTGTGTATGGATGCAGATAAGAGGATTACTGAAATCAGGGTGTGAAGGAGGGGGCATTTAACTCGACAGAATACAATGTATTTGTCCTATACAAATTGACATTACACACATTTGCAAATAAATGCTTATTACAATGCACACATTTTAGGAACAGAGACCTACAGTGAGGTGCCTAGAATCACACCATTTGTTGATGGAATCGTGGATTCTAGATTCCCACGCCAGGAACACAACCACTAGACCTCATCTCTCCGCATTGACTGGCAGACCCTGCCAAAAATATAACTCGAGGGGTCAAAGGTTAAACAAGACTCCACAGCACATGATCCCCTGGTCTTCTGGCCCAGGGGGTGATGGGCAGCGTGGGGGAAGCTTTCACTTCTGAAGACCTCGCTCTCCAGTGCTCTGAGCCCCCAGGGACCCAGGAATGTGCCCCACTGAGCTATATTCTAAATGTAACATGCACGTGGTTAAGTAAACAGGCTGAAAACAAGGCGCGCGCCTCCTCCCCCCGTAATCTGCGCGCGTGATTGCAAGATAGTTCATTTGCAAAGGAGGCACTTTATGGCCCGGCGTTTCTCAGGCTCCCTGGAGCACTTCCTGTGTGATTGCCCCGCCCCTTTGCTTTGTCTCTTTTAACTAGGACTGCGAGGGGCTCGTAATCTCAAATGTCTGTCCCGGGGAGTTGTCCACCTCCCCTAAAACATCTCCAAGGGGGTCTCGGATCCGTCTGTGGCATCTCGCAGGGACATTATGAGACAAGAGGGAATGGGGCAGGGCACGGGTGCTTTCTAGGGGCTCAGGAGTGGCCTGCTTTGAAGAGTTCATTAATTACTAAAGGCTATGCAAACTAACTGGCCATCGATGCATAATGCGCCCATTCCCCCAAAGATGACAGTATGACTGTATACAGCACTTCCTTCTGACAAAGTGTTTCTTAGATGTGACAAGGGGAAAGGACAAAGTTTCAAGGGCAAATGTTAGCCATGCAGTCCCATGAACATGACATCTTGGTCACCAATTGGATATCTGTGCACCATTTTATCAAAAGACCATCGAGAATGTGTATCAAACGTTTCAGCAACCATTCTAGGATAAATTATGGTACACCGTCTTCCACTGCTATTTGCATTTAAAAGTGCTGAGTGGTTATTAGGTAACATATAGCAACAGGCAGACCATTTTGGCAGAAATGTGCAAACAATTGCTGGCTGGCCACAGAAGTAGCTGAACACTTGACCCTGCAGGTGACCATTTTTGATTTCAGTGGGAACCTTTGCATTATATTTGGTGGATGAAATTAATTCAGTTTGTGCAGCCTCAAATCACCGCTAGCTGCGTTGACCTCCTTTGGGTGTTGTGGCCTAAATTGGCCCCTGTCGGTCTTCAGTAACTCCCATGCTTCTCCTTTGCTTTCATGATCCTCACCCTCTGGCATTGACCTCTTCTAGCCCGCCCTGACTCTCATGGCCTCCACAAATAGGATGCCCTTCGTTTGATGTTATGGTCTTCATTGTCTTTCATGATTTTCAGTGACTTCTGTGGCCTTCAATGGCTCTCGCAGTCTACACTGGTATATATGGGCTATGGGTTGATTTTGATAAAATGTTCCTCATGGTCTCCAATGGTCTTCATTTGTGGTCATTGCCTTCTCTTTATCTCATTACTTTATTAGCAATTATTGCCAGATTTATTCTCAATAGTCTCAATAGCCCCAGCTGTCTTCATTAATTTGCATTCTCTTCTTTGCGTCTATCAGCCCTACTGTTCCCTTAGCCCCACCACTGCCCGACATCACCTTCAATGGCTCTCGTGCATTTAATAGGATTACATTGTCTTAATGCCATTTTTGGCTTTCATGGCCTTCATCAGATCTAATGGCCTTTACTGGGCCACGTGTGACCTTCCATGGCTTTCGTGGCCTCCACTGGTTTTTCTCACCTTCAACGGTTCTCAAGACCTTCTTGAGTTTCATTTGGCCTTCCACTGCTTTCGCGGCCTTCATTGGTTCTTGATGCATTCACTAAGTTGCCCATGGCTAGCAATGGCTTTCGTGGCCTTCACTAGCCTTTGTAGCCTTAATTGATTCTTAAGGCCTTCACTGAAATTAATATTAATATGGCCATCAATGGCTTTTGCTGGTCTTTGATGGCTTTACTTGATTCTCAAAACATTCAGAGAGTCTCATAATGCTTTTGATGGTTTAATGTCCTTAAATGGTTTTCACAGTTTTCAGTGGTTCTAAAGGCCTTTTACCAGTCTCATGTGGGCATCAATTTTTTAATTACCTTAACTGGCTTTAATGGCTTTCCTAGTTCACAATAATATATTTGGATCTCATATGGACTTCACTGACTTAAACTGGCCTTCAGTGTATCGGATGTGGCCTTCATTCGTGTCCATGACCTACAAATCACTGGCCAATTTAGATGAGAATCATATATATAAATTTAGCATAGCCAGAGACCCACTGCCCAAACACCTGTCTATGTATGGACCACATTATTAAATGATGCGATGAGTATTGCACCCAGTAATTACCAGGTGCAATAAAACTTGCACCCATATTTAAATTACAGTAGATTGAACCTGTCAGAATTTAACGCTTAAAAATGTAAAATAAATAAAGCGGCATGCAGTTTTTAGCATGGCAAGTACCAAAATTGGCCTATTATGCCCCATTTCCAGAGGAAGAGTCATCAAGGTGGAGTTTATCACACCTGAAAAATTTCGAACTCAGGGTGTCAGATTTTATAGGGTGCAATGAATTTTGAATACCCTTCGAGACACTATTGAACGGTACACAGTCAAAATATCGAGTATTAAATTTCGACCTACCAAAATATCGGGTTTGAAATTTCGAAGGTACAGAATATCGATGTCAAGAAAATCGTAGTACAGAATATCGACCCTAAGGTAAGTAATATCGAATTTATTTATATCTATGTAAGTAATATCGAATTTATTTATATCGATGTAAGTAATATCGATGTAAGTAATATCGATGTAAGTAATATCGATGTCACAAATATCGATATTTTTATTATTTTTATGTTTTTTATTATGTGTACGTAATATGTTTCTGTTAATTTTTTTATTAATTTATATTATATGTGTATTATTTATATATATTAATAAATTTATTTTTAAGTAAATTATATGTTTTAGTACTGGAGCGGGTTGTGGGTTTATAGGGGAATAGGGTGGGAAGTAATTTAATTGTAATTAATAAAAAAAAATTAATGTATAATTTATTTTGTAAATAGTTATTAATTGGCAATTTATTTTAATTGATAAATTAATGATTTAATTGGTAATTAATGTTAATTTTTATTAAATTTTATGTTTTAGTACTGGAGCGGGTTGTGGGTTTATAGGGGAATAGGGTAGGAAGTAATTTAATTGTACTTTTTTTTAATGTATATTTTATTTTGTAATTAGTTATTAATTGGCAATAAATTATTTTAATTGATCAATTAATTATTTAATTGGTAATTAATGTTAATTTAAATTAAATGTTATGTTTTAGTACCGGAGCGTGTTGTGGGTTGACTCGTCAGAAGCGGTCGCTCCTCCTCACGCTGCTTCCCCGACCTTCATTCCGGTATCGTGACCACCAGACCCTGCCTGCATTTAACTGCGCTTGATTTGCTGAATTATTTTCCTTCGTGAGCCAGATCGCCACATAGCGCTTCATTACCTTACATTCTGTGCAGATTAACATAGTAGCGTAGTGCTAGTCCCATTTGTGCTGATTAGCATAGCGCTAGCCTTCCATAGCGCGCTGCAACGCTCTACTCTGTTTGTGCTGGCTGCATTTAAGTTTTTGAATAATTGTGTCCTGTGCCGGTCCCACTAGAAGTATCATAGCATATTTACATAGTTTGTGCCCCAACCCTGCATTGAATTTGGCCCACTGCCATCTTGTTTTGCTTGTTGTTGTTTTGCATTCCCTCCCTGGATCTCCACCCCGCCTCCCGCCTCCCAGCTGCTCCGCCCTCGCCCCTCCCCCTCCACTATCTACATATGTCAGATGGCTTTACGCGCAGCGTCCACGCGCAGCGGTCGCGCCGAAGGTGCGCCAAAGGTAAGCCCGTCTATGCCCGTCCGCGCCTGGACCGGGCCCAGCGCCAGACCCCCTGGCCCCCGCAAACCGCACTCCTCACGCATAACGTATGACGCCACTACCCTCCTAGCCCTGAACCCCGGATACACACCGCAATGCTACGAAGCTGCCCCAGGACGCACCCACGGCCCCTTCGCCTGCCACTCCTGCAAGTTCGACTGCATCGAGACCCACACCAAATCCAAGACCTCTAAAAACAACTTCGACTCTAACCACCTGAAATGCATCCTGCTAAACACCCGCTCGATCCACAAACACGCCACAGAACTCTGGGATCTACTCGACACTGCGTCACCAGACATCGCCTTCCTCACAGAAACATGGATGAACGCATCATCAGCACCCGACATCACCATAGCCATCCCGGACGCGTACAAGATCATCCGAAAAGTCCGTACCAACCAAAGAGGTGGCGGCATCGCCATCGTCCATAAGAACACCATCAAAATCACGACCAGCTCGGACGACTACCTTGCAACCACCGAACACCTCCACTTCCAGATCCACACAGACCCCAGGACCACACTTAGAGGCACCCTCATCTACAGACCACCAGGAACCCGTAAACAATTTAGCGAAGACATCACTGACTTCATCAGCCCACATGCCCTCCCCTCCGAGAACTACATTCTACTGGGAGACTTCAATTTCCACCTAGAAAAGAAACACCACCACCCTTCTGGACAACCTGGCAAATCTCGGACTCAAACAACTTGTTGACACTCCCACCCACTTAGCCGGACACACGCTCGACCCTATCTTCACCTCCAGCAAACACATCTCCTTCAATCATACCACAGCTCTCCACTGGACGGACCACAGTTGTATTCACTTCAGCTACAAAACTACCACAACTCACAACACCCCACAACCTATTCCTTGAAGAAACTGGAACAAAATCACCACCGACCAACTCATCACATCGCTCAACCAAAACCCTCCAGCCCTCTCATCGGACCCAAACGAAGCTGCCACCAAACTCAAACAATGGATCACTCACAGCGCTAACGAATTAGCACCCCTAAAGAACCACCAGATCAAAAAAGGAAGCAAAAAGGCCCCCTGGTTCAACGATGACCTTAAGAATTCCAAGAAACTCTGCCGTACTCTCGAAAAAACATGGAGAGAAAACCGAACCACTGACAACCTGGCCATCCTCAAGACAGCTACCCGCAAACACCACCAACTGATCCGATCCACCAAGAAATCAGCTTTCAAGGATCGACTCGACAACAACACCCACAACAGCAAGGAACTATTCAACATCGTCAAAGAATTTACCAACCCCACCGCAGCCTCAAACGACATTACCCCCTCCCAAGACCTCTGCGACTCGTTATCCTCTTTCTTCTACAACAAAATCGCCGACATACATAACAGCTTTAAGAACATTTCAGAAGAACAGCCCACCTTACCCACTTCCAAACGCGAACCGCTCCCTAACAACCTGAACGCCTGGAAGCCAATCACCACTGAAGACACAATCCGCCTAATGAACTCCATCCATTCAGGCTCGCCAACAGACCCCTGTCCCCACCACATCTTCAACAAAGCAGACTCCATCATCGCACCCCATCTCCGTGATGTCATCAACTGCTCCTTCAACTCCGCCACCTTCCCAGATAGCTGGAAACACGCCAAACTCACTGCCCTCCTGAAAAACCCCACAGCTGACCCCTCCGAACTTAAGAACTACCGCCCCATTTCCCTCCCCCCTTTCCCTGCCAAAGTCAATGAGAAAGCCGTCAATAGCCAGCTCGCCGCCTTCCTTGAATCCAACAACTCCCTCGACCCCTCACAGTCCGGCTTTCGAGCCAATCACAGCACCGAAACCGCCCTCATTGCAGCGACAGATGACATCCGAACGCTACTGGACAACGGAGAAACAGCTGCCCTCATCCTACTCGACCTCTCCGCCGCCTTCGACACAGTCTGTCACAGCACCCTCATACAACGCCTCAGCAAAATTGGAATACAAGGAAAAGCCTTGGACTGGATCATCTCGTTCCTCGCGGGGAGAACCCAGAGAGTCCGACTCCCCCCATTCAAATCAGAGACCACCGAAGTCATCTGTGGTGTACCACAAGGTTCATCACTCAGTCCCACCCTCTTCAACGTTTACATGAGCCCCCTCGCATCCATCGCGCGACAACACAACCTCAACATCATCTCCTACGCTGACGACACCCAGCTGATCCTCTCCCTCACCAAAGACCCTAACACCGCCAAAACCAATCTTCATGAAGGCATGAAAGAAGTAGCCGAATGGATGAAAAACAGCCGCCTAAAACTTAACTCAGACAAAACTGAAGTTCTCATCCTAGGATCTTCACCCTCTGCCTGGGATGACTCTTGGTGGCCATCGGACCTGGGCGCAGCACCCATACCCACAAACCACGCACGCAACCTAGGCTTCATCCTAGACTCCTCCCTCTCGATGACCAGACAAGTTAACGCCGTTTCATCCTCTTGCTTCAACGTACTCCGTATGCTCAAAAAAATCTTCCGCTGGATCCCCACCGAAACTAGAAAGACGGTCACTCACGCACTGGTCACTAGCCGACTGGATCATGGAAACACCCTCTACGCCGGAACCACAGCCAAATTACAGAAAAAACTCCAACGCATCCAAAATGCGTCGGCTAGACTCATACTGGACATCCCTCGCCAAGCTCACATTACCGGCCACCTGAAAGACCTCCACTGGCTTCCCGTCAACAAGAGAATAACGTTCCGTCTCCTCACCCACGCCCACAAGGCCCTCTACAATATAGGACCCGAATGCCTCAACACACGACTATCCTTAGACACACCCACCCGCCAACTAAGATCCTCCAACCAAGCGCTTGCCGCAGTCCTGCGCATCCACAGATCCACCATGGGAGGAAGATCCTTTTCCTACCTGGCGGCCAAGACCTGGAACTCTCTCCCCACTCACCTCCGCCTCACACAGAACCACATTTCCTTCAGAAAGGAACTTAAAACCTGGCTATTCGATAAATAATGCACCCCCTCCCACAAGCGCCTTGAGACCGTATGGGTGAGTAGTGCGCTATACAAATCTCTGAACTTGAACTTGAACTTTATAGGGATATTGGGTGGGAAGTAATTTAATTGTAAATATTTATTTATTTAAAAAAAATTGTTATGGATAATTAATGTATTAATTATTAATTGGCAATTAATTATTTTAATACATAATTAATTTATTTAATTGGCAATTAATATTTGCAAATTTGTAATTATTTTTTATTCAGTAGAACAATTCATTATTTAATTGGTAAACATTTTTAAAAAAGGTATTGTATTTTGTATATTGTTTCTTTATTGTTTTTTAATTGTGATTTAAATTTAAAAAATATATATTATTTTTATGATAGTTTATTTTTTTATATTTATTATTTGTTGAGTAATATTGATTAATTATTATTTATTGCTGTTTGTTGTTAATTTATTGTCAATTAATTATTCAATTGTTATTGGTTTTATTAATTATGAATAGTTTTTTATTGATGTTGATGTATTAAAAAAATTAAATATACATTATTTCAAATATAAACATTATTTATAAGTATGTTAAAATAAAATTCTACGCTATTAAACGCTTTCCCTACTGTGGAACCCTTTGGAGTTGGAATAGTAATTTTTCCCTCTACGCTATCCAAAGCTTTTCTTACTGTTGCACCCTCTGGAGTTGGAATAGTCATTTTCCCCCCTACGCTATCCAACACTTTCCCTACTGTTGTACCCTGTGGAGTTGGAATATTAATTTTTACCCGTACCCTATCCAACTCTTTCCCTACTGTTGCACTCACTTGAGTGGGAATAGTAATTTTTCCCCCTACGCTATCCAATGTTCTCCCTACTGTTGCACCCTCTGGAGTTGGAATAGTAATTTTTCCACCTACGCTATCCAACACTTTCCCTACTGTTGCACCCTTTGGAGTTTGAATAGTAAATGTTCCCCCTACGCTATCCAACGCTTTCCTTACTGTTGCACCCTCTGGAGTTGGAATAGTAATTTTTACCCGTACGCTATCCAACGCTTTCCCTACTGTTGCACTCACTGGAGTGGGAATAGTAATTGTTACCCAACCGCTATCCAACGCTTTCCCTACTGTTGCACTCTCTGGAGTGGGAATAGTAATTTTACCCCCTACACTATCCAACGTTTTCCCTACTGTTGCACCCTCTTGAGTTGGAATAGTAATTTGTCCACCTACGCTATCCAATGATTTCCCTACTGTTGCACCCTCTGGATTTGGAATAGTAATTTTTACCCGTATTCTATCAAACGCTTTCCCTACTGTTGCACTCTCTGGTATGGGAATAGTAATTTTTCCCCCTACGCTATCCAACTCTTTCCCTACTGTTGCACCCTTTGGAATTGGAATAGTAATTTTTACCCTTACACTATCCAACCTTTTCCCTAATGTTGCACTCATTGGAGTAGGAATAGTACATTTTCTCCCTACGCTATCCAACGCTTTCCCTACTGTTGCACTCTCTGGAGTGGGAATAGTAATTTCCCCCCTACGCTATCCAACGTTTTCCCTACTGTTGCACCCTCAGGAGTTGGAATAGTAATTTTTCCACCTACGTTATCCAATGTTCTCCCTACTGTTGCACCCTCTGGAGTTGGAATAGTAATTTTTCCACCTACGCTATCCAACGCTTTCCCTACTTTTGCACCCTTTGGAGTTTGAATAGTAAATTTTCCCCCTACGCTATCCAACGCTTTCCTTACTGTTGCACCCTCTGGAGTTGGAATAGTAATTTTTACCCGTACGCTATCCAACGCTTTCCCTACTGTTGCACTCTCTGGAGTGGGAATAGTAATTTGTCCCCCTACGCTATCCAACTCTTTCCCTACTGTTGCACTCTTTGGAGTTGGAATAGTAATTTTACCCCTACGCTATCCAATGATTTCCCTACTGTTGCACCCTTTGGAGTTTGAATAGTAAATTTTCCCCCTACGCTATCCAACGCTTTCCTTACTGTTGCACCCTCTGGAGTTGCAATAGTAATTTTTACCCGTATGCTATCCAACGCTTTCCCTACTGTTGCACTCTCTGGTATGGGAATAGTAATTTTCCCCCCTACGCTATCCAACTCTTTCCCTACTGTTGCACCCTTTGGAGTTGGAATAGTAATTTTTATCCATACGCTATCCAACGCTTTCCCTACTGTTGCACTCTCTGGAGAGGGACTAGTAATTTTTCCCCCTACACTATCCAACGCTTTCCCTACTGTTGAATCCTTTGGAGTTGGAATAGTAATTTTTACACTTACGCTATCCAACGCTTTCCCTAATGTTGCACCCTCTGGAGTTTGAATAGTAATTTTTACCGTTACGCTATCCAATATTATTTATATTTATTTATGTATTTAATATGTTACATAATGTTGTATTTAATTAATTTTTAAAATATTGAAAGTATATTTAATTGTTTTTATTTATTAAACATAATTATTTATTATTATTTATGTTATTATTTTATGAGTGTTGATGTATTTGTAATTTATAGTATTTGTTAATATTTTTTAATTAATTAAAAAAATATAGATATTAATATTAAATAAGTATATATTATATATTGCATGTTTAATTTTAATTAAATGTTTAATATTAAATAAGTATTATTTATTCATTTTAAACATTATGACATATTTTTAAATAAGTTTAAATTATATATAAGTATTATTTACTTAGTTTCACTTTTTTATTTTAAAATAAAAACGATATTTTTAATTACGATATTTTTAACATCGATATTTTATTTTCGATATTTTTGTACTTACCATGTTGTACATAGGGTGTCGATATACTTGCCTTCGATATTCCAGCGTCGATATTTTGTCTGTCGATATTCTGATCCTCGATATTCTGTCATAGATTCTATTGAACCTCTTGGCTTAATATTTCCTACTGTTCAAATATTTTATTGTTCCAGGTCAAAGCACTACTTTTCCAAAACCTACAAAAATGATGGTACTAAAAACATATCCAGGGCTACTTGTATATCCCGGACCAACCCTGAAAAGCATGAAATAAACAGCATTTTGGACAAAGGAGAGAAGCAACTTAGGAATGCTTAAAATCCTGGATTAAAGGGACCTGCCACCTGGCAGACCCGGCGAATATGTGGGACCGCCGTTGTCTGCGAAGGGCTAACGGCAAGTGCTGAGGCATTTTTTACATTTCGGTGGGAGCTAAGCAGAGCAGGATGTAAGCATGCGAAAGCCTGGCTTCCTTCCTGGTTGGTTGGCCGGACTGGGAGGTTGCATGGGCACCAGGTAACCAGAATTTAACCTGTTTTTTTTTAGGAAATTGCCCGCTTTCCTCCTACCGTCCCTGCAGTTGAATGTGTACATCTGGCACCCCGCACTCCTTGCTGTTGATCGCGGCATCCTTTTGGTACCCGCCCTCCCATCCACTCTCACTATGATTAGCAGGGATAAATTTTTTGCAAATAATGTCAGAGTTGTGATACAGGCTGTTTTGTCCATCGCTCATTGTATGTTTTAGGTTTATTCTTGTATTTTGCAGGGTAGACTCATGGTTGGCCACAGAGCAGGTAGACTCCTTGGCTTCGGATATCAAAGTCAGGCGACTTCTAGATTCAGCTTCAGTTCTCCCCCAACCAAGAGTGAGGGGTCTGTGGTGGCCAGGGAGGGTTTGATGGGTACTTTATCTCACCGCCCTGGGTGATATGGGGGGCAGGAGGCATGCACCAAGGAACCATGTGATGGCCCAGGCCCAACTCCCACAGGCTGCCTACTAAGGGTCGGCTCTGGTGTGATTTTAACTATGGGCTCAGCTTTCAAGGTTGCCCAGGGTCCACTTAGAATGGGGAGCAAAAGAGTTCACACTGTGGGGAAGAGTTATTTGACTTGGAACAATCATTCTTGCTAAGTGATTCAATTTCTATCACCTTTGAATAATCAGCCAAGTAAATATTAATTGATGTGTAATGGTTGTAATAATGATTGGTCGTTTCTAATGGGTTTTGAAAATAAATGCTGCCTTACACTCTGTTTTTCAAATTCCTATCTAGGAAGTCTTAGGTGAGTTCTTTTGGATAGGGAAGGAATCTACTGGGCTGATGTGTGAATACGGTTGGTTCCTTTGTGCTTGGATCTTCCCCCTGCCAGATGTCGGGGTAAGGGGTCCCTCACCTATTGCCTGGGCATACAAGAACAAAATTATCATGGAGTAAGAAATCCTGGGTATGAACACACAGTATGTGCGATGGATACCAAATGGATGAGTAGACAAATTGAACAATCACCCAGACAATTTTGTCAGTGGAACATGGGTAATTGCCCTCACACCCTCCCCATGGCTGTTGTAAACCAGCACACTCACTATCCTAACAGATTGGCAAGAGTGGCGCATGGAGGTGGCGCTCAGATTGACATCACTTCGTTTCTGAGAGGCAATTATCCTGAAAAACATGTCTAGAGAAACACAGCAGCAGCTGCACCAACCATGGTAAATAACCAAAGACATTTAATTGACGCAGGTGTTCCTTGCACCACATTTACCATAATGCATCTGAGAGAATTGGATGCTGGGAGGTCAGGCAGTATGCTCCCTGCCCCATTTGTTGGATTGGGCTCCTTTGAGCTGGTGTGCTGACGAGCTCTGGTTGATGCACCTGCACTCAGTGAGTAGTACAGAGACCTGAGAATACTGTGAGCAGCATGGCCAGCACCAGGTTAGTCCCTACTGAAGAAGGACAGTTATCCTGAAACAAGAGTCTAGAGATACACAGCAGTGGCTGCACCAACCATGGTGAAAACAAAATGCACCACATTTACCATAATGCATCTGAGCAAACTGGGTGCTGGGATGTCAGGCAGTGTGCTCCCTAGTCCCTTATATAGTTGGAGGTGATCGCTGGCACATAATCTATGAGTTTGGACAGGCAGGTATTTCATATACTGTGAGGAAGGCAGTGGCTGTAAGGTACCTGCAGCTGTCAACACCTATTGTTTACCTTCTCACAAGAGGAGCAATGTAGTAAGAAAAAGAACAGAGCAGAGATATAAGAAGATACAAATGATATCAAAGCAGAAGAAAGCATTGCCTGTCAAAGAACAAAGGGGCATATTATCAAGAGAATTATCGCTGCTTTAGCGGCTGTTTTCGGACGAAAAGCGGCGATAATTCTATTGCATTATAAACAAGGACATGCTAGCGCATGTGTCCTTGATTTATCTCCCATTTATGTCAGTACTCGATACGCAACGATAATGAGATGCAAAATGGGCGTGGCTGACAGAAACAACAAGGGAAAATCTTGTGAAGGCAGCTTCGCGATATTAGCAGGGAGGGGTAGTGATGATAATAATCGCGCTACCTCTGGCCTAACGCAGAAATTTAACGTCTGCTAAATTCCTGTGTTAGGCATACCTAACATGGGAGGTGATCACCAAGATCATCGCTGTTTTAGGAGGGACATCGCTGTTTTTTAGGCGATGTTTGGCCATTTGCTGGCTGGAATATTTATTGCCATAGCTCTGAGCGTTGGTAATACAGCGCTAGCTTGGCGAGATATTCCAGCGATAGCCGGTGATAAAGAAAAGCACGCTAAGCGCGCTCGGCGATAATTATCGCCAACCCTAGATAATATGCCCCAAAATGTTAGGAGATAAAAGGAAAACAATGAACAGCATGGAGCAAAAAATGTTGGACAGGCCTTCAGCATAACGTAGGTACCTACACCCCCAGCGTGTAGTACACCCTCTCAATCTAAGGTCTGTGAGGCACTCAGAGAAGTAGAAATGTAGGTGCCCCATACCAAATAAGGCTTACGGTCCCATCACGTTGTGCTTACATCACTATGTCATACAGGATATTTGGGAGGGCAATAGTCAACAAAAACAAAAATAGTGGTGCAGTGCTCACGCCCAAAGAGGCAATGCCTGGGCATACTACAACCTGCCACACAACAACCAACACGAATAGGAGTTCGGGGTCCCATTACCCCTGCAGCAAGCCACAACAACCATGTGGTGAGGAAAAGTATTGGACTACCTTCCTGGTCAACAAAAGAGCAGAATTAAGGGTGTCTCACACAGTACACAAACTCACAAGAAGTCTTTACAAGAGCAGTGTGGAGGGGCTCAGGCAAGCCAAAAAGTATCAGTGAGCTTGCTTTCTATATTTACTATGTTCTTGGTAAGCACCAATATGCCTTGCAGCAGACACCACATGCGCTGCCTAGAAGGCTCAACTTAAAAAGACACTATGACGTGTCCGCCCACTGCATTGTGTAGGCGAGTCCATTTCACATGTGTACTCTTACAAAATGACACAGGCATTTCTTTTTAATTACTGGTCCAAACTAGATCGATAATTGAAAAATAAAGTAGTACAAAACTTTTCTTTGTGTATTCTTTTCGAGGCACATGGCAGGCCAAGCAACACAAAGGGCATGGTTGGGGGGAGCAACACAAAGGGTAATCACAGAGGGAGTGGGTGGTGAAGGAAGCAGTGCAAGGGGGTGAAGCAAAACTGGGCAGTAGCAACATGAAGGGCAGAGAGGTGGGAGCAACACAGTGTGTGCGGGTGGGGTGTGGAAAAGTAAATTTTGCCATGTTATATGTGCCTACGTGTCCCCCATCCTATGTTATATGTGCATGATTAATATGCATATGTATTCCCCTATGATCGATTAAAGACGCAATTATAGTTGTGTCCAACTCTAGTATGCCAGTTTCCAGTTCTCGTGAAAGCAACAAGTATTAGGCCCATGTTACCACGATTTACAGTGTATATGTTAATTCATTGAATTGTCCCCGTTTCTAGGCCTCAAAAGGGCCCGGACACCAGATTCAAGCTCCAGTCTCCTGAACTCACTCCGAGGAGCCCCCACCTGCATCCCTGACCCTTCACTTACTTCCTTTCGCGCAGCGCGGTGCCCGGCCCGGCCCAGCTCTGCCTGCCAGTCTGCCAAGAGTATGTTATGCTTCTAGTTATCAGTTCAGCTCCTCGTCTTTGCATTCCTTAGCTACTGAACCGTATAAACAGCTTCAGCTATAGTCTAGTCTTTATGTCTCCATGCAAGAGAATTACTGTATTAATATTCATAGAAGATTCATAGCCCACGCATTACACAAAGAATATATGCATGCACCAGCCTTAGAGTCAAGTAGCCTCTGCCCTGATAGCTTTTAGTTTCTATCAACATGTACTCCAAACACAAGATACCAGATATGCCATAGGTACATGTCGTCCTGACACCGTAGACTTTAGTCTCCTCTTCTAGTGCAGAAGTCATAGCCCCCAGTTCTCCCTGGTAACACGTTATTGCCCGTTTGCGCGCACCACTAGGTTAAAGGTCCCAGCTGCTCTCAGGTAGCCCCCTCCATGTTTCCGCCCACTCATGACATTTCTATGACGTTTCACATCACATGTCTCAGTGCACGCCCTGTACACGCCTTCTTCTTCCATCAATGTGTCCTTATCTTTCGCGACTGCTACGCCTACTGCTACGCCTATTGTATGCAATGTAATGTAATGTATGATACTATATATATGCTGCACTGTCGATGAGGCATTGCAGCTGCCATCCATTCTATTTCCGTGCAGGCTATCCCGTTCCTGTCCCTTCCCTTATGCCCGATTAAAGCCTGTTAGACTCAGATACCTCGAATCCTGTCTCTTATTTATTGAGCTATCTGTTTTATTCACTGTATTCAAAAATAGTACCGGTAATTAATTATTTATTTACCACATAATGGCGCCCGAATAGGGACTTGCCCTTTCCCCACGCGCCGGCGAAGCCACGCAGGCCCCCTGACCCTCTGCAGCCGTGACGGAACCATACCGTGCACGTGCAGATATTTCTGCTTCAAGTATCCCTCAGGCCCACGGAGGAGACGGAGACTGCGGTCCAGCATCCAGACGAGGCGGTGAGGAATGCGGCGAGTCCCGACCAGAGCCCAAGCCGAGAGTACAAGGTCCGAGGTATCCGGAGGTCCACCTGTAACTGAAGTCCGAAGTTCGTAGTCCGACGTCGTAGCAGTCCAGTCCAGTCCGAGGCCTTCCGTTCGTGCTGCCCGGTGAGTACCGTTGCTGGGGTAGTATCTAGACAGGGTCAATTAATTTGTCTCTGGTCCGATGGGTTTGGGTACACAGATCCAGTCCGAAGTATTCACCTAGGTGGATACGGGTCCAACGTGTCTCTTTATGGGACCGGTATGTTCTGTACTGTTTTAGCAGTGCATCCAGTAATTCTAGTAAGTCTGTTCTCGAGAAATTCATGTGTTCTGTTTTAAAATGTACCAGGTAATATTCTGGTCGAACTGTTATTCTAATGTTATTTAATGTGTTTTCAATGTCGTGGTATGAGTGATTTGTTTTGCTATTCATTACTGTGTTTATCGTGTATTGTATTGTGTTTGGATTCAAGTCTAGAATGCCTCTGTTTTCCAAGTTACGTCAGATAGGAACCCGGAAAGGGTTACTCGAAGAATCAGTTCCTGTCCCGCCTAGGGACAGTCCAGGACATTTTATGTATCATAAGCATGGCTTAAGTGCCATATTGTATTTAGATTTATGGGTCGACTATACCAAGGATCTAGAAGAGAAATATAGATGGCCTGTATCAGGTACATGGGATGCCGAGTGCATCATGCGAGTAGAAGAGGCATTATGGAAAAAGAAAGCCCGACAGTCCCAGAAAGATGCCATCGAGTTATGGCGCAAAGAATCTCATAGAAGAACCGAAAAAGAAATCAGAAAAACAGAGTTAAGTAGGGAATCCTCAGAGAGAGCCCAAGAAAGGGAACTTCTAGAAGAAGGTGAACGAGTTAGAGCAGAACAGTCAGACAGACAGAGAAATGCTCTTATAAGGGGCATGTATCCTCTTCTTGCCGAGGGCTTGCCGAAGGCAACCCCGGAAGCATCCAGTAATTTTCCGCCACCATTAGTCCCGACTAAGCTACGTCATAAACCGACCGCAGCTGAAATTTTTCTTTCGTCCTATTTGGACGATACAGTCCCAGAATATGCAAATCATATTCCACCTGTTCAACCTCAGCACTCTGTTAATAATGTAATCCCTGTTCCTCCAGCCACTGGTCCCGGGGACCAAGTTAATGTACCCCCGGCCCAGCCTACAGTAAATGCACCCGTTTTACCAGTCACGTTACCAGCACCCGCACGTCCGGTATTACCTGACGACTCTAGCCCAGGAGGGGCGGCGGGAGGCGCTCCTACCACCCCGCCTCAAACGAAACGAATGACGCTGAGAGAAGCAGCGTTACAACGTACACCGAAAGTCTCTACTTACGCAGCCCTCAAGAAATACCTTACTGATTGCGTATATGATTCAGTACCAGGTGAAGATTACATGATACTGTATTCAGTACGTTTACGACGAGTTACCACCTTTTTGGTTACTCTGCCAGACATGAAGGACCATCTAGATAGAATATATCGTTTCATCCGTACAGGGGAGGATCCAGAAAGTATTCACGAAGTTATGGCACACAGAAAAGTCGAGACTCAACATCTGATGTTACAGTTTTTGATTAACTGTTTAATAAGAGAACAAGACTATCCTGAGAAAGATAAAGATAAGATGAAAGTCCTGACAAAGTGGAGTGATAATATAGCCGAGGGAAAACACAAGACACAGAATTGTATAGACGCTATGTACAGGAAAATCCGTAAGGAAATTCTAGACATACACGAAAAAGAAGCAAGGAAAATAGCCGAGAAAGAGAATGACTCTTCAAGTGAAGAGGTAGACAGCGAGAATCCCGACAGAATAGCGTATGTAGGTAGAACTAGACTTTCCGACAGACATTCACGTCCAGATTACAAGAAAAGTTTTTCTCCTCCAGTGCCAGAACAATGTTCTCTTGAGCAAGTGTTCCAAGCTACCGATAAAATTCTGAAATCACGAATAGGTTATAGTGAACTTAATACCATGCATGAACAAGAACTAGCCCGATCAGCAGTCCGATGGACTAGTGATTCTACCACGTTTCCAGATGAAATCGTGGCACAAATGTTCCTGAAACTGCCCCCAGCCGAGCAGAGTCTGGTGGGTATGTATATGATTCAGCACCTCATCACACTGTATGAGGTTCAGCATTCTGATCCAGGTCTTTTACATGATGTATTGAACGAGTTACTCCAGTACAGATGGAAAGGTTTAGGTACCGACTTAATTAATGTCATTCTAGAACAGCGCCACAAATACAGTACGTTCCTGACTCCGCATTTTGTTCCCGTTCCACCCCCAGTAAGGAAGTCATTCTACATAGATAGACAGAATCCGTTACGAGAAGTAAATCCAGTTAGGACAACGGGGGGTGCTCTAGAACGAGTATTTGTTTACACCCCCATCACGAAAATAGAACTTTTGGAGATGAAAAAGTTAATTCCCTGTCATGATAAAGATCCAGCAGGGTTCCACCGTGAATTAAAAGACATGCTCCGTATGGGAGAATACACGTATCCTGATATCATTAAAATGTTAAAAGTCCTGTTGCCTGCGGGCATATATGAAAAACTCAAGGAAAAAGAATGGGAGGTGGGAGAGAAAAAGATAGATTGGTCCGCATTAGAAGCCGAAGATAACACACGAGTACCAGGTACCGGTCTTGGGGATAAAGCTAAAGCTTTGCCCGAACTGTTAATACAAGTCTTGCCAAGATTACTAGCCACGAAAAAGGAAGACTGGGATGCCATCTCAGCCTGTAAACAGAAACAAGATGAAGATACTAGTGACTTTTATTCTAGATTCGAGAAATGTTTTATTATTAATAGTGGTCTGAAAACAAGTAGTGAATCGTACCCCCATCTTTTTGTTACCAAACTAGTCGAGAATTCAAGTCCACAAGTTAAAAATCGAGTACTGAAAGTCGAGAGTTCTTGGCAAGCTAATACTCCGTCACAGATGCTCCAGATGCTCCAGTATCACCAGAACAGAATCAGGGAAGAGCAGGAACATGAAAGAAGACGTATGAAAGACACGAAAATGAAAGTATTAGTTGCACAATCTGTTCCACAAGACAGTCAAAAGAGGGGTCCGAATCAAGCCAGTCATCCTACAGCTCCCGTTAAAGGGACATGCAATTATTGTAAACAGCCAGGTCATTTTATAAACGAGTGTGCAGTTCTGAAACACAACATAGCTACTGGTAAGACTAAAGAAAAACCACGTCCGCCTAGACAAGAACAAGTTTTACAGACTTCCCAGCCACCGCAGAACGCACAACAGACAGTTACAGTACCGCAGCCTATCGCTGCAACACAGCATGTTACACAGCATGTTACACAGCAGATGTACCAGTATGCACAGTCAGAGTATCCAGATTATCAGCAGTATTCATGAAACAGCCTAGAGAGGGAGGTTGGCTTGCCTCTCATCGAGATTCCGGTAGATCAAGAGGGTCCCTATGTACATAGTCAAGTATTAGGGAAAGACAGAAAGTTTCTGATTGATACAGGGGCAAGTAGGACTACCATCAGTCATGACGAGGTTCCAGGGGCTCCGCTCTCAGGCTCAAGAAATGTTTCCCTTGGATTTTCAGGAAAGCCCATTGTTAATGAAATATCGAAACCAGTTACTCTAGAAGTTGGTCCATTGTCCCGAACTACAGATTTGTTACTCACGAAGTCTTGTCCAGAAAATTTATTAGGCATTAAGACACTGAAAGAATTAGGTGCCATAATTTGTTGCTCCCCAGAGGGAGTAAGACTGTTCCTGCGAGATTTTAAAGGTCATTATGTATTACGTGATTTTGATCCAAGATTATTGAATGTACCACAGCAATTATGGGCGAAAGGTCCAACTGATGTAGGTTGTATGCACATTACACCCTATCGTGTCACTCTGAAGCAAGGTGTTGTATTACCACGAATCAGACAGTACAAATTGCCACCTGAGGCTGTAGCAGCCTTATCCAAAATTATTGACGAGCTTATTGCTCAAGGAGTAGTTGTAGAAACTGACTCCAATGTATGTAATTCTCCTATCATTCCAGTCCTGAAACGTACTGATCCCAATGCACCTCCAGTTTATCGATTAGTGATCGACCTTCGAGAACTTAATAAGTGTATCATACCCCAGTACCCAGTAGTCCCTGATATTTCGTCACTCTTGACAGCCATTGATTCTGAAGCCACATTCTTTTCAGTTATCGATCTCAAGAACGCATTCTTTAGTGTCCCTATTCATCCAGACAGCCAGTTCCTTTTCGGTTTCTGTTTAAATGGAAGAAGCTATAAATTTACACGAGCACCTCAAGGTTTCACAGAAAGTCCTAGCATTTACAGTCAAGCACTTAAAAGACAACTAGACAATATTCACATGCCAACTGACACTGCCCTACTCCAGTATGTCGATGATCTGTTAATTACAGCCCGTTCTGAACGTGACTGCGAGCGTGCGTCACTTACAGTCCTGTATTTCCTGGCCGAGATGGGGCACAAGGTGTCCCCTTCCAAATTGCAATTCTGTGTCCAGCAAGTGGTCTACTTGGGACACTTACTGTCCAAGAGGGGTAGGCAGTTGACACCTGACCGTATCCAGTTAATAGCGCATCTTCCACAACCCAAGACTCAGAAGGAGGTACGAGCTTTTATCGGCCTCACTTCTTACTGTAGACAATGGATTCCTCAGTATGCATTTCTAGCCAAGCCACTGATACAGTTAACGACACAGGAGGCAGCCGTATCGACTGTCCTCCCTTGGACCCAAGAACATACACTTGTTTTTAATGAATTAAAGAAAGCTTTATGCCAAGCACCTGTTCTAGCAACACCGAACTACAGTAAGCCTTTTACACTCTTTGTCACTGAACGTGATGGTACTGCATTATCTGTTCTCACACAAGATCAAGCAGGACAATACAAGCCCTGTGCTTATTTTTCTAGCACATTAGATCCAGTGGCCCAGGCTCTGCCTGCGTGCCTCAAGTCAGTTGCAGCCACAGCTCTAGCTATCAGACAAAGTGATTCCATAGTGTTAGGACACTCCCTGACAGTACAAGTTCCACACTCCGTGGAAGTTCTTTTAAACCGAACTCAGACTCAGCACTTGACAATTGCACGTTTAACAGGTTATGAACTGACACTGTTTCAGCCACACATAGAAATCAGACGCTGCAACGTTTTAAATCCCGCTACACTGTTACCGTCAGTTACTTCAAATCCTGCCACACATGACTGTGTGGAAGTCGTTAACACCATGACAAAGCCAAGACAAGACTTGACAGATATTGCATTACCTGATCCTGACCTGACACTTTATGTGGATGGTTCATGTATGAGAACAAGTACAGGAGAACTAGTAGCCGCGTATGCAGTGACTACAGACACTGAAGTTATAGAAACACACCGTATTGATACCCTGTCTGCTCAAGCAGCAGAGCTAGTCGCTCTGACCCAAGCCTGTATACGTGCCAAGAACCTGAAAGTTAACATATATACAGATTCACGTTATGCATTCGGAGTCGTACACGACTTTGGAGTGCTCTGGAAAGAAAGAGGTTTCATGACTTCTCATGGAACTAAGATTCAGCATGATCTCCTCATTCAAGCTCTGTTAGATGTAATACATTTACCGACAGCTATTGCCATTATGAAGTGCAAGGCACATACGAAAGTTACTGACATCATTTCCCAGGGTAACGACCTGGCAGATCGAACAGCCAAGCTTACAGCTCAGACTTCAGACATTCCAGTTAACACGACACAGACACTCATTCCAGATCAGACTACTTGTATGACAGTTAAGGACCCTACACAAGATGTAATAGATATACAGTCACATGCCACTCCAGATGAAATCAAGAAATGGTCCGAACAAGGAGGGGTCCAGACAGATCAGGGATGGTTGACGAAGGGAAAAGCCACATGGTTTCTCCCCGACTCAATGGTTCAAGTCATTATTAATACCGCACATAGTCCAGTACACCTAGGAGAAAAGGCCATGTTAGACAGTATCCAGAACATATGGTTCAACAAGCATTTACGAGCAGCAGCCAAACAGAAAGTGCGTACCTGCATGATCTGTTGTCAGTTCAATCCAGGTAAAAGTGTCCCGGTGGAACAAGGTGGATTCCATCCTCCTGACCACCCTTTTGAAGTCCTCCAGATGGATTATATTCAGATGGAGAGATGTCGAGGTTTCAAGTATGTCCTCGTAGTTGTATGTGCTTTGTCCAGATGGACAGAAGCATATCCTGTTCCAGATTACACTGCCGCGACCACTGCCAGGCAGTTGGTTCGTGAGTTTTTCCCCCGCTATGGTTTACCAAGGGTCGTGTATTCAGACAACGGCCAGCCATTCTCATCTGAACTCATGAAACAAGTATCCCTTCTGTTAGGGTACCAGTGGAAGTTCCACTGTGTACGGCACCCCGAAGCAGCTGGTCTAGTTGAGAGACATAATCAGACATTGAAAATCCGCATTGCAAAAGTATGCGCAGAGAAAGGTGTAGATTGGTTGGTAGCACTGCCAGTTGCCCTTTTTTATATGAGAATGGTTGCACACTCTAGATCAGGTCTGTCCCCGTACGAGGTCGTATTCGGCCGTCCTCCAAATATGTGGGGTACACCTATGCCCCGAAAGATTACAGACGTTTCCAGTAATATGTTGACAGATTACCTAGCTTCCTTGATGTCTGCCCTACACTCTTGTCGTTCACAGGTTGCCGCTGCTTTTCCAGACAACACTGAGGTGAAACTGCATGAAGTCGTTCCAGGGGATTTCGTCCTGGTGCGCAATTTTGATCGTTCAAGTCCGCTGGAGCCCCGTTGGAAGGAGCCCCAGCTGGTGTTATTAACAACAAGGACCGCAGTCAAGCTCGAAGGACGCAAAGGCTGGGTGCATACCAGCCATATCAAGAAATTCCATGGATTGCGGCCAAAGACATTTATCAAAGACTGCCCCGTTCTTAAGGACTGTCCAGACACAGACTCTAAACTTCCCCTGTTAGAGAAAACTCCGCAGCAGGAGTATAAAGCAAAACTCCGGTCTAGTAAAATAAGTCAGCCAGTTTAATTGTCTAAGTCCCTCTCGGGTGAAGCGGTTAGACAGGTTCCTGACATGTATGAGACAGACCCACACAGTGAGAGAGTTAGTCAAAACTCTAAAAGATGTATTATCGTTCTATTCTTTTTATTATTCTTGAGTCTTATGGTTACATGTATAAGTTATGCTTTACATTTATGTTTTCCTATTTCACATGTACATATGTATTCTAATGCTACAGTAGAGCACACATTTAGTGATCTGCCCCCTCACGAGTTATCCTATCGTCTTGCTATGCGTAATAACACATTTATCAGAATGTTACACTATTCACACCAGACCAGCAATGCCACTAATTGTTGGGTGTGTGGTCGACTCCCCCCTTTCCAGACACCGAAGGGAGTTCTGCCACTCTTTCCCTATCCGTTTTCACATAATGGTTCGTGTGGAGCATGGTCCACGTTAACGTCATCCCTAACCGATATGTCCCTTCTGAATAGAACATGTTTCCCAGACAAGCAAGGTCTTTCCCATAGAACAGGGTTAGATCTAGAAAACGAAGTGTATGATTTAGGTAATTATTCCTCGAATTTCATGGTTTTGAATGTTCAGTCCGATACTACTCCAGATTTGCCTGCTATTTCAGTCCTACCCGTCAAAGGCGAATTATGTGTCAGAAAGAATGGTTCCGCACATGTAGGACATAGTGATTGTACTACTGTGGTCGAGTATAGTGACAGTGGGAAATCTATTTTCAAAGCCTCACGTCATTCTTATTTTGTTTGTGGTCAGACCGCATATGTTCGTCTGCCCCTCGATTGGGATGGAACTTGTTACATTGCCTTCCTACTGCCACCAGTTTTTCTAGCCCCATCCGATTATCACAGAAACACACATCTAGTACACGTTAGACATAGAAGGGAGACTGAGTCCCCAATTGTCGATCAAACTGAAACTACTCTAGAACAATATCAAGACTTCAATAAAGGTTTCTTTTTCTTTATAGGCCCTGTCCAGAATAGTAAGTTAATACGTAGGTTAACCAGAACCCTTGAAGCAGTAGTGAATGAGACTACTTCCGCTCTAGGTAACTTAACCGAAGAGCAATCTGCCATTAGATTTGTCGTGCTCCAAAATCGTCTCGTTCTTGACGTCATATTGGCCGATAGAGGAGGAGCTTGTAGAGTCATCGGATCTAGTTGCTGCATTTTCATTCCTAATAACGCGCCGTCTGTTTATTCAGCTATAACCAGACTTCATAAAATTGCCCATCAGTTACACCAAGATCCAGGCACCTGGACATGGTCCGGTTGGCTCTGGAGTATCATATCTGCCTGGGGATGGAAAGTATTGTCATTCCTAGGTATAGCAGTAATGATCATATTCAGTTGCTGCCTCTGTTTACAATGTGGCCCTGCGATTTGCGGCTTGTGCGCTACATCCTGTATTCCTAGTCCTAAGTCCCGTTCCAAGACAATTCGAGACGAGCAAATGATGCTATATGAACAGATAGATGGTATCATGAATATTGATGTTTCCTGATGGAAACGTAGGGCACAAGGAGGGAATGTGGAAAAGTAAATGTTGCCATGTTATATGTGCCTACGTGTCCCCCATCCTATGTTATATGTGCATGATTAATATGCATATGTATTCCCCTATGATCGATTAAAGACGCAATTATAGTTGTGTCCAACTCTAGTATGCCAGTTTCCAGTTCTCGTGAAAGCAACAAGTATTAGGCCCATGTTACCACGATTTACAGTGTATATGTTAATTCATTGAATTGTCCCCGTTTCTAGGCCTCAAAAGGGCCCGGACACCAGATTCAAGCTCCAGTCTCCTGAACTCACTCCGAGGAGCCCCCACCTGCATCCCTGACCCTTCACTTACTTCCTTTCGCGCAGCGCGGTGCCCGGCCCGGCCCAGCTCTGCCTGCCAGTCTGCCAAGAGTATGTTATGCTTCTAGTTATCAGTTCAGCTCCTCGTCTTTGCATTCCTTAGCTACTGAACCGTATAAACAGCTTCAGCTATAGCCTAGTCTTTATGTCTCCATGCAAGAGAATTACTGTATTAATATTCATAGAAGATTCATAGCCCACGCATTACACGAAGAATATATGCATGCACCAGCCTTAGAGTCAAGTAGCCTCTGCCCTGATAGCTTTTAGTTTCTATCAACATGTACTCCAAACACAAGATACCAGATATGCCATAGGTACATGTCATCCTGACACCGTAGACTTTAGTCTCCTCTTCTAGTGCAGAAGTCATAGCCCCCAGTTCTCCCTGGTAACACGTCATTGCCCGTTTGCGCGCACCACTAGGTTAAAGGTCCCAGCTGCTCTCAGGTAGCCTCCTCCATGTTTCCGCCCACTCATGACATTTCTATGACGTTTCACATCACATGTCTCAGTGCACGCCCTGTACACGCCTTCTTCTTCCATCAATGTGTCCTTATCTTTCGCGACTGCTACGCCTACTGCTACGCCTATTGTATGCAATGTAATGTAATGTATGATACTATATATATGCTGCACTGTCGATGAGGCATTGCAGCTGCCATCCATTCTATTTCCGTGCAGGCTATCCCGTTCCTGTCCCTTCCCTTATGCCCGATTAAAGCCTGTTAGACTCAGATACCTCGAATCCTGTCTCTTATTTATTAAGCTATCTGTTTTATTCACTGTATTCAAAAATAGTACCGGTAATTAATTATTTATTTACCACAGGGGGATATAACATGAGTAGGATAGAGGAACATGGGGCGCAGAGGGAAAGAGAAGCATGTGGGCTAGAGAGGGGAATGTAGAGTTTATGGGCAGAAGTACACAGGCAAGAAAGCAATGAGGGGAGAAGCACCTAGAGATGAGAACAACAGGGAGAGGGGTGAGGAAGGAGCACACTGGCTAGAGAGAACGACAGAGAGAATGACAGAGAGAACGACAGAGAGAGCGGTAGAGGGGGAGCAGTATACAAGGGATGAAGCTGGAAAATGTATGCACTATCATGGAGTTATTAGCTAAAAAATAAGAAAGTACTGCTTCAAAGTGAGCGGTAAAAAGACAAGTATTGTGTCCCTGCTCCAGGGGATGGACAAACACAAAAGAAAATTAAACCCACTCAAGCTGATGAATAAAAAGCAAGCAAATGAGTGTGACAATAAAGTCAACCTGCGGTAAGCAATGGGCGGCTCTAAGCTCACTGCAAGCAGACAATAGGTCATTTTGCCAGCAGACAGCTTGCTTTGTCTGGTAGGGGAGACCTAAAACACTATGGCACAGTGAGTACTTGACCAAAGTGTGTGGCACCCATAGCCAGTACTATCTTACTGTTAGCCAACACAACTTTGCATTATTACCAATCTAGAGCTTCCAAAGTGTCCCAGGACAGACTGGTTCAAGCTCATCCAGTCCTGGGTTTTCTTTTTTTTAATATCAATTTAGGACCCGGATCCCCCAGCATGCTCCACGCCCGCTTACCCACCAAACAATCAAACTTTGAGATAAGTGGTGGGTGTAAAAAGGCCATGTTTAATAACAAACACATAAACATGACATATGATTATTATTAAAAACATTATCAAATTATGAGCAACATATCATTTATTATTTAATCATCTTGTCAACTAGTTCTATGCATTATTCAAATTGTATTCGCTCATAACTTCCTCATCATTCCCCCAGCACCAAGGGGCCCTCTGGTTCGCATCCCCCCAGGTTGAGATGCCCACGCCAGGTGCAACCCACCTGCGCCCCTGAGCGATGGGACCCAGCCCTCGGGTCCTTGTCCGCCATTTCCAGGGCCCCACCTCTCGTCCACCAGGCTGCCTAGGAGGCTCGTACCTGTCGCCCTAGCCTCCCCAGCCAGTGGTCTCCATCCCCCTGCGGAGAGCTTACCTTCTCTCCCCTCAGTGCTGGCATAGGGAGTGAACAAGGCGGACTCCCGTCCATTTTGTAAGTCTATCAGTGGTTGAATGTCTCTTTTCCTCAACGCACCCCTCTAAACTACTGCCTAAGGGGACGGGTGGGCGGGAGATTTAAGGAAAATTAAAGCGAGGGGCATGGGTCGCGTCAGGTGCAGGCAGGTCCGGTGTTGGCGCGGAAAGAGGCCGAGCTCTGGGTTATCTTGACCTAAATAGGTCATGGCCTCTGCCCCCACGCCCCCACCGGACGTGCGTCACCCCTCCCCAACCCGGAAGCACTTCCCCGGCCGGCCACCCATAGGGCAGCCGGCCGGGTACATTAGTCAATGGCGGCGCGGCGTGGGCCGGGGGGGCCGGGCCCTAAAGGCGGGCTCATCTAGCCTCGCCCTTCGTATAGGACCCGGATCCCCCAGCATGCTCCACGCCTGCTTACCCACCAAACAATCAAACTTTGAGATAAGTGGTGGGTGTAAAAAGGCCATGTTTAATAACAAACACATAAACATGACATATGATTATTATTAAAAACATTATCAAATTATGAGCAACATATCATTTATTATTCAATCATCTTGTCAACTAGTTCTATGCATTATTCAAATTGTATTCGCTCATAACTTCCTCATCATTCCCCCAGCACCAAGGGGCCCTCTGGTTCGCACCCCCCCAGGTTGAGATGCCCACGCCAGGTGCAACCCACCTGCGCCCCTGAGCGATGGGCCCCAGCCCTCGGGTCCTTGTCCGCCATTTCCAGGGCCCCACCTCTCGTCCACCAGGCTGCCTAGGAGGCTCGTACCTGTCGCCCTAGCCTCCCCAGCCAGTGGTCTCCATCCTGTGCTTGGGAGACCTAGTATGTCTCCCAAGGTCCTAATATCTAATGGCCGCCTACCATCTCGCTTGGGGCCCTCCCTTTTGGCCCAACCTGACAAGGCCCTCCTAACTACGAAAGAGGTCCCAGGGTCATACAAGCCCGCTAATCTGGCGAAAAACCCTACAGCAGACACGTGAGCCCTAGCATAAGAGAGAGGCCTGCCCTGATCGCTAAGTCGCTGAAGAAAATGATACATTGCATGATCAGTGTGCCAACATGAAAACCCAGCCTCTTGAACCAATGTCCTGTAGTACAAGAAACCCTGTTGATATGCTTTCCGAGTGCGGTCACTCAATGAGGCACCTACCAGCCCCGCTAAAGCGGGGCTCCAATCTTCCACAGTGATGGTGGGAACACTGTCATCCGGTCCTCCACCTCGGGGTGACACCTCCGGAATTCCTGCAGCTTAGAACGAGACAAAGCATCAGCGGCATGATTGTCAACCCCTGGTATGTGTGCTGCCTTGAACATCAGATTCAATTTCAAACATGCCAACACCAGGCGCTTCAGTAATCTCAAAACATGTCTACAGTTAGCCCCCTGGCGGTTAATAGCCTCCACTACGGACATGTTGTCTGACCAAAATATAACCGACCTATTCCTGAAATGCTCAGCCCAAATGGTCACCGCTACCAGAATTGGGAACAATTCTAAAAAGGCTATGTTCTTGGTCAGTCCACTCTTATGCCACTCCTCCGGCCATTCTGCTCCGCACCACTGAGGTCCCAGGATAGCCCCAAAACCAATGCTGCCTGCAGCGTCTGTGAATAGTCCCAATTCAGAGTTAGGCACCGGGTTAGAAGGCCAAACTACAGTTCCATTAAAGTTCATCAGGAAGTCGCGCCACACCCTCAGGTCCTCTTTCACCTCTGCTCGAAGGCGCACCCTGTGGTGCTTCTGGGTTAGGCCTACCATAGCTCTGGCTATTGAACTTGAAAAGGGGCGGCCCATTGGTATTATTCTGAGAGCAAAGTTCAACTGGCCCACTAAGACCTGTAATTGGTGCAAGGTAACCTTGGGTCCAGCCAACGCTGCCTCTATCGCTTGGGAAAAAGCCTGTACTTTGTCTGAAGGCAATCTACACTCTCCCACCACCGTATCAATCTCAATCCCAAGAAAAGACATACAAGTCGCCGGGCCCACTGTCTTGCCCGGGGCCAAAGGGATATTAAATTCCTTGAACATGGCCACTAGCTGATCTAACGCTTGGTAACATGCTGTTGAGGCTGCTGGTCCCATCACCATGAAGTCGTCCAGGTAATGAACCACATCCATGTGCCCTGTCCTGTATGAAAACAACCATTGGAGCATACAACTGAAGGCTTCAAAATACCTGCAAGAGACAGCGCACCCCATAGGCATACACTTATCAAAGTAGAATTGGTGGTGTAACTGAAAACCCAGCAAGTGATAATCCTCGGGATGCACTGGCAACAGGCGGAATGCTGACTCTATGTCTGTCTTAGCCATGATAGCATTGGGACCTAAGATCCTCACTTTCCTCAAAGCTTCATCAAAAGAGGAGTAGGTCACCGAACAAAGAGCCGGGTCGATAGCATCATTCACAGACTCTCCTCTCGGAGCAGACAAATTGTGGATCATTCTAAAAGAGGCTACCAGATGCGCCGCCGGTACACTCACGGACTGCGCTTTAACCAGCAGAGCTAACTGTTCCCTGATCTCGCTGAGGGGGCCCTCGTCGGCTTTCCCTGGGGCCCAAGGCGCGATTGCTGCTGTCGTAGACGCTACTGCTGGCAAGGGGGGCGAAACCGCTACACTCGGCGAAGCCCCGAGAGGTGCCTGCCCCTGGGTCAGAGCCCTTAATGCGCTCAATATTTCATCCAAGGGGCCCCTTGTCACAGACCCCCCAGGAATCAAGGGAGGGGAAGCGCTCGCTAGCAGCGGAGGAGTCGCACTCGCTACCCCAGGGACCACCGGGGCTGATCCCAGCGCTGCTAAGGCACCCCGAATCTCGGCCAATATCCCCCCAGTCGTATCTGCGTCAGGAGGCGCTGCTGGGGCACTAGGAGCGCTGCATAGCGGTACTATGGGCAGCTGAGGCGAGGAAGGGGGGGGGACTGTCGGAACCACTGGCTCTAGGGGAACGCTCGCTGGACGGTTGGCCCCAGTACCCTTACTGCCCACCTTCTTATTTGTTGCGCTTTTCCCACCCAGTTTCTGCACTCTAGGCTTCTTTTTCAATGGCGGGAAGGCTGCTTTGGGCAGGACCCCCTGCCTGCGCGGGCGCTCTACATTGAATGGAGCCTCTCCCTCTGGCTCCGAAGGAAGCTCCTCCGCCTCCCCCTCACTGCTCTCATCTTCCCGATTGAATTTCGCCAGCAACAGGGAAAGTAGCTGCGCAATTTCTGGATCCTTGTCCTTGCGCTTGTGGCTCTGCCCCCCCCGGCCGGCATGATTCACGCACTCTACGCTGCTTTGAAAGGCTCCCAGACCACTGTTCTGCAGGTGCTGCCGCTCCCCCCCCTGCCGGCGCTACCCCCACCACGTCGACAGGAGACAGTGTCGGAGCCCCTCACCCACGCTCAAGGTGCCTGTGAGCGAACGCGGGTCTCCGAGACGCCCTCCGCACCGAGCACCAGGGAAGAGGAAGGGAGGGCGGAAAAGCCTGGTCTCAGAACCCCCGCGCCCGCCCACAGCGAAAAGAGCACCGACACCTCACCTGACGAGCTGGTCGACGCTCTCTCCGCCTCGGATCGACTGCACCAATACGCCACCGGAAAATGCCGCAACCCGCTCCTCCTCAGGATTCCCCGGCACGCGATGCAAGAGTGGCACGACTATGGGGGAGGGGAAGCTACTGGGCCGGGATAAACCAGATTTAAGGAAAATTCTCTAAAGCGAGGGGCATGGGTCGCGTCATGTGCAGGCAGGTCCGGTGTTGGCGCGGAAAGAGGCCGAGCTCTGGGTTATCTTGACCTAAATAGGTCATGGCCTCTGCCCCCACGCCCCCACCGGACGTGCGTCACCCCTCCCCAACCCGGAAGCACTTCCCCGGCCGGCCGCCCATACGGCAGCCGGCCGGGTACATTAGGCAATGGCGGCGCGGCGTGGGCCGGGGGGCCGGGCCCTAAAGGCGGGCTCATCTAGCCTCGCCCTTCGTAATTTAAGTGGCATACATTAACTACCAACAAAGAAATATCAGCAATGGGGTTGCTTCATTGCTTTCTAATACCAGTATTTAGTATCTAGTATCACTTTTCCTTTTAATAAATATAGTACTTCAGGCCACACTTAGAACACAATCAAAACAGAACTGATATGGAATATGAAACAACTTGAAGTATCTGGGTTGTCACACTTGCTACAGGGAAACTAGGTAGCTGCACATGTCTTTCATAAATAATGTGATTTTGTCACTTTGTTGATTCTGTTGTGTTTGCTTTTCCCTCATGAAAATGTTGGACAACTGTAGACGTTGAATTTATCGCTTTGGTTATCCTTTTTTTTTGCCTATACCCTTCGTGATGCATAATCTGAAAGCGCTCTGATACCCTCGGTGGTCATGTTCGTACTATATAAAACTTTCAGAATAAATAAAATAAACCAATTGACTCCTTCCTTGAAGGCTGTTTTGCTTACTGCTGCAGATGCCATCTTCTCTGCCCATATGCAAAGTATCATCATGCCTCAGGTGGTGGTGACTGATTTAGGATTGCAGTGAGAGGAGATTGGGCAGAAAGATTGACTATGACAGTGAGTGGGCAAATTTGCAGAGTAACAGTTTTCGGTGGCATTTGCGGCAGCTCATATCTATTTATCATCATCATCAAAACTGTTAATTTCAGATTACAAATTCATCAAACATATAATAAAATACGACAGATACTTCAAATACGGCAATAACAAAATACAAAGCTCTGACATTTTAAAACAGTAAACATTTGGCCAGTCAGTGCTGCATCAATAGTGTGCAAAATAAGTGATACAGCAGCTTTCCTTCTTGAAATTTCATTAAAGTACTTTCGGTTCTGTGCAAATCTGGAAGAGCAGCGAAACATTCCCCATTTTCCCTTGTTTTCTAAAAGTTCCAATTAAAATGTAGAGCTTAACAACCCTCCTACAAGAATGTAATAAGATAACCTATATTCTCAGTAATTTTTAGACAACACTGTAGTATAAATTCAAGTAGATGATCAAAGAAAAATACACATATTAAATTTGGATGTCTGGATGGCTATACAAATCCTACATGATTTTGCTGGAATACCGAATAGCTTCCAAGAGCTGTGTCAAGAAAAACAAAATGTGTTCTCCTAGCAGCAACAAGAACAAAGGGGGATATTAGCAACAACTAGTGATAATTATCGCAAAACGCGCTTGGCGCGTTTTTTTTCATCGCCGCCTATTGCTGGATATTATCACGGAGATAACACGCTATTAGCAAAGTTTATCTCCAATGCGATCAAATATCCAGCGATAGCGGCGAAATGCGTGAATATTGCTGGAAATCCAGCGATATTCATCCATTAACGCCATGGTGGACTTAGTCTGACAATCCACCTCCCATTGCAGAAACAGGTAAGTCATGTTTTTAGCAGGTGTTAATTTCTAGCGATAATCGTGCTTAGTGCGACTTTTTTCATAGCTTCGCCTTCGTTGCTAATAGGAGGAAGTTGTGTTAGCGACTGTTTTCAGTCGATTTTACTTGGGAACGCCTACCTTGCATGTCATTAGCGATAATTATCGCTGGCATGCAAGCCAACAGGAAAACCGGCCGCTATCGCCAGAAAGCTGTCGCTAACGTCTGTTAGTGACAGCGTGCTGATAGGGCGATAAAAAATCGCCCCTTTGGCAGCAAAAAGTGCAGCTAAAGCGGCGATAAGGCCCTTAGTAATATGCCCCAAAGTTTTTTGTTTTTATTTTCAGATTCAAAATCCATAAAACTTGCATAACAACAAGCATATAATTTAAAATGCCATATTTACTTCTGCTGCTTCAAGGCATCATGCAGGACAAACTGAATGTGCTTGGCAGCCATCTGCCATGACCTACTCTGTCCTTTCTCTCTCATCTTCACCACTACTCCAAGGGTTCACTTGCTGGTGGCCAAAACCCCGTCGCAGAGTTCCATGTCTGAAGATGCATTCTGCATCCACTAAGTGCTCCATCCTTTCGCCACATCTCCTGATCCTGCATTGTTCCCTAAACCTCTCCCCGCCCCTCTTACATGGTGACCGAGGGAGGGCTGCGGGCTCTGATGATCGGCCCCGTATGCCTTGCCTATAGTCATGGCCACTGGAATTATGCATCAGGGGAGAGCAAAATAATGTGGCAAGGTTGAGTAAATTATGCGGCAAGAAAAAAAAACTATTCAGCAATATGCCGCACATTCTGTAATAGCATTACTTCATTATTTCATCATTTTTAGGTTCGGTCTGCACAGCGCTTATGCTGTACTTGAGAAATCTATTGTTTTAATGTAAACTTAAAAGCGACTTACATCGTACCTCCTCTCTTTCCTGGCTTCTCATTGGATCCTGTACGTGCCACTTACCTTTCCTCCATTTCAATTAGCTGTAGCATATTTTCCTGCATTTACTAATGCTTACTCCTCGTTTGCTTTTCGTATCAGTGTCCTGGCACCTAAATACTGTTAATATCCACTTTGGTGGAACTGTATTTTCATAAAGTTTTAATCACAGGATGTTGCGTGGCGCCACCGAGACACAAACCAGGATCCCCAGCTTTTGACTCAGCATCTCTGGCCACTGCGCCATATCCTCTCCACTCCTGTGTTATTTGGCAGGGAGCTCTTTCCTTCTCCCGGATGATGATTTATGAAAGCAGCTCTTTATGTATTACATAGGGGAATCCGAATCACTACCAATGCTTGTTAAACTTTGTAACACTGTCTGGGCATTGGTTACACCTCATTAGTATCAGTTTAACCCCTTGGCCGTGGTGGTAATTCCACCACGGCGCTGGGGGGGTAGGGGGGCCGTGGGGCGATGCTATGCTCGTGACGTCACGAGCCACGGGCACGCTGTGCTTGTGATGGAGTGGTTCCGACACGGCCCCGCCCACTCAATAGAATGCGCCGCGCAGGCGCGGAATCGCGGCAGCGTGGGCGGGGCGGCGCGCCGTGACGGAGCCACTCCATCACTAGCACAGCGCGCCCGTGGCTGGTGATGGAATGGTTCCGTCACCAGCACACAAGGGGTTAACACCCAAATTTAGCAATAAAAACAGAAAGGTGACCAGTCCTGCTTTGCAAAGGGCCTTCCACGGCAGCATGTGTAGCTTCTTTAGTAACTTTTGAACCATTTGAGCTGCTTGAGCTAGAATTTTTTTTTGTTAAAATCTGCAGAATATGCGGCAGATGATGGATCATGTGGCAAATCTATAATTATGTGAAAATCGCCACGGCCACACAATCGCATACTTCCAATTGCCCTGCCCATAGGAAATACTAAAGCAGAAAGGGGCATATCAACAAGGCGGCGATAAAAAATTATCGCCGCTTTTGCGGCCGTTTTTGTCCGAAAAGCAGCGATGATTTTATCGCAATATTAGCAAGGTCTCGCTACCGCATGAATCCTTGCTTTAGCGCCCTTTCCTGTAACGCCCACCTTTGCATCTCTATTGAGATGCAAAGTGGGCGTCCCAACTCAAAATAACTGGAGAAATGTCACTAAGCGACATTTCTCCAATTATTAATGGGCACGCTAACAAGCAAAGCGATAAGAAAAGTAGCGCTAACCTTGGTTATCGCTACTTTGCTTACGCCTGCTTTTCCTTTGACTAAACAATGTTAGTCAATGGGTGGTGGATTATAGGGCTGAGACCACCCAGCCCTATCAGCAAGGATATCGCCCTTTTCCATGGAACATCGCTGGAAAACCAGCGATGTTCCATGGAAAACATCGCTATTTCAGGAATAATTATCGTCATTGCGCTATGCGTTGGTAATACAGCGCTGGCATGGCGATAATTATCTGAGATAGCAGGCGATAAAATTCCTCACGCTAAGGGCGGCCAGTGATAATTATCGCTGCCGCTTGTTGATATGCCCCGAAATTGTCAGAAAGAGAAGAGCAGAGAGATTAAGGGGCATATTATCAACGGCCAGCGATAATTATTGCTGGCCGTGCTTAGCGATAATTTTGTTATCGCAAGCTATCTCTGGAATTTATCGCCCTCGTAGCGCGTTATTAACAACGCGTTTCTCCAGGGCGATAAAAATTCCAGAGATAGCGAGGTTATCTACGTTTTGGAGGGAACATCTCCAGCGATGTTCCCTGCAAAAAGGAGATAACCTTGCTGATACGACCCACAGGGTCATATCAGCATAATCCACCCAAATGTTGGGATAGGTAAGTCTGCATTTTAGCAGACGTTAGTTTTTGGAGAAAACAGTGGTTTTCTCCAAAAGCTAACGTATGCTAAAATGCTGGGGCAGCCTTGTAAATATCGCGATGTGAACATCAGCGATATTTGCAAGGTTGTCCATCCGGGGTTCGCCCAGTAACGCCCACTTCACATCTCATTAGAGATACAAAGGAAGGCGTTTGGGAAAAAGGGGGCAAAAATGCGATTATGCATGTTAGCACCCTCTTGTAAATAGGGTGATGGTTTTATCTCTGCTTTTTTGGCTTTTTAAGAGGTAAAGCCCTTGTAAATATGCCCCTAAGTGTGCATCATGATGAATCATGTCAATTTGGGAAACTGGCTGAATTTGCAAAGCCTGAAAATCCTCGATTCCATCCAGCTATGCAGGAGTAATAAAAATGAAGCCCTCCCCTCCACGTGAATCAATAGATCTCCTTCTATCCAGAACCTAAACTTTTTAAAATAAATAAAATAAACGATGTTGCAGTATCTAAGATCACCGAATTTGTACTGCCAGGCGTCATCACAATTCTATTTAAAACCTTCGAAAATCGTGTGCTCCCGCCATGTGTGAGGCCTGCACCCCTGCCATTGTTAGGTGACAGTAAGTGTGAGGAAGTCAAGGTGACACTGAAGCATTTCCTACCGCAGGGGGCTCGAGCCTTTCATCACCACTGGGCCCTCTTGTGAAAATCGAATTTGCTGTAAACGCCCGTTTGGCGTAGGGGCTGCAGTTTATGGCTGGAGGGGGCTTCCCTTCCCCTCTGAGTGCATCTTAAAGCATCCTTTAATGGGCCTCCTTAGTAAAGTGAGTCTGCAGGGGTCGCCATGGCCTCTGCACATGAAAGGTCACAGCACTGGAACTGGCTGGCACTGGATGGTGTCGGCTTCGGCCCCACACATGCTGGTTTTCACAGCTCATTGGATTGGGGAAGGTAGGGGGCTGTGAATTTTCGAGAGCAGTCACCTTAGTTGATGGCCCTTGACAGCAGCAGGTGGGAGGGCAGGGGGGGGGGGGTCTCCCTTGCTGGCAGCCCAGCTCAGGCCACCATTAAATCAACCCAGGTTCTGCAGGGCAATAGAAAACCGCCTGAAAAGCAGAGCTGCAGAATATCCGCATCAGGCGTGGGTAGTTTCTTCAGTGCAGTGTTGCACTCTCTTGTTTGGTATTTGCAAGCTCTAGAGATTCCCAGGTCCATGCATTAAATGCTCTTCCAGTCCAGGTTTTGTCTTCATATTTTGCTACTCGTGGTCCTGTTTATCCCATTATAAATCCAGGACGACAAGTCTCAGCATTAAAGAAAAAACATACTGAATCAGCTACTCATGCACGGACCAGGGAAACTTAAATGTTCTGTAGTTGTCGTTCTTACAAAGCACGAAAATATAAAACTACAAGTCCCAGAATCCACCCGTAATTCCTGCAGCCACACATCAGGTTTGATCTAGTTCATTTTTCACAAACAGCACTGTCAAAACTCAGATATTTGATCCAAAACTTTGAGTTTTAATATAAATATTACAATAATTTCAAGTCCCAGAATGCCATAAGCTTTTCCATAAGAAGCCAGAACTGGCTGAATGTATTATAGGTGATGTGGGCAAGTTGGCAGCTATACACATCTGATATGGTGCAATCTAAAGACTATTTCTCTCCACAATTTGCTACAATCAATCATTTCAACAATCCAAGGTACCACCATGCACCATACCAACATGCATCCTAGAATCACTCAGATAAGTTGATTATGGAGAGACATTATATGATACTGTGCTGGAATGAATTGTGAATCATTTATAAAAAGTTTCCTCTCTGCCGCAGTTTTCATGGCGGTAAGCCCGCCATGAAAACGGTAGCGAAGAGGAAACAGAGAGGGCCTGGGCCCCCTGTCACCTCAGGGTTATAGGGTGCATGCAGGGGGGCACAGGTAGTGCCCCCCTGTGTGCATGCACCCCAGTTCCTGGACTGCAGAGTTCATGTTGTGCAGGAACTGCCTTTGGCGCTCCCATTGTGGTGCCCATTTTCAGAGGCACCGCCGCGGGACCGCCAAAGAGCAAGATAACGCGTGATCTAGTGGGCGGTGATCCACAGCTATGGCAGTGTGGAAGCGTGGCGGCTGCGTAGCAGCCGTGCTACCACACCACCAAAGTCGTAATCAGGCTCCAAGGGCTCGGTTTAGAGTTTGATGAATGAATACCCCATCACAAACATGATGGATATCCTGTCCACCTTATTACACGTGTGTTATGCCCTGATGCACTTGTAATAAGGTGGACAAGATACCCCTCATGTTTGTGATGGAGTACCCATCTGCCTGACTCCAAATCAGGCCCTATTGGGTAAACATCCTTCACAACGCGGTCAAAACACCGCAGAGCCATTACAACGCGTCTTTTACAACGCAAGTTGTTACCACGACTTGCGCTTGAGGGCGCTCTAGACTAAGGAATTTAATTTAATTTAATTTCTTCTATAGCGCTGCAATCAATCCCGTAAGGGTATCTCCGCGCTTTGCCAGCTAAGAATCATCAGATAGTGTGACATGAGAGGTTAAAAGGACAGAAATGCTTCTTGATAAAGAAGGGTCTTTAATGTCTTTCTAAAAGACATATGGTTAGTGGTCATTCTTACGTCAGTGGGGAGTTTATTCCATAAGGCAGGTCCAACCGAGGAGAATGCACGGTCTCCTTGTCTGAATTTCTTTGTGGCAGGGGGTTTTAGAAGGGCTTGATTGCTTGAGCGGAGAGACCTACTAGGCTGGTATAACTCAAGGGATTGTGACAGGTATTTAGGACTTGCTCCATAAAGGCATTTGTGGACCGTACAGCATATCTTAAAGTTGATACGCTGCCGTATGGGGAGCCAATGTAGTTCTTTCAACAAGGGCTTAGAGGGGGTCCTGGCCGGTGCACTCATGACCAGTCTTGCTGCTGTGTTCTGCACTACCTGCAAACGACCTACTGCATCTGCGTTTGCTAATGTCAGCAGGCCGTTGCAGTAGTCCAGACGGCTGGTAACCAAGGCCTGTACCAGTGTCTTCCTATAGGTGGCAGGGAGATAGGGGAAGACACGTCTAAGGAGGCCAATGGTATGAAAACACAACCCTGCGATGTAATTGGTGTGTTCCTTCAAAGTCAGCTTTTGGTCCAACTTAACCCCTAAATTCTTTACATGAGGTTTGGATGTAGGTACTGGGCCAAGATCTATTGGCCACCAGTCTGGGGACCAGAGAAAACTCGCTTTGCCAAAGAGCATGACCTCAGTTTTTCCCACATTACATTGGAGGCAGTTCACAGCCATCCAATGTGACACTGCCCTCATACCCTCAGCAAAGTTCTCCTTGACTTTGGGGCCAAGGGAGCTGAAAGGGTAGAGGAGCTGGGTGTCATCAGCGTAGGAAACCGGTATGAACCCATATTTCCGCACAATCTCAGCAAGGGGGGCCACATATACATTAAACAATGTAGGGCTAAGACATGAGCCCTGTGGCACCCCCTTCGTGAGCACCCTTGAGATGGAACGAAAGGGGCCCAGGCTGATAGATTGTGATCTCCCGGAAAGGAAGCTCTCCAACCATGATAACACTAAGCCTCCAATTCCTACTCCCTGCAAACGGCTGAGAAGGATGTTATGAGACACGGTATCAAAGGCTGCGGACAGGTCCAACAGCACTAGAATCATGGAGCCGCCTCTATCCTGTGACATTTTGATCTTATCTGTCACAGAAAGAAGGGCCGATTCAGTGCTGTGGTTGGGCCTGAACCCAGATTGAGATTGGTCCAGGCCCCCTGTCGCCTCGATAAAGCTGGAGAGGATGGTGTTAACGTGTTTCTCTGCCAGTTTGCTGATGAAAGGAAGGAGAGAAATCGGGCGAAGATTGGAGAGTTCTGACCAGGGCAAGGTGGAATTTTTGCGTATAGGGTTCACTACCGCTTCCTTCCAGGATTGTGGGAGTAGTCCCTCGGCAAAGGAGAGATTGAGCAATTTCTGAATAGAGGGTCCTAATATCTCGTTCAGAGGCGAAATTAGTTTGGCGGGTATCAGATCAGTAGGAGAGCCTGTCTTTATTTGGTTGATAAGCGCAGTCAGGTCTTTAGTGGTTATTTCTGGGATAACATGAAGGGTTTCCCCAGAGGTCACCGTTGGGAAAATTTCAAGGGCCTCAGTATCCAAGGGACCCGAGACTGCAGTAATTTTCTTATATATCCCTTCTATTTTGTCCTCAAAGAACTGAGATATTTCATCACATAAAACTTGAGTGAAAGTATCTGGGCTCTCGCACACTACAGGTTTAGTGAAGGTCTGAATGATTTTAAATAGCTCTCTTGTAGAGTTACTATTCAAACACCTTCCCTACTGTATGTAGGCTGGAGTTGGAATAGTAAATCTTACTACTCCTAAGTCCAGCGCCCTACAGCGCAAGTCGTGGTCGTCTAAGTAAAAGATGCGTTGTGATGTACCGCGATCATTTTGATCGCGTTGTAACATCATACGTCCTATATCTGTACTAGCAAACAATAGATTTCTGTATCAGTTATAAGTAATTACTGCTATGCACGCAGCTCATGTAAGTGAAATGCTGTATCATTTATTTTCCGCTTTGCAAGCTACATCCTTTCACGAGGGGAACCTGGTCCATCTGACTTCAGATGGTGTTGGGTGCAAATATTCCACACCAGACGTCCACTTAGAATGCTACACATTCCCTTCAGTTAAACAAACTTACACAGTTCCTCATCATTCAACCATCTGGCTTCCTAACCTGACTACTTTTAATGGGTCAGAAAACTTGGAAAAAACACCAATTTTCTTTTCTTAACCTTCACCCGTAAACCCACACTACACATAAAGGAATCTCCTCAAACATCTTCTATTGGACATCTTCATTCCCTGTCATCTTACTCCTTGGAATGTTCGATTTACCATCTCTTTGTTTTGTACCATGAACCAGATCCATGATCCACGTATATTTAAAATTGCACACTATGGCTCTGCCCCTCAACCTCTCAAATGGAGATGTATCTCCTGCAATTCTTGAAGCTGTGTGGTAGCTCAAAATCAATTTCCTGACAGCTTCATCACAATTCCTACCATTAGCAATTGCCAATTGTATGTCCTCCTTCATAACTGTTGTCCACCTTTCCACTATTCCATTATTTTGTGGATAATACATAGCAATACGTATGTTCAGTGCCAAGACTAGATAAAAATGCAGCTATTTCAAATAACCTTAACTGTTGCCCATTACAATGCATTTAGGACCTTAATTGTTGTCTGTTACAATGCTTTCAGGAAACCCTTCTCTCAAAAGCTTCCATGAGGATATTTAGATGTCATCTAGTTCACCAATTTAATTTGTGTCCATTGAAACAATTGATCAATTAATAACTGACAAGAAACTAGGAGTATCCAACAAGCACATCAGTCCAGCAATATCTAATGACATTCTTTCCCTTACTCTTCTTGGGCTAGACAAGGTTTATTTTTCTTGTTGCTCCACGTTTTGGGACTTCAGTCACCGCACGTTTACTACAAAGTCTTACCATATCTTCAAAATTCCTGTCCATACCAAGCCACCAAAAGGTGCTCTCCACTTTCCTCTTCGTGCTACTTATGCCTGGATATCCTTCACGAGCCATATCAAAAATTTTCTATAAAGATTGTGATGTTAAGAATTGCTAATTTGCTCAATAATATACCTTCTTGTTCTGATAACTCCCCCTCTCATATACCCTAACATCATCCTTTGCAACACTTTTCTCACTCCTTTTTCATTACACATCCCCGTAAAACTTCACAAATAGATGCCACTTTGTCCATTTCTTGCTCTTTCGACTTTACATTATCAGCATTAATTACAGGCAAGTGGGATAGTTGGCCAACACATTCCTTGCATCAAGTGTATATTCAGCCTAAAATAGAAACGCTTGCCGTTTATGCTGCCACTTTGCTACCCTCGGTGTTGCCCTCTTACCTCCGCCCGTGGTGACTAGCTCATCTAGTGAGTTGTCAATTCAACCTAATAGATATATTTTGTAAAAGATTCAACGCCCCAGCAAAAGATTAATATCTCCTTTTCTACAGTGGAATTTGTTTTCTGCACCTCTTTACGGCCCAAAAGCTTATGCAATTGTTCTCTCCTATTTGATTTTGCATTAGCACAGCCCAGTTCCATTGCTTTTTTTGCTGCAATTTTATATAGCGCGAACTCGATCCGAAGGTATTGGAGCACTTTACATGTGCACCAGTAAGGTTACACAAGGACTCATTACGTTTTTGGTAGGCACGGGGAGATTAAGTGACTAGCCCAGAATCATAGGTTGATGAGCGTCGTTACCCACACTCGAATCTGCTTCCCCAGCTCCAAAGTCAGCGGCTCTGGCTTTTAGGCCACACCCTCTCCCCTTAGACCCCAGTCATTTTTTTTTTTTTTTATTTAAATTTGTTTTTATTGTTGCAGTAAAGTATCTCAGTATAGCATAAACAGTCCGCCGATGTGGCCTCAACATTCAGCCACGATCAGCTATGTGCGCAACATTTTCTTGCTACATAGAACTGGTACACATAAACATGACTTCGACGAGTCCGTGCATTATAATCACTTAAAGGCCCCTGCAGGCGGAGCGGTAATAGGACGGTATCGCCACAGGGGCGATGAAGAAGATCAGATGGGCACTCTCATGCCACAACTGCACTGGATCTGGATTTGTACCGTGCACTTAACAGTGTAACCAGTGAACCGGGGGGTAACAGAACTGTGGGAGGGAAGCATGCAGGCGCTAGCAGGGTCTAAGTAGGGGGAGGACGGCAGCGGGTGTCGAGGCGGGGGGGGGGGGGGGAAGAAGCCCACGGATGGCCGGACATGCAAGAGGTTGCCCAGGACATAGAGGGTTATCAGGGTCTGACTCTGGGGTGACTCACTTCAAGTGAAGGCTACTGGTCTCCTTGGGTGGGGGGAGGGGAAGGGTCAGGCGGGTCACCAGCCTGTGTGGACTGGCGGAAGCTGTGAAGGAGCATGGCCCATTCCATGGAGATGGGAAGTTTGCGCGCGCCCTTGGTTTCTTCCTCCCTTAAAGCGTCTTCCTCCGCTGCCGCCCATTTGCTAACCGCCCCCTTCCATTGTGCTATGGGGGGACCCTCTGGGGACCGCCAGCGCATGGTTATACATCTATTGGCTAGTAGGAGCGCTAAGGACACGAAGCGCCGCCGCACCGGTTCACGCTTAGAGATGTGGAGGATGCCCAATGCACTAGTCTCCCAGGTGGCTAGTGTAGTGAGGCCCGTTAGTTCCCGCAGTGTGTTGTGTACCCCTTGCCAGAAAGGTCGAAGATTGGGACAGTCCCAGAACATGTGACGGAAGTTCGCAGCTGGGATACAGCATCTGGGGCACAGGAAAGGCGTGGAGGGGTAGAACTTCTGTAATCGCGCTGGGGTGAGATATGCCCTGTGCAATATATAATATTGAATATTTTTGAAGCGGGCGTTCCTAGAGACGCGCTTAGGGGCCTCGAGAGCTTTAGTCCACTCCGAGTCGTGCAAAATACGGCCTATGTCCTCTTCCCAAGCAGCTCGTAGGGTCGCCAGGGGGGTGTATGAGAGTTCCCGGATGGATTTGTAGAGCCATGTGACCAGGTGGCGACCCACCCCCATATGTAGACTAGTATGTATTACTGGATGCGTGTCTGGCTCGCCATTTTGAAGATTGAAATGGGGTCGGTATCCGTCGAGTAATTGTCTATACCTGAGGAATTGGCCTGGGGAGAGCCCGTACTCCGCGATCAGGCGGTCCAGCGGTTTCAGTTGACCTTCCTCGAAGAGTGACTCCAGGTCCGTGATACCACAGCGGGACCAGTCGGCGAGTAGTGGGGCCGCAAAGTAGGACTCCTGCTTGGGGCCGCCTATTAGCGGCAGCAGCGGGGAGTATGGGGGCCTAGCGGTGGACAGCCGGTGTATCCGCAGCATACATCGGCGCGCGATCGTCACCTGAAGGGGGTAAGTGCGCCGCGGCTTGGTGCCCGGAAGGAGCAGACGGGTGAGTTCCGGGGTTGTAATTCTACCTGTAGGAGTAACCGTTTCCTGAGGGTAACGGTCCGCTGTCCAGTAGGACAGCCACTGGAGTTGTGCTGCGAGGAAATATGCCTCGAAGGATGGAGCTCCGAGTCCCCCCTGTGTTGTGGGGAGTTGAAGAGTTTTCAGGGCGACTCTGTGGCGGCCGGTTCCCCAGATGAGAGTACCCAAGAGGGAATCAACGTCGCGAAAGAAGGACCTGGGAGGTATCACCGGCAGGTTTGTGAAATGGTAGAGGAGCCGGGGGAGCATCACCATTTTAGCAAGGGCTATCCGTCCAATCGGGGCCAGTGGTAATTTATTCCAGAAGGCGACCGCCGGCCGCAGACTCTCGAGTACCGCGCGGTGATTGCCCTCAAGGATGTCCGTCGGAGAATGATATAGGCGGACACCAAGGTATCGGGGAGCTTCCGCGGACCATGAAAGACTATGTGGTCCGAGGTCAATGTCTCGGGGGGGTAGGTCCGGGTGTAGGGGGTAAACCACGGACTTGTCCCAGTTGACTTGGAGACCCGAGGCAGTTGCAAAGTCCGCCAATGTGGCCCCTATGGGGGTCAGGTCCATTGCAATGTCCCGGACATATATGAGGAGATCATCCGCGTACATGGACACACAGTGGGTCCCATCTGCAAGCGGTACTCCCCAGTCCTCGCCATCCCGACGCAGTCGAACCGCCAGCGGCTCGACCGCTAGCGCGAACAAGAGGGGCGACAAGGGGCAACCTTGTCTTGTGCCTCGTCGGACTGCAAACGCCGGTGAGATACGTTTCCCGATACGAACTCGAGTAGTGAGGTCGGTGTATAGGAGGCGAGTATATGCCATGAGCGTCGGGCCGAGATTAAGGCGACGCAGGACCGAAAACAGGTAGGGCCAGGTGAGGGTGTCAAACGCCTTCTCCAGGTCCATAATGAGGCAGGCAGCGCGGGGAAATCTGTCGCGTACCTGATCTTGGATATGGAAGACTCGGCGAAGGTTCTGGGAGGTATTCCTCCCGGGGACGAAGCCGCATTGGTCGGGGTGGACCAACGGGCGTATGATCCGCGCATAACGTTCAGCTAGGATCTTCCCCAGTATCTTACAATCAGCCGACAGGAGGGTGATAGGCCGGTATGACCCCATGTGAAGCGGATCTCTGTGGGGCTTAAGAAAGGTGACAATCACGGATTCCCGTAGCGACTGGGGTAGTTTCCCCAGGTGGAGTGACGCCCCGAACATCCGTGACAGACGGGGAACCACCAGGGGAGAGAATGTGGCGTAGTATTCTAGCGGGAAGCCGTCCAGTCCCGGTGCTTTATTTCGGGACATGGCACGCATCGCCTGGGTGATGTCAGAGGGAATTATCTTGGTGTCCAATGTGCGCTTGTCGGAATCCGATATTGTGGGCAGCGTGAGAGGGTCTAAAAACTGATCCGCGGTAGACAGGGTACAGCATGCCGGGGCTTCGTACACTCTTGCATAATGGCGTTGGAATGCCAGGAGAATCTCATCTTGTGATTGCACCAGTACACCCTCTGGGTTGAGAATGTCCGTGATCGGCTTGATTTCGGTGTCCTGCTTCGCCATCCAGGCCAGAAGCGCCCCGGTTTTGTCTCTGTCTTTGTGCACCCGAGAAGCGTAAGCCCTGAAATTATACTTACGGAGGTCAGCGCAGGCAGTTTGATATTCCGTCTTGGCCTCCGCCGTGAGTACGGCGTGTTCCTCCGAGTCATCAGGCCGCTTGGTGAGAGCAGCTAGAGCCTGTTCCGTCGTTAAGAGCGATCGCTCTAAGGTGCGGCGTACCCCTACTATCTGTTGGATGCATTCTCCTCTCGCCACCACTTTATACGCGTCCCACTCCACTAGTATCGAAGACGCTGTGTTCTCGTTGTGTATAAAGTAGTCGCGTATGCAGGTTTTGTGCGCGTCCTGAAAGACCGGGTCCGCCAGGCAGTCCCTGGGGAGGCGCCAGGTGGGGACCGGTGGATGTGGGGGGCGCCAGGTAAGCCGTATTATGTGGGCATCATGATCCGAGAGGATCCGTCCCAGGTAATCTGTAGATGTAACCTTAGAGAGGATCGGAGCAGAGCAGAGGAAACGGTCCAGGCGGACCCGAAGGTTGTGTGGAATCGAGTGGAAGGAGTAGATGCGAGCCAGTGGGTGTAAGTGTCGCCATACATCCGTGAGCGCCCAGTGTGTGGTCCATGCCTTGAAGAGGGCCGCCTGCCGGGGGGCCGGGGAGTGCGTGGGGGGAGGATGTGAGCGGTCCAGCAGGGGGTCTAGTGTGCAGTTAAAGTCGCCTCCCAGCACCCATGGGACTGTGGTAAACTGGGCTAGGACGCCCGTAAGGTGATCCCAGAATCGGTCCTGATCTATATTAGGGGCGTATATGCTGCCCAGAAGCACCCCCTGCCCATCAAGAATCCCCTCCAGTAGCGCATATCTGCCCTCTCTATCAACTACTCGCCGGAGCGCCCGGAAGGGAGTACCAGGTCTCACCCAGATCAATGCGCCGCGTGCAAACGCTGAATATTGTGTGGCGCAGATGGTCCCTCGCCATTTGGCCTGTAGGCGAATGAGTTCAGTAGCGTTAATGTGCGTCTCTTGTAAGAACGTAATGTTGGCCGCCATGCGCCGTATGTAGGAGTATACAGAGTAGCGCTTGCTGGGCGTGTGTAGGCCCCGTACATTCAGTGTAAGGATACTAACGTCAGAGTGGGGGACAGCCATTTCTAGGGTGACGTGGTCGGGGGAGGGGCACCGCTACGGTTCCCGCGTGCCGCCCATGTGTGCGTGTCGTATGTGTTCCTGCGCGCAAAGCTTCCTTAAACGTGGGGGGGGGACTGGGGGAATTAACAACAACTAGAACCTTGGGTGGGCAACTGTCCCAATACTGAGGATACGTCACTGGGGGTGGCATATCCAAACTAGTGTCCCACTAGGGGAGAATTCCAACAGAAATTTGCGGGGGTGGCAGCATGTGTCGCTGCTGGGCCTGTGCGCGGGTCGGGCTCTAGCAGGAGAAATGTGTATCGCTCGCTGGAGCTCGCATTTATCTAGTATAGTAGTCTGGGCTTCTAGAAGTCGCGCATTACAACAGGCAATCACGGAAAGGATATGTCAGTAGACAGTTCAGGTGTTCACGAAGAGGTGGTAGGCTGGCTGGCCAGGGCAGCGTCCAATGTGTGTGTCACCACGAGGGGGGAAGAGACTGGGCCACATCCCGACATAGTTCCATCACTGTCCCGGTCATTCTCTGGAGTGAATAGGTGCGGCTGACCCTCCAGGTCCGAAGCCGGGGGCGACGAGTGCAGTCCGGTCGCCGCCCGTAGGGCGTCCCGCCGCTCCTGTATGATTTCTGCGAGGTCGGGTGAGCCCGCCTGGGAGGACGCCCGGCTCTTGGAGCGTCCAGATCGCCCACGGCTCGCGCCCCGTCTCCTGGGTCGTCTGGAGTCATTGTTGCGTGCCTTCTGGGGTCCGGGTTTAGGGATCAGTGGGCAATGGAATTCAGTCCAATCCTGCGCGTCCGCCGCCGTATCGAAGAAGAGGGCTTTCCCTTTGTGGATTACCTTGAGGCAGGCAGGGAACAGTAGGGAATATTGAAGATCGTTTGCGCGGAGGCGTCTTTTGACTTCCAGAAACGTGGATCGTCGCTGTTGGACCTCTCGGGCATAGTCCGGGAACACCATGACGTGCTGGTCTTCCACCCGCAGGGGGCCCGCCGTCCGGGCCGCGCGGAGCACCGCATCCCGGTCTCGGAAGTGTAGGAACTTGGCCAGCATGGGTCGGGGGGGAAGACCAGGTTTGGGCGCCCGGGCTGGGACCCTGTGGGCCCTCTCGATGGAGAAGAACGGCGATCGGTCGCAGTCCGGGGTGAACGATTTAGTCCAGGATTCCATGTATGTCAGGGGGTCCGAGTTTTCAATCCCCTCCGGCAGGCCCAGGACACGAATGTTACAGCGTCTCGAGCGCCCCTCCAAATCCACTGTTCGCTCCTCCAGGGTCGTCACGCGGCGCAGGATCTCCTGCATGTCTGCCTCTTGCGATTTCACCGCTGGTCGTAGTTCGGTCACAATCCGCTCACCCTCTTTCACCCTGTCTGCCAGTTTACGGTGTTCATCCCGAATTAGGCTGATGTCTGTAGTCAGGGTGCCCAATCGCTCCTCCATCGAGAGGCGAGACATTTCTATCGCTGCCAACACCTGGTCCAGCTTCGCTGATAGCGTAGGATCGGCTTGCGACGTGTTGGTTTGCGTCCATGCTCTCGTCTGTGGCATCTTCTCGGCGGCTGTTTCCGGGACCGCCGTCATCTGTGTGGCTCTCGGCTTCCCCATGGGTGCTGCTAGGAGGGAGAGGGGGGTTCCCCTTGGTCGTTGCGTGTCCCGGGGGAGATAGGTCGTCGCCCCGCAGTGTTGCCGGGTGGCGGCAGTCGGGTGCTGGTCAGTTCCCTTGGTCCTTTCCAGGTCCAAGGCGAGGCCTGCTCCTCCTCGGGGAGCCCCCACCAGGGGCGTCAGGGGAGGTTTGCGGTCGCCAGGGGCCGGCCACTCTGACCACGTGAGGATTCCCTCTGTTCCGTGGGGTGAGGTCGTATGCTCTGGGCGCAGCAGGTCAACGTGGCTGGGTCAGGGGGCAGTTTAACATCTGCCGGTCTCTCCTGTCCCCTCAGGGTCTGGGGCGGCTTCCCCTCGTCCCAGAGCAACAAAGGTGTGCGGGTCTCCCTCGGCGTGCGGCCCAGCGTCAGTAGCAGCCGATGGGGCCAGAGGACAGGTGGTGAAGGTTCGAGGGGATCCCAGTGGTGAGGCTCGCGCGGCACAGATGGACTGGGATGTGTACCCCCTCGTCAGGTAGGGGCTCCTTGTCGCCCACAGTGATGATGTGTGGGGGCGGCAGAGTCCGGACCCACCGTCCGGTACACAGAGTGGTCAATGCCCCGATGTCAAGTGGCAGGGCCCCTGGGGTCCTGGTGCGGCGGGAGGTCGTCCTCGGTGTGGCGGGCGGCCGCCGCTGATCTGAGGGTGCCGCCGCTCTCAAAGTGGGGACAAGGCAGCACACATCGAGCCCGGTGCCGGGGTCCCCTCAGGCGCCATGTTGGAGTCAGGCAGTGCGGTCCGGAGGGTCGCCTCCGGGTCCAGGGATGCTTCGGTCCTTCCGCCTGGGGGTTGGAGGGGCAGGCGTCCCCCGATGAGTCCCGGAAGGTGTGGGGGGCCGCTGGGGCACCGGAGCCAGAGTCCCCGGGTGGGGGGGGGGAGCAGGCACTCACCGCCCAGAGGAGTCGCGGTTGTCTGCAGGGTCCGACGCCGCGGAGCAGGTACAGTCAAGCCCTGGAGGCAGGCGGGGTCGACGTGGAGGTTGGGTCCGACTCCCGTCTAGGACCAGGCGCAGGCAATGTGGGGCCTCGGAGCTGCGGCCGCCATCTTGCTCTCGAGTGAGGAGCTCCGGCGGGGAGCCCAGTCGCGACTGCACCACACGGGGCCGGCCACGGTCCACAGCTCGGGTCTCCCTGGCGGTCGGTCGGCCGCACCGTTCAGGGCTTCCGTTCAGGTGATGCAGGCATACAGTTGCGCTGGTCTCAGCGGAGCGGAGCCGCGACCGCCATTTTACAGCTCGGTGCGCGGCTCCGGCGGGAGGCGCCACTGGGGGATTCCGCACGGTAGCGCGGTCCGCACCGTACCAGGGGGGTGCCGCTGGATGTGGGGGCACCCCGGGTGCCGAATTTGGAAGTAGAGGCTCCCGGCGATCACTGGGACAGGGCTGGATGCTAGCCCGACCGCGGAGCCTCAGCAGAGCACAGCCGCCATCGTGGCTTGCTAAGCCACGCCCCCCCCTTAGACCCCAGTCATAATAATCAGTTTACTTTTCGTGAGATATGGACTCATGGCAGTAGCTTCTGCTATGGCCCTCATAATGTGGTTAAATGGTTAAATTCAACAGCACAATCAGTGTTACACATAAACTAATGATTTTTTTCATCAGTTCCCTCACGTGGACCATTCCATCTGACAACAGCGGATGCATTTCCCATAATATTCAGTGAGGGTGAGAAACGACCTGAACTGATACTTCTCATTTGGTTCGGGAGCTTCTTTTTTTATAGTTTTTATTGATTTTTTAACCCCTCCCATGCTGGTGACGGAACTGCTCCATCACCAGCCTCGGCCGCGCTGTGCTGGTGACGGAGCGGTTCCGTCACGGCCCACTCGGCGTGCCTGCGCGGCGCTGATTTCGCGCCTGCGCTGGACGTTCCATTGAGCAGGCAGGGCCGTGACGGAACCGCTCCGTCACAAGCACAGCGCGCCCGAGGCTCGTGACGGAGCAGTTCCGTCATGAGCATGGGAGCGCCGCGCGGCTCCCCTCCCCCCTAGCACTGCGGCGGCAGGGGTTAAACAAAAACAATCATATCGACAGAAAAGAAAACAGATCACATATATCAGAATCACCTTTGGGAAAATGCACAGAAGGGTACAGTGGCATAAAAAGAAATACATAGAAATGACCCCATATGCAGCTACTCTGCCAAGCGCGAGCCGAGCATCGGCGAGCACGCACTTAGGACCCGGCCCCCCGGCCCCCGCCTCTACCTTATCTAGATAGGGGTGGCCGGTCTGCCCCAGTGCGCGACCGGCCGCTTAACTCTTCCGGGGTAGGAGGACGCACTTCCGGTGTGACAGAGGGCGGAGCCTGGTGACCTATTTAGGTCCCAGGGGCAGGGACCTCGGCCTCTCCTTCCTCTGTTGCACCGGACCGGTGGCGGCCTCCCAGAAGCGTCCCTCCTCCATCCCCTTGTCTAGTTTTAAACTCCCACCCACCCGTCCCTTTAGCTCAGTGGATTAGAGGGGCGTGTTGCGGTAGAAAGACCTGGGAACAGTAAAATTGACCGACGGAATAGACGGGAGTCCGCCTTGCGTACTCCCTAGGCCAGCACTGAGGGGGGAGACGGTAAGCTCTCCGCTGTGAAATAGGGCCCCGGCTGGGGAGGCTAGGGCGTCAGGTACGAGCCTCCTGGGTTCCTGGTCAGCCTGGTGGTCGGAGGGTGGGCCCCTGGAGAAGGCGGACAAGGATCAGAGGTTGGGGGCCCACTCCTCATTGGGCGCAGGTGGGTTCCACCTCGCGTGGATGCACGGCATGGAAGAGGGGAGCCGGAAGCCCCCCTTAGTGTTGGAGGATTAGAATCTTAACCTGGCGGAAGAAGATCACGAAGTCAAGAATAAAATTGTGTTGATAACTGTATATAATGAATTTTGAAATGCCTTGTCATGTTTATGAAATGTCAAAATATTAAACATGGCCGTTTTACACCCACACAAATCTCTGTGGTTGATTCTCATGTGGGTTGTCAAGTTATAAGGAGGGAGCGGGGAGCATGCTGGGGGATCCGGGTCCTATACATCCTGCAGGCAATTGCAGAGAAATATACAGAAAGGCAGATCCTTACCAACGAGAGACAATATCAGCATATCTACAGTGTTCCAAGGAAACGTTCGGGAGCTTCTTCTATTGCCTTCACCAAACTCCTTCTAGGTACTACATCCTCTTTACTAATACTGTGGTTCAGATATTCTATGGTTGACACTTTAAATATACATTTCTATTTGGTTATAATTAAACCTTTGCTACATTGAATAGTAAGAACCTATAACAATGTCTCATTGTGCTTCGTTCTAGTTTTACCAAAAGTATGCCATCTTGAAAATGTATTACAATGTTTAAATTCTTAAATTGCTTTAACATAAATGATAGCAAACACTGCAGATGCAGATATCAGACCGAAATGCATTTGTTTACTGATATGAATCTTCCAGAGTTATGAACAAAGTCAGGGGTTTAGGGTCATTGTGCAGTGCCACCTGATGATAAGCACTGGATACGTCTTGAGTAGTGAACGTAGTAACACCACCTTTCATAGCTAATATTTTGCCAATGTTTGGTAAATGGTAGCGGGTACCCAGTTCTACTGGCTTCACATGGAACACTGGTGTTGAAGGCAAACTTTCCACACCAGCCTTCTATTTAGATTGCCATATTTTTCCAGCTCAGAATTTTTAGGGCGCCCAAATAAAGAAAGTGCTACAATGATACAATAATTGTGGAAAGTGTAATGCAAAAACCATAACAAATGATAGTTAACCTTTCTTTTTGGGAAAGACCGTGGAAATTGTAAACACAAAATATGCAGAGTGCTTAAGCCCGGGTAGAGTCTGCATAGCCACGGTACGTGGAACTCCGTGTAGTGAGAAACCCACTTTTCCGCGCTAAGCGGAGTTCCACTAGCAAGTAGAGTTACATAGCATGCATGCACTGAGGTACTTGTAACGTCAAAGAAAACACAAGGAGACAATGGACGGAGCGCTGAAACTTTTCAGACGCTCACCCCCAGTCACAGATCTGGGTTTAATCCATCATCGTTCTTTAGCTCACTTCACCACCCCAGTTCAGACACAGCTATATGCAAATCAGTCTTGACCCTGTACTTCATGGGAACAGTCCAGCCCAAACTGCCAAGCCAGGTCTTCACTGGACGGAAACAAGCATTCTGGGACCGGTTTCGGGGTAATACCTCTCATCAGCCAGGCTAGCTTGAATTCAGTGGCAAGGTGAGCAAGGGATCCACGTCTTGGCATACCCTGCCAACTTAGGGCAAACAAAGCAAACACAAGGAGATAATGGACAGAGCGCTGAAACATTGCAGACTCTCAGCCCCCAGTCACAGATCTGGGTTTAATCCATCATCGTTCTTTAACTCACTTCTTCACCCCAGTTCAGACCCAGCCATATGCAAAACAGTCTTGACCCTGTGCCTCATGGGAACAGTCAAGCCCAAACAATCAAGCCAGGTCTTCACTGTACCAGAAACAAGCATCCTGGGACTGGTTTTGGGGTAACACCCCTCATCAGCCAGGCTAGCTTGAATCCAGTGGCAAAGTGAGCAAGGGACCTACATCTTGGCATACCCTGCCAACTTAGGGCAAACAAAGCAAACACAAGGAGATGATGGACGGAGCGCTGAAACGTTTCAGACTCTCAGCCCCCAGTCACAGATCTGGGTTGAATGCATCATCGTTCTTTAGCTCACTACGCCAAACCCAATTCAGACCCAGTCATATGCAAATCAGTCTTGACACTCAAGTTGTCATATTGTTTGCACCCATGCCATCGGGACACTGCCGGCATCTTGCAACCTTGTATCAATCCACATGGTTAATATTAAATGGTTTCAGAAGACCCCTGCTTGTAAAAGGTTCTTTCCTCTGAACTCTCCACCACTTACGACTCCAACATGTGCTCCTGACATCCAGGAGGGGTAAGAAAATCCTCCTGTGGATCCGGCGTGTGGCCTGACTGGCCCGAAGGACTTACAAGTACAGGTTGAGAGTTGTCTGGTAAATCCTTTGATTTTGTATTGAAGTGCCATCTGGCAGGAGACTCCTTTCATGGAATTTCATTCATTTTGTTATCTTTCCACCAATGGATTGCCCTATGGTGCAAGGGTGCCTGCATTGGCGCTAGGCAGCTGAATGTAGTTATGTATTCCAAGTAATAAGTAATTCCAAGTTAGAATAATAAAGATTTATTCTCAAAAGAAATACACGTCTATATAGTTCAGTAGCCATCAGAAAAGTGCTGTGACAAATCATAACAGCTATTACGGAATGGAACACAGAACACCTGCATTCATTCAAAGGAATGCAATATTACTTAAAGCGAGACTCACAAGAAATTGTAATATTATTAAAAGAGAAACACACACAATAAATAATGATAAGGTAAATACTACACTGAACTAACGCCAGCGCTAGGGTAAATGCCGGGGTGTGCCGTATTATTGTAAATACGGTGTATCGCTGTGTTTTCAGAATGGGGGAGCGCAGTGTTACCAATTTTGGCCTAACGCCTCCCTCCGCCGTTCTCTTGTTAAAATGCTCTTGTGGCGGGGGCGTGGCTTGGACGCCGGAGAAATGGCGGCGTAATTCTGTCCTCCTCCAAGCGGCCGTGAATAATTACAGTGAAAAGTGCTGCAACCTAACTCTAATCCTGGCCAAAACGGGTGCCTGGCTGTCGGAACACCAGACCAGACGATGAAGAAAGTTAGAGCCGGATCCGCCCGAGGGAAGAGGAGTTGACTGACCATTTGCCCTGACCGGAGAGAACTGCGCTACATGACGGAGCCCGCTCACGGATACGACCGCGCGGTCTCCCGGAGCTCCAGTAACGTCATACAACACTGGCTGATAATGCTCATCCAAAGCGGAGCAGGGTCATGGACCCACACGTTACGACGGAGTCGTGAGTAAAACGGAGATTGCAGTGTGGCTGTTGAGTGCGTGCAAATGTGGAAGACAGCGCTGCCGGCTTGAAATGGCGGCCACCCAGCGCGCCGATATCGCGCTTAGATTACCCTGCTCTGATGCCGTGTCCTCGATTGTGCCTACGATTCTGAAATAGGCGAAGTAATGCAGACAATTTAAAACTAACGTTCAGGCACAGCTTTTGAAATTAACGCTGCTAACAGAATCTGCTAGAATCTGTGAATGCAAGAACTGACTGTTTAAAATGGCGGTTCCCCAGCTCGTCTGACATCGTGATTGAGTCACCCTGCGCTTGGATGCCGTGATAATTACTAATGCCAGAAAACGGTCACGCCTAACACTTCCACATGCATGCAAATAAGTGAAGTGAAGTGAAGTGAAAGCTGCGTGCAGCATTGGATAGAGGGCAAGAATTTGCTGTTTCGAATTGGCGACCCCACAGCGGCTCCACAGCGCATCTGACACCGAGCTTGAATCACCCTGAACTTTGGTGCCATGTGCCATGTGACCCACGACGCACACAGCCTTGACGTATGTCGCCACGACAGTCGTAAAAAGCGAATTAGGTGCTTGTCTACTGCTTGTCTACTGCTGTAATTACCCTCACGAACTGATATTTACAAGGAGTGATATTTACATTATACAAAATAGCGACGCATACCGAGTGCTTTTAAAGGGAATGCAACTCGTAAGTTGGTAATGCATACATAGCTCTCTACTGTAAAAATCACCTTCAAATAAAGGGAGAAGTGTATAATCTGCTGCCCTGCACGGTCAAAACATAGATTGGTTTTCAGCGCTACATGCCTGGGAAACATCAAGGCATCTACACAACCCATCGCTTCACACGTCTAAAGTATGGGAGACAAAGAAAATGGTACAGCTTCTAAACGCCTGAAATCTAACCCACCGACACCGATCAAAGGGAACAAAGGGAACAAAAAAATGGAGGAAGCCATGGAAACAATCTTGAGCAGGCTAGAAGAAGTTAGAGACTTGGCCAAGTCCACCAAAGATGAGGTTGTTGCTATCCGCCAAGATATTAAAGACATCAACTCAAGATTAGCGGAGACTGAAACCAGGATAAGCAAATTGGAAGACTTTGAAAATAAAACATGTGGAGCTATCAAGAACCTTTCCTTATGCTCTGACCATCTCGTGAGGAAGGTTGCGGAGTGGGAGGACAGAAACAGAAGGGGGAATCTAAGAATTTTTGGTATGCCGGAGAAATCGGAGGAAAACCATGACTCATGCATACCCTTCCTCGAGGAGTGGTTCACGCAGGCCACAAATCTAACCTTCACTCAGCCACTGGAGTTTGATAGAGCACATAGAGTGCCAGGACGAATTTCAAAGGACCAAAAGGGCCCAAGAGCGATTGTGTGCAAACCACTAAGGTACCAGCACACAGAACAGATACTCACCTTCGCTCGCAAACACAACCACATGCTATGGAAAGGCCAGAAAATCTTCATCTCACAGGACTTCAGTAAGGAAACAATGGAGATCAGGAAAGCCTTCCTTGCATTGAGACCCCAACTAAAGTCACTTGGTCACCTGTATGGCTTTATTGGTCCAACAAAGTTTAGAGTAACTATACAAGGTGTGTCTCATGTGTTCTCAGACCCGCGAAAACTTCGACAGCTCCTGTTCGACCGTGGAGATGGCAATATGGAAGTCTCCCCTCCAGCTCAACAAGGAGCCTCTGCGTCTGGCCTAGGATAAACTCTGGTCTGGAGATTTTGTACTACCACTCTCATACTCCAGGATCCTTGTAGAAGTGCCTATCCGAACTGGATCTGATATGAGGGTCTCTTGTCTTGGACTTGATACCTGGTTGGTGATTGCGACTGGTTTTGGCCGGTAATGACACGGTAATGTACTCTGTACCCTTGGGCCCTATACCAGCGAATCATCTGATTCCGGATCTATATTAGAACGATCCCTTGAACGATCTCATGAACCCTTAACTTGAAAGCTGTATCATTAAAAGCTGCATCAGTATGGTTCTATCCATGCTACCACACCCACGATACCATACCTATGCTACCATGTTACCATGCTACCATGATATTGCTCATGTCCCTTATGGACCTTAAATAGGCGCTATGCTGTCTGTTGATCTGTAGCACTCCTCCCTGTTGTTGAATGCGCTTACGATAATTCTTTTGCAGGTACTGATATATTTGGTCACGACACTGAAGCCAATGCAGTGACTTTCCTGTGTTTAATGTTCTGGCACCATCGTTGTTTATTGTTGCCTACACATTTGGGCAATTTTCCTCAGAATTAGGGTTGCAGCCCAAAGAATTGCTAGTTAAGAGTAAGTTGCTTGGAGGCGGCCGCGTGGTCGTCATTCCCGAGTCGCCATGTTCTGTTGTTTCTACTATTGGGGAGGGAGGGGTGAGGGAGGGGGGCGGAGGGAGGTTGATAGGGAAGATGGGGGGGGTTGTTTTGACATTTTGCATATGGTTTTGTTCAGTTATGTCCATCTTGCATCCTAGCTTGCATCCACTGTACCACATTACGTTCCGAAGCTTATACTCTGTCCTTCTGTTTCCTGCATACTTTGCTAGCCCCACATTCTATGTGATAAAAGATGCTGCTGATTTTTTCAGGGGTATGAGACTGCTTCCACGACCCAATCCTTATGCATACACATGTGTTATGAGACGATATTACTGGCTGCATAATTGATGGCTCCTGTTATAGATACTCCAATAGGGACGACAACTATAGCTAACCTTAGAATACTATTGTTGAACGTGAAAGGACTTAACCAGCCGGTTAAACGCCAAAAGACACTTGACTATCTACGAAGGCAGCGTGGAGATATAGCCTTACTGCAGGAAACAAAACTGGAGGCAAAGCAATTTCACACACTGCGCAATAAGTATTATACCGAAGTGATAGGCTCTGAGGCAATCTCAAAAAAGAATGGGGTGGTGATGCTAGTGGCCAAGAATGCAAATGTGGAAATAGTCTCTAGTGCAACAGATACAAAAGGTAGATGGGTCTCAGCGAGACTACTCAAGGATGACACTGAATTCTTTATCACGACTATCTATGCCCCAAATACACATGATCCGTCCTTCTGGGTAGGCCTAACGAAGCAGATAAACTCCATCCCCGACACGGCAGTCCATATTTTGGCGGGCGACTTCAATCTCCCATACGACCCAATACTAGACAGAGACTCTAAATGTCTCTTTCGCCCGGGAAGAGCCCATAAGGCGTTCATGAAACTATGCAGTAGATTTCATATGGTGGACACATGGCGTTTGATGCACCCTGATGGTAGAGACTACTCATTCTACTCCCCACCACATGACTCGTTCTCGAGAATCGATTACATACTCATATCTAATAACGCGGTGGCAGGAGTTGAGGAAGCGGACATCGCTCCCAGATTAGTATCGGATCATTCCTGCATCTCCCTTACATTATCTAACATTAAACCAACCACCCGTCAATCTATGTGGCGATTCAATGACACCATTATTAATGACACAAAACACAAAGAAACCCTTGACACTGCCATTAAAGACTTCTTATTGTTAAACAAGAGGGGAGACACTTCAGACACCACCCGATGGGAGGCACTGAAATCCACCATAAGGGGACTTATCATAAAAATATCGTCTGCAATTAATAAGAACCGCACTGCAGCCTTGTTGAAATTAGAGGAGGACATTTCAAAACTCCAGCACACATACTTGAGGAGTAGAAACCCTGAGGTCCTAACTGAACTGTCCAATCAGAAATACACCTATAACAAACTTATTAGTGAAAAGGCGGGAATTTGGCTAGACAGGAGGAAGCGTTTCAAAATTTGTGACTCGAACAAAGCGGGGAAAGGGCTAGCGGCTTATCTTAAATTTAAAATTCAAAAGAATACCATTGCATCCTTACTCGATGAAAATGGGACCCCTAACTCTGATCCCACTAAGATTGCGAATATCTTCAAAGACTTTTATGAGAAACTTTATGCTAGGAACATGCAAGTAGACAGCGAGAAAATGAAGAAATACCTCTCCAATTGCACACTCTCAACGCCTACGGCCGCAGAAAGAGACTCCTTGAATGAGCCAATCTCTGAGTCGGAGGTTATTAGCGCGATCAAATCCCTCAAAAAGGGGAAAGCCCCTGGGCCTGACGGCTATACAGCACAATTCTATAAGACCTTTGCCCATATTCTTTCAACTCCTCTCCTAGAGGTCTTTCATGAAATTAGCAACACGGGTGAAGTTAAGGGGACTATGGCAGAGGCTGTAATTGCAGTAATACCCAAGGAAGGCAAAGACCACAAACTCCCCAAAAACTACAGGCCTATCTCACTGATAAATTTAGATTGTAAGCTCCTAGCATCAATTTTAGCGAGTCGTATTCAAAAAGTCCTGCCGTCTCTAATACATCCCTCGCAAGCGGGTTTTCTGAAGAACAGGCTCTCGAGCGATAACACAAGAATCCTGGCTCATGTCATTGAAAAAGCGAAACTCTTATCCACACCTACCATTGCCATTACACTAGACGCTGAGAAAGCGTTCGACAAAGTAGACTGGGCTTACTTAAATGCTGTACTACATAAATTCGACCTGGGTCCCATATTCACTAAATTAGTCATGTCCCTCTATACCTGTCCCTCTGCTAGAGTACGAGCTGGCGGCGCTTTTTCCTCCCCCTTTGGTCTAGAACAGGGCACTAGACAGGGTTGTCCATTATCCCCGTCCTTATTCCTCCTGGCTATTGAGCCTTTTCTGTATTACATAAGGGAGAACCCTGACATCGCTGGAATCCGGTTCGCTGATTGTACAATTAAACTCACGGCTTATGCAGATGACGTGTTGGTCATGAGTGAACAAGCTGACAAGGCTATCCCGGCGCTAATGTCCACAATAGAAGAATTCTCAGTTGTATCTGGATACTCCTTGAACAAGGATAAAACTGAGGTGAAGTCATTGAATAACCTATGTGATAAAAACATCCTGTGCGACTCCGGGCTTACCTGGCAGTCGAAGAGTTTTAAATATTTAGGACTGGAATTTGAAAAGGACTTGATATCCACCTTAAAAATTAATGAGGAGCTGCTCTACAAAAAAATACAAAAACTATTAGACGGCTGGTCTCCTAAATTCCTTTCGTGGTGGGGTAGGGCCGAAACACTAAAAATGATGATCAGTCCCTTGGTAAATTACATGGCATGTATGCTCCCCATGACCTTCACGGAGGACTTTTTACATAGAGTTGAGAAATTGATCTCGGATTTCTTGTGGAAGGGGAAGAAACCGAGAATTGCCATGAAAAAACTGCAACTTCCAAAGATTAAAGGGGGATTAGGATTACCAAATTTCAGAAACTACCAGACCGCCTTTCTCTGTAAGCAGGGAGCCTCCTGGTTTATCGAAGACCCTGTTTACACGCCCTTATGGGTCAATATTGAGAAATCTATTATAGGCAAAGCCCCGCTCTCCGCTGTCCTAACAATGAACCTCTCACACCTCACGAATTCTAAATACATCATGCTCAATACCAAGAGAGCACTTCTGCGGATAGATCGCGTTCACGTCACTGGTCAACGAATCCACAATTCCTCCTCTGCGTCTTTATGGCGTAACCCGTCCATTAAAATTGGCGGATCACCCATCATATGGGACCACTGGTCTGATAAAGGTATTAATGTGGTTTCTGATCTATACGAAAATAATATGCCACTGCCATTCTCGACTCTACAGGCTAGACACTCCCTGCTACCGATCGACTTTTATGCTTTCCTGAAACTAAAGTCAGCCTTATCCACTAGAGCATTCAAGCTAGTGACGCCTTGGCTAAAAGCTATGCTACCCGACTTTCAAGCCTCTGGACATTTTGTCTCAAAAATATATAAACTACTCGCGCCAACGGCCAACAAGTCGATGAGGCGCAATGAGATAAAATGGGAATCAGAAACAAATAACACTGGCATAAGTATAGACTGGGTCAGGATACATGCATCAGCACTCACACACAAGGTATCACCGATACTATCACAGACCAAATATATGATTATTAACAGGGCATTTTGGACCCCACAGAGACTATTTAAGGTTGGCCTGCGGGATACACCGAATTGCTGGAACTGCTCCTCTGGTATTGGTGACCTTCCACACATGCTGTTTGATTGCCCCATGCTCCACACCTTTTGGGCAAAAATCTTTGACTACATTGGACACACGTTCGACATACATCCTGCAAGGGAATTCATCTACATTCTCCTAGGAGCCTTAGATCCATCATTAAAAGGGGACCATGACCGCCAGCTCCTGGACCTTCTACTAACATTAGCATGTAAGGTGATCCTATGCAATTGGAAATCAACGGGTGAGGTCTCCTTCAATGCATGGAGGGAATGGCTGTCCTGCATTAGGGGCACTGACAATCCCGCTTTACACTCATCACCATGGCAGGTCACCAACAAAAAATTATGGTCTTCATTGGACCAGGCCTCCTTCACCTTTGACCCACCCTGAAGTTCTAACTGATGAGGCCTATGCTTAGTGAATTGTGGGGTGCATGCTGCATGAACTGTAATGGCTATATCTTGTGCTCATGGGCTTGACAATCTTAGAACCATAAAGCAGGAACGATGAAGTATAAATGGTACTATATGGCTTGACCTAGACGGAGGGCTCTACGGAACTATATACAAATGTGAGAATGCAATGTTGGTACTTTATTTTCCTTTACTGTATATGCATTGTTTTATGTAATAATCCATGTTTGATTGCGGTATCTTTGTAACACGACTGTAATTCTTCTGATGCCTTCTTGCCGCTATCATTTCTGTTATCATTTCTGTTATTGTTTAATAAAAATATGATTTGAACTTACAAAAAAAAAATGCTCTTGTGGCCTTTCAGGGTCTAAGTTGGTCTCTAGCTTGGCACGTGGTACATAAGACAACAACAACACAAGACACACACAACACAACATGGCATACACTTTCACAGGACACCACAACAGAAGCATAGCATAACATGACAAAAATAAATATAAAATACCAACATAAAATAACATGCATATCATATATAATTTAACTCCTAATATATAACACAACCCATGAAAAATAACGTAACACATAATAGCACAGTACACACCATAGCACACAATCCAACATAACATATCTAAAGAAAAAAACATACATAACACACTTCATCATAACAAAACGTAACATAACTGCTGCTAGCAACATACGATACAACATAACATAAAAATGGGAGTAGTTAACATACCGAGAAAATTGAATATGTACCAGTCAGTGAGCAAGAACGTTTAGTATTTGTACATAAAAGCAAGGTTTCCTTGTAAACTCGAGTTACGTGCAGTGCTCCTGCGAGGGCGCGCCTGTGCGTGGGAACCTGTTCTTATCTTTTCTGTAATTAGGACACTTCTGTGCAATCAGGAATCCTGAGGGCGCTTTGCATCCCTCACTGGGGGACCCCGCGCCCATGACAATGGCGGGAAAGAGTGGAGGGAAGAGCAAATGCTTGAAGGAAGTGAATGTAAACACAAAGGCGCTCGGGAGCACCGTAATGAGATCGCTGTGTTATCTCTTCTGAGATGGCCCAGTCTTGTTTCTATGTCTTCTGCCCTGCGCGTGAGGACACTTGAGGGCAAGGTCAAACACTCCTATCTCTGCCTAATGGGCAAATTTGGTGTCCAATTAAAGAAGCCCACCCCCCCTCAGACTGATGGGAGTTCCTGGACCGATAGATGCATCTCACTCTATGCACAAAAATCAGAACTTCAGGATTGTGAAATAAATAAACAAATAACAAATAAATAAATGAGTCTTCGACTCCACATTAACATTCTCAATAAGACCGTGCTAAGCTAGAATTCACTAGCACGTACATTCCATGTTCTTTAAACATAACAAATATATAATGAATAAATATGATGCAGATCATCACAAGGATGCTGAACAAAAATAACATCCTGTGATTCTGAGCAAATCACTTAATCTCCTCGTTATTAACAAAAACATGAATGTGTCCTCATGTAATGCAACTGGTGCTTGTGTAAAGAGCTCTGATATCCAATACCTTCGGGACGAGTCCGCACTATACAAAACTCTGTAAAAAAATAATATATATATGGATCTAAACATTCTGGTGCAGATTTACAAGTAAGTGACGCATCTGTAGAGATGTTTCATTTTCCCTCCGCCACCCTGAGGAACCCTTGCGCCACCATGGATGCGCCGTATTTACAATATGGCGCACCATGGGGCAAAGACTGACAGATGCTTCGGAAATTCTAGCGCAACTCTTGGGGCAAAATTCACGGATTGCTGGAGTCGTGTCACAAATATGACGCAACTCCAGTAATGCATCTTGAAGCCTATTTCTACTACAATGCGTCACACCTTCGCTTGCTTCAAGCAGGTGTAAGGTTTGACGCAGTGGCGTCCTAGAAGTGACGCAGTAAAGTCTTGTAGATTTCACTGCATCACTTTATGAGGCTTTCCTGCGTGGGTGGCCACCCTGCATACATTATACCTGACGCAGGTATTATGTGATGCAGGGTTTTACAATGTGATGCATCTCCCTAGATACGCCATGTTGTAAATTGGCCGCATTTTTTCGCCGCCTCTCCATCACAAAAGTGACGCAACGGTGGATCAAACGTGTCGCAAGGGGCTTGTATATCTGCCCCTCTGTTTCAGATTGGAAAAGCGATTTCTGGGGTGTGAAGAGATGTTTCCACATGGCTACGTGCTCACCAATCACTCAATATTTCAAGCAAAACTAGTGCTTACCGATTCACTTAATATTTCAAGCAAAACATGGTATTGTTTTTATTTAAATCAAGACGTGGTTGTGCATACCATAACAGAAGGGTGAGGTCCTGTCTTCAGAGCGCTTTCAGTAATGGTATCCTTTTTCAATGGAGAGCTGTGTGGTGGCATTTTAGCTGGTGACCTGGAACTATGCAAGCTGGGTGGCAGCATTATAATTGGTAACGTTGAGCTACAGAGGCTGCGTGGCAGTATTATAGCGGTGACCTGCAACTACACAGGCTGTGTGGCAGCAATATAGCTGGTAACCTGGAGCTACACAGGCTGCATGGCAGCATTATATCGGTGACCTGTAACTACACAGGCTGTGTGGTAGCATTATAACCGGTCACCTGGAACTACACAAGCAGTGCAGCAGCATTATAGCTGTTACCCTGGAACCACACGAGCTGTGCGGCAGCATTATAACTGGTAACCTGGAACTACACAAGCAGTGCAGCAGCATTATAGCTGTTAACCTGGAACCACACTAGCTGCGTGGCAGCATAATAACCGGTAACCTGGAACTGCACAGGCTGTGCAGCAGCATTATAACTGGTAACCTGGAACTACACAAGCAGTGCAGCAGCATTATAGCTGTTAACCTGGAACCACACTAGCTGCGTGGCAGCATAATAACCGGTAACCTGGAACTGCACAGGCTGTGCAGCAGCATTATAGCTGGTGACCTGCAACTACATAGGCTGCATGGCAGCATTATAGCTGTTAACCTGGAACCACACTAGCTGCGTGGCAGCATAATAACCGGTAACCTGGAACTGCACAGGCTGTGCAGCAGCATTATAACTGGTAACCTGGAACTACACAAGCAGTGCAGCAGCATTATAGCTGTTAACCTGGAACCACACTAGCTGCGTGGCAGCATAATAACCGGTAACCTGGAACTGCACAGGCTGTGCAGCAGCATTATAGCTGGTGACCTGCAACTACATAGGCTGCATGGCAGCATTATAGCGGTGACCTGGAACTACACAAGCTGGGTGGCAGCATTATATCGGTGACCTGTAACTACACAGGCTGTGTGGTAGCATTATAACCGGTCACCTGGAACTACACAAGCAGTGCAGCAGCATTATAGCTGTTACCCTGGAACCACACGAGCTGTGCGGCAGCATTATAACTGGTAACCTGGAACTACACAAGCAGTGCAGCAGCATTATAGCTGTTAACCTGGAACCACACTAGCTGCGTGGCAGCATAATAACCGGTAACCTGGAACTGCACAGGCTGTGCAGCAGCATTATAACTGGTAACCTGGAACTACACAAGCAGTGCAGCAGCATTATAGCTGTTAACCTGGAACCACACTAGCTGCGTGGCAGCATAATAACCGGTAACCTGGAACTGCACAGGCTGTGCAGCAGCATTATAGCTGGTGACCTCCAACTACATAGGCTGCATGGCAGCATTATAGCGGTGACCTGGAACTACACAAGCTGGGTGGCAGCATTATATCGGTGACCTGTAACTACACAAGCAGTGCAGCAGCATTATAGCTGTTACCCTGGAACCACACGAGCTGTGCGGCAGCATTATAACTGGTAACCTGGAACTACACAAGCAGTGCAGCAGCATTATAGCTGTTAACCTGGAACCACACTAGCTGTGTGGCAGCATAATAACCGGTAACCTGGAACTGCACAGGCTGTGCAGCAGTAATATAGCGAGTAACATGTAGCTACACAGGCTGTGTGGTAGCATTATAACCCGTGACCTGGAACTACATATGCTGCGTGGCAGCATTATAACTCGTGACCTGGAACTACATATGCTGCATGGCAGCATTATAGCCGGTGACCTGCAACTACACAGGCTGTTGGGTAGCATTATAACTCGTGATCTGGAACTCACAAGCTGTGTGCAGTTGGAGGGACCCTGGAGTTGCACAGGCTGTGCTAAGGATCCTGTGGGAGTTCTCCACTCTACCTCAGACAAGAGTCTGTAATGGAGATAGGAGCAAGAGGAGAACATGGCTGATATTATTCCCTGCAGAAAGGATATAATGATATTAGAACATTTTGTCAGCCTTTTTGTAACTAAAGTAAAGCAGGGCTGGGGGGAGAAGTAAAGGATTGTTGGTGTAAGTGCTTTTACACCATCCAGCATAAGGTCTAGCCTCTCCACTGGCACAGGATGGAGTTTGCACACTGTTCTAACATATATCATAAAATATGATGGCACAGCTTCCTACAGATTGGCAGGCAGGCCAACCCTCACTTGGAAGTGTGCTTTCTTGTAATAAAGCTAGTTTTCTGAAACTGCCAGGGATTTCCCTCCCTTCGAGATTAGTCTAAAGTTAGGGATGGCCAACAAATTCGTATTAGAGGATCTAAGGTTGCGTGATGGATAATAACGCAAGAACCTCTTTTGTAGGTACTTTGGTCCTCGTAAGTGAAAAGCCCTAAAGGTGATCACTAAGACTTTAAACAGTAACCGTTTATGAATTGGTAGCCAGTGGAGCGTGTCCAATGCAGCTGAAGTCGACAATTTCCTAGATCACTTCAGCACAAGCCTGGCAGCTGCATGCTGTACCATCTGCAACTTGTGTAGGACTACCTTGTTCGTTCCAGCATACAAGCTGTTGCAGTAGTCGAGTCTTGATGCTATAAGGGCAAACGCTACCATTTTGCTAGCTGATAGTGGGAGCAGATCAAAAAATTTCCTTAAGCCCTTTATAACATTAAAACAGGTACCTGCGCCAGAGCTTGTTGTTTGAAAGACAGGGAGGCATCAAACTTAATGCCTAGATTTCGTGCTGCATTGATCGTATTTGGAGGCACCTTCGCATCTTCCGGCCACCATTGTTTGGGAACAAAGTAATTTTGTGGGCCCAATGGCAAAATTTCAGTTTTTCCCGCATTACATTTCAAATGGTTCCTACTCATCCACTCAAAGGTGGCTGATAGGCAGCTCTTAACATTTTCTTCCCAGTCCTTAGTGTTTTTGTCCAGGACTAGGATAAGCTGCGTATCGTCCGCATAAGAGATTGAATCAATCCTAAAGGACGATATCAGCCTAATCAGGGGGGCTGTGTAAACATTAAAAAGCGTCGGACTCAGGCTAGATCCCTGAGGGGCTCCTGACGTAAGGGCTTTTTCTTCTGAACAAAAGTCTCCAAGAGTGACCACTTGACGTCTGCCACTCAGAAAGATTTTAATCCACTCTAATACATCTCCTGCTATGCCAGATGTTACTAAAAGGTCTATAAGGATAGCATGTGAGACCGTGTCGAAGGCTGCTGACAGGTCTAATAATATCAAAACAGCCTTCTTTCCCTGATCCATAGCAGCGCGTATGGTATCTGTGCTAAACAGGAGAGCCGATTCAGTGGAGTGCTGAGCTCTAAAACCCGATTGATTCGGGTGCCAGGCATTGTTTTCCTCCCGGAAATTTGTGAGTTGTCTATTCACAAATGTTTCCGTTAACTTGCATAGTGCAGGGAGAAGCAAGATAGGTCGGAGATTAGTCAAAGTAGTAGGATCTGCCAATTGTTTTTTCTGTAAAGGTTTTACCACTGCAAGTTTCCACTCCGTTGGGACCATTGCGGTACCCAATGAAGCGTTTACAATATTATTAATAATGGGGTTGACTGTGTCCACAAGGGCCTGTAGAAGAGTAGGGGGACAAGGATCAAACAGAGATCCCGACTTAATCGACAAAATGGCCTGGCCGGTTTCCTCCAGACCAATAGGTCGAAAAGTCTTCATACAGACCATGTCTGTACCTGCCAGGCTCCCTTCATCTGGTATCTGGGCGTTAGGCAGGGAGAAGTCTTTAGTGAGTACCTGCACTTTTTGTTCAAAGAAATCCGCTATGGTGTTACAAAGCTCCTGAGAAGGGGGAATTTCCTGCGACAATATTTTTGCATTATTAAATACATTCACGATCTTAAAAATCGCTTTTTGTTTATTATTAGCCGCTTCTATTGCTGCCATATAAAAAAAAATTGGGCCGCCTTAATCAGTGCATGATAGTGTCTCCTTGCCGATTTATAGATGCTGAGCTCCTCATTTTCGCAGTTTTTGCGCCATCTTCGTTTTAAAGCCCGCACCTCTCCTTGCTTTTCTTTTAGTAGGTGTGTAAACCAGGGGGCAGATGGTCTATTATAATTTAGCCTATTCCTAACACTAACATGACCAGACTTCTCATTTAATGTAAGCATCCATTCCCCGAAACGTTTATTATCTGTTAACGGATTTCCTGTCATTTTAGGTCTATATTCACTAGCTATCGTGACCAGATCAGGGCGTCCGATGATTGTTTTCCAACCCGATTTACCTGACTGCGAGATTTTCCCTAAACTTTTGCCTATGGGACCCCCATCAACCGAGAAGTTAAAGGGAATCAGTGAGTGGTCCAACCATGTCTGAACAATAGGATGGTTTACTTTAAGCGTATCTAGATTTGAACAAATACAGTCCAAAATATGGCCTGCCCCATGTATTGTATCCCATGTAAGTAATGGCAGGCCAAGTACACTCATTGTATCTTTAAAAGAGGTTGCACCCGGATCTGTGGGGGAGTTCAGATGAAGATTGATATCGCCGAGTAGTGTAAAATTAGAAAATCTAAGGGCCAAGTCACTAAGCACTTCTCCAATTCTTTCCAAAAACTCCTTATGCTGGCCTGGTGGACGATAAACTAGTGCTCCCGCAAAGGTAAAAGAGTCATTAATCTTGATACGGAATCCAACACTTTCTGCTCTTTTGATGTCCGGGAGCTCATCTATAATACAATTCAAGGTATCTCGATAGATAATTGCGAGGCCCCCGCCACGTTGTTCCAGTCTATCAGCCCTTTGAATAAGATAACCGGGGGGGAAGGGCGTGAACGATATCTGGATTACTCCAGGTTTTAAGCCAGGTCTCAGTAATAAAAAGGCAATCCAGATCACTCTCGCTTATTAAATCAAAAATATGCAACGCATGTTTACACATAGACCTTGCGTTTATAAGCCCCCCACGCAGCCCTTTAAGGGGGCCTTTAATCGATGGTACTTGAGTGAAAGCAAATGATCTTTTACAGTGATAGCAACTAACCGGCCCCTCCCAAGAGGCTACATCTAGTGAATGATGGCATGCCTGGGATTTTTTATTTAATGATAGTATAAGATCCCTACTATAGGGTTGGAATATTCCTGGAGAAGCATTGTTGCTGGCCCTAGGCCCGGCCGCTGCGCACGGCCGCTGCGCGCGTCCGCTGCGCGTCGACGCCATAAGGGCTTTAAATAGGAGGCTGGGCTTGGTCCTAGTGCAAGACTAGACCGTCAACCTCAGCCAAGATGGCTGTCTGTAATGTGCCCCCGGAAGTGAGTACAATCACTCCCTGTGTGCCTCGCTATCTGTCTCCCTCCACACAAACAGCACCAGCTGCGGTGGACCGGGGAGAGAAGCAGCGCCTATCCGGTAAGAATTGCCAACAAATAAAGAATTGTGCGTGTTTAAAATGAACAGGTGAGAGATTTTTTTAAAAAGCATGCTACTCTGAGTCATAACTCATTCAGGCAGCGAAAGTCAAAATAACAGTATTACACAATTTTAAAATGATTCTAAGATTCGTGCAAAGCTTAGCAAAGTATCCCAGTACTTCTGAAGCAGGTAGATTGTACGGCTAAGTCCACATCTGCCTATCAATAAGGATTCCCCTATTGCTGCAGGTTTATCACTGGATTCCCAGCGATAATCCCGCATTTCGCCTCTATCGCCAGATTTTTAAATGCCTTAGAGATATGCGTTGATAATAACGTGATATCTCGGCGATTAAATCCAGCAATAGCCGGCTTTGGCCAAAATCAGGCAAAGCGGGAAATGAGATATTTATCGCGTTTCCTAGATAATATGCCCCTTAGAATCCAGAAGTGGATGACCTATATGCAGACTGGATACCCTGAAATGGCTTCTCTGACCTGAAATACTTATGGTTATTAATGTGAACGTCGGTCCACACTTCCATTCTCTTCAAACCCTGTGCCCAATTCTCTACTGTAAACTCCTCCTGTTGGTCAATGCTCTGTTCCTTTGTATTTAGATTTGTGCTATAAAAAGCACATAGAGTCTGATTCACAGAGTAGTTTCTATGAGTAGTTGTAATGAACTTGCGGCCTGTATCTCACTTAACTTGAATTACCGGGTCTCATTCACAAAGGATTTTGTGCGAATAGTTGAATCTCACACTAAGCCAAGATGCGAGTTTCTCAAATATTTCAAAGCATAAGACATATATACTAACAGAAAAAGCTGCATGTTTCACTCTCTCGACTTATGGTCTAGATCCCTAGCTACCCCCGGGTTTTAAACAAGAAAAAAAGCCACACTTCCCACTTTGCAATGCAATGTAGTGTCTACGAGAGGCATCCAATCTGCAGCATGCAGAGTAATAGCACAGCATTTACTACTGTCTTCCTCTTCACCTGTCATCCTAACAGACTGAAAATACCCCAAGAGACACTGCTTGTTTTGAAAGGATCCCACCCAAGGTCAACGACGTCTCCTCCTCCTGCTACAACACCCTCGCATGCTCCGCAGGATCTACAAGTGGGTCCCTACTGAAACAAGAAGAACGGTGACACAGGCCCTCGTCAGCAGCAGACTGGACTAAGGCAACACACTCTACGCAGGAATCCCAGCCAAACACCTACGACAACTACAACGCATCCAAAACGCCTCCGCCCGACTGATCGTCAACGTACCCCCGCCGCAGCCACATCACCCCCCTCCTGAGAGACCTATACTGGCTCCCCGTAGACAAGAGGATCACCTTCAAGCTCCTCACCCACGCACACAAAGCACTCCACAACGCCGGACCAGCCTACCTGTATAGCAGGCTCAACCTCCACACCCCCACACCCAAAACTCCGCTCCGCCAGCCTCGCCCTCGCAGCCATCCCCGGCATCCAACGAACGACCTCTGGCGGCAGATCCTTTTCCTACTTCGCCGCCAAGACCTGTAACACCCTCCCTACCCACCTACGGCAGACCCAAGACCTACTCGCCTTCAGAAGACTCCTCAAGAGCAGTAGCGGCTCCCCTCCCCCCCCTCAGCACCTTGAGACCCTCACGGGTAAGTAGCGTGCTTTACAAGTACTATGATTGATTGATTGATTGAAGGGGCTATATTGCTGGTTCTTTGCTTTACCCACTTCACATGATCTTAAAACTGGATGTAATTGGTGGCAGTCAGTGTATATGTGATGATTCATTTTTATCATCAATAGTCCAAATTCCACAACATGTAGGCGTTTAGAGCACCTTATCAATCCCACTCTAGCTCACAGATCAAAGTGCAGTCTGCAACCTCACATACATTACAAAACAACAACTTTCTCAAGGATATTACTCTGCATACAAAGTCGCGGGCAAAGAGCTGCCAGTTTTAGTACATGATAAGAGCCACTTTTTTGGTCCAACACACCATTCGACAATTACTGGCCCTTCGGCCCTCTTGGATGTCGACTGCAGCACTTATCTCCAAATTTTGGGATTTGACATTGCAGAGGAAAAGACTTCTAGAACTATGATACAGGTCTGAGACACAGGGATGATAGTTTGCTAGAGTTCACCCTAAAACAGGTATGGCACAGATGCCTTTGGCATCATAGAAGCTGGTGGGGAAACCCTGGGGCACGTTACTTTATACTACACAACATGAAGGCATTAACCTGCTAAACACTTGTGATAAAACTACAGTCACAGCAAAATATCTACTCAGATCTGCATTGAAGCAAATTGTGACGAGAGTTGTTACCACTTGAAAAACTACAATGAAGGATTGAAGCATAGGAATTTAGGATACTCAACCTGTGTTCTTGTTATGTAACACCTAAACTGTAAAATATCCAACAACAAGTGCCACAATGCACTGGGAGGAATATAAGAAGCATTGGAAACCATATATGCCTCTCTTTTGAGACCTATTGGCTTTGCCATTGTTTTTTTGCATCAGTGCCAGAAGTCTTCCTGAATGGCATCAAAGAGGCCTTGTCAGGATAAGAAGGGGTGTTATATGTCAGTGATGACATCTGGATCCATGCCCAAACTATTCGAGAACATCACCAGGGGCTAGAGTCAACCCTCAGAGGATATTGGATTGTGGGCTGACACTCCAGCAACAAAAATGTGTGTTCCTCACTGACAACATAAACATCTACGTTAAATGTATTCTAAAGACACACTGTGAAAGATAACCCACAGAAAGGCAAGTGACATTAAGGAGGTGAGGGCCCCACAGAATGGAGTGTCATCTCAATGGTTAGTTGTGGCACTTCACCAGAAGCAAGCAACCATCACAGAACAGCTGAGGCAACTCACAAAATGGAAATGTCCCTGGTTAAGGACAGCATGCTATTGGCAGGAATTCTAGCAAAAAAAAAGGAAGCACTGGTAGAGAATGCGGTTATCGAATACTTCAAACCCGGACACAAGAGACACAGAGGCTTATTTATGAGGAAATGGTGCAGCATGGTAAATTTATTAGTGCTGTGTCATTTCAATAGCGCTGGGGTATGCCGTATTTACAAGAATATGGTGCACCCCTGTGTTTTCCCTTGAGCTGGCACTTAAAATAGCTGCCTAGCACCAACACAGACACCCTTGTGCCATAGTGAAGGGTGCCTGCATTGCAGGAATGATTGCTTATGTGCAGGAAGACACACCTTCCTGCACATAAACAATCATTAGTGGTGTTTTGCTCTTTGAATGCAGAATGCAGCACAAATAGAAAGAGCAAAAACAAAGAGAAATGGAAGTATTTCTCCTCGGTGGGCAACCTAATGCCAGCTTTTGCATGGCATTCATTTTTGTTGCTGTCTCAGATTTACATCTCGTTGTAAAACTGGGGTAGTGTAAAAAAGCAATGGGTGTTGCGGTGGAACGTGCACAGCAACACCCATTGCACGCCTCGTTCATGCAGAAAACTGCGTGAATGGGTACCATCTTTACAAAGCGGCGTTAAGCAACAAAAAGGAGATTAACGCCACTCTGTAAATATGGTGCAGGGCATGGCATCACGGGAATCTCTGGAGAATTGATGTTACGTTGGTGCAATATCCTTCTAAATATGCCCCAGAATTCGTGGTAGATGCAAACTCCAGAGGCCTTAGAGCGGTGCTCCTACAACAACAAAGTGGTGTAATCTGGGCTCCTGTGATGTTTGAGAGCAGGGTTTGCGCCGATACTCATACACAGTATTCACAAATAGAGAGCGAAACGCTAGCAACAAAATGATGCTGCACACATTTCCATTTGTACTTTTATGGCCAGAACTTTCAAGTCATCACCGCCCGTGCTCCTCGAATACCTCAGTTGACAGGTTCTTCAGTGGACTCACCACCAAGAACAGAGAAGTGGGTCTTGCTTGCAGCAGGACAAATATCAGCTCAATGTGGAGTTTAGGCATGGATGTGAGAATCCAGCGGACTACTTGTCTCAGCATCCCAGGAGTCGGGTATCTTCCACGCGCAATGAAGTGGAAGAATACATCAACTCGATAGGTAAGCATTTCCGGTGGCCATCGCTCTACAGGATATACCAGAGGTAAGAGGAGAGGACACATGCCTACAACTGACTCTGGAGGCTTCAAGGAGAAATGAGTTGAACCAGAGTGTCAGACACCGTGACCAATCAAGCCAACAAACAAAAATGGCGCTCTCGAGAAGCAGATTTAGCTAAGTGCAACTAGGGTTACTAATTTTCCATCGCTTTGTGAAAGAGTAACACAACTTACTTCTCCAGGTCACCAAAGCACAGTTGAAATCAAAGCAAGACTGAGGGAGGCTGAATGGTACCCCAATTTGGACATTCAGGTAGAAGACATGATTACTAATTATTGTGTTAAACCACAGAAAGTCTATATCGACCTGGACCCAGCTATCACAGAAGACGCATGTGAAACCCTGTGTTCCTGTGTAAGAGCAGACTGGTGTGTTCTGGATGGGTGCGGCTGTTGGTGGTCATTGATGTCGGCAAAAAATACCCAGTGGCAGATATAGTACAAAGTACTGCATTTGAACGGAACACATCTATTACAATGCAGGCATTACAACGTAGTGCCTTTACAAGTCAATACCACAACTGGGTAATTTCCACAACTTCCATTACAAAGCAAGTCATTACAACAACTTGCTTTTGGAAATGCGGTGTTGGATTGCTGTTGGATTTTAAGTCCCCACCTTCCCTATTGTTACACAGACTGGAGTTATAATAATTTAAACTATTCCAAAATCCAGCGTTTCCCTAAAGTAAGTCGGTGTAATGACTTACTTTGTAATGGAAGTTGTGGTAATGACACAGTCGTGGCATTGACTGCACTGTTAAGCCACGTGTGGTTTTGGCATGCAACAGATACAAGAACAGTCATCCAGGCCCTCGTAAGCAGCAGACTCGACTATGGAAACGCCCTCTACGCGGGAGCCCAGGCCAAGCTCATCAAACGACTGCAAAGCATTTAAAATGCCTCTGCATGTCTCATCCTCAACATACCAAGCCATGGCCACATCCCCCCCCACCTGAGAAACCTGCACTGGCTCCCCGTCGACAGGAGAATCTCCTTTAAACTCCTCATCCACGCACACAAGGCACTCCACAAGACCGGCCCAGCCTACCTCAACGGATGACTCCTCTTCTACGTCCCTAACTGCCAGCTCCGCTCCGCTGACCTCTCCCTCGCCACCGTCCCGCGCATCCGAAGAACAACCACCGGCGGCAGATCCTTCTCCCAGCTCGCCGCCAAGACCTGGAACACCCTCCCACTCAGCCTAAGACAGACCCAAGACCTGCTGACCTTCAGGAGGCTACTCAAGACCTGGCTGTTCGACCAGTAGCGGCAACACCTCCTTGTTTCCCCCAGCGCCTTGAGACCCTCACGGGTAAGTAGTGCACTCTACAAATACTATGATTGATTGATTGAGATGCTATTGCATTTGAACATGCATGTCCACCCAAAATGAGAGAAAAGTATAGCAGCATATAACATACCAAAGGTTATAGGAAAAGACAATGGGCTTCCATTCCTTGGCACAGACTTCAAAACTTCCTGCAAGACATCAATATTACTCATCAGATACTAACTCCCTGATGGCCGCACACACATGAAGAAGTTGAGAGATTTGTGTGGATCTTCAACAAGCCCATCAGAATAGGGATAGGAGAGAATGAGAACCTTTCAAGTGCCAGTCTCCATTTTCTAGGGATGTATTGCATGATCCCACATTGCATCACATAGAATGAACCAGCTAGGCTGGTGTTCAAAAGGCCTATCACCAATGTGATTCCAATAGCACAGGAATAGAAACTGCCCGAGGCGACTCACTAACAATGGCAAAAGAGGCAACCTCGGAACACCATGTATGCCAGCAGTAGACGTGGTGCCAGGCATAGAGACATTTAAGAAGCGGACATGTTCTAATCAAAGATCACCACCGCAGAAACAAGCTCAGAAACGCATTAGAGTGTGATCCTTTGAAGGTCATCACCATAGCAGGCACAATGGTAATGGAAAGATGGGGAGAGATATTTCCACGTTCAAGCTATTCCATAGATCGCAAGGGTTACAAAGCCTGATGAGTTGTAGGGAGAGGGAACGCCCTCTACTCAGGAACAACATCCAAGCTCCTGAGACGACTACAACGAATCCAGAACGCCTCGGCACGACTGATCCTCGACGTCCCCCGACGCAGCCACATCACACCCCATCTTAGAAGTCTACACTGGCTCCCGGTCAACAAGAGGATCACCTTCAAACTCCTCATCCACGCACACAAAGCGCTACACAACACCGGACCTGCATACCTCAACGACCGACTCAGCTTCCACCCCCCCACCTGCAGCCTCCGCTCTGCCAGCCTCGCCCTCACTTCAGTTCCTCGTATCCGGAAAACCACCGCCGGTGGCAGATCCTTCTCCTACCTTGCCGCCAAGACCAAGACCTGGAACGCCCTCCCTACCAGCCAACGACAGACCCAGGACCTGCTGGCATTCAGAAGACTTCTCAAGACCTGGCTCTTCGATCAGTAGCAGCCGCCACCCCCCCCACCCCCACCCCAGCGCCTTGAGACCCTCACAGGTATGTAGCGCGCTTTAGAAATGCAGTGATTGATTGATTGATTGATACTGGGATAGGAGAATCTGAAAGCTGACCCTCCAGATTAGCTGACCATGCAGTCCACCCTTGAAGAAAATAATACACCACAGAGGAGAGGCCAACCTTAAGCCATCACTAGGTCATAGAAAGCCGGGCAACACCAGGTGTTATCAGAACCCCAGACCATCTCAGATACGCACATCTTTGGTGTATCCATCCTTTGTGCTCAGAACCCTGCATTCTACTCCTGTCAGCACTGCATTACAGGTCACCCGAGCCCAACCGAAGAGGCCTAAGGGCAGTCTTGTTCATGCCATGGTCACCCATGCCATGGACAAAGACCTGTTGCTTGAAGGAAGCAGTGTACCTGTTGGAGCAATACAGCCCAATGGAGCATACAGATTTAAATGCATGCCTTTCGGATTGGCCTCAGCTTCATCCGTGTTTAAGCGTGTGATTGAGGCTATGTTCAGGGGCATTGACAAAATGAAGTGTTTCCAAGATGACATTTTGGTCTATGGTGTGAATGAAAGGGAGCACAATAAAACATAGGCACAAGATCTGACTATACAAAGGATGAAGGTGTCACTCTGAAGTCAAGCAAATGTGGTGTGTCCAGTGTAGATTATTTAGGACACAAATTGTCAGCTGATGGGGTGGAACCTAAAGAACATTTGGTTAAGGCCATCAGGGAGTTTCCGGCACCCCAAAGTAAGGACCAATTGTAGTCTTTTTTTGGTATGTTGGAGTTTTATGCACGTTTTGTGCCTTTGTGTGCTGAAAGGACGAAGGGAATGAGGATTTTGCTTAAGAACAATGTCAAGTTTGAATGGTCAAGTGAAGTGAACAAGGAGTTTGATGTGATCCAGGATGCAATTGCTGTAGCCATTCCGTTCAAAGTGTTTGACACTCGTGATCCATGCGTTGTTGTAACTGATGCTAGTCAGAATGGTTTGGGTGCTGTGCTCATGCAGACAAGGGATGGCACAGAAGAAGCCTTTGCGTTAGGAGCCTTGTGTGGGGCAGAACGTACTTATTCTGTTATAGAACGGAAAGCGTTGGCTTGTTGATGGGGAGCGAACCATTTTAGACAGTATTTGTAGGGTTTGGAGTTCACTCTACGCATGGATCACAAGCCTTTGCTTAATTTATTCAGCACAAAGGGAGCTGGCAAAGCCACTTCTAGGATTGCAAAATGGTACTATCGGTTGCAGGATTTTCAGTTTAAACTTCTGTATAAGTAAAGAACATTTTTGCGGACTGTTTGTCGAGCGTTCCTTCAAGAACTGAAAAAAATTGAAAAAATTGGAGAATGCATTTAAAATGTACAGAGAAGTTTTTGAAGAAGTGAGCATGTTGAATGGCATGGTGGGAAGAGCATTTGTGCTGTTTGTTCTCCAAATTATTCGCAAGAAGGTGTTGGAATTTGCTCAGGAAGGGCATGTTGGAATGAGAGCCATGAAGAGAAGAATTAGAGATACTTTTTGGTGGCCAGGTTTGCGTAAGGATGTGGAGCACTGGGTAAGGGAGTGTGTAGCAAGTGCACTCAGCATAAGTCACAAGTGACGGTTCCCAGTCCTGTCAAAGCGGTACTGTGCAGAGAAACCATGCATTAAATTAGGCATGGACATAATTGGATCCATGAATGTGTTAAGAGAGGGTCAGCAATATGGAGTTGTATTAGTGGATTGTTGTTCTCGCTGGCCTGAGGTGAAGTTTGTTCAGAATAGCAATACCTTAGAAGTAATCAATTCTTGCATGATTTGTGTCGTCATGAAGGTGCTCCCATGGAAATTAGGACTGACAATGGCGTTCAATATACGTATGAATAATTTCGCAAGTTCATGAACAGTTGGGGTGTAAAATGTGTGACAACCTCGTTGTACCATCCTAGGAGCAACGGTTTAGTAGAGAGGTGCAACTGTGTGATTAAGGACAATGTACAATTGTCTTTGGCATGTGGATTGGATTGGAATAAGGAGCTGGATGATTTGATATGGGCATTGCATACCATGCCATGTGTGTCTACAGGGTTGTCACCTTTTGCCATACTAAAAGGAAGACTAGCAACAAATAGACTGGTGTGTCCATGGATGAATAGTTTGGAGGTGTCAGAAGAAAAATGGGCATGTGTGAGTGCCGAGCAGGAGAGTGCACAAAGTAAGTATGCCTCAGAGGAGAGTGATCAATATCTACAAATTAAGGAAGTGGAGTGGGTGCTAGTCAGATTGCCTGGGATCATTGCCAAATGGCATTCAAAATGTTTGGATCCCAGAAAGGTTGTGTGTGTAAAGAGGAATGTGATCAAGTTGGAGGATGTCAAATGGTGGAATAAGGAGAAGCTGGGTATACAAAGGGGACCTAATGTCACGCTAGATGATGCTGTGCCGGTTGGACAGGGAAAAATGTCCAGAGATGTTTCTAGCTGCAAGTTTCATCACGCTGGGTCTTCCAGGGGAAGGGTGATGCCCCAGTTGGTGCATACAAGACCATCAGGGTGAAGATGGGACCAAAGTGGTTACACGATTATGTGTCCTGAGCACTGCTCATCTCATTGTTGTGCAATTTGTTCAGTTTATATTTATTGTTCAGTGTACAGGCACTTTTGTGTTTTTAGTTTTGTTTATGTATATGGCAATGATGTGTTGGTTCTTAGCGTGGGTTAGAATCAGAATGTGGGGAGTAGCAATGTGGAATGTTTGTAATCAAGGGCTTGGCAGTTGTTTATTTTCCTGCAGCCCTGTTGGTTGTACTATGATGACTTGGAAAGAGTAAACTTACTCTAACCTAACACAGAGTGTACTTGTCTTTCTTGACTGCTTCTTTTTAGTACCCCTGCTCTAAACTTTAATGCTTTTTGCGCCTCACGAACAGACCCTTGTACAAACAAAACCAGACCGCTCAAGTGTCCACGTTCAATGTGTGATAAGCTTTTGCTGGGCTTGCTGGGATTTGTATTCATGATTTTTTATTGGTATGAAGAGTATCACAAATCAAACAATGCAACAAAAAAAGCGTGGACTGAATGAGCCACTCACGCATGATCCTGGGAAGCTTGAGAGTTCTAACCAAACGTGTCTTGTGTTTGACAAATTCAGGTTCCACTAAAATAATGTTAATATGCAGACAAAAGACCAGATTCAATTGCATTAAGGTGCCTCACACAAGCCTTTAGGTAATGGTACACGTCAGGGAACAAGTCCTAATAAAAGAAGTGGGGGGGACGCTAACGTCACAACAGGAAGTGACTTCACGAAGGGTGGCTTGCACCATCAGACTCATTGCCTCCCCTCGCTCACCCCTTAGATGCGATTGCATCAGAGAAACCAGCGCGTGAGCAGCGTTCTGAATGAGCTGCGATCTGGCCCCAGAGAGGCCAAAGAGTGAATGTGTGGCTACATTTGCTCCAGTTATCGAGCTCCCGGTAAAATAAGTGGGAGGACTCAGCCACCCGCGTGGTACCCCGACTCGTGCCCTGGTACACATCTCTTCCAACCCAACTATAGCCGAAGGTTGAATGTTATCCTCATCACACCCTTAACTATTCACCTGCCCTCACCCAGCCTCTCCTGTTTCTTAGAATCACAGCCCTAGCTTCCAGGCCTTGAGGGAAGGAGCCCATATGCTCGTCTAACAAAAAAAAGCTGTAATAGTGATCTGTGTTGTATTCCAGTAGTGATGAGAGAGCAGACCAGTCTGGTTCCAATTTGCATTCTGGGACTTGTAGTCCTGTATTTGTAATAGGAAAGGCAAAACTACGAAAATCAAACTAGAACTAGGCAATAATCAACTTAGAGTTGTAATGCAGCAATTTGAAACTCTTTCTTCTAGGGTTTGGTTTCAAGCTACAGATTAGTGACTTGGTACGACGAGTTTTTTTTTTATAGAAAGAACTAAAGAAAAGCCCTGAGCTGAGGGTACCAAAAGCACACTCCTCTTGACTTTAACAGATTAGCAGCGAGCATTCGCCGAGCTCACCAGCAGCGCCCGCAACAGGAGCTCACCCAGGCATCGATTTAAACCTTGAATTGGAGTCTGCATTTCAAAAAGGCCGCATTGGAAGGATAATGACATTTAATGAATGACTCTGAAGGTAGGCGCCTGACCCTGTCGAAAGTAAACACGCCCCTCCTGCTCTTAAAACGACACAAACCCCGTTGGAGGAAGTCAACAAAACTGAACGTGAATAAAATCAGAACCAGACAGGCAAGCTGAGAAAAGAGAAAGCAGCTATTGCCACCTGCCGTTTACTTTGTAGAATGCACATTGCATCAAAGAGAAAAGGCAACAAAAAAAAACAAGAATTGACAAGCCAATAGGTGTGGCGCTGGCCATTGCTTTGTCGTCGGTGATGCCTGTTTTGTTAGGTCTGGTGTTAACCAATACCTTCTGACTTTACTAAAATTATATATCTAATACACTTTCTTACAGAGGCTTTCAGACAGCCCTCTTCACTCATTGGTCTGTTGTTGTGCCATTTACCCTTTTCTTCCGCTACTAAATCATACAGCATGGCAGCAACGAGTCAGCCCTCATCAGCCACTGACCAGCTTCAGTGAAAGACTGCATTCTGCCCTTTCACAAGGAGGACATTCACACATAAAGTAATTCATTTATATGCCAGGGGCAATGTGTGCTTTTTGAAACCCCCAAAATATTTGTGCTTTTAACCCATGTTTTATTAAAAAGTTGATACGTGCCAAAAGATTGCCCAACAATAAAGTTTTGCAAAAAAAATACCAAAACAAGTAAAGACAAAGCCAAAAAAGCTGGTGGCCAATACATAGTACCTCTGCCAATGTTTGTTTACTTGTTGTAATAAAAAAAAAAGCAAACCCCACTCTACATTTTTTGCTAGTATCACAAGACATATTCTACCAAAGTACAACACGAGCCATTATATTTATACAGGAAAAGAATAATAAAAATGCATTGCATGTAAATAAGTGCCAACTATTACATAAGAAACATAACATAATGTATATTTGTAAAGCATAGGTCCAACCAAATCTTGGGTTGCTTGGCACTGATGTTACAAATATTTTTTGTTACCCAACTCAATGGTTACGATGCTTGTGGCAAAGTTGAAAGTTCTGTTAAATAATGCTGGTCCCAGGACTGGGGAGGTAATAGGTAATATATTTTGCTAGGTCATGGAACTTAAGTAGTAGACACACGGCAAATAAAACGTGTACATCAGAAGGAAAGGAACAGGTAAGGCAATACTGCAAGAAACACATAACACACAAGGCAGGTTTAAGGCTACAAAAATGGTGGGGAGCGCAAGCCCCAGATTCTGAACACCGTCACGCAACGCAGCCTCCTAAGAGGGTGCACTGCGTTGCGTGATAGGGAGGGAGCAGGAGAGGACTAGATTCACAGAGAAATGGCACTCTCCTCCACTCTCCCTGGTACTGGCACGGATTTTAGCAGCCGTACGCCAGCAAAGTGCAGCACACATGCAAAGTAGGAAAAGAAAGGAGAAATGATTCCTCAGTTTAATGCCAGCTTTTCAGAGGCTTTAATTTTGGGCACTAAACCCTTTTTCATTAATGTTAGTGAATAGGGTTTAGCATCAAAAAAGCATGCGTGGATGCATGGGAACGCCCATGGACCACCCCCTAAACAGAAAGTAATGCAAAACAGCCTTCCCATTGCTTTGCGTTACTTTACCATACAAACCAATGCAAATATTAATTTGCGTTGGTTTGGGAGTCCCAAAACGGGTTTAGTGTTGGGATTCATGTTAAAAAAGTAACATTAACCCTATGCTAAACCTTTGAGAATCTGGGCCCAAGTGTTGAATATGGATTTCTCAGAGTAGGCATGGGATATAATGATTTGGACTAAAGCAGGCGTACCCTTTCAAGACACTGAGTCACTAATTGATAAGCAGGTTAGATACTTGTTAGGTAGATTGGATGACTTTCCCTTGCTAGGGGGGGGGGCGGGGCAGGGTATACACACCAAATCAGGCCCGGACTGGCCGTTGCGGGCACCGGGCAATCCCCCGGTGCGCCGCAAGGGTGGGGGCCGGTTTTGGGCCTCTGGGGGCCGTTTTTGTTACAGGGCCGTTTTTGCAGCGTTGCTGCAAAAACGGCCCTGTAACAAAATCGGCCGAAAACCGTCCCTGGCAAAGAGCGCGGTCGCACCCCCCCGCCCCCCCCCCCCGGGGAGTAGGGGGGCCGGCCGAGCACTTTGCCAGGGCCGGTTTTGATTCCCAGTCCGGCCCTGCCCCAAATACACACCAAGCTGAGTTCTACCCATCTCTCTCTACACTATTGTTCAGCTAGATGAATATCCCCTGGGAGTGGGGAGGTGATGTGAACGGTGTGCTAGATATTGTTAATGTTAATGTTAATGTTAATGTTAATGTTAGTGGTATTTTAAAGCGCACTGCTGACCCAAGGCTTCCTGGCGCTATGTAAGATGTCCTTCTGAGGCCTAATCACGCGGTAGCTTCCTCCTCTAGGTGTTAAATAGCCATGATCACACTATCCCTTACCACGCTCCCAGACAATCAATCAAACAGGATTTATAAAGCGTAGTTAATCACCAGATAGGATATCCAGGCACAAGCAGGTCATGGAAGCTCATGCGAACAGCCAGGTCTTGAGAGCCATTCGGAATTCCCGAAGGGAGGTGATGGTCTGAAATTGTGTGTGGAGGCTGTTCCAGGTCTTTGCTGCGATGTGGGAGAAGGAGCGTCCTCCACTTCAGCTTGCAAATATCATGATAGCGAGGGAATTGAAACATTGGATGCATCATGCAACCATGGCCCATCACAGACAATTGGGAACAAAACTAGGCTTCGGAAAGGGTATTTTCATATTGCTCACAGACACCTGACCTTTTCTCTAGATTAAATGATTTCCTCTGTGTGGTAGATTTGCTGAACACGGTATCCCACTCGCAGTACTTGGGTAAAACGTTTCAAAACCAGATTCAAACTGTTAATCCTTTGGGAAATGGCAGGCACATGATAACATTGCTATATGAGATACTACTGGAAGTGGTGGGAGACCCCCCTGACCAAATTGGCAAAAACAGGCAAAACTGACATTAATGGTAAAGATTGGTAAAGTGCTCTTGCATATCCACACACACTGTATCCAGGAATGTAATATTCAAATATATCAGTGAAAAATATTATATTGCGCCTACCTAACAGCCAGGACTCTTGGTGAGGTATACATTAACGCGTCCTTGCACTCTGCTTGCAGTGCATTGGTCCAGGCTGGAGTTTGGCATATGTTCTAGGATTGCAGGTACTGGTCTGAGCTCACATCATCCCTGTCCCCAGTCACGCATCGATAACACCTGTTAGCAGCAGATATATGATGGTGATTGAGAAACGTTAATTGTTGATCCAAGAGCAAACCTCCCTTAAAAAGACATGGGCACGAGTCAGGCTAAGAATTGAGGAGGAAGCACATACAAGAGATGGGTTTGTCAGCCTTTCAGAACGCCCAACCTCGAAGCTGGGGAATGGGGTTCGAGGCTCGGCAGGGATGCTCAACATCCTGTGATTCTGGGCAGATCATGTAATCTCCCTGTGGCGACTAAAAAATGAACATGTCCACCTGTAACGCAGCCAGTGCTCATGTAAAGTGCTCTGATACCTTCGGGTCGAGTTTGTGCTACATGAAAGTTTTTAAAAAAAGAGATACTAATATTTGATATTTCATATTTATAAATTTACAATGCACCAAAATCACCCCCAAAGGGGTATCTCCCGCTATGAGGGAGCTGCAATAGGCTAGGAGGAGACATGGAGAGACAAGGTTTAAACAGTGCAGTTTTAAGGAGCCTTCTGAACTGAAGGTGATCAGGGCATTGCCGAATATGGATAGGGAGTTGATTCCAATAGAAGAGGGCTAGCTGAAAGAAAGCTTTCCCACCCAAGCGTGATTTTTTGAAACGCGGTACAAGGAGTAGAGATTTAGCTCCTGAGCGTCGGGACCTAGGTGGCAGATATTGATTGAATTTTCCTACAATATAGCTGGGACCTTTGCCGTTCACGGTTTTGTGCACAATACAGCATATCTCAAATCTGATCCGTTTGCGAACCAGGAGCCAATGAAGTTGTTGTAGGATAGGGAGAGAGGCAGTTCTGTGGGGGGCGTTCGAGACAAGGCATGCCGCAGTGTTTTGTACTACTTGTAATCTGCTCAGCGAGGACTCATTTACTGAGATCAGAAGCACATTACAGTAGTCCAGGCGGCTCAGCACTAGTGTCTGAATAAGTGTTTTCTGAGTGGTCAGAGGGAGGAAGGGGAATACGCTTCGTAAAAGGATTAGTAGATGGAAGCAGGAGCATAAGGTGGTTGCAACGTGCTCCTTCATTGTCAATTTCTGGTCCAAGCGTACGCCAAGGTTCTTGACCACAGTCTTGGGCGCAGGGGAGATCTTCTGGCCACCAACTTGGGGACCACAGCAGTGGTGCGTCTCCAAACAGCATAATCTCTGGTTTCCCCACATTGAGCTGGAGGAAATTGTTCCTCATCCAGCTAGCGATAGCAATCATACCTTCCGAGAAGGTAGACTGGCTGTTGGGAGTGTGTTTATCAAATGAGAGCAGAATCTGAGTGTCATCAGCATTCAAAATTGGTGTGAAGCCCAATTTCCTAAGTAATCCCGCTAATGGGGCAACATAAATGTTGAATGAAGTGGGACTGAGAAAGGAGCTGTGAGGTACTCCCTTAGTCAGTCTCATGGTGTTCGAGCGGAAGAGGCCTCAGTTAATAGTTTGAGTTCAGAGGAAAAGAAAGCTCAACACCCACTGAAAGGCATGTCCTTGGATTCCAATTTCTTTAAGTCGCCTGAGCAGAATCTGGTGCAAGACCACGTCGAAGGCGGCCGACAGATCAAGCAGTACTAGTAGTACTGCTTGTCTGTTGTCCAGAGTCTGCCTAATGTTGTTGGTAACAGCAAACAAAGCTGACTCAGTGCTGTGCCTAGGCCTAAAACCAGACTGAGATGGATCAAGGCATCCTGAGGATTCGACATGGTCAGATAGATGTTTGTTGATATGTTTTTCCAATATCTTACTCAGGAGAGGTAAGAGAGAAATAGGACGATAGTTAGATAGGTCCTCCATGGGGTCATTGATGTTCTTACGGATAGGAATTATTTATGCCGCCTTCCATTCAGCGGGAGTTTGCCCTCTCTCATCGAGAGATTGAGGATAGAACAAATTGGGGAGTATAGCTGTTTGGAGAGCAGTGTGGAGGTTTTGGCAGGAATAATATCCAAAGGGATACAACTCGATTAGACTGTATTCAACAGTGACTCCACGTCATCAGCAGAGAGAGGGGGAAGTTTTCCAACAACTGCACATTAGTTGGGGCTAGAGAGCAGCAGGATGCGAAGTCATGCCGATGGTTCCCGACTGAGGTGATTTTATCATAGATCAGCTCAATTTTTTGTGTGAAATGTATTGCTATTTTATCACAGAGTGCTTGTGAGGGGGGCCGCCTCATTGTTACAGGCCTTCGGGTTTGTAAAAGATTTAAGAATTTGGTACAAGACTTTGGGGGCATTCCCTGCCTGATTAAGCTGCAGCGCAATATGGGCTCTGTGTGCAAGTTTTATGTTTTTGTGATATTGAGTCAGAGCAATCTTATATCTCCCTTTGTCCTGTGCATCATGGGAATGGCGCCAGCGCCTTTCCAGATTTTTACAAAGACGTTTTTCCGTCTGTAGGTTAAAAGAAAACCACACTGTCTGGGGGTGCCTGGCAGTACTGGAGCACTGTTTCAAAGGGGCCAGGTGATCAATGGCAGTTTTTATTGTGGAATTGTAGCTAGCCAGGCATTCCTCAACATTATCTGATATAAGGTTCCAAAGTGCTGGAATTGTATCCTGGAAATGATCAGAAGTCATTATGTGCCACTGTCTTCGAAGGCTGTGGGGGCCATCAGGAGAGCGTCATGTACCCTGGGGCCCCTGATTTGAAAATCGATTAATGAGTGGTCCGCCCTGTAAGTGGGCAGGGAGCTTCACAGGAAATGCTGGGAGAGTTGGTAAAAATAAGATCGAATGTGTGTCCTGCTGAATGTGTGGGGCCGTCATTGATCTTACCTAGTTCAAGAGTAGCTAAATCTGCCAGGACGATGGAGGCGTCCTGGTTTGCAGTGCTCTCACTATGTACGTTAAAGGCTCCCAAGAGCAAGAGATTTTTAGTAGAGATGACATGAGGAGCAATGGATTCCATTAGTTGGAGCGAGAAATCAGAGCGGGGGCCTTGGGGCCAGTATACGAGGGCACCTTTCCAGCCATGTTGGAGTGACAGGTCCATTCTAAAAACTTAGATTTACATTTTTTCATTGTAGCGTTGTCCAAGTATGGATACTTTGATGGAATCTTATGAATGATGGCTATACCTCCAGCCACCAGCCACCTTGGATTGTCTATCCAACCTTTGAATATGGTGGCCCTCCGGAGTGCCACTGCATGAGTGGGGTGGAGCTAGGTTTAAGCCAGGTTTCAGTCAGAAATCCAATATAGGGATTCTTGGAGGCAAGTAGATCTCAAATTTCTACTGCGTGCTTAGGCAGGGATCTGACATTGCTTAAAAATCGGTTCCAACTTTGAGCAGAATTGCTAGTAAGATTTCCTGGAGAAGTCTGGAAATGAGTAGCTGCATTGGGAGGGTGTTTACCCTTGCCTGGGTCAGATATTATAGGGCCAAAGTGCTTCTGGTCCAGATTCATGCTTTGGAATTGGCAGGACCTACACTTGAAGGACCCCTCCATAACCCTAGATGTTTCATGAGGAAGGTTAGTACATTTAGCCAAACTGCCTCGTCTAATATCGAGGAGTTCCAGGCTTGTGTAAGTGTGTTTCTGCCTGATTCCTTGATCGGATGTAAAACATGCAGGGGTCCTGGCTCCTGGCGATAGCTGGGCACGGACGGGCGCAGACGGGCTTGGCTTTGGCGCGCCTGCTGTGCACATCCGCTGTGCGTCCGCGGCATCCCTGGGTTAAATACCCTGAAGCAAAGGGAGTAGGGAGGAGACTAGACCGTCTCCCTCCCAAGATGGCGGCCACAGTATGGCTCACCAGAAGAGTGTCACCCCGGGGGTAATCCTCCCTCACACAGACAGCTATAGCTGCGGTGGACCAGGGAGGATTAGTACGGAGAGGTGGCAGTACTGGAGACTCGGTGAGTGTCCAGGAAAAGAATGTGCAAAGCTCGCAACTAAGACATGCGGATCCCATATATCTCACATGTCTACATGAGAGTCAGTGTTGGTTTAGTTTCAGTTACATTATTGTTTATTAATATACTATGTTATGTCCATTTTCATGTTCTCTATTCTCATTTATTTTTTTGAACTATAGTTGGTCTGATATCTGATTATTATAGTAACGTATTGTGAGTAAGGGGAGAGTTACACAAAGTGTTACTTCTACTTAAACATGATGTGACTAATTAATGTTCATATTGTTCAAAGATGGTCGACAAAGTGATACAGGTGCTGACAATATCTGCCATCAGACTTACCTGCAATATATGTCCCAGTGACCTGGTAAAAAACGTAATACAGACTGCCAAATAATGTACAAACCAAGACTTAATACAAATGAGTGTGAAAAGAGTGGGTGGATAAAACTGGCCATGTCCTTGGCATGTGAGTCTGTTATGGTTCCCCTTTGTTCAGTTCAAGGCCAGTTCTTAAGGGGAAATGCAGAATTGTTGGTGGAGTGTGAGGGGCCTTCCCTTTAGGAGATCTGAAGGGCAGCTAATTGGTCCTCAACCTGACACTGTAGCTCATTTTATACACTTGGTGGCTTCCGCTTCGTTTGGCTTTTCAGTTTACAGTGCCACAGCTTGTTCTGCTATTGTTGCTACTTCTGTCTCTTGTATCTCTGTCTGACTGGTATTACTTTATCCTGGAGTGCGTATTGTAGGACTTTGATATCTGTTCACAATGTAGGTCATTTTGTTGTATTAATATTTGTTTTAGGTCTGGCATTAGCCAACACCTTTTGATTTAATTTAAATTATATGTATGATATACTTAATTGTAGGAGCTGTCAGCCTGTCCTTTCCATCTATTGGTCTGTAAAAGCATCATTCACATGATGCTTCAGCCCGCTACAACATGCAGCACCGGGCAGTGGGTGATACCACTTCGGCCAATTGCTATCTTCACAGCGAGTGACGGTATTCTTCCCTTTCACAACATCCACACACAAAATACTCCCTTAAGTGACAGTGGCAAAAAAACGTGGGGGTTTGATTGAAGAGGGCCCACTAGACACCTCAACAAAGAAGTTTTGCAAAAATCATGACAAAAGAGCAAGCATTCACAAAGACAAAGACTGGAATCGAGTGTCAGAGCTAATGCCTCTGCCAATGCTTGCTTTGTTTTGCATGGTACTACTCAGTGTGTCTCTTAAAGTTACAATGGGAATGCATCTCAGTGCTTGCTATAATCTCTTTTATCAGGACTGTGATGAGGAAGAGGGTGGAGGAGGCGATGCTTGCCTTCGGCACAGTCCTTCATTCGACCCACTCTTCCACGTGGAAGGGATGCCACTGGGCTACTGTTTTTTCATGAATTGCTTGAGAGTGTCAAGTCAAGTCAAGTCAAAATGTATATAGCGCACTACATACCCATTGGGTCTCAAGGCGCTTGAGGGAGGGGGGGAGGTTTACTGTTCGAATATCCATGTTTTAAGTTGTTTTCTGAAGGCTAGGTGGTTTTGAGTAAGGCGGAGGTGGATGGGAAGGGAATTCCAGGTCTTAGCCGCTAAGTAGGAGAAGGATCTTCCTCCCAGAGTGCCTGTCCATGGGAGAGTGAATCTCCTATAGTAGGATTGTAGACAATGAAGAGCAGGCCTCGGGATAATATAGATTACCAGCAACTAATTTGCTGTAATCAGTAATGTGATTATACCCGAGCACAGTTTCTGCAGGTGTGGTACTGTTTTAATTGTGGTAGTTGTGTGCTTTAGTTGGGCAACAAAGAAGTCGTCTGCAATGTCTGTCGAGGTTGTATTTTCCTATTTATGCTGCAGTTTCTCTAGTGACCACTAGGCGGTACTGAAAGACAGGAAACGGCAAATAGCAAAACTAACAAGCATTAGCTAAGCCAATAGGTCTCGTCTATGCGAGACCTATTGGCTTCAGCAATGTGTTTTAGTCATGTTATACACCATTGTGGCTGCTGTTAAGCATGGTTACAGGTTAGTGGTGTGGAGTGGGGTGGGCTTTGGTAGGATTGGGGTAGATTGGAGTGGGAACGCTTTTCGTTCATAAGAATGAACTTCGTCGGGGCATAAAATCACGCTCCTGGGTGAAATAATGTGTGTGTGTCCACACAGCCCATTTTGGCATACACACATTATTTCTCCCAGGACCGTGATTTTATGACCTGAAGAAGTTCATTCTTATGAACGAAACGCGTTGGCTGGTATTTTGTATTTGAACACTTATGAAAATAAAGGATTGCTTAAGACAACTCTACAAGACCATATGACATATTGACTTATTTTACCAACAACCTTTTCAATATCGAGCAGTGTACCACTCCAAAAGTTAGGGTTCAAAAATCATGTACTCCATCGATGGAGACCTCTCCAGTGGGTGGCCTCCGAGGCGGCTAGACTCGCCCTCTACAACCGGCAAAGCACCATGGCCAGTCGTGACATTGAGGCTGCTGCGACCCTGGTGACTCCCAAAGAACACTCAAATCACGCCCTTTCCGAAGGCCCCAATGCTGTGGCCTAGTCTATGTCTTACAACTCCATTCCACCCGTGTTATATTCCCCGTCACCTAAAAGGACTCCAACTATTGTCGGAATGGTGCCAACCCCCTCCCTCTGGGCGGTGCCCCCTGTCGTGCCCAGTGGAGCAACTCCCCGCACAGACCAGACCCTAGGGACCGCCCAATGGACCATAGCCAGCACCACCTTGCTCTCCCATCTGAAAAAATCCCTTCACTTGAACAGCCTCATCACTGGCCCCCCCTTCAAATCTGCAACTAGACCCGTCGCTGCCTCCCCCCAGCCGCCCAAACTAGTGCCCCCTGCCGTGTGACTCCCCACACATTACCCACATATCTCAATTCGCGCCAAAACTCCCTACACACCACCCGCTGACCTCACTCACTGAAACCTCTGTAGCACCTCTACTCTTCACAGATAGCCACACACCAGTGTGCCGAGCCCGGAAACCATCCACCCTCCCTGAATGGCGCCCAAATCGCCGCCCTGCCATTGCTCTCGAGCGCCCGTAGGCACCACGGTTGACAAGGAACTGCAACTGTTCTCACTCGCCCCAGAAGGATGCAGGGCCTAGGTTCTGCTCCAGAGGGGGGCCTCCACTAAGGCCCCTGGTACAGCCAAATCCCCCTCCCTTTGGTGAGGTGGGACCGAACCAGGGGGCAATTCAGCTGGCTCTCCTCTGAAAACATCAGACCTTGTTCTTGGAGACCCAACTCCTTGAGATGTAATGAGAACAAGGGGCAGGAAAGCACCTCATGCCTGCAGTACTAACAAGCATTTGCAATGCAATAGGTCCTGCATTTACACAAGTTTAAACTATTGGCATTGTAAATGACAATGCCGTTTGTTTATGTTTTAAAAAACAAAAAAAACAGGCATTGTCATTTACAATGCCAATAGCTTAAACTTGCGTAAATGCGAGACTTATTGCATTGCAAATGCTTGTTGTATTTGGTTGTGTACTAGAAAAAGTAAAATCCTACACCCTCTCCTCTCACATGGGTAATCATCAGGATTATCACGTAAATGATCTCACAATAGCAATGTGAGAATAACAAACCTTACCATCTCTGAGTACACGAGTTAAAGCGCCAAGATGCTCCCTGGAGTGGTAGTGCGCTATACAAATTCCTCTCACATCACACATCACACTTTGAAGTCAGAGAATGAAAAGTAAACACTAAGCTCCCTTGGTAGACAGAGCCTGTCATTTGACCTCTGTCTTTTGAATGCCAGGCATAAAGATAAAAACAAGATTTAAAGGCCTCTTTACAGAAAGTGCAAGTATTGTTATTATTATTTAGCTTGTAAAGCGCCTGGTTACTCCAACGGAGTGTCCCCGCGCTGGGACATCATCAACCCCCAGCGACTGTCCTGAACTACCATCCATCCTGTTCATGCGACCATCAAGTCATAGAGGTCAGGGAATAATACCAACGGCTACCAAAAGGGTGTCAGAAAAGCCAGGTTTTTAACATTTTTCAGAACAGAGGCTCCGACAGGCAAGTCCTAAGATCCACAGGCAGGTCATTCCATGCCTTAGCTACCAGGAAGACGAAGGATCTCTCTCCAGCCCGAACCTTCCGCACCCTGGGCACAATCTCCTTGGCAGAGCCCAGCAATCTCAAATCCTGTGCTGGTTGGTAAGCCATAAGAAGGGGAAGCAAAAATTGCGCCCCCTTCAGATTGAGAATCCTGTGACCAAAGCATAGAGCTTTAAAGGCCACTCTGGCCTGTATTAAGAGCCAATGAAGTTTCTTCAGAGCTTCCCCCACCGAGGCTCGCCTAGGGATATTCAGGATCAGCCGGGCTGCAGCATTTTGAACCTTCTGCGAAAGGTTCAGATTTTTGGTGGTCACCCCTAGGTGCAATAATCAAGGCGTGAAGTGGCATGAGCATGAACAATAGTTCTTTTGGCGTCGGGGGGGAGCAGGTCCATAATTTTGCATAGCATTTTAAGAAAGCCAAAGCAGGTTCCGGACAAAGCCGTTATCTGCTCAGAGAAAGACAGATTTTCCTTGAGCCAGACTCCCAGATTCTTCACCTTGGCTTTTGGTGCCAGTGTAGGTCCCAGTAACTCAGGCCACCATCACTGTGACCAAAGGGAGGGCTGTTTACCAACAACCATCACCTCTGTCTTCCTCGCATTCAGCTGGAGGCAACTGTATTTCATCCAGTCCGCAAGCTCCCCCATGCATATCTTGAAATCAGATGCCATGCCAGACTCCTTTTGCTCCAACATAAAAATCAGCTGAGTGTCATCAGCATATGACACCAGCTTTATGTCATGCCTTAATACAATATCAGCCAGAGGGCGCATATAAATATTAAACAGGGTTGGGCTGAGAGCCGAACCCTGAGGCGCCCCCTGTGACAGAGGACAGACTTTAGCGGTAAATGGATGTTACAGAACCTGAAAGAATCTGTTCTGCAAAAAGTTTTTCATCCATTCCCAAGTGCCACCATCGACCCCAGCCTCCCGCAGCCTCTGCAGCAGAAGGCCGTGGGAGACCGTGTCGAACGCAGCACTTAAGTCTAGAAGGATCATAGCAGTTGTCCTTCCTTTATCGGCTGCAATTCACATCGCTTCTGTTGCCAGAAGAAGGGCTGACTCCGTGCTATGGAAAGGCCTGAAGCCAGACTGGGTATCATGGAGAACACGTCTCTCTTCCAGAAACAGACAGTAGGCCATTTAGATGCTTCTCCGCAATTTTTGCAACATAGGGGAGCTAAGAGATCGGTCTCAGGTTTTCAGGGAGAGCGGGATCAAGAGACGGTTTCTTCAGCAATGGAATACCATAGCATGTTTCCAATTGCTGGGAACTTGCTCGGTACTAAAAGACATGTTCAAAAGCGTAGTGAGGACCCGTTCAATAGCTCTCTTCCCTCGCAGCAAACATTTTGGGGGAACTGGCTCCAATGGTGAGCCTGATTTAAAAACCTCCATCAATTTAATGACCTCACTTACCATAGGAGGAAGAAAGACAAACTTATCCTCAGTCCAGGGTGCCTCCACAACAGAAGTGGGGACAAAATTCTTGCTGATTTCCGGGAAGGTTGCATATATTTTATCGATCTTGGCCATAAAATACTCGCCAACCTTATTGCAGTGATCTGTAGAAGCCGGAAGAGTAGCAGTCACACGTTGCAAGGAGGACAGTTGTTTCACGACCTGGAATATGTTCTTTGTGGAATTCTTTGCTTGCTCAATTTGTTCTGCATAGTATTCCCTCCAAACTCTCCTAATTTGAAGATGATACGACTTCAAAGCCCCTAAGTAATTCAGCCTGTTTTCATCCAGGTAACTCTTCCTCCATTGGCGCTCAAGGCGCTTACAACCCCTTTTCAGTTGCACCAGTTCTTCAGAGAACCACTTCGCAGAGGCAGTCATGGTTTGCATGGTTTCAATGGTATCAAGGAATCCACAGACCCCTTGATCCAACAAGATACTAGGTTATCAGCTATCTGGGGTTCGACCCCTAAATTAGGGATACTACAGGCCAGGGTTTCCTCAAAGGAAGCCTGGGTTAGCGCGGCCCATTTCCGAACCATGATAGACTCAGACCACCTTCCCTTCTCACAGGGGGCCTTTTCAGGGGGTCGAAATCCTAAAAGGGAGAATATAGTGGCCAGACCACACTACAGGTACTGGTAACAGAGCCTCTACCTGCGTGATATTAGTAAAGATATTGTCCAACGTATGGCCCCCATTGTGTGTGGGAGTATTGCCCAATTGATTAAGACCCATAGCCTGGAGTCCCAGGGTCAGCTCCACAGATTCTTTGCTTTTTTTATCTTCTAAATGAAGATTCAAATCACCCAAGAGGATTAAATTGGGGTACCGAATGGCATAGGGGGCTAGTATTTCCAAAACCTCATCAATAAAGGCTCTTGACGGACCACGGGGTCTATAAATAAGAAGGCCTGCAATCGATTTGGTACTAGTAATGGCCAGATTAAAAAAGGCTGCTTTGCAGCTAGACAACTGCAGTGTCGACAATTTAGGCTGAAATGCTTTCCTAAAAATTACAGCAAGGCCGCCTCCCCTCTGACCAAACCTATCCACTCTAAGGATAGCATAGCCTTCGGGTAAAGCATCGAGAATATCCGGGGCAGAACTAGCATTAAGCCAGGTTTTAACTAGGAATAACCCAGACGGTTTTTGATCCATAAGAAGATCATGGATTTCAAGACTGTGTTTGCTAAGTGATCTGCAGTTGAGGGAAAGACAAAATAAGGGGGTCTTAGCTACTCTCAATGCTTCCCCTCCCCCGTCGGATGTCAAAACAAAGCCACAGTTCTTGCAAACTTTTTGCCTACTTTCAACCGCCATAGAGTGAAGCCATACAATGTCACGTAGACTTCTCAGGTCCAACAGTTCTTCGAAGGAATATGCATATCTGAGTTTAGCAGATGAACCAGGGGTCCTGGCCCCTGGCGCCGTCCAGGCATGGACGGGCACAGACGGCTTGCCTTAGGCGCGCCTTCGGCGTGCACGCTGCGCGCATCCGCAGCACTTCCGCTTTAGCAGGCGCATAAGTAGTGAAAGCACTGGGAGCACTATACCGCTCCAGCAGCACCACACTCAGCACTGGAAGTGGGGTATCGGGAATGTACCGAGGGTACGTCGCAGCGCCCTCCGCTCAAACGGCACAAGCTGCGGCGGACCAGGGCGAGAGTTCCCCTCGGTGACTGAGGAAGCCAGCAACCAGTAAGCAGCACCCCTCTGCTCCCCCACTGAAGCGAACAACTGTACAGGAAAAATAAAATACTTTAACAGGTAGTACTTTTAAAACAATACTCAAAAGACTGGTGGCAGGCTAAAATGAAGGTAAAAGCACTAGAACACAGTGCAAGCGAAGACAGTGCTAAGGACTCACAGATGTACTCAAGAAGAATTCTGTAAACAAGTAATGCTCACAGGCAGGACGAACTCAAGCTGGACAGCCTAAAACAAATAAAACCAGTACATAGAAAGCAAGCAACTGTGAATTACAAACCACAAAGCCATAAGCAATGGGAGAAATGCCTTCCCAGGGAAGGTTTCAGAATGCCCACACGAAGTCGTAAGCAAACCAGACAGCTACCTTGTCTGATAGGGTTTGACCTGAAAAGCTCCTGTAGGATGGTCAAACACAGAAAGGGAGGAAAACAACAGGTAAGCGCAAGACAACTGAGATTGATACAAAAGCCATCCAATCCTGAGCAAGGACTGGCTCTGTGGAGTATTGCAGACAATGCTGTCTCCTGATAGAATGCTGGGGGTGCCTGTAGCAAACATGATTGTGTTTTTGCTGTAGCATCCATTTTCAGATGTTTGTCTGTGCTCATGCTCCAGTGCTACGTGTTTCTCACAGACTATAAACAAGCATTTGCAATGCAATAGGTCTCGTATTTGCGAGATTTTGAGAGCTACTGGCATTCTAAATGACAATGCCTTTAATTTATGTGTTTTGACAACCTGCAAGCGGTGCATAAAACACGCCCTTTCTACTTGTAGTCCTTGTTGACTTAATAGCACCAAGAGATTTTGTTTTGGTAGTGTTTGTTAACGCTATACGAATGTTCATTTAAAAATAATTGCATTAATAATGATTATAATTATTAATATGAAGGAGGCTCTTCCTGTACTGAGACTAATGGAAGCTTGTCTGCTACGGTTTGTGCTGTATCCTGGTGTGTGAGAGAAACAAGCAGTGCTGCTGTCAGTGCTGGAATATTCGACGTGAGGGAAGCTTGCACAGCTGCTGCCTGTGTTGTAACTGTTCTCTATGCAGGGGATAGTGTTGGGGTGGGGGGGGAGTGTGTGTGTGTGTGTGTGTGTGTGTGTGTGCACGCGCACCCTGCTGCTGCCTGTGCTGCACCGGTTATGCAAGGGATGCTTGCACTGATGCTGCCTGTGCTATATCTGTGCA